>NC_133449.1:38273805-38923180 GCF_048565385.1 Saimiri boliviensis | reverse complement strand
GGGTGGCCTAAAGAAACAGAACATGTGAGGATTGAGAATTAACCCATAGGGGCCAAGTGAGATAACATGTCTGAAGAAACATAATTGGTGATTTCTAGATTGAAAATGTTTTCAGAATTAGTCTAGAATGAGAATTAGTGAAATTTATTACAGAATTAAAGACAACACAATCAAAATTTTTAATTGACTCTAGTGTTTATTAATATCCTCCATGTAGAAAAGATAACAAGTCTGGAAACATAATACTTTAAAATTACAAATACGCCTTTCTGTGCCACTTGTGAAACTAGCCTAGTAACTTGAATAAATTACCATATTATGGCTTTGTTGCCTGGAACTGCTCCCACCTTCATCCCTGCTCCCTGCCCTATAATCAGGAGTTTCTTGTGATACAGGAGAGCAGTTGACAGGGAGTCTTGTGACAATGGAGGGATTTAGGGACTGTTAGGATAGTTCTGGTAGAAGAGGGATGAATGAAATATTTGTCAAGAGTGTACAATTTATAAAACCAACCTTAAAGCTCATTCCTAATGGTAACAAAAGCCAACATTTATCTAGAGGTTTTTATATACCAGGCATTATTCTAAGCACTTTAAATACATTAACTTATTTTTGTTTTACAAATGAGGTACTTTAAAGTGCAAAGAAGCTGAAATTCTTGATTCCTTAGCTAAGAATAGCAGAGCTGGGATTTCAGAGCAGCCTGGCTCAGACCTAAACCACCATGCTGTATTGCCTCTACCCAACATCATCAGTATATATTTTTTAAAGTAATACTGGGCTCTCCTCTCCACATTTAAAAATAAATATCTATGTCCCATGGTTATTTTTTTTGTTTGTTTTTTACTGTGGTAAAATACACATTACCAAATTAACTATTTTAACATTTTTTACATCTACAGTCTAGTGGCATTAAGTACATTCATATTGTTATGCAGCTGTCACCACTATCCGTCTTCAGAATGATTTCATCTTCCCAAACTGAAACTCTGTACCCATTAAACAATAACTCCCCATTCCATCTTCCCTCCAGCCCCTGGCAATGAACATTCTGTTTTCTGACTATGAATTTGACTCTAGGTATCTTGTATAAGGGAAATCATAGCATATTTGTTCTTTTGTGACTTAGCGTAATTTCACAGTATCTTCAGGGTTCCTCCATGTCACATCATGTGTCAGAATTTCCTTTTTAAGGCTGAATAATATTCCATTGCATGTAAATACATCTTGTTTATACATTCATCCATTGACAGACAGTGAGTTGCTTATACCTTTTGGCTACTGTGACTAATGCTGCTATGAACATGGATATACAAATACCTGTTTGAGTTCCTGCTTTCAGTTCTTTTGATATGTAACTAGAAGTGGACTTAATTCTATCTTTAATTTTTTGAGAAACTGTCATACTATTTTTCACAGCAGCTGCAACATCTTACATTCCCACCAGCGATGCCCATGAGTTCTACTTTCTCCACATCCTCATCAAGCACTTGTTGTTATTCTCTGTTTTGTTTTGTTTTTTACTTTTAATAATAGCTATCCTAATGGGTATGAAGTAGCCATAGTTATTTCTGTGGTCTAATTTTATCAATTCTAAAATTTTGGCACTATGAACAATATTTTGTCTCTAACAAATGCTTATGGCTGACCACTTAAAGCCTGAGGAATCCAAAATGTCTAGTGCTCATCTTATCTGGCAGTTGGCCCCAAGGTAAAAACCCTAAATCCCTTTAGGACCAGAAAAAAAAATTTACCTCTTTAAAGACCTTGCTGTATAAACATTCCATATAATCCATGATTTCTGATTGATTTAAATGCCAACTGTATTTGTTTTATGATTTTGTAAGTGAATTTAGAATGTTGTCTTTCAACTTCTATTGCTATCCAAAAGTACTCTCTGAAAAAAAAAAAGAAAAATCAGATAATTAATATAAGAAGCCAGAAGACTAGAGCTTGATTTTTTAGAATTGGCAGTTGGTATGAGAATTTTTGAAAGATGTCTGAGTTTAAAACAAAAACTCACTATAAGTTGATAATTAAAAGAGTTTGCCCAAAACCATAAAAATTGGTTTATCTGATCTGCAAAATGCTTTCTTCAGGTTAAAAGATTGTATTACATATCCATCTTAACTGTTGCTATTTTTTTCTTTCTTTTTTTCTTTTTTTTTGAGGAGGAGTTTCACTCTTGTTACCCAGGCTGGAGTGCAATGGCGCGATCTCGGCTCACCGCAACCTCTGCCTCCTGGGTTCAGGCAATTCTCCTGCCTCAGCCTCCTTTTTTCTAATTTGCATAGTTTTACTGGCTTTTTAAGCCCATATACCAATAAAAAAAAATTGAAAGTTAATTCTGTATAAAACACTATGTTGGCCAGGCGAGGTGGCTCACACCTATAATCCCAGCACTTTCGGACGCTGAGACGGGCGGATCACTTGAGGTCAGGAGTTCGAGACTAGCCTGGCCAGCATGGCAAAACCCCATCTCTATTAAAAATACAAAAATTAGCTGGGCTTGGTGGTTTACGTCTGTAATCCCAGCTACTTGGAGAACTGAGGCGGGAGAACCACTTGAACCCGTAAGTCGGAGTTCAAGTGAGCCGAGATCTCACCACTGCACTCCAACCTGGGCAACAGCGAGACCCCTCCTCAAAAACAAACACTCTATGTTAATGGCCATGGAGGGGAATTGTATAGTATACCTTACCTGCCCATACTCATTTCTGAGCCTGCAGTCAGAAAGTCATATTATTCAATTTTTAGGCTCTTTAATCTGCTTTTATTAGTCAGAATCCTGCTTGATCAGTTAATATTCTGACTCTACTTGTTTTTCTGACTTTTTAAGAAATAAAAAAATATTTGAATTATCCTGGATTCAACCCCTCTCTATTTCTATAAATCAACTACTGCATTAAAAGGTATCTCACTAACAACCTTATTTGTGCCATAATTTTCTCATTTTTCATGGGAAAAAATTTCTCCTGTTCTCTCTTTCTCTTGGTTAAGATATATTGCTCAAGTATTTTTTTCTTTTGTGTTTTTGTAGCCAACTGTATCAATTCTATTGACTTCCTGCTGCTTTCTCATCAGGTATAGACTTAAATCTCCCAAGGGGATTTTTTTTTTTTTTAACTACAATAAGATGTTCTTGATCATGTGCTTTCTTTTTACAGTGTTCCATGTTACATCCTTTATTCATTTTCAGTTCTTTCTCACACTTCATGTTCTTAGAAATTCCATCTGAAATTTAGAAATCGTCTCCCATTTATTAAAATGAACCACTGAAATTAGGACTTCGTAACCCAAAAAGATATTTTAATTGGGCTATGATAATGATCTTAAACTTTTAATCTGTACTAGATTAGTGCATGTTTTCAGCTCATGTTACTTATTTGACTCTACTGTGTAAACACTGTTATTCATTAACAAGTCCATGCCTGATCAACACTAACTATTTTTATGCTGGCATACTCAAGTGTTTCTTGTTTAGCTTATGAAGAATGGCCATAGGATACTCATCTTGGGTTATTTTGAGTGCTTTTCCAAGCATTATTTTAGTAGCATTTTTCTGATATGGAGTAACTTCCAAATCCTTTTTGAAAAGCATTTTAGATGAGTCTTTCTTAGACTGCCTCAAAAACATGTAGATAGCTACTAACTCTGCCTTGCTTTCACTTTTGTCCTTTTTTTATTTCTTCTCATTTTCCTTATGCGATTTTCTGTCTGAATTCCTGTCAGATAATAGGTGCTTGGTAAACATTGGTTGTATTAAATGAGATTAGGCGCTTTTTAGAAGGATTTAAATTAATAGTTTACTTACAGTATTCCTAGTACATTGTTTTTGTTCCATAGTTGCTGTAACATAGTTTAGGGAGACGAAATTGTTAAAGAATGAGCCCCTTTGAATTTCAGCTTTCCTGGTAAGACTTGGGAAATGACACATTTACTCATCAGACTTGGATCTATCTACAACTTCTCTCCTGGCCTGAATGTTATTCTGTATATGAGCCTATGCTCAATTTTCAATTACTGTATTACTTTAGTTATTTTAGATACTTTTCTTACCTTTCTAAATATACTGCTGATCTCAGTTTATTTCCTTTATTTTTAATCATTATTATCAATCTTTTACTTGTCATGTATCAGATGAGCTGAAAATTCTTATGACACGTCTGTGTTTATATAACAGAAGCTATGGCCACTCTACACTAATGTGTGCTTTTGGAAGCTGTCATTTGATTAAAGGCTTAAGAGATTATATTGGCTAAAAATGTAGCTGGTCTGGCTGAGGGCCCAGTTGTCTATAACTGAAGAAAACAAATTTTGTATTTATTTAGTACTTGTCTTTACTGAGTACTGCAGTTTAAGGATTCAGTAGTAAAGTCATAACCACTTAAATCAGGCCTCCCCAAACTACGGCCCGCATGCGGCCCCCTGAGGCCATTTATCCGGCCCCCCGCCACACTTCAGGAAGGGGCACCTCTTTCATTGGTGGTCAGTGAGAGGAACACAGTATGTGGCGGCCCTCCAACGGTCTGAGGGACAGTGAACTGGCCCCCTGTGTAAAAAGTTTGGGGACGCCTGACTTAAATTGTGCAGTTTTGTGTAACAGTGATTTTATCCTGTTAAGATATATCATTATAAATTAAAGAGTATAGATATCCTTTTTCATTAGAATTTCATGTGATACCAGTGTGACAGTCAGCTAATCTTTTTGTTTATGATGTGTTATCTTTTCTGACACTGGTAAGAGCACTTAGTATGCACGGAAGAACACAAATATTAAAGAAGACAAAATCTGAGTCTTGTCGAAACCAGGATTTTGATTTTAATTTTCATCAGATTTTTTTTGACAGGTCTTGGAATATTTAAATTTTAAAGTGCTTTTTTCTTAAATGTAATGTATTGCTTAAAATCCTTATATTCTTAGGCTTAGTATTTTTTGTGATTTAGGATCAGCTTTGTGTATCTCAAAGAGGCTGAAGTTTTATTTATCGGAAAATAAACAGTTGACATTTGAATAAACATTTATTTATGGTGCAGTCAGTGTGTGCTAGGGACCATGCTAGACCACAGGCTGTAAGGAAAGAAGATAGATTTGATCATTTCCAATTGTTTGAGGAACTTAGTTTTACCAGCATGTAAATAGATTAAAATGCAGTGTAAGTGCTAGAGGAGATCTCTGTGTGTTAAATGCTGTGGAGACTTGGAGAAGGCTGCAGATAATCTTCCCTAGCAGTGTTGGAAGGCTGCTGCTCCAAGGTGACTTTTGTGTTAAGCCCTGATGGTGAATCTCAGAATACCTTGTAAAAATAAAAAGCACTTTACGCTATATTCTAATGTAAATAAGATTCATTTTCAAAATGTCAGATATTCCCCCTTTATGGTTAAAACAGTACATAGATTACAGTGGCTGTTTAAAAGGGGGACAAAAGTCAAGTTTAAACTTTTCATGGTTGCTGGAAAGCACATTTCTTTTTCTCAAGAAGGCATTTGAGTTGAGCATGTATACTGTTCATCCTTTTAAATGTTCATTCTTAACACTCTATAACCCACAGCATTAAGTCGGAAAGTGTTTAAATAGTTGAGGAACTACCTTAATACTTGATTGAAGTTTTGCTTTTACACTCCAAAAAAATTATTAAAAGTCCTTCAATACAATTTATGATATTATACAAGTTCTTATATATAATTTACTTTTTAAATCGCACCCAATTTTGTATCTTTAAAAAATTACCTACATGAAACAGCAGTAGAAATACGTGAATGTGTATATATACATAATTATTTTAGATACTATATACAAAGTAAACCAAGATTTTTGTTGCTTATTCTCTTTGAACATTTTTGCTTCATTATAACTTGAGAATAAATATCTTATTTGAGCTTTTTTCTTTCTAAAAACTGATTTCTACAAAAGTTAAAGTAACAGTAATCAAAAATGAAACTTGCATATATTAGTCAGAGAAATGCCAAGAAAAACACTCAAATAATAAAATACTTAAATCAGGACTATGAACTCGTGAAATCCTTCTTTTTAAGAACATAGAGCAATACAGATTTATTTGGGGGTCTGGAGCTTGTCTTTTAAAAATAATATATATTACTATATCATGGTGTGTGATATACTACTAGTATACTAAATATTTTATTTTGTACTCTTAGGATCTACAACTGGAATATGGACAACATCAAGGTAGTTACTTTTTAGGTGCAAACAAGTAAGTGAAGTTCTCTTAAAACTTTATGTAAATTCAAGAATGATTAGGTTGCCTTTAATATTATATTCTAATATTTAAGGTAGTAAATTGTATTAGTTTGGTAGATATATTTTACAATATCCGTTTAACCTTTTTCCATTGCCTCCTTGCTCATTATTTAGTTAATAATTGTCATAATGAGAAGCATCACATAATTTTTTATATCAGGCTACTTTGCTGATCTTAGAGAAAACCAAGTGTATTCCCACTGAACACAGATACATGTTTTAGCAATTAATTTATTACTGAAGTTGATCCGTTTATTCCTTATAAAACTTGATTTGGTACATCTCTAAGATGGGTTGGTCACTAAAAACAGCTGAAATTATTCATATAACTTAGAAATCTTAAATTTTTGGCTATAAGGTTTTTTTAAAGTAGGTAGTTAAAATGTGTGTTTGAATTCTTAAAAATTACCAATCTATGCAGTAAATAAATTCAACAGTTATTTAACGCCTCTTCTACACCAGGCACTATCTAGCCGATAGGAGCACTATCTAGCCGATAGGAGCACAATGGTAAAAAAAAAAAAAAAAAAAAAAAAAAGCAGCTTACAGACATTAACAATTTAAGTTGTTCATTTGCCAGGTATGATGGGAGACAGAACTTTGCTATTCCCCTTAGAGTCTCATTTTCTAAGTTTGTGGATAAATTATCATCATAAAAAACTAATTTGTAAGGGAGTATAATTTAAATTACCAAAATCTTCCAGTAGTGCATATATTTTAATAATCAGAACAACTTAAAATTTCTTTTTTATTTTTTTGGGGCAGAGTCTCACTTTGTTGCCCAGGCTGGAGTGCAGTGGCACAGTCTCCACTCACTGCAACCTCCGTTTTTTGGGTACAATTGATTATCCTGCCTCAGCCTCCTGAGTAACTGGGATTGCAGGTGTTCACCAACCATACCCAGCTTATTTTTGTATTTTTAGTAGAGATGGGGTTTCGCCATGTTGGTCAGGTGTTCTTGAACTCCTGACCTCGTGATCCTCATGATCCACCATCATTGGCCCCCCAGAAGGTGCTGAGATTACAGGTGTGAGCCACTACACCTGGTAAAATTTCAAAATATTATTTCAATTGCAATAAAGAGTTGAGACATACATATTCCCATATTTTAAGTTAAGCAGTTGAGAAATAGTAACTAAAGACAGCTCAAATTTTAAGGATAATAGTGCAAAATCTTGCCTCTCTCTTTTTTTAATAAACTAAATATCAAATGTTTAATTTTTTTACTTAAATATACTATTCTTTCATAACACAGAGAAAAGGCTTTAATGACAACCTAGAGATATACATTAGTTTTGATTTAGGGTAAACGTCAAATAAATACTATTGTAGTTTAAAAAATGTTTTTAGCTTTGATACTGTTATTAAGTAGTTATTATTATTGGCACTTATATTTTTTTAAATGGCAAATAAGTGTAAAATTTTCCTGGTAGAAAAATGAAATTTTACCTAAATAGTGACTATTTGTGATTTTTAAATTGTCTTAGTTTGTTGGTGGGCAACAAAGGAAAGTTTATCTCATATTAGATTAGCAAATTTAAAAAGTGTTAGGTTATTTTCTCTAAATGTGAGGTCACTAATTTTAAGAACTTTCTTAGCAAATTTTAGTGTATTTTAAGAGACTGAAAAATTTGGGGAAAATATTTTTTTACCTTTTTTTGATTTATTTAAAATATATTTAAAAAATTTGTACAGGCCGGGCGCGGTGGCTCAAGCTTGTAATCTCAGCACTTTGGGAGGCCGAGGCGGGCGGATCACGAGGTTGAGAGATCTAGACCATCCTGGTCAACATGGTGAAACCCCGTCTCTACTAAAAATACAAAAAATTAGCTGGGCATGGTGGTGCGTGCCTGTAATCCCAGCTACTCAGGAGGCTGAGGCAGGAGAATTGCCTGAACCCAGGAGGCGGAGGTTGCGGTGAGCCGAGATCGCGCCATTGCACTCCAGCCTGGGTAACAAGAGCAAAACTCCATCTAAAAAAAAAAAAAAAAAATTTGTACATGCAAAGTACAAAAAATAATAAGGCCCCTCACTAAATGCTTTCCCAGATTCCTTAGTCACCATTGTCTGATTTCTGAATGTTAGACATTTTCATAGTATATAATTATTTTAGCTAGGTAAAATGTTAATAAGTTGCCCAACCTTCACTTTTTGATTAATTGGATCCCTGCTTAAGGAACTGTATTCTATATAACGAACCCTTGGCAAGGTAGGTTGGCCAAAAGTTTGACCTCTGGCTGTGTTTTATGTGTAGGTATATACATACATCATGTGACATGAGCATGGATGTAGCACTTCTCTTGCTGTATTGATATGTCTGCTTTATTCTTGTGATTAGGCAGTGTTTTAAAAACTTACAGGATTTCCTGCTTTCTCCATAGGTGATCAGGCAGGCAGATTTCCATTGGTGGGTTTCTACCTATTCCAGACCGTGCAGGAACTATCTAATTACAGTTGTTACACAGGAGTTTTCTCCTGTGTAACAGGAAGCATATGTATTTTGACTTATACTTGGTTGTCTCCTTTTCTTTGGAATTCTAATCTCACTAGGGTCAGCTTTTTCTGATAATTTATTTAAAACCGATAAAATCATTATTTTTAAAAGAAGACACTAGTCTGGGTGCGGTGGCTAATGACTGTAATCCCAGAACTTTGGAAGGCCAAGGCAGGAAGATCATCTGAGGTCAGGAGTTCAAGACCAGCCTGGCCAACATAGTGAAACGCATCTCTACTAAAAGTAAAAAAATTAGCCAGGCATGGTGGCAGGCACCTGTAGTCCCAGCTACTCAGAAGGCTGAGGCAGGGGATTTGCTTGAACCGAGGAGGCGGTGGTCTCAGTGAGCCGAGATCGTGCCATTGCACTCCAGCCTGGGCAACAAGAGCAAAACTCCATCTCAAAAAAAAAAAAAAAAAAGGGTGGGGGACACTGTTTATGTTTGGTTTTAATTTAGGGCAAAAGTGTTAAAGGTAAATTCTTTTCTGATAAGCAATAGTGAAAAGAGTAAATTGAATTACACAGTGCATGCCACAATTGACTATAGTAATAGTAAATGCCAGATGGCTTTTCCTATAAACCACATGACTTTGAGAAATGTGCCTCTATTACTGCTAGTAAAGTGGAAACTATAATAGTACCTGCCTCATAGGATGCTAAGGATGAAATGGAATAATCCCTGTAAAGCATTTAGCACATTTAGGATTTAGAAAATACTTATTAGTTGCCCTTATTTATGGTAGTTATTCAGTAAATAATTGTTGATTATATGAGCAAGTAGATAATATGAGTGAATAAAACTGCTCTTTAATTTTAGGGTAATAGGGTATTTTTTTTTTTTTTTTTTTTTTTTTGGTTTGATGTGTAATCAGGATAGTACTTACAGATTGGGGGCAGTTAGACAATTTTGAAAGATATTCTAAGCTGTAGCACTGATTCCTTAGCTAATGCAAATATGCTGAGTATTTTGGTGGTCGTTTTAGATCTCTCTCTTGTCTGTTTGTACATTGTTTTATTTTTAACCTTTTCATCAAAATTTTCTACTCATTTTAGATTGACTTAGAATTCATTATCTGAAAGCATTATTTTTGTTTTGTTTTGTTGTTTACTTTCTAAAAGTTTCATAATAGAAGAATTCAAGTGGACTAATGAATAGTGACATTGTTTATGGTATAACACTCAATCTTGGCAAATAAATCAGTTTCACATTTTCTCCAGTGTTCTCAGGATGTAATATTTACTGTAAACAGACCTTTTAGCAAATTTAGCTGTATTTCATTTTCTCTTTTATAAAGCGTAAAAAGTAAATGATACATCCTACTTTTCATTAAGACTGCATGAATTCTGCAATTTCATTAATAAAATGTCTTAACGTATAATAGAGATTTATAGGTAAATGAATTAAAATGTACATATGAGGCTGGGCATGGTGGCTCATGCCTGTAATCCCAGCACTTTGGGAGGCCGAGGTGGGCGGATCATGAGGTCAGGAGTTAGAGACCAGCCTGGCCAACATGGTGAAACCCATCTCTACTAAAAATAACAAAAATTAGCTGGGCATTGGTGGTAGGTGCCTGTAATCCCAGCTACTCTGTAGGCTGAGGCAGGAGAATCACTTGAACCCAGGAGACAGAGCAGTAAGCTGAGACCATGCCATTGCACTCCAGCCTGGGTGACAGAGCAAGACTCTTGTCTCAAAAAAAAAAAAACAGAAAACAAAATGTACATATGAATCCCTGGGGCATGGGCTATCTGCTTTTTCATGTTCACTTACCTCAACCATTCTCTTATTGTTAGAGAACTCTCAGGAAGATTCTTTTTTAAAAAAGTGGAATGCCAGCTGGGCGTGGTAGCTCACAGTTTACGCCCATTATAATCCCAACACTTTATGGGAAGCTGAGGTGGGTGGATTGCTTGAGGCAAGAGTTCAAGACCAGCCTGGGCAATATAGTGAGAATTCGTCTCTACTGAAAAATACAAAAATTTAGCCGGGTGTGGTGGCATGTGCCTGGAGTCCCAGCTAACTCGGGAGGTTAAGGCACGAGAATTGCTTGAACCTGGGAGGTGGAGGCTGCAGTGAGCCAAGATTGTGTCACTGTGCTCCAGCCTGGACAACAAAGCACGACTACATCTCAAAAAAAAAAAAAAAAAAGTAGTATGCAGTATAAATTCAATTAAATATGGGACCTGAAAGTAAAACTGTTGATACATTTTAAATTATCTTCCTATTTTCAAATCCTAGTATTTTCTATTGGAAAAAGAAATGTATCAAAAAAGATTGCCATGTGCTTAAGAAAAAAGTATTTTTTTCACATCTAAAATTATGTAGAAGCCCACTGTACAGTTCAGAGACACTATGTTTAATTTGATAAAATAGTTTAAAGCAGCACTTCTCAAATTTTCAAATTTTTGGTCTCAGAAGTTTTTTTACAATGTTTAAAATTATTGAAGATTTCAAAGAGCTTTTGTTTATAGGTGTTATAACTATCTATTTTGTAGTATTAGAAATTAAACTTAAAACTTTTCAAAAAATATTTTTAAATATAATATCGTCATTATTTCTTACTATAAATAACATACTAGTCTTGTGTGTTTAAAAAAAATTCTCCATTCTTAAGGACCAGTTCAAATGCCACCTCTTTGCAGTGCTTTCTTATATATATAATACGCTGATTTCTCTTGTGAGACTCAGAGGCAGCAAATAATTGCCATAAAAGGTTTTATTATATATGTCAGTGCACTACAGCACATTTTTTGTTGAGGTCCACTAATAAAATTTTTTTGAAAAACATAGCTATTTTTTTCTGAGACAAAATAATATTAGTAAGAAAAGTAGCATTGTTTTACTTTTTATTTTCTCAAATCTTTTTAACACTATCTTAATAGAAGGCAGCTAAATTCTCATGTTTGCTACTGCATTTAATCTGTTGTGATATCACACGTCTTTTAGTCTCTGGAAAACTCCAATGTATACTCGTGAGAAAATAAAAGCAACAAAGGTGTGACATATTTTGAAAATAGTTTTGACCTTGCATACTGCCTACAGGAGACTAAGAGACCCCAGGATTTTTATACCACAATTTGAGAACTGCTAGTTTAAGGAAATGTTAGTCAATAATAATAAAATTCTAATCAAGTCCCAACTCTGTCCTAAATTACTCTTCTAAGCATTTTACTTACATTAATTCAGTAGATCTTCAGGCAGCCACTTTGAAATAAGTACTGAAGTGATTTCTACTTCACATAGCTGGAAACGGAAGCATAGGAAAATCAAAGTCATCCAAAGCCATATCCTCTGATGGTGAACACAGGATTCATGTTCAGGCAGTGTTGGGTTTAAAGCCTGTCTGCATTTTGCTCTGCTGCCTCTAGACAGAAACTCCTGCTTTCTTAGAGTTGGCCCTTGGAGGGCTTTGTGAATAAGATAATAGTTGACTATGGTACCTCACTTTTGTATCTCCAAAATAGAACTTACAGTTAGTTTATGGTTTTCCTATAGGATTTATCACTCTGGAGTCATAAGTTTGTCATTTTTTTTTTAAATTTAAATTGTTACTAATCTAGGCTAATTAAAATATTAGATGCCTGAAAACTATTCTATTAATTGGTTACAGAAGATAACCATACCTTTCAGTTTCTCTAGTTTAATGTTTTGTAATTCTAAGGGCAGTTTTTCCTCATATGTATTAGAAGGGAAAGTTATTAAAAGGTGCTACCTTTTAACTTTTAGGGAGAGTAAAATTTTTGCTGAATCACTTTTATCCCAGTAGTTCATTAGTAACTGTATTTCTCTCCCCTGTTAGCTTTGAGAAGTCTATTGAGTTTTTATGCCTAAAGAGTGTAATTTAGGAGGTGTGCTGCATGAACTTGCAGTGAAAAAAAGTAAGGGAACTTCAGGAATGCCATAAGTTCTCTCTTACATTCCTGAAAATTAAAGTTTTGTATACTGCTCCTAATGGTAAAATCCTCGACCTGGTCTGATACAGGCTTAGTCTCCCAAAAGTGTAAATGTGTTTGCCCGTGCACCACTGGAGAACAAATCCTTCAGGTAAGTGAGTGTCTTCTGTGAAAGCAAAGTGCTACTACATTCATGTATTCACATCACATGCACGCATGCTTCCACAGAGAGAGCCAACATGGTGAGTTTCATTTTGTAGGACTGCCTGAGAGCATGATGTTATTTTAAAGCGTGTCACCTTCCTTCTTTTAAGAAAAAGAAAGTATATCGGCCGGGCGCGGTGGCTCAAGCCTGTAATCCCAGCACTTTGGGAGGCCGAGGCGGGTGGATCACGAGGTCGAGAGATCGAGACCATCCTGGTCAACATGGTGAAACCCCGTCTCTACTAAAAATACAAAAAACTAGCTGGACATGGTGGCGCGTGCCTGTAATCCCAGCTACTTAGGAGGCTGAGGCAGGAGAATTGCCTGAACCCAGGAGGCGGAGGTTGCGGTGAGCCGAGATCGCGCCATTGCACTCCAGCCTGGGTAACAAGAGCAAAACTCCGTCTCAAAAAAAAAAAAAAAGAAAAAAAGAAAAAGAAAGTATATATATAATTTTAGGTGTCAGGTGTAACATTCCAGGTAGAATTTGAATCCTGGAAACTCCTGACTGTGACCCTGCAATTATTGTTTTGTCAGTACTGTTGTGACATTCCATGGTGAATTGTCTTCTGTTTAAACTGATATTTTTCAATAAATATTAGGATTTATTTCATTCCTTTAAAATACATATATTAAAACATTAGCAACAGGAAAATAGAGGTATCTCATTAAATATAATTTGATGTTTTATGGTTGCAGAGGTGATCACTATAGCAAATTTTCAGTAAATGGTAAAAAATTATTCAAAAAATGTATTAAGTGATAAAAACATATTTGATAGTCCTTTGATAAATTATTCACATTATTTTTTGTTGTTTTTTTCTTTTAAGGAGTCTTCTCAAGTCGGTTGAAGAAGAATTGCATCAGCGGTAATTTTAATTTTTAATCTTAAAGTACTTCATGTCATAGACAAGTAAAGTCAGTTTGCCCTGTTCTCTGTTATATAGCCTATTTGTTTTAGTTCTTTCTGTTTCTTTCTTTTTCTTTTTTTTCTTTAGTAGAGACAAGGTCTTGCTCTATTGCCCAATGGATTGCAGTGGTGTGATCGTAACTCACTGCCTTGAATTCTTGGGCTCATGTGATCTTTCCACCAAAGCCTTCCAAGTAGCTGAGAATACAGATGTCTACCATCATGCCTGGCTACTTTTTTGAATTTTATTCTTAGAGATGGATTCTTGCCATGTTGCCCAGGCTGATCTCAAACTCCTGGTCTCAAGCAGTCCTCCAACCTCAGCCTCCCAAGTAACTGGCATCACGATCCACCATTCCCAGCTCCTTGTTTTAATTCTGAATCTATCCCATCCTATAAAGATGTAGAAATAAAATTTTATCTTACAGTAGCTTTTCCTGCATTTTTGAAAATGTCTTCTTATGCTGTTTTGGTAAAATCTGTTTAATAATCTATTATGCTTCTTTTTAGAGGACACGTGGCACATTTAGAAGATGATGAAGGGGATGATGATGACTCTAAACAGTAAGTTCTGTCTCTGTTTTTGGTAAAAAGAAAACGTGTCATTTGACCTGATTTCATCCTGATCTCATCAATCTGGCAGCTTAATATTGATGGAAATTTTAATATCATTAGTAACATAGTATTATGGGTTGTACTTCGGTTTATTTCCTTTTTTTTATTCTAGTTGGACTAGCTTGGGCTGACATAACAAAATGCCATAGACTTAGACAATAGAAATTCTCACAGTTCTGGAGGTGGGAAGTTCAAGATCAAGGTACCAACCAACTTGGTTAGGGCTCCGTTCTTGGCTTGTAGACAGTCTTCTGGCTGTGTCTTACCATGGCCTTTCCTCACTGTATGCATGTAGTGGGGTCAGAGGTAAGAGTGATCTCTGTCCCTCTTCTTATAAGATCACCAGTCCTGTGAGATTAAGACCCCACTGTTACAACCTCATTTAACCTTAATTAATTCTTGAAAACCCATCTCCAAATATAGTCACATTGTGGGTTAGGACTTAAACATGTGAGCTTTGTAGCAACACATTTAGTTCATTTTTTTCCAAAGAACTTATTATAGACTAGCAGTTGAGGGCATAGGTTTTCCTTTTTACCTCACTACTTTGTGACCTTGGATAAAGTTACATAACCTTCCTAGGCCTTGAAATCCTCATCTGAGAAATTTGTGCTTCATCATCTTACAATCTTTTTCTCTATTTTGAGACAGTGTTAGAAACAAATTTTCAGTGCTCCAAAAGAAATAGCACTCAAACATAAATTTTCTAAGTAAGGCACATTTACGGGTGCATCTCTGAGATGGAGCAGTGGCAAGAGCACCACAAACAAAGGGAAGCAGGGGTTTTTAATTCCTAATGCAATTGGCCTTAGCTGCTGTGTGTTCCCCTGTTGGTTGGGGTCGGAGTGCACAGTCTAAGCTAAATGTATTAGCTAATTTGAAGAATGCAGGGAAGAACAGTTTTGGTGGGGAAAGCTGTTACAGTAGGGAGGGGGTGATTTCTTGGTGGGCATGCCTGAGCACAGCAGGGTGGGTGGGGCTGATAAATTGGCTGGCAATATTGCTTTAGACAAAACAGGGAAATAAGACTTCAGGGCAGACAGTACAAGGAAGACAAGACCTCTTGGTGAGGAACACCTTATCTGTAACAAAGTGAAACCCTTTGAAGAGGAACTGTCTAAACTACTTGTTTTTAACAGAAAAAGTCTTGCTTTATGGCCCACCTAGAGTGCAGTGTTGTGATCTTGGCTCAGTGCAGCCCCAACCTCCTGGCTCAAGCAGTCCTCCCACCTCAGCCTCCTGAGTACCTGGGACTGCACCTCCACGCTTGCTAGTTTTTTATTTTTTTGTAGAGATGGGTTTCTGTCATGTTGCCCAGGCTGGCCTTGAACTCCTGACCTCAAACAATCTGCCCGTCTCAGCCTCTTAAGAGTGCTGGGATTACAGGGATGAGCCACTGTGACCCTCCTCTTTCTATTTCTAAAACTGATCCTGAGTTATAATGAATCTTAAGTTCAGTCACATTCTGCCTATAATTTCATAAAGCATATATATAGTTTTTGATGAGCCTCATCAAAGATGTTCCATATCTAACAGTAGCACAAGTGAAGTTTACAGTGTGATACATTTTATACCATATTGTTCTCAGTTATTTACTTTTCAGTTGATAAAACTGGAATTATAATTATCTTTTCCAGTTTTAATTACAGTATAGTACTTGGAACCAGGAAAGTGTATTACTCAATTACTTGTTTTTAAATTAAATTTAATTCTTTTAACAAAATGTACATAGTGACATTTTGATACATATAATGTCGTGATCTGATCAGGGTAATTAACGTAGCCAACATCTCAAACATTTATCATTTCTTTGTGTTGGGAACATTCACTATTCTCCTTCTAGCTGTTTGAAACTAAATAATGCATTCTTGTTAACTATAGTCATCCTACAGTGGTATAAGACAATAGTGCTTATTATTTTTCCTTTATGACTGCAATTTTGTATCTTAAATCTCTCCCTTTCCTCTCCTTTTCCCTGCCCCTCCCAGTTCCTAGTAAGCTCTGTTCTGCTTTTTACTTCTATGAGATCTATTTTTTTTTTAGCTTCCACATGAATAAGAACATGTGGTGTTTTATTTTCTATTTTTGCTTATTTTACTTAATATAATGCCCTCCAGTTCCCAGTTATTTCTGAATAATACCTTAGTCAACATTTCACAAAATATTTTGGAAAAAAACAATAATCTTAGAAAATGATTCTTGTCTTGCAGTTTTTTTCTGTATCTTTGTAAAATGAATAGTTCTAATTCTAAACTTTTCTGTTTTTAGTTCAACTCTGAAAGCAAAAGTTCCACCTCCTTTACCACCAAAGGTAGACAGATTTATTTTTCAATTTGATTTATGTGTATTTGCTATTATTCTGCCAATTTAATACTTTGTTGAGAGTTTTTCTAGCTTTTCATTTGTGATCCACAAAGAAAAATGAAGTCGATATAAGTAAATGATTTTTTATTATATTTGTATTTTTTTTTAAATGCCCAACTTATATTTAGTGTTCATTCTTTTTTTTCCTCTCTCTTTTAAGACAGAGTCTCACTCTGTTGTTCGGGCTGGAGTACAGTGGCATGATCTCAGTTCACCACAGCTTCCTCCTCTTAGGTTCAAGCAATTCTGCCTCATCCTCCCCTGTAGCTGGGATTACAAGCACACACTACCATGCTGGCTAAATGTTTAGATTTTTATAAAAATTTTTTATTATTTATTTATTTTAATTTTTTTATTTTTTAGTAAAGACTGGGTTTTGCTATGTTGACCAGGCTGATCTCAAACTCATGACCTCAGGTGATCCCTCCACCCTGGCTTCCCAAAGTGCTGGGATTACAGGCACGAGCCACTGTGTGCCTGGCCTTATTTAATGTTCATCTTAAGTAACAGGTTCTAGGAATTTACACTGGAAATGATTATACTAATGGATTAGTGTTATTTGACTTGGGTTAGAAAACTCACATTTCTTATGAGATTGTTTTTCTCAAAATCTACAATCTGTTATTGACTTTTAAGAACAAATGAAGGGTAGTAATTTATCATAGATATTTAATTTTCAGAAGATAATTTTATATTAAAAATATAAAATAGTACAATTTTTAAATACTTAACAACAAAATTATTTTTCCAAACAAAATTATCCTAAAATAGTAATTTCAACTGATAGGGTGTTTTTTTTTAAAAGGTAAAATGAGCTAATATATATTTTATTTTATAAGTTCATATACATAGCAAATTTTAATTATAAAATGAGCTGCTTTAAAGTTTAAAATCAGAGTGTTACAAGTGAGAGTTGGAGTCTTACCATTCTTGTCATTCAGTTTACTACTATTTCTATTTATTTTCATTTTATACAATTGAGACAATCCTGATTCATGCAAGTAAATAATACTGTACTTGCTTGTTTAGTTTTATCATAGCAGAACTATAGAGATCTGAATTTCAAAGAAACTAGTGCTGAGCAATAAGAAGAAACACTTTTTTTTTTTTTTTTTTTTTTGAGACGGAGTTTCGCTCTTGTTACCCAGGCTGGAGTGCAATGGCGCGATCTCGGCTCACCGCAACCTCCGCCTCCTGGGTTCAGGCAATTCTCCTGCCTCAGCCTCCTGAGTAGCTGGGATTACAGGCACGCACCACCACGCCCAGCTAGTTTTTTGTATTTTTAGTAGAGACGGGGTTTCACCATGTTGACCAGGATGATCTCGATCTCTCGACCTCGTGATCCACCCGCCTCGGCCTCCCAAAGTGCTGGGATTACAGGCTTGAGCCACTGCGCCCGGCCGAGACACGTTTTTAAGAATTTACAAATTCTCCAAACCTTCAGCCAACTGCAGGTTTTGACATTGTGTGTACAAAAAGTGTCTCAGGCATCCCATTTGCTGTGTTGGTATTCTCCAACGTGATAACATTTTAATTTGTATACTCTCATGCCCCTGGTCCGAAAGATTAAGCATTAGCATAAAGACATCGAGTCATCTAAGAGACAGCTTAGATTAGCCTTGAACTTTGACTAGCTTGAATGTTTAAAATAAAAAGAGATTCATTTAAATTGGAGGAGATAAGAAAGACTGGAATATTTTTATTTGACTAGTCTAAGTGGGAAGACTTGTGAGAAATTAATAAAAAGACTTAGAGACCCTTTTATTTGCACAGCAGCAAAACCTGAGATGTACACATTTTAGTATACGTTTTTGGAATATATTTAAAACAATAAGATAATCTGAATTGGATGGTTGAGTAACCTTTAAACTCATCTGGTAAACCTCTAATGTATAATAGAAATAGTTTGAAAGCTTCTAACATATAATAGCACTTATGTCAGGAAAATAATTTGATGTTTCATTGTTGGTCTCTTTTTCTGTATCATTTCAGCCTAAGTCTGTCCTCATACCACAGGAAACGCTTTCTGCTGAGGATGATAATCAAGGAACAATCAAGAGATGTCCCTTGTCAGGGAGCCCAGCAAAGCCGTCCCAAGTTCCACCTAGACCACCACCTCCCAGATTACCCCCACAAAAACCTATTGCCTTAGGTAATGGTGGAGGGTGACAGCAAATGTGCTACCAGGTTTTCATACTATGTCGGATGAAAAAACTTTTAAGAGATTATTTGAAATTCCTTTGATGGAAGAGAGAAGGAAAGCAATGGCTGTGGGGATGTTTTCTGCTTTTTGCCTACTGGTTTAAAGTGTTTTTATGATTGGATTCCCTGTGGCACAGTCTGAGATATTTTGTCCTCATTTCTCATTTCATATTTAACTTTCTCTTTTCTGGAGATTGGTTCCCCATTCATTTATCTACAGTGTAGAAACAATGCAAATTAAACTGTTAGCAAACATGGAAAGTGTGTTTTGCTTCTAGGCTACTTCTGTTTTAGAAGAGAGTACCTTGACTAACTCCTCATTTCATTTAATCATTTCTTTAAAAAAAAAATTGGTATTATTTGCTAGTTATTTGCCTCCAAATTAATACTAGAAGATGCTATTTTAACACTGTAAAGACTCCTCTGTGTTTATCCAGAAGAAGCAATTTTTAAAAAGAGCAACTAGGCTGGGCACGGTGGCTCATGCCTGTAATCCCAGCACTTTGAGAGGCTGAGGCGGGTCGATCACCTGGGGTCAGGAGCTCAAGACCAGTTTAACCAACATAGTGAAACCCAGTCTCTACTTTAAAAAAAAAAAATTAGATGGGCATGGTACTTGTAATCCCAGTTACTTGGGAAGCTAAGGCAGGAGAATCACTTGAACCTGGGAGGCGGAGTTTTCAGTGAGCCAAGATCACGCCATTGCACTCCAGTCTGGGCAACAAGAGTAAAACTCCTTCTCAAAAGAAAAAAAGAAAAGCAACTATTAAGTTTATTGGATGACATAATATAAATCATCCCTTTTCTAAAAGTAGTTATAAATTCAGTATTTGGTTTTTTAATGCTAACAAATACATGTGCTTAGATACAACCTGAATTTAAATTTGCCTAATATGCCAAAAATAGAGGTATAAATAGAAGAATATATAGGACATATATATATGTTCTATATATGTATATATATAAGGTATAAATAGAACATATAGAACATATATATGTATTATATATTATATATATTATATATAATGAAACTAACATATATATTATATATAATTTATATATAATATATAAAATATGTATATAAATAATGTATTTATATATATAAATATATAAATGACTTCTTTCATAGTAAATCTGATTGAGTGATTCCAAATGAATAATGATACTATCTCAGAGTTAATATTTTTATTTCCTACTTGATAACTTTGAATAAAAATTTTCATGAAGAGTAATCATTTTCAATAAATGTATCTTACTGAAGGAAATGGAGTGAACTCCTTCCAGTTAAATGGTGAACGAGATGGCTCATTACATCAACAGAATGAACATAGAGGCACGAACCTTTCAAGAAAAGAAAAGAAAGATGTACCAGTAGGTATTGATATTCATAAGTTCTACTTGTATTTGTTTCCTTTTTCACTGTTAAGTTAGTTTCATGTTTACAATTAGTGAAACTATAGCAATAGTATATTTTACAATTACTATATTGATATTTTAGTGTATTACAATGGTGAATAGATTATTTAAATCTTGAAAAAAGTAACTGCTATGGTAAACTTGAATGATGGCTTTTTATCATTTATATTATTTAGACCAATTTGTTATATAGTACATTATAAAACATCTTTATACAGGTAAATGCTTAGTATTCTTGTGATTGTTCACAAAATATTACTATTCTCATTGAGGATAATTGATTCTTAATAGTTTCTCTTACAGTCTTGTGAAGTTATGGAAAGAAGGACATAGATAAAGAAAGCTGTAGCTTCTACTTCAGGACAAAATTCTAACTATAGATAGGGGTCCCCAGCCCCTGAGCCACAGACAGGTAATAGTCAGTGCCCTGTTAGAAACCAAGCCACACAGCAGGAGGTGAGTAGTGGGCTAGTGAGCATTACCGCCTGAGCCTCACCTTCTGTCAGGTCAGCTGCAGCATTAGATTCTCATAGGAGTGCAAACTCGATTGTGAACTGTGCATGCAAGGGATCCAGGTTGCACCCTCCTTTTAAGAATGTAACTAATGCCTGATTATCTGAAGTGGAGCAGTTTCGTCCCCAAACCATCCCTTTCCTGACCATTCTTCTGTGGAAAAATTCTTTCACGAAACTGGTCCCTGGTGCCAAAAAGGTTGGGGACACTGTTAGAGATTACATAAGTAGTGACATTGCTGCTCTTACCACTTCAGGAAAGGTGAAATTAGCCTTAGCAGTTAGTCCTGTCACAAATGTTAGCTAAAACATCATAACTATTAACATAAATGTTATTCATCAGGGATCATAAAAGATAAAAAATGTTAAACATTTGTAAAGAACTGACTTATAATCACTGGAAGACATTCATCTATCATCATAGAATTTAAAACAGTAGGAAATCCTCAAAATCCTCAATATCTCAACAGATGTCAGTGAGATGAATGAGATTTTTTTTGAGATTTTTTTTTGAAGTTTTTGTATATACTATTATTTGTTATTTTTATAGAAATTTGGAGTATATTCAGTATGTTCGTACACATGTGTGCTGTGGTTTCTGCAGTAAGCACATCACTAGAGGCTTTGTGCTATATCTAACTTTTTAAAAATACTTCACTGTAGAATATGACATACTATTCTTAAAATTCAGTTAAAACATTTGGTGTTATTCCTTGTAATTTGTGAAATTTAGGTTATTTTTAACAAATGTATAAAATGTCCTTCAGGAATGGGTCTTGTGAAGTTCTGTCCAACTGAACAGTGCCTTTTTGCTTTCAACAACTTAAATTTTAACAGACCTGCTAACATAATAGTACAGAAATACAGCTGAGTGACTATAATACAGAAGAGAATAAATAGCCTCTGGGAGATGTAAACTTTTTTTTTGAGATGGAGTTTCACTCTTGTTGCCCAGGCTAGAGTGCAAGGGCACAATCTCGGCTCACTGTAACCTCCACCTCCCGGGTTCAAGTGATTCTCCTGCCTCAGCCTCCCAAGTAGCTGGGATTATAGGGGCCCACCACCACACCCAGCTAATTTTGTAATTTTTTAGTAGAGATAGGGTTTCCCCATGTTGGTCGGGCAGGTCTCGAACTTCTAACCTCAGGTGATCCACACTTTGGCCTCCCAAAGTGCTGGGATTACAGGCATGAGTCACCACGTCTGGCCAATGTAACTTTTTTTTTTTTTTTTAACCTTTCTTATGGTACTAAGTAAACATTTTTTTATGTATGCTTTTTTTTTTTTTGAGACGGAGTTTCGCTCTTGTTACCCAGGCTGGAGTGCAATGGCGCGATCTCGGCTCACCGCAACCTCCGCCTCCTGGGTTCAGGCAATTCTCCTGCCTCAGCCTCCTGAGTAGCTGGGATTACAGGCATGCACCACCATGCCCAGCTAATTTTTTGTATTTTTAGTAGAGACGGGGTTTCACCATGTTGACCAGGTTGGTCTCGATCTCTCAACCTCGTGATCCACCCGCCTCGGCCTCCCAAAGTGCTGGGATTACAGGCTTGAGCCACCGCGCCCAGCTATGTATGCATTTTTAATTCACTTTTGTGTTACCTTACTTTATTAAGATAAGGTAATTCTTAAATAAATATGTCCATGGCTCTTACCATAGGATAAACAGTATCAGTGATAAATTGAAGCATGCTTACTGTTTATGCTGTAATTCTCGAAATTATTTACAGCCCTCACACCTGTAATCCCAGTGCTTTCAGTGGCCAGGGCAGGGGGATTGCTAGAGACCAGAAGTTAAAGACTAAACCAGGCAACATAGTGAGACCTGTCTCTAAAAAAAAAAAAAAAAAGTAGCTAGGCATGGTGGCACATACCCATAGCCCTAGCTACTCGGAAGGCTGAGACAGGAAAATCACTTGAGCCCAGGAGGTCAAGGTTACAGTGAGCTATGCTTGCCTGCCACTGCACTCCTGCCTGGATGGCAGAGCAAGACCTTGTTTCTTAAAAAATTTAAATAATGACAAATAATAAATTTAAGTAGTATTTTAATTTTAATTTTATTTTATTATTTTGTTTTATTTTAAGATGGAGTCTAACTGTCACCCAGGCTGGAGTGCAGTGGTGCAATTTCAGCTCACTGCAACCTCCCCCTCCCTCTCCTGCCTCAGCCTCTTGAGTAGCTGGAATTAAAGGTGTGCACCACCATGCCTGGCTAATTTGTGTATTTTTAGCAGAGATGGGGTTTCACCATGTTGGTCAGGCTGGTCTTGAACTCCTGACCTCGTGATTGGCCGTTCTCGACTTCCCAAAGTGCTGGGATTACAGGTGTGAGCCACTGTGCCTGGCCTTATTTATTTTAAATAATATTTACAGCCATTTCTATTACTCTTTATGTTAAATCTGAGAGTTATAACTTTCAGAGCTCCCTAATTTAAGGGTGTTTGAGAGGCTAAGACAGGTGGATCACATGAGGCCAGGAATTTGAAACCAACTTGACCAACATGATGAAACCTCATCTCTACTAAAAATACAAAAATAGCCAGGCGTGGGTGGTGGCAGGCGCCTTTAATCTCAGCTACTCAGAAGGCTGAGGCATGAAAATTGCTTGAAACTGGGAGGCGGAGGTTGCAATGAGCAGAGATTGCACTACTGCACTCCAGCCTGGGCAACAGAGCAAGACCCTGTCTCAAAAAAAAAACAAAAGACAACAAAAAATGATGTTTTGCTAAAATAGATGACATCAGATAATTTAAGAACATCAGTGTAAGAAAAAAAATATATAAATTATTTGCAAAATGGAATAAAAGGTTATCAGAAATTCTTGATAATAATAAGCTGTTTGCATCCTCAAAAATATATATACAAAGTAAAATATATCTTAATTTCAGCAATGTTGTATTTTTGTGTCACATATGAAAAATCAATTAACAGTAGCTTTTTTATTAATTTTCATCTCCTTGTTTAAGTGACTCTGATGTATAGCAGCTCTAGGGAAAAATTATGTCATTCCTTAAAATGATGTTACTGATATTAACCTTGACAGAAATCTAGACTGTCATAAAATTCCTGTTGAAAGTATACCCAGGGGTTTCCTCTCAGGGGACAGTTCATATACTCAAGAATGTGGCCCCTTGGAGAAATATCTGGCATTTTTCAGGATAGTGTGGGTGAGCAAATGTGTTACATTTCTTCTCCTTATAATTGCTTGTATACTCTAACCAATGATTAATACATTTGAATTCATCAAAATTTAGAACTTTAATTCACAAAACACATTGTAAACATGGTGAAGATTATCTACACATGAGGAGAAACTGTTACATATATAACAGATAAAATACTGAAATCTAGAATATATTTTTAAAAGCTCCAACAAATAAATATGAAAAAAGATAACTCAGTTAAAAAATGGGAAAAGAATTCACAAAAGAGGAAATACAGATAGCAAATGAACACTGTTTTAAAAAAGATTCTTAATCTTCTTAGCAGTCAGAGGCATGCAAATTAATGAGGAACACATGAGAAAAGGTTTTTTACTCCTCAGTTTGGTGATATTGCTGTGAGACTGGAAAGAACTAGGAACTCATACATTGCTGGTGAGTGTGATGTGATATGTACACTCTGAAAAGCATTTTGGCAGTCAGTATCCACTAAAATGTAAAAGGTACAGACCCTGTGTACCAATAGTTTGCTCAATATACCCATACTGTGGTATACTTCACACAGTATACCCATTAAAAAATGCACTCATATAGTGTGTAAGTTAGGTATATGCAGGAATGTTTATTTCAGCATTCATGTCATAGTAAAACATTAACATAATCTAAATACCCAGTAATGTTTAAGGAATAGCTAAATAAAGTATGCTGTGCTGCAGTTAAAACAAATGAACTAAATCTATATGACCTGTATGGATTACCATCTAATTTTAAGGCTAAGAATAAGCAAATAGTGTATAACTATTTTAAACACACACAAAAACATTATTTTCTATGGGAACATGTATTTACATATATACCAAAAAAGTCTGGAAAGCTATATGATTACGTAAGTTTACCTCATTCCCTAGATTTGGAAGGTTTTACACCAAACTAGTTTTTCTGGGGCAAGTGCTAGAAATACGTGCATTGTAAAAGAATTACAGGGAACTTCAGCCTTAACTGTCACATTCTGTTTTACAAAGAATGTGTTCATGTATTTTATTTGGATAAGTGTGTTTGAATTACAGTATTGTTATGCCAAACAGCAGCCAAAAAAGTGTAATCATACATGTGTTCTTTTTCTAGAAGCCTATTAGTAATGGTCTTCCTCCAACACCTAAAGTGCATGTAAGTACTAAATATGAAATAGGCTAAGTTTCAAGCTAAGTACAGTGACAGTCACTTGTATGTGTTATCTTTACTTAGGTTTTTTTTTGTTTTTTTTTTTTGTCTCTTTGAAAGAACCGTCATTATTACTTAAAAAAAAACCTCTAAGATTGCTAATTGAAATATTATTTGATTACATCTAAAAAGTAGCTTTTCAGAATAAAATTATAATAAATTATGCATTTTAAAGCTCCTTGATTCCAAAATGTATCTGTATCTTATTTGCAGCTGTTTTTGAAGAAATGGGAAAAAGGCCTTTGGTCATACTTGAAGTATAAAATGTAGAGAGGACATTTTTTCTGACATTTTTTCAATTGTGAAAAAGAATTTTTTTTTTTTTTTTTTAGACATAGTCTTGCTCTTTCACTAGACTGGAGTGCAGTGGCACTATCATGGCTCACTGAAACCTTGACTTCCAAGGCTCAAGCAACCCTTCCACTTCAGCATCCTTAGTAGCTGGGACCACAGGCATGTGCCACCATGCCTGGCTAACTTTTGTATTTTTCAAAGAGATGGGGTTTTGCCATGTTTCCCAGGCTGATCTCAAACAATCCACCCATCTTAGCCTCCCAAAGTGCTAGGATTACAGGAGTGAGCCGCCTCACCCAGCCAATTATCAAGAACACAGAATTTTAAAATGAAAAGGAGCAATGAGGGGCCGGGCGCGGTGGCTCACGCCTGTAATCCCAGCACTTTGGGAGGCCGAGGCGGGTGGATCACGAGGTCAAGAGATCGAGACCATCCTGGTCGACATGGTGAAACCCCGTCTCTACTAAAAATACAAAAAATTAGCTGGGCATGGTGGCTCGTGCCTGTAATCCCAGCTACTCAGGAGGCTGAGGCAGGAGAATTGCCTGAACCCAGGAGGCGGAGGTTGCAGTGAGCCAAGATCATGCCATTGCACTCCAGCCTGGGTAACAAGAGCGAAACTCCGTCTAAAAAAAAAAAGAAAAGAGAGAAAGAAAAGGAGCAATGAAGGACCATCTGGCCCAAGCCTCTTGTTTGGTCCAGGAGTAAAACTGAGACCCAGGGAACATAGTCACCAAGATCACAAAACTCCACTCAACTCTAGCCATAATTTAGATGTCCTGTCTTATAATCTGGCTTGTTTTAGAGTTTTGTTATTAAATTAGACCCTGCTGTCTTTCTTTCTTTCTTTCTCTCTTTCTGACTTATTTTTTTAATTGACAAGTAAAAATCATACATATTTTTGGTATACAACATGATTTTGTGGTGTATGAATATGTTATAGAATGGCTGAATCAAGCTATTTAACATATACAATAACTCACCTTTTTTTGTATGTAGCAAAAGCACTTAAAATCTACTGGTAGTAATTTTCAAATATGTGATATAGTGTTACTTACTATAGTCACCATGATGTACAGTATACCACTTGAATTTACTCCTCCTAACTGAAGTTTTATGTCTTTTGACCAACGTCTCCTCAACCCCTCATCCCCCAGCTTCTGGTAACCACCATTTTACTCTGTATGGTGGTTTCTATGAGTTCAACTTTTTTAGTTACATATAAATGAGATTTTATATATATAGATGTATATAAAATGTATCATTTGTCTTTCTGTGCCTGGTTTATTTCATATAGCAAGATATCCTCAGTTGTCAAAAAATGATAGGGTTTTCTTCTTTTTTAAGGCTGAATAGTATTCCATAGTGAATATATTCAGTTGTTCCTCAGTACCCATAGGGAATTGGTTCCAGCACCCCTCTGGGGATACCAGGAATGCTCAAGTCCCTCATATAAAATGGTATAGTATTTGTATATAACCTACATGCATCCTCTTATACCCTTTAAATCATCTCTAAATTACTTATGATGCCTAATAAAATGTAAATAATTGTTATTCTGTATCATTTAGGGAATAGTGACAAGAAAAAAAAGTCTGTACATGTTCAGTACAGACATAAGCATCCTTCCCCACCTCCCTCCCAAATATTTTCAGAGTTTGGTTAAATCTGTGTGCAGATCCACAGATAACAGAGGGCTGACTCTATCCCAGTTTTTTTGAATCCATTCATCCAGTAATAGACACTTAGGTTGAGTTCATATCTTGGCTTTTGCAAATAATGCTGCAACAAACATGGTAGTGCAGATATCTTTTTGGCATACTCATTTCATTTCTTTTTTTTTTAGATGAAGTCTCATCCTGTTGTGCAGGCTGGCATTACAGGCATGTGTCACTACACCCAGCTAATATTCTTTGTAATTTTAGTGGAGACAGGCTTTCACCATCTTAGACAGGCTGGTCCTAAACTCCTGACCTCAGGTGATCTGGCCACCTTGGCCTCCCAAAGTGCTGGGATTACAGGTGGGAGCCACCATGCCGAGCTTCATTTCTTTTTGATACAGACCCAGTAATGGTATTGCTGGATCATATGGTCATATTGCTGTTTTTCTTAGGCTTAAAATTGTATTAAGTTAATGTAATTTTAGTTTGTAGATAGGACTGCACTTCCTTTGCTACAAGTCTATCATCTAAAAGCTTAGGTAGCACTGGTTTAGAAGATGTCTATAGTTTTTCTAGTTTTTTACCTGCCAGCTCTACTTTTTAGCCTTTTTTTCCTTTTTTTTTTTTTTTTTTTTTTGACAGTCTCACTCTGTCACCCAGGCTAGAGTGCAGTGACACTATCTCAGCTCATTGCAACCTCCATTTCCTAGGTTCAAATGATTGTCCTGCCTCAGCCTCCCAAGCAGCTGGGATTACAGGTATGCGCTACCATGTCTGGCTAATTTTTGTACCTTTAGTAGAGATGGAGTTTTACCATGTTGGCCAGGCAGGTCTTGAACTCCTGGCCTGAAGTGATCTGCCTGCCTCAGCCTCCTAAAGTGTTGGGATTATAGGTGTAAACCACCACAGCTGGCCTTTTTTTTTTGGAGACAGAATCTCATTCAGTCACCCAAACTGGAGTGCAGTGGTGCCATCTTAGGTCACTGTAATCTCCGCCTCCCAGGCTCAAGTGATTCCTACCTCAGCCCCCCGAGTTACTGGGACCACAGGTGCCTGCCACCACGCCTGACTAATTTTTTTGTGTTTTTATAGAAACAGATTTTACAATATTGGCCAGGCTGGTCTTGAACTCCTAGCTTCAGGTAGTGTACCCACCTCAGCCTCCCAAACTGCTGGGATTACAGGTGTGAGCCACCATGCCCAGCCCTTTTTTACCTTAAATTCTATTTGTGATTAGTACAGAGTATACTTTATAATCTATGTGTTATAAGTATATACACTTTATATTTGTAATTTATATCGTACTTAAATATTTTGAAATAATTTTCCATATTAATTTATACAGTATACTTTATATTATATAGCATATATATTATAGCAGATAAATATATATACAATAGGGCAAAATTTCCCACTTGACGATAAGACAAAACACTTACCTCAGGTTTGCAGCTTGACAGGGAAAAGCTATCTGTGAATGCCAGATAGACTCCAACTATACAAATCCGCTTAATATTCGGAACTGGCTTGATTGTTTTGTTCTTGATTTTGTCATTTAAGTTTCTAGGGGTTAGCAGTACCTCAACATACAAATTTCCATAGCTATCTTAAAAGGTCGTTATTAACATTATTTAAATGATACAGTTTCTGCCCTACATCATCAAAGCATGTTTCTGTTGGTCTACTACTACCTGATGGTATCGCCAAGCTAAATTGTTCTTTTCTGGTAATAAAATCTTTAAAAATATATTGGTTGGTAGATTTCTGTCGTTAAAAGGGAATTTTAAGGCCCATGTTTTAATTATGTTAATATTTTTAATCCATTATTGTCAACTAGTGATGTGATCTCTCAGCACGTTACCTCCTTGTTTGTGAGGAAGATACTCCTTCTGTAAAATGATGCACAAATGCTGTTCTTTTAATTTAGGCCAACATGGCAAATACTGAAATTTTCTCTGACCAAAAATATTTTCATACTGTTTTTCCCTCCAGTTGTCAGTAGTAAAAGTGACTACATGAGTCAACATTTTTGTACCTTGAGTATTTAAAAAGATAATTTCAGAATTAACATTTTACTCTTTGACAACATAATATGAAGTTCAGATGAGTGATATATTTCATTATAATCTGAAAAGTTTGTAAATGGACTTGATAAGTAATATTATTATCAAAGAGTTAAGCTTTTTAATGAATCTTACCAGGGAAAATAATCAGATTGCTCAATTGAAAAAAATAAAAAATAAAGTCTATATGTTTTGAGGTTGAAGCACATATATGAATTTCAAGTCAGTCATACCTGTTTCACTTTGTAATGTGAAATTCAATTTCTGTCGATAGTCTCTCACATTTAAATCATAATTACACTTTATATATTAAAGACTTACTTGTCACTGTTTCATATTGGTTATTCTTTGTTTCCCTAGATGGGTGCATGTTTTTCAAAAGTTTTTAATGGGTGTCCCTTGAAAATTCACTGTGCATCATCATGGATAAACCCAGATACAAGAGGTAGTACTGTATGTTTTTATCTGTTATCTTCCTAATTTTTTAAAACTGGGGCCATGAAAGCTTTCGTGATTTGATTTATTTTCTGAATATCTTTCTGGGGAAAAAAAAAGTCTTGTTTTTGTTTTTGTTTTTTTAATTTTAAGGTAAATAAGTTTCTCTGTGCTGTTATCAGTGTTTGAGGTGACACATGACACTAAAATTTCACTATATAGTTACCATATCAGTATAGTGAAGCCAAATATTCTATGCCACCCTAGTTTCCTCCAGAAATATTTCTGCTGCTGCTGCACAATAGTCTGGTATCTTTTTTTATTTTTAGAGAAAGGGTCCTGCTCTGACACCCAGGCTAGAGTGCAGTGGCTCACTATAGTGATCATGGCTCACTATAACCTCAAACTTCTGGCCTCAGGCAATCCTCCTGCCTCAGCCTCCCAAGTAGCTAGGACTACAGGCACATACCACCATTCCTGGCTGGTTTTGGTTTTGTTTTTTAATTTTTTATAAAGGTGGGATCTCTCTCTGTGTTGCCCAGGCTGGTCTCAAACTCCTGGGCGCAAGCAATTGTCCTGCCTCAGCCTCCGAAAGTACTGAGATTACAGACATGAGCCACTGGCCAATAGCTTCATTTTTGTCAAAACAGCCATTATTGAAGGAATTTAGCTACTGAGGATCCAGGGTTTAATGACCACTTTCAAGGATCTCTGACCTTAAAAGGAGCCATATGGGCCGGGCGCGGTAGCTCAAGCCTGTAATCCCAGCACTTTGGGAGGCCAAGGCGGGTGGATCACGAGGTCAAGAGATCGAGACCATCCTGATCAACATGGTGAAACCCCGTCTCTACTAAAAATACAAAAAATTAGCTGGGCATGGTGGCATGTGTCTGTAATCCCAGCTACTCAGGAGGCTGAGGCAGGAGAATTGCCTGAACCCAGGAGGCGGAGGTTGCGGTGAGCCGAGATCGCGCCATTGCACTCCAGCCTGGGTAACAAGAGCAAAACTCCGTCTCAAAAAAAAAAAAAAGGAGCCATAATTAGAATAGTTATCTTTAGGCACCAACTAAGAACTGTGTCCTCTCACTGTGTATATGAATCTTCATAGCTGTCTGTCTATATAAGATACACATAGAACATTTAAACATGAACATTTTTATATACACGAATTCTTACTAAATCTGAGTACTTTTATGTCATAGGCAAGGAAACTGGCATTCAGAGAAGTTCATTGTTGGTAGCCAATTGGTGGTAGAAAGGGTTAGTTTCAATCCAGTACCGTCTGACCACAAATCTTATGCCATGAATCTGCCAGTACAAATCTTAAATGCTGGGCACTTTAGGAATGCTCTTAGCATTCTATACTGTTCTCAACACACTTCAGTTTAATCTAGAAAAGTTCTTGACCTGTTACTCTGTATTATCATAAAAACAGACAGGGCTGTTGAAAAAGAAAACTTGTTCTTCAGGTTGCCTGCTTGGATCTCTTTGAAGTGTTCTTTGCTTTCTTTCCTGTTCTAAAGCCTTTTTAATAAATTTCCACTCCTGCTTTTGCTCTTCGGGAAAAAAAAAAAGATTGGACTGGACCATGGCCATGCTTCTCATATCTTTTAGAAGATATTGAGTACCCTAGCAGGTATCCAAGTTTGAGTTAACTTTTTAATAGACAGTGGTCAGATTCTGGGTTATTTTTATAGTGCTATAGTGTAGCTCTGAAAAAAATATTCTGTGGAAATAATTAGAATCTGTATCAGCTACTCTCGATTTATATTCTGTATGTAAGTTGCACGTGATCCTCTCTTAAGGGGGTTTTAGAAAATGGAGCTGCGGATTCTTTGCCAGTTCTTAGCACTCTCTGATGAGTGAAGAATCTACCATGCCCCTCTTCAGAACCTACCTTACATAAAAATTCTCTTCACTGCTTTGAAGCTAATGTTTACATATAATTCAGTTTATGGGTCTAAAGTGTCTAACCTCTTCTTTATATTCACTGCTTAAAATCATGGTAATTCTTATATTATACGTTAATACATATTTACAGAAGTTTAGATTATAGAAATCCTATTTTAAAATATTTTATTTACCAAAATCAGTCAGTGAATTACATTTATTTCAGATCAGTACTTGATCTTTGGTGCTGAAGAAGGGATTTATACCCTGAATCTTAATGAACTTCATGAAACATCAATGGAACAGGTATGTTATTTTGTACATTCTCTTTTTTATTATTTTCAAGTTACTGTAAGTACACATTAGACCAGAAATAAGATTCAGTTTCGTGATTTGCTGCTGCTTTTATTTTTTTTTTTTCTTATGAGACCGAGTCTTACTCTGTTGCCCAGGCTGGAGTGCAGTGGTGTTATCTCAGCTCACTGCAAGCTCTGCTTCCAGGTTCAAGCAATTTTTGTGTCTCAGCCTCCCAAGTAGCTGGGATTACAGGTATGCACCACCACCACGCCTGGCTAATTTTTGTGTTTTTAGTAGAGATGGGGTTTCACCATGTTTGCCAGGCTGGTCTAGAACTCCTGATCTCAGATGATCTGCCTGCCTTGGCCTCCCGTAGTGCTGGGATTAAAGACGTGAGCTACCATGCCTGGCTAATTTTTGTGTTTTTAGTAAAGACAGGGTTTCACCATGTTGCTTAGGCTGGTCTCAAACTCTTGGCCTCAAGTGCTGGGATTACAGGTATGAGCCACCCCACCCTGGCCTCTTTTATTCTTAAAACGTTCATCATGTTGGGCACAGTGGCTCATGCCTGTAATTCCAACACTTTGGGAGGCCAAGGCAGGCATATCACCTGAGGTCAGGAGATTGAGACCAGCCTGGCCAACATGGTGAAACCCTGTCTCTACTAAAAATAGAAAAATTAGCTGGGCGTAGTGGCATGTGCCTGTAGTCCCAGCTGCTCGGAAGGCTTATACAGGAGAATCACTTGAATCCAGGAGAAGGGTACAGTGAGCCAAGATCATCCCATTGCACTCTAGCCTGGGCAACAAGAGTGAAACTCTGTCTCAAAAAAAAAAAAAAGAAAGAGAAAAAACAAAACCTTCATGAAGCATATTCAAATTACCAGATACTGAAGACATATTCACAGGCCTAATCCATACCCTTGAGAAGCTCATGATCTAATAGGGAAAACAGACATATAAACCAGTAACTACAACACGTGGGATTAGATGTCTTATTAGGAATTGAGTATAAGACATTGGCCACAGTGGTGGATGTCACCAGCACCTCCTGTGAGGATATGAGAAAGAGGGGCATTTGAGATGGACCTTAAATGACAAATAGAAGTTTGTCACACAGACAGGATAAGCATGACGGCATCGAGATGTGAAATAGCATGGCAAGTATAGGAACCGTGAACAGTTTTATTGAGATATAATTCACATACCATACAATTCACCCATTTAAAGTGTGCAATCGAGTGGTTTTTAGTATGTTCACAGGATTGTGCATCTATTACCACTATCAATTTTAGGACATTTCATCATCTTCGAAAGAACCTCCATAATCATTAGTGGTCATTCCGCATTTCTCTCCTCTTCTCCCACAGTATGGGGATGTTTTTGAGTGTCACAATGAGTGAGGGAAGTTTTTGCCATTTAGTAACCAGGAGTCAGGAACATGAAACAACCTGCAAACTCATAATGATGATGCTATTAATAGCTAGTATACTTATATAAAGCTTACTGTGTGTCAGGCACTGTTTTTAAATGCTTAACCTATGTTATTTAGTCTTCGTGAAACCTCTCAGAGGTAGACACCATTGTTACTCTCATTTCGCAGTTGAGAAAACTAAAGCTCAGAAGGGATTAGTAGCTTGCCAAAGATTCCACAGCTATTCAGTGGCTGGACTGGGATATGAACCTAGACAAGCTAGCTCCAGATTCCATGCCCTTAACTACTTCACCATATTCTCTCTCCCAGTTTTATGGTTCCTGTAGAGAAATGCTGGACCTGGAGAAAGATCAAAGATCTAGAATTGGCCTAATTGAATGACCAATTCAACATGGAGGTTGAGGAGAGGTCTAGGTTAACTTCCAGTTTTCCACTTGAGTGACTGGGTGCATGACAGTAACAGAAAGGTGGAGTGTAGTATACTGAAGGATATGTTGATTTGAAGAGAATGGTAAATACATTCACTTTGGTCATACTGAGTTTGGAATGCCTTCAGGATGTGTGACTAATTCTCTTTTATCAATATAAATGGATTACAAAGCTGGGTGTGGTGGCTCATGCCTGTAATCCTAGCACTTTGGGAGGCTGAGGCAGGTGGGTCACCTGAGGTCAGGAGTTCAACCTCACCTGAGGTCAGCCTGGCCAATAAGAGAAACCCCGTCTCTACTGAAAATACAAAAATTAGCTGGGCATAGCTGTGTGCACCTGAAGTCCTCACTACTTGGAAGGCTGAGACAGGAGAATCGCTTGAACTCAGATGGCAGAGGTTGCACTGAGCTGAGAGTGTGCCACTGCCCTCCAGCCTGGGTGGTGGAGCAAGACTCCATCTTAAAAAAAAAATAAAAATAAATTGATAACAAATAAAATGGGAAGAAAAATCTGTAAGTAATGATTTATTCGTGACTAAACATTTTTACCTTCACATTTTTAAATCAGATTTTCTAACAAGATCCTAAACTGCTTGATACACTGTAAATCTTTTAGTGTGGAAATGGTATACAGTGAAATGGCTGAAAAATGCCTAAGAACAGGGAAAGGGAGGAAAAGGATCTTGTAATCATAATAATTAGTAAATAAATAATTCAAAGTTAGTAACATTTTTCTTGGGTATAATGAGATAACCAAAAATAATATTGGTAACAATATTAATTGTAAAGCATAAGACCAACTTTATGCATAGGTGAAGTAAGCATTTATCAACCTAATTTGAAGAAGAAATTTGAAGAATTTGTTGCTGTTTTTGAGACAGGGTTTTATTCTGTCACCCAGGATGGAGGGCAGTGGTGTGAACACAGCCCACGGCAGCCTTGACCTCCTGGGCTCAAGTGATTTTCCCACCTCAGCATCCTCAGTAGCTGGGACTACAGGCACATCCACAATGCCCAGCTAATTTTTTGGTATTTTGTAGAGACTGAAATTTCACTTTGTTGCGCAGGCTGGTCTTGAACTTCAGGACTCAATCATTCCTTCTGCCTTAGCCACCCCAAGTGCTGGGATTACAGGTGTTAGCCACCAGGCCTGGCCAGGACTCTTTAAGAGAAGGCACCCATCAACCACACATAGCCCCAGTCTGTAATTACCTTCTTAGTTGCTTTAGCATTTGAAATTACATTACTAGAGTAATTTTTTTGAAACATTGCCCTTTAAAGGAAGCATTTTTTTCTATAAGAGTAAAGAATTAGTATATGTGGAGCCTGATGTTTTCATCTTACTATGAAATTGATGATTAGGTTGATTTTCTCTAGACTTGGGGAAAGAAACAGTGGCATGAGCCTACTAGACAGAGGAAGATTCTGAAAGGTGAGAAGATGACACAAAGCAGGGTCCTGATTTAAAATTTTTATCTGCCTTTATTATTTATAACTAACATTTATTCAGTACTCTGTGTGTGTTACTCTTCTAAGTGCTTTACAAGAAATATTTTGTTTAATTACCATACAGCCCTATGAGATACAGATACTCTGTTTTATAGGTAAGAACACTTGAGACAGAGATTCAGTAAATTACCCAAGACTGCACAAAGTCATTGATAAAACAGTTTATGAGTCAAGGCAGAATATAGAAGCTACTACCCTTTTTAACTGATATATTTTTTTAAATTAAACTGATTATTTCACCTAGAACCTAACTTGCTAATGGAAGAAATCATTGAAAATCTAGTAAAGCTTTAGAGTTTTAAAAGTTGTTAAAAATGAAAATTCAAAATGAAATCCAGCACTTTTCAAAATAAAACTATACATAAATACCTTTTCATTGTCCCTATGTTGAAAATAGGAAAAGAATTTGTGTCTTGTCCTGCTACTTTATGTATGTTTATATTAAATAAGCAAACCCACTTATATTTGCAAATATATAATTTCATAATAAGCCATAGCTGTGGTATTGATAAATAATTTTTAAGTGGATATTTGTATGAAAAGTAACCGAGTTCAACACTTGAATTAAATAAAAATCTGTTTCTTGCTAGTTTGATAACATGTACTGATATGTGGCCTGGAATAAGTCATTGCCCCTTCTCTGCCTGATTTTTTCGTATAGCCAGTGAAGCCCCAATTTTGTTGTGAATTTTTTGTGAAAAGCAGAAAGTAGGAAATGGATGTTGATATCTTCTCTATCTGTGGCACAGGTATAGGCATATTTTACAAATTAAAAAACTGTATTGGCAATGCCACATCTTGTTTGTTTGGAGAAATTGGGTACTTTATGTAAGTACATTTTCCCAGTAAATGAAATAAAATTTTTATTAAGATGTTACTTTGTTTCTCCTCCCTTTTTTTTTTTTTTTTTTTTTTTTTTTTTTTTTTTTTTTTTTTTTTTTTTTTTGAGACTGAGTTTGCTCTTGTTACCCAGGCTGGAGTGCAATGGCGCGATCTCAGCTCACCGCAACCTCCGCCTCCTGGGTTCAGGCAATTCTCCTGCCTCAGCCTCCTGAGTAGCTGGGATTACAGCCACGTGCCACCATGCCCAGCTGATTTTTTGTATTTTAGTAGAGACGGGGTTTCACCATGTTGACCAGGATGGTCTCGATCTGTTGACCTCGTGATCCACCCGCCTTGGCCTCCCAAAGTGCTGGGATTACAGGCTTGAGCCACCGTGTTTCTCCTCCCTTTTATTATTACCTTTCCTCTTTTAGTTACTCAGTCCGATTATTATTACAGTGTTTCCATAATGTCCTTAGAGGCCTTGATGTGTTTCCTCACTCATCCCTGTATTGTCTATATTCCCTTCTCTCGTCTCAGTTGGTTTGGGAGTAATTCGTCGTAGGAATTGCCAGAGCAAACCCAGCAACAAAGGTTGTTAAATTGGGATGCTTAATAATGTGCATCAGTGACTCTCAAACTTCAGTACGCCTCAGAATTACTTGGCATTCTGGTTATACCATAGATTCCTGGGTGCTCCTTCAGAACTTCTTGCTTCAGTAGGTCTGGGTTGAGGTCCAAGAATTTACATTTCTGCCATTTGCCCAGGTGTTGCTGATGCTGCTGGTCCAAGGACCACTTTAAAAACCACTGATACGCATAATGAAATATCTTAATGAGAGTAGTTTTTTTTTTCTTTAATACATAGATTGTGTTCCATGAAATTCCCTTTTCTTTGCCATAAATTGTGACCACTTTCAGGCTTCCAGAGATGCCTCTCACTTCTTATGGTACTAAATTTTAGTAATGAATTTCATATATATTTATATCTCCTTTATGTTTATGAGTTTTCATCATACTCTGTGTCAGCCTTTTTTTTTCCCTCCATACCTAGTATCCTGTGTTTCTGTATCCTGTGTTCCACTACACCATGATCCTTTTTTTCTGTATCATATACTCTAGAAGCCATGTATTGCAAATTATGCCTAGATAGGTATGTTTTGGGAGAAGTAGACAGGAGAGTCTTAATTATTCAACCCTAGAACCAAAATAAAAGAATAGATGTTATTTGAAAATGTTCTTATTCCCTGCATAGTTTGGGGTTACATAGCACTTAATTATAAGGGAGACTTGAGCTGATTATATCATGTTTAGGCTAAAATTACATTGCTACTTTATTTTTTCTCTCATATAAATATATATATATATGTATATCATCGTTTTGACTCCTTGATAAAGTTAATTTCTGTTGAAAATAACTTACTTTTTAAAGAACTGACCTACAGATATGACAGCTTACATGATTACTGTATACAGATTTATGTTGCTATTATGTATTATTCTTTGTAAATTTTGTGCCTTTTTTTAAATCAGCTATTCCCTCGAAGGTGTACGTGGTTGTATGTAATGAACAATTGCTTGCTATCAATATCTGGTAAGTATTTTAGTATTTAAATACCTTACAATTGTTACTATTTGTTATTAGCTTTTATGTCAAATTTGTTTTTCTTTATAGGTAAAGCTTCTCAGCTTTATTCCCATAATTTACCAGGGCTTTTTGATTATGCAAGACAAATGCAAAAGTTACCTGTTGCTATTCCAGCACACAAACTCCCCGACAGAATACTGCCAAGGTAAGGTATATCCTTAGAGGCAACAGGATGTTAACAGTTCATTCTCATGAATACTATGCTACAGAAAGTGAAAGAGCACTCAGTTTGGGTTAATAGAAATCATGTGTGATGAAAAAAATAATACATAATATATTTTAACAAGTGCTTATTGATAACACTCTTGTTCTAAAATTTTTCTGCTTTACACTTTGAAATTACATCAGACATTTTCTCTGAATTTTTAATTCTTAAAACTAGTTTTTTTCTTGTACTTTGCCATAATTTTACATTGCATATAGTGCCTTTGCTTTTGATATATGTATTTGTGTTAACTTTATAAAATTTTTCTCAAAGTAAAGTTTCTATACCTAGAAAATAAAAATGATTTATTGAAAAATGTTTTTGCAACCTGGCATGGTGGCTCACGCCTATAATCCCCATACTTGGAGAGGCTGAGGCAGGAAGATGGCTTGAGGGTAGGAATTCGAGACCAGACTGAGCAACATAGCAAGACCTCATCTCTACAAAAAATATTTTTTTAAAAATTAGCCAGACATGGTGCTTGAGCCTGCGGTTCCAGCTACTCAGGAGGCTGAAGTGGGAGCATCACTTGAGCCCTGGAGGTCAAGGCTTCAGTGAGCTGTGATCATGCCACTACACTTCAGCCTGGGCAACAAAGCAAGACTGTCTGTGTCTCAGTGTTTTTCATTAGAAGATAATTGGTTTTGAGGGGTTTTGCTTTTCTACATACAATAATTTTTTTATTATGCTCTGTTCTTTCATTGCTTATTATAATATTGGACCTCTTTATTGACTGAAAGATTTTCTAACTCCGGTATATATTGTATTTTATAAAGACTTTATAATATGACCATTGTTTTTTATAATATTTGTTGTAAGCAACTAACATAAAACCTTTATTTTTAAGTACCTTAACAATGTGCTGTTCTCTGTTGCTGAGTTTACAGTGTAGCTAAAATTTGCCCCTATGTATAAATAATCTTTTTAAAAATTAGCTTTTTTGATGAAAATTATATAAAAATATATAGGATGTTCTCTTTTCTTAAAATAGAGTATACAAATTTCTTTTTCTTTTTTTGAGACAGAGTCTCTCTCTGTGGCGCAGGCTGGAGTGCAGTGGTATGAACTCAGTTCACTGCAACCTCTACCTCCTGGGTTCAAGCAATTCTCCTGCCTCAGCCTCCTGAATATCTGGGATTACAGGTGCACACCATCACGCCCAGCTAATTTTTGTTGTTGTTGTTGTTGTTGTTGAATTTTTAGTAGAGACGGGGTTTCACCAGGTTGGTCAGGCTAGAGGGTGTACGAATTTCACTGTGATCATTTCACAATTACTCAAAGTTGGACTTGATTTATTATATTTTACTATAATATACACATAAAGTGCCCTTAAGGACTATATGACGCATTGACTTGGGTGCATTTACGTTTTGATATCTTTTATTAGAATAGAGACCTTTTTAGCATATTTGCTTTTAGCTTTGTTCAATTCTTTCAGATTTTACTGAATACACCAAATGTGTATGAAATGTCCCATGTTTAGATGAGGCAAAATTGAGTAAGATGTAGTTTCTTCCTTTAAGGAGTTTCCATATGGTATGATTTTGCCTATGCTGAAGATAGGTATTCATTGTGCCATATTATAATTCATTTTTAGTAAAGCATAAGCTTTGGAATTCAAGTAAAGTTGAATTTAAATCCTGGATCATTCACTTAGTAGATATGGGACCTGGGATAAATTATACAACCTCTCCCCATATATTCAGCTGTAGGGGTATTTGACCTCCAAGTTATTATTTCAGGGATTTTATTATAGTCAATCTTTAGTGTTTTTAGTAGTAACAGTCACAAATACGTCCTTCCCACTTTCTTCAGTTTCATTATCTAGTAATTACTGTAAAATCTCTTAATTTTCTCACTTATTGGCAGGAAACGTAAAACCCTTTTAGCATGATAATAGTTTATATATGTGTATTCATACCATTTCTTCTGCCATACAGTTAGCACAGCTTGAGCCTCTGCAGAGCATCTTGTTAATCTGACGATAAGGAGCCTCATGATTCTCATTCTGAAAATAGGTACTCACTGTACCATATTATAATCCATTTTTAGTAAAGCATAAGCTTTGGAATTCAAATGCAGTTGAATTTAAATCCTGGAACATTCACCTACTATGTATGGGACTTTGGATAAAATATACAACCTCTCCACATATATTCAGCTGTAAATGGAACCAGTGTACTGGTTTGAAAATGATAAATTGTATATATAAAGTACCTACCACAGCACCTAGTAAGCACTCAAAAAAAATAGACCTATTGACATCATTATCGGGCATGGTAAATTGAATTATGCCTTGTAGTATACCCTAAAATATCCTATCTTAACTACATTCAGACTATTAGTTAATTTAGAATTCCAGTTAATTGGGTGCTGGTAAAATAAGTTGTATTGCCTTTCATAAAACCATGACTAAAATAAAGGAAATATGTAGATTACTATGGAACATTAACTAAATTTTTGAACATTTCAATGTACTGCCCACAACTCTTATTTTGAAAAGTTTTTGACATCCTTAATTCTCAGCCATACTTAATAGTTGATTTTCGTTTGCATAGTAGTCATCCCTATGGTCTTTCGGAACTTGCAGTTAATCTTCCTGGGCTTTGACCAGTTCAGTGTTTTAACTCATACGTTAGCTTTGGGAGCCAGGAGACAAATTCACAAGTGTGGACAGGAACATTAAACTTTTTGCCAGCTGAAATCTATCAGAAACTTGGTTCAGATTTTTTTAAACTCTAAAAAGCACTTTGGTTCAAAGCAGATTCGTTGAGAGTGTGGGGAGTTTTTTGTTTTGTCTTGTTTTGTTTTAAGCTGCATTAAACTCCAATGTATATGAAAAGGGCGTTTTTATAATTATAAATTAAAATGTGACATTTTTCCTAATATAAAGTTAGTCAACCGTGTAATGAGGTGTTTTAACCAGAAATTTGAAATCAGAATATTCTAGATTGCCATTGTAGTTCAAAATCTGAATAAATTCTGTATCATTGTTTAGGTGTCACAGTATGAAGAACATTTTGATTCACAAAGACAAGTACTTAAAAATAGTTAACAGTTTTTAACAGCTTACCTTGCAAATTCCGAATAATGTTCACTTAAATTGATACAGCATGTAGTTCCAGCTACTGGGAAGGCTGAGGCAGGAGAACCACTTGAACCCTAGAGGCAGAGGTTTCAGTGACCCAAGATTGCACCACTACACTCCAACCAGGGCGACAGAATGAGACCCTCTCTCAAAAAAAAAAAGACCTGAGCAAAAATCTAGCCTCAGATTTCTAGGCTGTAACCTACCTGGTTGATGAAGGGACTAAATGACACAGATGTGTAAAATGCATGGCACATAGTAAGAACTCAGTAAATGAAGCTACAATCATGGCTTTTCATAAATCGTCAATATATAAAATGCATTAAAGGTTAAAATTAGAATACTACAATATTATATTTAATATATGTTTGGCTATCACTCAGTTGCCAATTGCATGGTTATAAGGAAAGTTCTTCTGAGCTTATTTGGAATTGTATTGAACATGAGACATGTGCTGCACAATTTTATGTACAATTGTACAACTCTAATTAAAAAAAAGACTTACACTGAGCACTGGCATCTATCTAATCTTTGGCAAATTTACACATTTAAGTTTAAGTGGCTTATGCCTGTAATCCCAGCACTTGAGGAGGCTGCACTTTGGGCAGATTACTTGAGCTGCAGGAATTTGAGGCCAGCCTGGGCACCATGGTGAAATCCTGTCTCTTTCTTATAAAAATTATTTAAAAAAAAAAAAAAGAGTTTAAATGTGTGTACAGGTCAGGCACAGTTGCTCACACCTGTAATCCCAGGACTTTGGGAGGCCGAGGCAGGCAGATCACTTGAGTCAAGGGTTCGAGACCATCCTGGCCAACATGGTGAGAAACCTTGTCTTTACTAAAAATACAAAGATTAGCTGGGCATGGTGGCAGGTGCCTATAATACAACTATTTGAGAAGCTGAGGCAGGAGAATCACTAGAACCTGGGAGGGAGAGTTTGCAGTGAGCTGAGGTCATGCCACTGCATTCCACCCTAAGCTACAGAGCAAGACTGTCTCAAAAAATAAATAAAAATCTTTGGCCGGCTGCAGTGGCTCACACCTGTAATCCCAGCACTTTGGGAGGCCGAGGCAGACGGATCACCTGAGTTCAGGAGTCCGAGACCAGCCTGGGCAACATGGCGCAACCCCGTCTCTACTAAAAATACAAAAATTAGGCGGGTATGATGGTAGGCACCTATAGTCCCTGCTATTCGGAGTTCTGAGACAGCAGAATTGCTTGAGCCAAGGAGGCAGATGTTACAGTGAGCCAAGATCATGCCTTGTCCCAAAAATAAAATAAATGTAGTTTAAAAAAAAAAGTGTGTACAGAAATGGCTTTAACTTGAGGTTTTTACAGTTTGATGCACCAGCAGTATTTATTATATTAACTTACATTTTAAAAGACATTGACGTGTATGTGTAGTTTTTAAATTGTAGTTTTAAAAAATAATTCAGAATTGATTTTTATCTATTAACTTCAAATCAGATGTTTGCAAAACCTCTATAGCACCTTTGCAGAAAATCCATATCCCACTTTTCCTTAATAGAGAAATATAGATTTCTAAATAAAAAAATTTTGGACAAATAGTTATAATAAGACAACTTTCTACATAAATTTATTACATGTACTAAAAATATCTTTCCCCAGTTTTTGGCTTATCTTTTCACTTTCTCAATGGTATCTTTTAGTAAACTAAAGTTACTAATTCAATAATTGACTGCCACCTGTAGTTTGAGGTGCTAGGGATGAATCAGTGGGGGAAAAAGTCCATTAAAATATAACAGCGTTTTCCTGTATGATTTATTCTTTTCTGTTTTCTTAAAGAAATCCCAAGGTCATATATTTCTATAGACTTCTATAGTTTGTTTTGATATTTAAACCCTTAATCCATTTGGAACTGATAGGGGGCCATGAGAAAAGGATCCATTTTATTCTTATTTTTAATAGATGGCCTAATAGGTCAGCACCAGTTTTGAACTCATCCTTTCTCCACTGATCTGTAACAGTAGCTTTTGCATATACTAAGTTTGCCTACATGTATTATATACTCACTTTTATTTACATTTAGGAAATTTTCTGTATCAACAAAAATCCCTGAAACCAAGTCATGTCAGAAGTGTTGTGTTGGTAAGTAAGCTGTCCAATAGCATATAGCTCTCTTGCTTCACAGAGCAGCTAAGAAAACCCTATGAGACTCATTGTAAAGTACTACTCAGTACTACCTCAGAGTATTCTGCCAGTAATACTTTATTTTTCCCCCTTAAGTAAAACAAATTTCTTGGTCATTTCATCTCTGTTCAGACTAAGCCTAATATATGGTACCTTGCAAATAATTTCTTTATCAATAAATTGTTTAGCAAACAAATTATTTGTTTAGCAAATAATTTATTGCCTGGGTAAATGGAGAAAGTAGTATGACTTTTTTTTTTTAAGCCGTGTTTTATCATAGTCTGTTTTTCAAGTGTCTTGTTACCGTACACGATTCTGCTTAGTAATGGCTTGTGAGATTACATTTATTCCTTCAGCATGTGTTTTTATGTTCACCTTCCCCTCACCTAATTTCCTCCCTCACCTCCCTATAACAATTAGTTATTACGTTTGCAAGTCGCCAAAGCAAAAAAAAGATTTCTTTTCCTTAAGTTACTGTTATTATAAAAGGGAAGATAAACACATGAGTCATTATACCACAAAGTATAGTGTGGAAAGAACTCTAAACATAGGCTCACTGAAGAAGGTGGCATTTGGGCTAGGCCTCAAAAGAAGGCAGATTCAAATTTTAACTGTGAATAGATGGAGAGGCCATTTCAAAAAGAAGAAATGACACAACATGGGGAGGCAAGAGAAAATTATAAAGCTTACACAATAAATGCTGACTATTCCACTTAGCTGGATACAGATTATAGAGAGGAGAATGGCAGATGAGTGTGAGCTGTTGGCCTTGTGTGAACATGTACCTTATTACTATGCAGTAAGGAAGGAAGTCTCATGCTAGAGCAGTAGCAGTGCAGATAGCAAGGAAGGAGTGTCTGGGTGTGAAGGGAAAAGATGTCAGAGGTGACTGAGGCCTCAAACCCAAAAGACTGGCAGAAGGGCAGAGTGTTGTAAACAGGAAGCAAGAACAGCTGGTTTAGAGCAAAAGAGGATGACAGGGTTGGGTTTTAGACATGGTAGTTGAATCACTGTTAGAACTTCCAGCAAGTTGAAAGTCTGACTTGACTCTACCTGGGGACGAAGGGGCAGATTTTTAGGAAAAGTTAGTTATAGGAAATAATTTCCTATATAGACTTTCCTATTTTATTTGGCTGGACAGTTTCACCTCCTCTCTGCCATTTAAATCTTTCAAATCGATGTGAAGTTCATGAATTTTACTGCTGTTCCCTTTTCACGGTTTAATTTTTTTTATCTTTATTGCAAACATATTTTCTTAACATATATTTACTTTACTTTTTCTGGTTTATAACCAGGAGAAAATTTCAAAATCTGAGGCAATTCAATTTTCTTATTTGTAAATTGGTATTTTAAGGTTTGATTAATGTCTGTCATGTTTTCTAGTGACCATAAGAATTTAATAGAAAGGGGAAAGATGGACAAGTGTTTTATTTTCAGAAACAAAACATTATTGCCTCTGAATAGTACAACCAAGAGCACCTAAATGTGTTATATCTTACGAGTTTAACAACTTCTTCCCCAATTTGCTTTGACCCTTTTATCAGAATGTTGCCAACTCAGGTAATTTTTCTGCCATCTTAATTAAGACCAAAAGTCCTTCCTCCTACCCCACAGCCCCATTAAAACCAGCAGTTTCATTGTGCATACAAATAAAAATCCTGCAAGGTAAGAGGGTATTTCCTGCTATTACCTGAAACAGTATTTTTTTCACCTAGCCCTCTAATTAAGAAATTGAACTGGTACCCCACTTTTGATTTTGATGTATGTTTAGTTTTGGTTTTTTGAGCATGCATTTATTGTCATAAGGACATTGTATTATAAGAGAACTTATATTTATTTTTTTGCTTTGACAGTAAGAAATCCTTATACAGGCCATAAATACCTATGTGGAGCACTTCAGACTAGCATTGTTCTGTTGGAATGGGTTGAACCAATGCAGAAATTTATGTTAATTAAGGTAAGCATTAAAGTCAAACTATCTTATTCTTAGTATAAAAGCTTGTCAACCTTACTGTTCTTTAAAGAAACATTTTTTTCAGTTAATTTTAAAGTTAATTTAATGATTTTGGACAATATAGCAGGGTTGTGAAAATCTGCCCAAATGTAAGGAACTCAATTGGTCTAGTAAAAGTTGTATAAGAGACTAGAGAAATAGTTCAAGGGTATGGCAGGAGGGAGCTGGAAATAGTGTCTCACATACACAGCCTGATGGCAGAAACAAGTACTAAAAGATTAGTGAAATGTTTCCAAGATACTCTCTGGTTGACCTCCATCACAGCTAAAAACAACATACAGGTTGCAGTTTGGTCTAGGAAAACTAGGGATAACCATAATGACAGGGAAGCGAGCTGTTTTTAGTTGTATACCTCCTTATTAATTTGCCCAGGCCTTTCCACAGATTTTTTTTTTTTTTAAGTTTTTCTAGAACCATTAATTATTGAATAATTTTTAAAATACTATCATTTATATATAGCTGACATTTAAAGAAAAATAAACATTGAAAATGTGTAAAGTGGGGCCAGGCGCGGTGGCTCAAGCCTGTAATAACAGCACTTTGGGAGGCTGAGGCGGGTGGATCACGAGGTCAAGAGATCGAGACCATCCTGGTCAACATGGTGAAACCCCGTCTCTACTAAAAAATACAAAAAATTAGCTGGGCATGGTGGCGCATGCCTGTAATCCCAGCTACTCAGGAGGTTGAGGCAGGAGAATTGCCTGAACCCGGGAGGCAGAGGTTGCGGTGAGCCGAGATCGTGCCATTGCACTCCAGCCTGTGTAACAAGAGCGAAACTCCGTCTCAAAAAAAAAAATGTGTGAAGTACAGGCTGTTACATCAAGGAAATACCAAATTAATTTTTAGAGTTCTTTGCTGTTATATATGGACTAAGTGATCTTATTTCATGTGCATTTGATCTCAGTAGAAATTAGAGTCAGAATATAGCTGGAGTGGGGTTTTTACTAAATTTTATAGTATTAAGATGTTTAAAGGTATTCTCCTGTTGTTTTAAATCCTATACGTGACAAAGAAATCTAGTTTTCATTTTTATATCAGTGTTAACCTCAAGAAGAAAATATAGTTTGAAGAATTTGAAACCTATTGAAGTATTAATTCTACAGGTAAATGCACTGAAACAAAAATTATTTAAACTGAAAGCTCAGGGGAAGATAGCCTTATAAGTTGTCTAAAGCAGAACCACTGAATACAGCCCGTTTATGGCAAAAATTGTTTTGTTCTTTTTTTTTTCTTTTTCTTTTTTTTTTTTTTTGAGACGGAGTTTCGCTCTTGTTACCCAGGCTGCAGTGCAATGGCGCGATCTCGGCTCACCGCAACCTCCGCCTCCTGCGTTCAGGCAATTCTCCTGCCTCAGCCTCCTGAGTAGCTGGGATTACAGGCACGCGCCACCATGCCCAGCTAATTTTTTGTATTTTTAGTAGAGACGGGGTTTCACCATGTTGACCAGGATGGTCTCGATCTCTTGACCTCGTGATCCGCCCGCCTCAGCCTCCCAAAGTGCTGGGATTACAGGCGTGAGCCACCATGCCCGGCTGTTCTTAGCTCCTCTTTGTTCTTGTTTATTTGACAAAAGGATGCTGTATCAAAGATGTGATGGTAAAGTCTGCACAGTTTAATTTTTCGGCAACCCCTTCCTTTCCTAGCTTTTTCCTTTCTTTCTTCCTTAGTCCATTTTAAATATGTTCTTCCTATTCCTTTTATTCCTAACCTCTATCAAAATGAAAAAGGTTCATCATTTATCAGTTATTCTTGTATACTGATAGACTGATTACGCTGGTATGAATGAATTTTATATGTTATCTAATATGTTAAGCCGTTTATCCTAATATATAATGAAAGACACTTTTCTCTATTAAGGGAATTATAGTTATCAAGAGCATGCAGGAGGGAATATATAGTTTGAAGACAGGGGAAGCTTTATCCAGTAGATGGCACCAGGGAGATTGGCATGGCTCTAATGAGGCCTGTTACCAGCATTCTGATAGTGAATTTGTAGTACAATTCTACTTGCAGGTCTCCATCAAGATTTTAATCACTCTTCTCCCTTTCCTTAAACTTTCTGAGCTATAAAGTTTATCTACTTTCCTTAATCTGAACTCAGCTTTCCTTTTGTCTCTGTATTTAACATTATTTCAGTTAGTATTTATGATATTTCTGTACTAGAACTCTTCATCAGATGTATTCAAAAACATTTTTATGCTTTCTATATTATTCTTTCCTCTTAACGACATTTCCAACATCATTAGACTGGATTTTCTTTCTTTCTCTTTTTTTTTTTTTAGCCCGGCTAATTTTTGTATTTTTACTAAAGATGGGGTTTCACCATCTTGGCCAGGCTTGTCTCAAACTCCTGACCTCGTGGTCCATCTGCCTTGGCCTCCCAAAGTGCTAGGATTACAGGCATGAGTCACTATGCCTGGCCTAGACTGCATTTTCATCTAAATAAAAGTTAAAAATTAAAGATCTCCCCAGCAAACATAATGTACCTATTGCAGACAAGTACTGTGTTATTTACTGGAGAGACAGAAATATATGATATAGTTGCTGCCCTCAAGGACAATCTCCAATAGCAACTGGATTTAAAACTATTAGACGTGAATCCCCTTCTGTTAATGTCGTACACAAATTGCTTAGTTATTATTGGAAACTATGTAGAAGTAGTAAAAATCTATTGGTTTGTCTTTAAAAAAAAAAAAAACAGAAGCATTGTTTTTGTGTTTCGACTATAAAAGTTTAAACATGCATCTTTAAACAGAAGCACTTTTTTTTCCTGCTTCATTGCTCTTTATTTCAAAAAGAATTACTTAAATTGCCGTACCTTATTTAAAATGACAGATTTTATCAAAAGCATGTGCCCCAAGGTAATGGGAAAGCTCCTAGCAAGAGGTTTGCAGAATATTGATGAAGGGTCTGTGCCTGTGGGATGGAGGCCTCACTTAGCAGCCACAGGGAAGGAAGGAATGTGGGAACAGCAGGTGAACACAGAGCTTCACGTTCCAGACACAAGTACCATTTTGTATCTTCCAACACTTTAAAACTATTAGTTACGATATCCCCCGTTGCACCTTTTACTTACCTTTAGAATTTATGATTTGCCAGATTAAAAAAAAAAAAATCAAATCCAGTAGCTTTGTTAAATACTACCAATAACTATTTGGAAAATACAGTGAAAACAGCCGATTTATAAAAGCAACAAAAATATATAAGAATGAACTAAATAAAATGTGCATGAGAGTATTTTTTTAAAAAACTTTTTTGTGAAGAAAAATTTTAGCATTTCCCTCGTCATCCTCCCTTTTAGTCAGCTCCCTGCCTCTGTTTTTAAAAAGGAAACCTAGAAAGTTCTTACTTTTCTTTCTCTTTTTACTATCTATGCACATATCCCTAAACATTAGAATTAATTTTATTTAATTTTTCAACAGTATTTAAGTGGAATTATAAAGTATGCTCATTTGTGTCTGGGTTTTTGTTCAACATTGTATATGTGTACAGCTGTAGTTTATTTGACACAGCTATAGTTTATTCATTTTTCAGTTCTCTTTGTATAATTTTGTATTTTGTGAATATGCCATAATTTTATCTATTTTACTGTTAAGATGCATTTGGATTATTTCCAGTTGTTTGTTGTCCTGAACAATGCTGCTTGAACGTTTCTGTATTCATTTCTTGTATGTGTGTACTCATGTTCTCTAGAATGTATGCCTAGGAGTATTATTGTAAGGTCATAAGGAATGTATATCTCCAGCATTAATAGATAATGCAGTTAACCAGTGTGGCTGTGCCCCTCTGTCTCCCACCACCAGTGTTGTATGAGCATTTGCTTACTCCTCTTGGATGCTTATTATTTGTCGGTCTTTTTAATTTTAGCCATGCTGGTGGGTATGTATATCTCATTGTGATTCTATTTCTTGATTACTAATGAAGTTAGTGTTTTCTATCCTTTTTTTTTTAGTCCTTCAGAACGTGAATTTATTCTTTGTAGCAATAAAAAAGAAATTTTAAACATATAAAATTAAAATGGGTTTATTGATAAAATGTATGAAGAAGCTAACTTTTTTTTATTCATGACTTTTTATGTTTACATCTTACAAGAGGAGTGCCTCTTGCTAATTAGCATTTCAGTTCTCAGCTTAGCATTTGCTCAGTTGATTAAGAAGGTAGAGGAGTGTAACTGAAGAAGCATGAAATTGGGAGACAGGAGACTCCATCACAAAGGCCAGGCGACCACGGGCCAGTCACCCAATTCTTGGGCCCCAGTATCCAACTCTGAAAAGAGAGGGTTGGACACGTGACTTAGAAGTTCTCTTCCAGCCTTAATGTCCTAAAATCATGTAATTATAACTTTAAAATATTTTACGGTGGTAAACCTAAAATCTTTATAAAGATACTTCATAATTTAGATTTTTCTGCAGTACCTGAATTTCTGTGACAAGATGCAATCTTTATAGTAGAAAGCTGTTTTATAGTATTCTCACAGAATTATTTGGCTTTTATTTTCCTTGGTTTAATGTATTTTTGTTTCTTTCTCTAGCACATAGATTTTCCTATACCATGTCCACTTAGAATGTTTGAAATGCTGGTAGTTCCTGAACAGGAGTACCCTTTAGTTTGCGTTGGTGTCAGTAGAGGTAGAGACTTCAACCAGGTGGTTCGATTTGAGACGGTCAATCCAAATTCTACTTCTTCATGGTTTACAGAATCAGGTTCGTAATTTTTATGGAATTATTCAGGGTAATACATGTACTGGTTTTATAAGGAGTAAGTTTACTGTATCTCTTATTAAGCAAAAAGTGCATACACTGCCAGTCTTAAATAATTATTATTAACTGGATGAAGAGAAGATTACTCTCTTTAAAATAGTTAATTCATATGACACATTTAAAACTTTGGTAGGCAGGGCATGGTGGGTCACCCCTGTAATCCCAGTACTTTGGAAGGCCAAGGTGAGAGGATTGCTTGAGTTCAGGAGTTCCAGAACAGCCTGGGCAATGTAGCAAGACCCTGTCACTATAAAAAAGTATGTAAAAAGTATATAAAAGTTAGCTGGGCATGGTGGTGTATGCCTGTAGTCCCACCTACCAGGGAGGCCTTGAGTGCAGGAGGTCAAGGGTGCAGTGAGCTATGTTCATGCCACTGCACTCCAGCCTGGGTGACAGAATGAGGTCCTGCCTCTAACTAACCAACCAAGTAAATCAAGCGAACATTGGCAAAACATGTATACTGACAGCATATACACCAATTTTTTAATTAAGAAATGAATATGATAAGGATCTGATCCTTAAAGTCCTGTATATATTATTGGTATATATATTTGGTATATATTAATAAACAATTGTGCATGAACACACCTCTTGCTATAAAATGAGCTATATACCTGGGTTGTTACTTGATTTTGGTGACATGTATTCTAAATAACAATGTCTCTTAAGGACACTATGTATAGGTAACCTATAAAGTCATATTTGCATTAATCTTTCTTGGAAATAATTAAATTAATATTACAAATTGAATACCAACTAAGGTACTTTTTTCCTTCAAACAAATAAAAGGGAAATAACAATTTATATAGACTCAAATATTTTTAATATTTTGATGCTTTTTATTTTTCCGACTAATAGAAAAATTGGTTTTTAAACAAGGAAAAGTTACATTATAAGATATTTTCAGTCTAGTTTGTTTCCTAGTGCAGCCAGCTTTCTATATCCATGTGTTCCGCATTGCCAGTTGTGTTGACCACAGCCAACATATGCTCTGTTGAACACTTAAATTATTTAGCTTACATCAGTGTTCAAACCCAAATAGCTTGGCTCAGTCACTACATGTGTATTACAAAAGACTTATATACATTTCAAGTACTATTTTCCTCAGAATTCTTTTTCTTAAATATCTCCTTGCTTTAAGTATTACAGTTTTCTCTGGCTTACCAAGATTTGTTTGTGTTGTAGATACCCCACAGACAAATGTTACTCATGTAACCCAGCTGGAGAGAGATACCATTCTTGTATGCTTGGACTGTAAGTTTTTATTTATAAATGTCTTACTTTAATAAGACTTCTTTTATCTTAGTTTCTGAGTGACTCTTTTTCCTCTAGGTTGTATAAAAATAGTAAATCTCCAAGGAAGATTAAAATCTAGCAGAAAATTATCATCAGAACTCACCTTTGATTTCCAGATTGAATCAATAGGTAAGTCAAAGGTTTATAATTCTTTGCATTATGAGCTCCTTAAAATAACTTATCTGCTAATTATTCAAAATTAAAGATTGATATTATTAAGGACTCACTTTTTTTAAATAGAGAATATGGCTGGACATGGTGGCTCATGCCTGTAATCGCGACACTTTGGGAGGCCAAGGCTGGTGGATCACTTGAGGCCAGGAGTTCAAGACCAGCCTAGCCAACATGGGGAAACCCTGTGTCTACTAAAAATACAAAAATTAGCTAGGCATGCTGGCATGTGCCTGTAGTCCCAGCTACTCGGGAAGCTGAGGCATGAAAATCACTTGAACCTGGGAAGGGGAGGTTGCAGTGAGTTGAGATCACACCATTGCACTCCAGCCTGGGTGACAGAGCGAGACTTTTGTCTCAAAAAACAAAATAAAAATAGAGGGTATAATAAATATGAGGTTACTGTCAGCCTTCATTCTTACACATTCTCTAAAATTGTTTAATAACTGTAATGTAGATAATGTTATCTTCCTTAGAAGAAATAGTATCATTTCTCATGACATAGTTATGAATTCCCATTTCCTCCAGACGCCTATAGGGTTTTTCTATAAGTATTTTAAAATTTAGTACTTAGTATACCAGGTTATGTTTTGGCTGTTGTAGCTGCTGATCAGAGATTTGTAAGTATGTGGAAGTTTCTTCTTGTCATTCTCACATTTTGCTTAATAGGAGTTTTTTTCTGGAAAAGGATTTCTGACAGAGTCAATATTTTTAAATGATTACATTCAGGAAAAATAAGGTGAAAATTAACTTATATAGGATGGTGCTGGGAAAATGAATGGGATTAATATTTAACTAGGCACACTTTCTGGTGTTCTTAAGTAAAATAAAGATATTTCCATTTATGTATATTGGCAGAGGGTAAGACTAAAGGTAGTTAGTTCATTGTCTGATAAGTCAGTTTCAAGGAGCATCTGATCAAGATGTTAAAGTGGAATCTGTGCTTTCAAAGACATAGCCAGGGCCAAAAAGCAAGGTCAATAACAGAATCTCAAAGCAGTGTACAGGTCTGAAGCTAACAGGCCTACTGGTCTCCAGTTATAGAAGTACCCCACAGGAGGTGGAGAACCACAGCCAGGTTCATTGCTTGAGGTGCCTGATAATCAAGCATGATGGTTTTTTAGGTGATTTTTATCTACCTCCCCCCATAAAGGAGAAGATAATCCCTATCCTGTACAAACTTTCAGACTGTAGACAGCGAATTCTGAATAAATCAATGTTTAACACTGATGCTAAAATCAAACAAGATTAGCACAGAAAACACAAATTATAATCTAATCTCATAAAAATTGATTTTTAGAAATCTAAATAAATTATTAGCAAATAGAATTACACATTATCAAATAGTAGACTATCCCAGGAAAGCAAGGATGGTTCAGCATCAGAAAATGTATTTATGTAATACACAGCACCAAATATTAAAAGAGAAAATCATGTAACTCTTTAGTAGATAGCCAAAAAGCATTCAGTAAAATCTGTCATTATTGATTTTTTTAAAAAATAATACTTCTTAGCAAATTGGGAATAGAAGGGAATGTCCTTCACCTAGCAAAGCCTGTTAAAAATATGTTTAATGATCAAACTAATTCCCATTAAAGTGGAGAGCTAAATAAGGATATTTCCAATTATCACATTTCAATATTGTCTATTAGATGAGAAAGGGGAAGTATGAAGATTAGAAAGAAAAAGAAAGAACCCTTTTTGCTGATGGTATGATTATGTAAAGAGAATATAAAACTCTCTTAATAAATTACTAGTGCAAATAAGAGAATTGAGTTAATTAGAGTTGGTAGATATGAGTAACACCAAAGAATAGCTTTCCTAAATAATGAGTGAAAAACTTAATAGGAAAAAAGATTCCTTTCACAACGGCAATAAAGTAACACATACAAGAATAAATGAAATCCAACCATTTTTAAGATCATTATCTAGGAAACTCCAAATTTTTTCTTAAAGACATAAAAGATTTAACAAGTCAAGAACTACATCATGGGCTGGGCGCGGTGGCTCAAGCCTGTAATCCCAGCACTTTGGGAGGCCGAGGCGGGTGGATCACGAGGTCGAGAGATCGAGACCATCTGGTCAACATGGTGAAACCCTGTCTCTACTAAAAATACAAAAAATTAGCTGGGCATGGTGGCGCATGCCTGTAATCCCAGCTACTCAGGAGGCTGAGGCAGGAGAATTGCCTGAACCCAGGAGGCGGAGGTTGCGGTGAGCCGAGATCGCACCATTGCACTCCAGCCTGGGTAACAAGAGCGAAACTCCGTCTCAAAAAAAAAAAAAAAAGAACTACATCATGTCCATGGGTAGAAAGACTAAAACAAGAAAGATGCTAGTTCTTCAGTTAATCCACAGATTCACTGCATCTACAGTAAGAACCCCAACATGGTATTTTGTGCCACTTGATAAGCTCATCTTAAAATTCATATGGAATGGCCAGGCACAGTGGCTCATGCCTGTAATCACAACACCGTAGGAGACTGAGGCAGGAGAATTGCTTGAGTCAGGGTTTCAAGACCAACCTGGGAAACATAGAGAGACCCCCATCTCTACAAATAATTTTTTTAAATAAAAAATAAATGTATATGGAAGAGACAAAGACCAAGAATGATAAAATAAATGTTGACAAATCCTTTTCTACTGAATATTGAAACTTACTATGAAGCCATAGTGATTAAGGTAGTGTGGTAGCAACAGAGAAATAAATAGGTAAAAGAGTGGGACAGAAGAAAGGGACCAGAAATAGACCCACATGTAAATGGAAATTCATGGCACTATGTATTAGTGGGGAAGAAATGGGCCATTCAACAAATGAAGCTGGTATAATTGGTTACCTGCAGAAAACAAAACTAAGATTTCTTCCTCCCTGAATGTATGCAAAAATATGTATTAAAGATGCAAACATAAAAAACAAAACTAAAACTTGCTCTATTTATGCCCTGTGCTTCGGTAATTCTATTTATAGGTGTCTACCCCCAAGAAAGATTTGTACATGTATTTAAGATGTACAAATTTTTTTTTTTTTTTTTTTTTTTGAGACGGAGTTTCGCTCTTGTTACCCAGGCTGGAGTGCAATGGCGCGATCTCAGCTCACTGCAACCTCCGCCTCCTGGGTTCAGGCAATTCTCCTGCCTCAGCCTCCTGAGTAGCTGGGATTATAGGCACGCACCACCATGCCCAGCTAATTTTTTGTATTTTTAGTAGAGATGGGGTTTCACCATGTTGACCAGGTTGGTCTCGATCTCTCGACCTCGTGATCCACCCGCCTCAGCCTTCCAAAGTGCTGGGATTACAGGCTTGAGCCACCGCGCCCGGCCTAGATGTACAAAATATTTATTGCAAAATTGTTTGTAATAGTGAAAAACTAGAAATAACCTAAATGTGCATCATAGCAAATGTATGAAGGTTAGAAATACTCTATATAATATTGATATTGATAGTATAAACTTACGGAATAGTAACAGTAAAAACATGCATGAGAATGATCAGTACCAAATTTACAATAGTGGTTGTCTCAGGGAAGATAAGGATTTGGGAACTGGGAATAGGGGAGGGCATGTAGGGAATGCCAGTTGTATTTGTTTTTATTTAAAGCAAATACGGCAGAATGTTAGGATTTGATTGGGTAGTGGATACACATGTATTTTTATGGTATTCTCTGTATTTTTCTGTATGGTTGATGTATTTTATTTTTGAAATTTATCAAAATAGGTGAAATGCAGTGGCTCACGGCTGTAATCCCAGCACTTTGGGAGGCCGAGGCAGGCAGATGACTTGAAGCCAGGAGTTAGAAACCAGCCTGGCCAGCGTAGTGAAACTCCACTCTACTCAAAACACAAAAAAATTAACTGAGCACAGTGGTACACGCCTGCATTCCCAACTAGTTGGGTAGCTGAGGCACAAGAACCACTGGAACCTGGGAGGCAGAGATTGCAGTGAGCCGAGACTGCCCCACTGCACTTTAGCCTGGACAACAGAGCGAGACTCTTGCCTCAAAAAAAAAAAAATTATCGAAACAAACATTTCTGTAACAAAAATATTTTTAGTGAATTTTTTTTTCTACCAAAAAGATGTATAAGCTCTGTATAGTATATTTGTAAACTTTTCTTTTTTTTTTCTTTTTTTTTTGAGACGGAGTTTCGCTCTTGTTACCCAGGCTGGAGTGCAATGGTGCGATCTCGGCTCACCGCAACCTCCGCCTCCTGGGTTCAGGCAATTCTCCTGCCTCAGCCTCCTGAGTAGCTGGGATTACAGGCACGTGCCACCATGCCCAGCTAATTTTTTGTATTTTTAGTAGAGACGGGGTTTCACCATGTTGACCACGATGGTCTCGATCTCTCAACCTCGTGATCCACCCGCCTCGGCCTCCCAAAGTGCTGGGATTACAGGCTTGAGCCACCACTCTTGGCCAAACTTTTCAAATGTAAAGATGTCATATAAATATGAAAGTGCTGACATAAATTGTGAATTGAAATATTGCTATTTGAGATGGAGGGATGAAATGATGCTTATCAGTTGAACTTTTGTACTATTAACAGTAATTGAGCTGTTCTTGCCTGCTAGTTTGCCTACAAGACAGTGTGCTAGCTTTCTGGAAACATGGAATGCAAGGTAGAAGTTTTAGATCTAATGAGGTAAGTAAATTATGTCTATTAAGTAGTCACAAGACATTATCAAATTCTACTTCAAACAATTCTCTAACTTTAGAAGATTCCCAAATGATACAAGTAACACTCTATTGGTTAACTTTATTAATATTTAATGTATTTAGTCTATTGATAAAGTCAGTAAACCATACCTATAGCCACCTGTCTCTCTCCATTACTCAAACAATTTTAATGGGGAAGAAGTGGGAATGATAATTATTATGTATTGAGTACTTCCTTAGCTAGGCATTGTACCCACTAATCCTTTTAAGAACACTGCAGGGCACTACTGCATGGTAGATCTTTTCTATCCCATTTTACATAAGGCATAACCATTTCTAGCAGATTATAAATACATTGCCCAGTAAGTGGGAGAACTGAGATTCAAACTCAAGGCATGTCTGGCTTTTAAATATTTCCTTTATACTACATGGCAGCCTTTTAAATAAAAGAACCAGATCTAAGTGGCTTACTGCTGCCAGTAACCTTGCCATTAGCATTGACATAAATGATGAGAGTTTCTAATAAATAAAATGGATTTAGTGCTTTGCTTTTAAGTTTTTCCCTTGAAGTCTTATGATAAAAAGGAAATTATTTTCCTTTGCCTGTATTTTATGATTAACTCAAAATTAACCACATTTCCCATAGACTAACAAATTGATGTACCTACATGCTGACTTAACAGATAGTCATGCAGGGATATATTTTCATTTTAGGAATTATGTTTCTTTTCTGTTGAATTATAATGAAGTACCCATTAAAAATTTTGTGTCTTTAATTTTAGAAATTAAATTTATGTTTTAATTGAACAGGTAACACAAGAAATTTCAGATAGCACAAGAATTTTCAGGCTGCTTGGATCTGACAGGTATGAAAACAGGCTGTGTTAAATATATAGTACTAAACACGTTTCATAGATCTAGCACGAAACATTTCTTTTTCAAGAGAATCGAAATGTCTGGAATATGCGCAACATTGAATTTTTCACACTATAAGAATTCACAAGTCGGAAAGTTAGAACACATTTGAAAATGTACCTGATCTTCCAAACAACAGGAATGTATGGATCTGTCAGTACTCGTTTGCATTAAACATACTAATGTCTGATTTGCAGCAGCAGCAGCAGCAGCAGGAGGAGGAAATGCCTTATGTTAATGACCAGAACTTTTTGTTGTTAATGCCAAATAGGATCTTGGAGACCTGTTCTGATTTACCTTCAGATTCTTGCACTGCAAATCGTTTGTAGAACTTGTAGTAAGAATTAGGTTTTCCCAAATGATTTCTAATACAGGTTTCTCCCCACCTCTGACTCTTAGAACACTGGCCTAGAGGTGGGAGGCAGTGGACAGCAAAATTACTTCCGGAGCTAGAACTGGCCCTCTAATCACAGTGATAGCAAATGATTTCTGCCCACCATCAAATGAGCAGCATTTATAGAGGCATATAATGGAGAAGCAATGGAATATTTGGGGGCTAACATTAGTTTCCAAGAATAACTTTGTTCTGTTTTATGTTTTTTTGCTTATTACTTTTAGGGTCGTGGTTTTGGAAAGTAGGCCAACTGATAACCCCACAGCAAATAGCAATTTATACATCCTGGCGGGTCATGAAAACAGTTACTGAGAATTGTTGTGCTTTGACAGTTAACTCTAGAAAGAAAGAACACTACCGCTGCAACATTAATGGATGCTTGAAGCTGTACAAAAGCTGCAGTAACCTGTCTTCAGTTACTTTGTAATTTATTGTGGCATGAGACAAGAGGGGGGAAATTTTGTTTTAAGTGGTATGGATATATTTAGCATATTGAACCACACAAGTGCTTAATTCATTGTTATGTAATCTTTGTACATATAGGCAGTACTTTTTCTGTGCAACTTCATACTGCTGAAGACATACACTAAGAATTGATGTAGATAATGTACTTTTATGAGATGTACAAGTAAGTGTCTTATCTGTACAGATGTAAATGTTGATGAAAATGCAATTGGGGTTAATATTTTAAGAATTCTTTAGTATATTCTGGGGTGTGGCTATATTACAAAATGGGATGCTGGCAATGAAACAATACATTTAACACTATTGTATTTTTATTATATGTAATTTAGTAATATGAATATAAATCTTGTAACTTTTAAAATTGTAATGGAGGCTGTAATCATTTTATAATCTTGTTTTTAATTTTAATGCAAGTACACTGGTGTTTATATTTGCACAAAGTATTGATATGTGATGTATTAAGTCACAAAAGTAAGCTGTGACACTGTCTATAAGCATTTGGCTCCACAAATGTATTTGGATTGTTTTCTATGTGATGCAAACCAATTACAATTAACCACCTGTTGTAGTAACTGGTCTTTTTATATTTAAGCAGAATCCTGTAATAACGCTTGTCTTTGCTTAAAAACAATATCTTTGAACATTTTTGAATCCCAGAATAGCGGTACCGTGATATAATACTGCAATTGTGGTCTGAATTACAGTATGCACAAAGAATTAATTAGCATTATTAAAGAGTCCTCACTACACATTTCATATAATCACATTGAAGAACTGTAACATTCCATAGAGTGAAGTGGTTCAAATTTCTCGTAGAATTTTTACTTTTGTTGGCCTTATTTTATGATCCTTTTCATATTTCTTTTGATTGAGAGTATTAAAACATGGCCAAAATGATTTAGTTACTACCTCATACAAACAATATAATGGTTACTACACATCACAGGAACTTAGTTTGGGCTTAAGTCATTTTTGATTGCTTTTTTCCAATGGAATATGTATATACCAAGTTTTAGCAAAATGCACACTTTTGGCTCTTTTTAGTATATGTTCTTTATATTTTAATGTGAGTATATACATTAAGAACAAACTAAATTGTGATTTATGGTCTTCATTTATTTTAATTGATAATGGTTTTAAAATATGTTTCTGATTGTACATATTGTAAAATAAACATGTTTTTTAACATGCTGTTGTATAGTAGCTTGTCATGTGGCTTAATCTGTATATAGTAACACTAAAATACATTAAGGGGGGAAAACTTCATTTGTTTTGTAGTTAAATTCTTTTTTTTTTTTTTTTTTTTTTTTTTTTTGAGACGGAGTTTCACTCTTGTTACCCAGGCTGGAGTGCAATGGCACGATCTCGGCTCACCGCAACCTCCGCCTCCTGGGCTCAGGCAATTCTCCTGCCTCAGCCTCCTGAGTAGCTGGGATTACAGGCATGCGCCACCATGCCCAGCTAATTTTTGTATTTTTAGTAGAGACGGGGTTTCACCATGTTGACCACGATGGTCTCGATCTCTCGACCTCGTGATCCACCCTCCTCGGCCTCTGCTGGGATTACAGGCTTGAGCCACCGCGCCCGGCATAGTTAAATTCTTAAGTACTCAATTTTGGTCCCTCAAATCATGATTTTTATTTGATCTGTAATTTCAATTTCATGAAGCATTATTATTTCCACATAGGAGAATAGGGCATCTTTTGTAGAATCTTCAGCTTCCTGATGAGAAAAGTCAAACATTCCTAAGTTTTCTGGTTAGAGACAGGGGTCTGCAAGCTGCAGTCCTAAAACCACTCCAGCCTCTGTCTGTTTTTGTAAATAAAGTTTTAATGGAGCACAGCACCACGCATTCATTTACATGTCATCTGTGCTGCTTTTGTGCTACAATATTAAAGATGAGTGGCTTCTGAAAAACTATATTGTCTGAAAGGCTTAAAATTCTTACTTTGCTGACCCTTTACAGAAAAAAATTGCTAGGGCCTGGGTTAGAGAAAGGAAGGGAGTGTTAGGAAATGCAGTTCTGGAGGTAAGGAAGGGGAAGATTGAGAGGGATGAACTGGATTGGGGATCAAGAAGCACCATTTCCACTGTTGCTTATGCCACTACCTGTCACAATGGCCTCGAATAATTTCCTTTAACAGTTTCTGTGTCTAAAATCATACAGATGCTAATAACCATAACAACTGTTCATTTATCACTTTTCCCAAACACTTTGTGAATAATCCTAGCGTTAATGACTGACTGATGACTTTGTTTTAAGATACATCCTTGTCAGTATTACATTATGATCAATTTGCTGAAAAACAGACTGTTGGAAAAAATTTTTAAGAGATCAAGATTCTGTTTTTGGCTCTTACAAGATTGTTGACCCTTTTTCGAACCACTTTTTCAGTTTTTAAGACTTCTAAGTTATATTAAGGGTCATATCTCAAAAAATGTTAGTCATCACATCACATTTAACTATTAAGCACTTAGAAGCATTTTCAAAAAATAAAATATACAACTGGTTTTGTATTACCCAGGAGCTTTCTAAAGATATATCTTGAGTCATAATCTTGAGGGCTGAGGCTCAGTAACCTATATTTTTATAAAGTTATACCAATGATTCTGATTTGCATCCCAAGCATGAAAATCACTGGTGGGCACTAAATTTAAACCAGTGCTTCTGAGTCATCTTTGGTAATAGCTAAAAGTGAAATTTCTAGACTCCACCCAGGAACTTTTGATTATGGATCTTTACGTACCCGAAAAGGAAGAGAGCCACTGACATGTTGGACACAATCTATTTCATCTTTATTGAAGTTCAAGCAGTCTAACTAGCTAATTGCATGGACACTGGTTTTGAGAATGAGATAAACTGGTTATGGGTCTAATGGCATCATTCAGCCTGCACATGTGACTCTGATTTCAGTAAAGATACAGGAAACAAAGGACAGATTATATCAGTTTTCACCATTACTGGTGGAGAGGTGAAAGTATGTGCTGTACAGAATAATGGGTAAACACTAAGAGGGCATGTAACAGTAAGTTCCCAGTCCAAGTATCTGTGTGCCAGGTACTCATCTACGTGCTTTACATAATCCCACATAAGCCTCAGAACACCCCGTGAGGTACTATTAACTCTTTTACAGATGAAGAAACTGAGGCACAGAAAGTTTAAGTAGCTTGCCCAGGACTATAGCTGGGAAATAACAGAGCTAAAGTTTGAACCTAGGCACGTAGTTCAAATTGTATACTCAACTACTATGCGAGGCTGTTACATAAATACATGCAGTATATTCACTGCCCACTAAAATAGATTCTCTTATTCTTTCCTCTAAAATTAGGTATTTTTTCTTCCGGGTGTTTGATTTCAGGTTTTGATTTTCACCGTTTCTGCAACACAAGAGAGTAATTTCTGTCTTAAATTTTTGCTTTGCCAAAGGGCATTTTTTTAATTGCATTTTAGGTTTTGGGGTACATGTGAAGAACATGCAAGATTGTTGCATAGGTACATACATGGCAGTGTGATTTGCTGCCTTCCTCCCATCACCTGTATCTGGCATTTCTCCCCATGCTCTTTCTCCCCAACTCCCCACCCCCACTGTCCCTCCCCTATTTCCCCCCCAACAGACCCCAGTGTGTGATGCTCCTCTCCCTGTGTCCATGTGTTCCCATTGTTCAACACCCACCTATGAGTGTTTGATTTTCTGTTCTTGTGTCAGTTTGCTGAGAATGATGGTTTCCAGGTTCATCCATGGCCCTACAAAGGACACGAACTCATCGTTTTTGATGGCTGCATAATATTCCATGGTGTATATGTGCCACATTTTCCCTATCCAGTCTATCATCGATGGGCATTTGGGTTGGTCCCAGGTCTTTGCTATTGTAAACTGTGCTGCAATGAACATTCGTGTGCAGGTGTCCTTATAGTAGAATGATTTATAATCCTTTGGATATATACCCAGTAATGGGATTGCTGGGTCAAATGGAATTTCTATTTCTAGGTCCTTGAGGAATCACCACCCTGTCTTCCACAATGGTTGAACTAATTTACACTCCCACCAACAGTGTAAAAGTGTTCCTATTTCTCCACACCCTCTCCAGCATCTGTTGTCTCCAGATTTTTTAATGATCGCCATTCTAACTGGCATGAGATGCTATCTCAATGTTGTTTTGATTTGCATTTCTCTAATGACCAGTGATGATGAGCATTTTTTCATATGTTTGTTGGCCTCATGTATGTCTTCTTTTGTAAAGTATCTGTTCATATCCTTCACGCACTTTTGAATGGACTTGTTTGTTTTTTTTCTTGTAAATCAGTTTTAGTTCTTTGTAGATTCTGGATATTAGCCATTTGTCAGATGGGTAGATTGCAAAAAAATTTTTCCCATTCTGTTGGTTGCCAATTCACTCTAATGACTGTTTCTTTTGCCATGCAGAAGCTGTGGAGTTTGATTAGGTCCCATTTGTCTATTTTGGCTTTTGTTGCCAGTGCTTTTGGTGTTTTGGTCATGAAGTCCTTACCTATGCCTATGTCCTGAATGGTTTTGCCTAGATTTTCTTCTAGGGTTTTTATGGTGTTAGGTCTTATGCTTAAGTCTTTAATCCATCTGGAGTTAATTTTAGTGTAAGGTGTGAGGAAGGGGTCCAGTTTCTGCTTTCTGCACATGGCTAGCCAGTTTTCCCAACACCATTTATTAAACAGGGAATCCTTTCCCTATTGCTTTTGTCAGGTTTGTCAAAGATCAGATGGTTGTAGATGTGTTGTGTTGCTTCCAAGGCCATTGTTCTGTTCCATTGGTCTATAGCTCTGTTTTGGTACCAGTACCATGCTGTTTTGATTACTGTAGTCTTGTAGTATAGTTTAAAGTCCAGTAGTGTGATGCCTCCCACTTTGTTCTTTTTGCTTAGAATTGACTTGGCTATGCAGGCTCTCTTTTGGTTTCATATGAAGTTTAAGGTGTTTTTTTTTTTCCCAGTTCTGTGAAGAAGGTCATTGGTAGCTTGATGGGAATAGCGTTGAATCTGTAAATTACTTTGGGCAGTATGGCCATTTTCACAATATTGATTCTTCCTAACCATGAGCATGGAATGTTTCTCCATCTGTTTGTGTCCTCTCTTATTTCGTTAAGCAGTGGTTTGCAGTTCTCCTTGAAGAGGTCCTTTATGTTCTTTGTTAGTTGTATTCCTAGGTATTTTATTCTCTTTGTAGCAATTGTGAATGTCAGTTCATTCTTGATTTGGCTCTCTTTAAGTCTGTTATTGGTGTATAGGAATGCTTGTGATTTTTGCACATTGATTTTGTATCCTGAGACATTGCTGAAGTTGCTTATCATTTCAGGAGATTTTGGGCTGAGACAGTGGGGTCTTCTAGATATACAATCATGTTGTCTGCAAATAGAGACAATTTGACTTCCTCCTTTCCTATTTGAATACCCTTTATTTCTTTTTCTTGCCTGATTACTCTGGCTAGAACTTCCAGTACTATATTGAATAGGAGTGGTGAGAGAGGGCATCCTTGTCCAGTGCCAGATTTCAAAGGAAATGCTTCCAGTTTTTGCCCATTCAGTATGATATTGGCTGTTGGTTTGTCATAAATAGCTTTTATTATTTTGAGATACCTCAATTCCGTCAATACCTAGTTTATTCCATCAATACCTAGTTTATTCCGTCAATACCTAGTTTATTGAGGGTTTTTTGCATAGAGGGCTGTTGAATTTTGTCAAAGGCCTTCTCTGCATCAATTGAGATAATCATGTGGTTCAAAATAAATGCAAGTCTATAAACAATTCATCACATAAACAGAACCAAAGCCAAAGGCATTTTTCTTACCCAAATTTGGTACAAAGAAAAAAGGATTTACATAAAATTTACGGTTAACGTATATAAAGTAAGTAGTCAAAAGTCATAACAAAGACTTCCTTTTTTTTTAACTTTTGTGAGATAATTATTTATACAACATATAGTGATTATTTGCAGTGTAGCCAAGGCACTTTACTAGCACTGGAGAAGAGATGGAAACGATTTAATTCCCAACCAGTATGCATCCAAGGAGCACACTTGAATGAACAGAGGCAAACGGAAGTAAGTAGTATTAAAACGAGGTTCAGGCCAGGAGTTCAAGACCAGCCTGGGTTACATAGCGAGACTCCATCTCTACAAAAAATAGAATTAGCCAGATATAATGGCACATGCCTATATTCCCAGCTACTGAGGAGGGCGGCTGAGGTGAGAGAATGCCTTGAGCCCATGAGTTTGAGGCTGCAGTGAGCTATGATTGTGTCACTGCACTTTAGCCTGGGTGACAGAGTGAGCCTCTGTCTCCAAAAAACAAAAACAAAAAACGAGATTGTGCCTAATTCTGATTTGTGTAGAAACATTTGTTTATAGATGAAGAGGCGTTTATCATATGCAGGAAGAAAGCAAGGTAGGAACCTATAGCTTAGGCCAAGGCATGTATGTTCAAGGAATAGTGACACTGAATTGAATGAACCAGAGTTTAGGGTGCCTGGAGCAGGGTAATAGGGCAGGAAGCTGCATAAAAAGATAGGCCTGGTTGTGAAAAGCCTCCTTATGAGAGAAGCAGCTAGGAATCAACAGTTTCAGAAACTGGAAAGCAAGTATCATGAAGATATAAATATGTCGGTGGTTTTGTACATAGGATGATACTTGTATACTTAATGAGAAATTTTTCTATAGCATAATACTGCAAATTATACAGGAATTGGGTAGATGTGAGTTTTATATTTGAGTTTAGTGGAAGTGTGTTTGGTCTCCAAAGAGGAAGGAGATAAAGGTTTTTGGTTTGATTTTAAGATAGGAGATTTGAGCATGTATCTAAGGAACTGAAAGAAACGGAAAAGAAATGAGACGGATGAAAACAGGAGAGGAGAGTCACCTGTGAGGGAAGGAGGGAAGTGCTAAACCTGGCCGTGATCATGGGGAGAATTTTGCTGATGCTGAAACAAAGTAGTGTGTGCTTATTAACATACAGCATTTCTAAGTTAATCCTGGGAACAAAATGGGTAAGCTCTGGCAAAAATTCTCTGTCCCAAGTCATACATTATCTCCACATAGCATTCATTACATTATCTGTTTTATTAACTTTCTTCCCCAATGGGTATCAAACCTGTATCTGATTCTAAGCCCCAGATACGAGTACAATGCTAAGTAAATTAGGAAAATGGCGTCTGAGCCATAGCTGCTTTTCATCCAAAAACCTACATAAGTTTGCTGAAATGGTATTTGGATAATTAAGAAAGACTAAAAAGTAATGACTAATGACAGAAGATCTTGCAAATTCAAAGTCTCTGCAGGGAAACGAACTAATCAATATTCAAGCGTTACCTGTGCTTAATTTTAGTGCTCTCCATGCCTTGGGAAAGAAGGGGACTTGGAGTAATCACAATATTAAGGGGAAAGTGGTTGAGATGTTTCCTGAGCGCCCTCATGCATCTTTTGCTCCGTCCACACCCAGACATTACAGGCTCGGCCCCGAGGCTACCCACCGAAAGAGGAAGGACCGCGGCCGGGGCTGCAGGCGCCCGGGGAACCCGCTCCGGAAGCCGCCCCGCCCGGCGCGGCCTGAGCGTCCTGGTTGCCCGGGAGACGCCGCTGCGGTTCCGCTGGCTCCCGAGTCGCTGGGTCCGCGGCCGCCTCCTCCTCGCGACCCGCGCGCGGCGGCTGGGGCCGGGTGTGGGGCTGCTCGGCGCTGCTCCAGGCTGCGTCACCGTCGCCCCGTCCGTGCCGTAAGTGCGGATTCTGGCGGCGGCGGGGGACCGAGGGGCGGCGTGCGGGGCTGACGGGGGAGAGGGTCGGCGTCTGGACTGCGCCTCCGAATGCGGGAACGAAGAAAAGTTCCCCGGAAGAAAAGCGGGCCCGCCTTCTGCTTCGGTGGCCCCTGGAAGGGAAGGGGTAGGTTAGAGGCGGCAGCACCGACGCGGGCTGAAGCGGCGCAGCCCGCAGCCAGCAGCCCGGGGAGGGGTCGGGGTCGGGGGCCCAAGAGTGCGCGAGGCGGAGGCCCACGTGTGGCGGAGAAGGGTAACTGTTGTCATTAAATGAAGAAGGCTCAAGACCAGAGGCCTGGAAATAAAGAGGATTTATGCCAGACTTGCAGATGCGTTATGTGCACACACGAAATGTGTTACCGTTAAACAACATTACTTTATGGGGTTATGTATAATTACGTGGTCTTCTGGTTTTCTGGGGATGCTTTTCATTAGTCCGATTGTATTGCCAACTGGACAGGTTTGTAAATAGGTGTGTGTACTTTTGAAATTCAATAATTCAGTGTTATGTTGATAAAACAATGATTTAATGGCCCATTTTACTAATCAGGCTTATTAAATATAAATTCATGTTTGGTTTGGTTGAAAATAATAACAGCATATCAGGTTGTGACTTTAACAGCCTGTGGATTCCCTAACTGATCTGGCCTGTTCTTCAAAATCTCTTTTCCCTCGTCATTCATTTTTGTTTGTTTTGTTTTGTTTTTGAGACAGGGTCTCACTTTGTCCCACAGGCTTGAGTGCAGTGGCACGATCCTGGCTCGCTGCAGCCTTGCAGGACACCACACCCAGCCATTTTATTTTATTTTTATTTTTCACCACGTTGGCCAGACTGCTCTCAAACTCCTGGCCTCAAGTGGTCCACCCTCCTCAACCTTCCAAATTGCTGGAATTACAGGTGTGAGCCACCACGCCAGGCCATCCTCCTCATTCCTAATGCTGCTGTTTACAGGAGTTTCCTAAAGCTCCTAGATTAGAACATGTGTTTTTTTGCTCTTCTTTATTTATTTATTTATTTTTGCCCGTACGGGGATCGTCTTCTTTATTTCGACCTCTCCATTTCTTTTGTTTTCCTTCTTTCAGCGTATTCCTTGAGGTCCTCAGGACTTGACTTGTGATGCAATCATGGAAAATAACTCACCTCCAAGCCTATTCTGTTTCTGTGTACATCATTTTGCAAATACTTGAGACTAACGAAATTAAATAGAAATTTTCAGAGAATTTACTGAGCCACACAGGTATCTGTCTACCTCTTTCCGTAATCATCAGTGAGCCCAATTCTATACGTATCTGCCTTTGCACACAGAACTTTATTAACTTGAGAGTGAAATACTTAGTAAATTCTGAAGTCAGGAAGCCCTGTAGCCAAAAGATATAAAGCTTGCTTCAGTTTGAAGGTCACTGATGACTATGAAAAATAATTTCATCAGGCATGGGTGGCTCGTGCCTGTAATTGCAGCACTTTGGGAGGCCAAGATGGGAGGATCACTTGATCCCAGGAATTCAAGATCAACCTAGGCAACATAGTGAGAACCCACTTTTATGAAAAATACAAAAATTAGCTGGGCATGGTGGCATATGCCTGTAATCTCAGCTACTCAAGAGGCTGAGGCAAAAAGATTTCTCAAGTTCAGCAGGTACAGGCTGCAGTGAGCCCTGATCATGCCACTGCACTCCAGCCTGAGTGACAGAGCGAGACCCTGTCTCAGTAAAAAAGAAAAGAGAAAAAGAAAAATATTTTCAACCAATTGAATCTATTTTCTGCCAATAGATATATCACTGTTTAATCTTGATTTCTTGTCCAAGTACTATATTAATAATCAAAATGTACTTAATTGCCTTTGTTTAAAAAGTAAGTCATTTTGCATATTTATTAGAAAGGTTAGAAAATAAAATTACGACAGGACTTCAACAGAGGTTCACCATGTGCCAGACAATGGGCAAACAATGGAAGTCCAGTGTGATAATGTTTTTGAAACGCTAAAGGGAAGTCGTTAACATAGCATGCGTGTAGAGAAAAAGAGCATGCCTTTAGGGATTGGGAAAAGCTAAGCAGAAAGACATTTGACTTGAACTTGAAAAAGATGAAGACTAAAGGGTCAGACATTCCAGGCTGTGGTATCAACCAAGGCTTAGAAACCTGAAAGTGTTTGGGGAAGAATCAGAGAAGTGATGCTGGAAAGGTACATTGGAGCCACAGTAAATTTACAGTTAGAGAACTGTAAATATACTACAGTTTGAACTTTATTCTGTGGCTTTTGAGGCCATAAGACTTTTTTGAGAAGGGATGATACCTGATCCTGGTGATGTTTGAGAAAGATGTCTTTGGTGTAATGAAAGTAAATATAAAGAAGAAAAGTGAGATAAGACACTTTAAAATAGCTCTATTTTGATATAATCATTTTAAGCCAGCAATAAGAGTATAATGAGCTCATATATCTGGACTCACTGTTTATATTTTGCTCAATTTTTACATCATTTCATCGTTTTCTTTCTCTGTGTATATATAACACATGCATATTAATTTTTTGGTACCATTTGAGAGTAAGTTGCAGACATCAGATCCCTTCATCCTTAAATACTTCAGTGTATTCCTAAGAACTAGGACATTTTCTTATATAATCACAGTACAAATTACCAAAGTCAGGAAACTGATATCTAATCTGCAGTCAAAGTTTAGATTTCACCAGTTATGTCAGTAGTATCCTGTATAGTCACGTTTCCCCAGTCCAGGATCCAGTTCAGGATCACACATTGTGTTCTGACTGACATCTCTTTAGTCTACAAGGTGGAGCAGTGCTTTCATCTTTTCTTTCAGGACTTCGACATTTTTTTCAAAGTGTACAGGCCCATTATTTGGAGAATGCCCTTCAGTTTGGCCGTGTCTATTGTTAATTCATGATTAGATTTAGGTCTTGCATTTTTGTCAAGAATACCACAGAGGAGATGCACCCTTCTCACTTGCACACTTGTCTTTTCTATGAATTTCCTGTACTGGAATCATCAAATGTGTGGGGTTTTGTGTCTGGCTTCTTTCATTTAACATTATGTTTTGGGGCATGTGTTTTTTTTTCTTTTTTAATGTTCATCTACCTTATAACAAGTTCATTCCTCTTTATTGCTGAATACTATTTCATTACATAGCTAATCCTCATTTTGTTGACATATTCATGAGTTGATGAACATTTGGATTGTTTTCCGTTGAGGGCTCTCTTATGAATAATAGGGCTGTAAACATTTGCATACATGTCATTGTGTAGATGTATTTTTAAATTTTTCCTGGATAGATACTGAGGAGTGAAATTGCTGTTAATGGTTAACTTTTATGTTTATGTTTTATTTATTTATTTATTTTTTGAGACGTCACCTATGCTGAAGTGCAGTAGCACAATCTCGGCCCGCTGCAACCTCCCAGGTTCAAGCGATTCTCCTGCCTCAGCCTCCCAAGTAGCTGAGATGACAAGCATGTGCCACCATGCTCAGCTACTTTTTGTATTTTTAGTGGAGACAGGGTTTCATCATGTTGGCCAGTCTGGCCTTGAACTCCTGAGCTCAAGTGATTGGCCTGCGTTGGCTTCCCAAAGTGCTGGGATTATAGGCGTGAGCCACCATGCCCAGCCCTATGTTTAACTTTTATGACATTGCCAGACTGTTTTCCAGAGGAGCTGTGCTGCTTTACGTTCTCACCAGTGATGTGTGTAGGCTCCAGTTTCTATCTTATCGACACTTGATATTGTCAGTCTTTGGATTTTAGCCATTCTAATATGTATGTAATGCTATCTTACTGCAATTTTAATTAACATTTCCCTAATAGCTAACGGCAGTTTTCATGTGCTTAGTAGACATTTGTGTATCTTTGGTAAAATGTTGATTCACATCTTTTGTCCATTTCTTAAAATTGGGTTGTTTCACCTCTTATTGAGTTATAAGCACGCTCTGTGTATTCTGGATACAAATATTTTATCAGACATGTGATTTGCTAATATTTTTCTTCAATCTATGGCTTAGCTTTTCATTTTCTTAATGGGGAGATATTTTGAGGAGCAAGAGATTTTTTTTGTTGTTTTTTCCATTTTTATTGAGGTGGAGTTTCACTCTGTTGCCCAGGCTGGAGTGTAATGGTGAACTCTAGGCTCATCACAACCTCCGCCTCGGGGGTTCAAGTGATTCTCCTGCCTCAGCCTCCCGAGTAGCTAGGACGACAGGTGCATGCCACCATGTCTAGCTAATTTTTGTATTTTTAGTAGAGACGGGGTTGTTGGTCAGGCTGTTCTGAAACTCCTGACTTCACGATCCTCCCACCTTGGTGTCCCAAAGTACTGGGATTACAGGCGTGAGCCACCACACCCAGCTGAGGAGCAAAAGATTTTAATATTGATGAATTCCATTTTATCAGTTTTTTCTTTTATTATGCTTTTGCTGTCATATCTAAGAAATCTTTCCCTAACTGAAAGTCACAATGATTTTTCTCCTCTTTTTTTTTCTAAAAGTTACAGTTTTAACTCTTACATGTTGGTCTGTGATCCATTTTGAGTTAATTTTGCTGCATTGTGTGAGGTGTCTGTCTACTGCGTGTGTTTGTTGTTTGTTTGGCATATGGATATCGAATGGTCCTAGCATCATTTGTTGAAAAGACTGTTCTTTCCACGTCGAATTGCTGCAGCACCTTTGTCAAAAGTTAGTTGGGCCTGGTGCAAGTAGCTCATGTCTGTAATCCCAGCGGGCAGATCATTTGAGGTCAATAGTTTGAGACCACCCTGGCCAACAGGTGAAACCCTGTCTCTACTGAAAATACAAAAATTAGCTTGGCATGGTGGCACGCACATAATCCCAGTTACTTGGGAGGCTGAGGCAGGAGAATCGCTTGAAACCAGAAGATGGAGGTTGCAGTGAGCCAAAATTTCGTCACTGCATTCTGCCCTGGGTGACAGAGTGAGACTCTGTCTTAAAAAATAAAATTAAATAAAAATTAAATTTAAAAAGTCAATTGACCATAAATAAAAGGGCTTATTTCTTGATTCATTATGTTTCATTGATATATGTCTTTAAGCCAGTACCATAGTTTTGATTTACCATAACTTTATAATAAAATTTGAAGTCAAATTTAAAATAAATATTTAAAATAAATATTCCAAATTTGTTCTTTTTCAAAGTTGATTTGGCTGCTCTGGGTCCTATATATTTCCATATAAATCTTAGGTTCAATTTCTACCCAAGAAAAGCCTGTTGGAATTTGTATAAGGAATTAGTATTTGTTAATTTTGTTAATTTTGTTTTTTTAGAGACAGGGTCTTGCTGCATTGCCTAGGCTAGAGTGCAGTGGCATAATCATAGCTCACTGAAGCTCAAACTCTTGGGCTCAAGTGATCCTCCCACCTCGACCTCGCAAGCAGCTGAGACCACAGGTGAGGGCCACTACACCCTGGCTAATTATTGTTTACGTTTTTAGTGACAGGGTCTCACTGTGTTGCCCAGCCTGGTCTCAAACTTTTGGGCTCAAGCTATCCTTCTGCCTCAGCCTCCAAAGAGCTGGGATTATAGGCATGTGCCACCACTCCTGACCAGGAATTGGTTTATAGATGAATTTATGAAAAACAGATGTCTTGTTGAGTTTTCAAATCCATGAACATGGCATTTTCCTCCTTTTATTTAGATCTTTAATTTCTTTCAATGGTGTTTTGTAATTTTCAGTGTGCAGGTCTTGCACTTTACTTGTTCAGTTTATTCCTGAGTATTTTATTTATTTTTACATTCTTGTGGATGGAATTGTTTTCTTAATTTTCAAATTGTTTGTTGCCATTATATTAAAAAAACTATTTTGCATGTTGGTCTTGTATCCTATTGCATTGCAAACTTGGTCATTATTTCTAGTAAGCTTTTTGTAGTTTCATTAGGATTTTCTGTAGATAGTATCATGTCATTTCCAAATAATGACACTTTGACTTTTCCTTTTCTTTTTAAAAATATCATTCATATATATTGAGCACTTTATTTAATAATTATTTATTTTATAGAGACAGAGTTATTGCTTTGTTAGTCAGGCTGCTCTCAAAATCCTGGCCTCAAGCAATCCTTCTGTCTTGGCCTCCCAAACTATCAGGGTTAGAGGTGTGAGCTTCTGTACCTGGCCTTACTTTCCATTTTCAATGTTTATACCTTTAACTTCTTTTTCTTGCCTTATTGCACTGGCAAGAACTTTCAATACAATGATCAATAAAAATAGTGAAAGCAAGCATCTTTTTTCCAATCTTAGGGGTAACACATTCAATCTTTCATTAAGCATGATGTTAACTGTAGATTTTTCACAGACGCCCTTGAGAAAGTTCCCTTGTATTCATCATGAATGAGTGTGATTTTGTCAGATTCCTTTTCTGTGTCTACTGAGATGATCATGTGATTTTTTTTCTTTTATTCTTTAATATAGTATTTTACATTATTGATTTTCAGCATTAAACCAACTTTGCATTTCTGAGATAAGTCCCACAGAGTCATGGTATATAATCTTTTTTATGTTTCCAGATTTGGTTTGCTAATTATTTTGTTAAGGATTCTCATGTCACATTCATGAGAATAATCTGTGTTCTTGTGATTTCCTTGTTTGACTTTCTATCAACGTGACATTGGCCTCATAGAATGAGTTAAGACCAATTCCCTCCTCTTCTATTTTTTCAGTTTGTGAAGGATTGATTTTTCTTTGGTAGTGTTTGGTAGTTTTTTACCTGTGAAGCCTTCTGATCCTGGGCTTTCCCTTGTGGGTAGATTTTTAATTACTGATTGAATTTCTTTACTTGTTATGGTTGTAATTAGATTTCTATTTCTTCTTGAGCCCCTTTTGGTATTTTGTGTCTTTCTAGGCACTTGTCCAATGAAGCTGACTAATTTGGTTGCATAAACTTGTTTGGAATGTTGTCTTTTAATTTTTTAAAGTTTCTGTAGTATGGTCCTGACTTTGATAACTTTTCGTTTTTTCTTTTTTATTGCCTAGTCTAGCTAGTGCTTTGATTTTGTTGCTCTTTTCAAAGAACCAGTTTTTGTTTATTGTTTTCTATTGTTTTTCTGATGAAGAGTCAGCCATTAAGCATATTGTTCCCTTGTATATGAACGGTTCTCTGTCTTCAAGATATTGTCTTTAGTTTTCATCAGTTTGGCTACGATGTGTCAAGGTATGGATTTCTTTGTGTTTATTCTATTTGGAATTAATTGAACTTCTAAGATCTATGTATTAATGTTTTCCATTAAGTTTGGAAGGTTTTGGCCATTATTTCATAAAATATAGTTTTCTGCCATTTCCTCTTGCTCCTCTCTTTCTGAGAGTCTCATTACATGTATGTTGATAACACTGATTTTTGCCTCCATAGGTCCCTGAGGCTCTGTTCATTTTGTTTTTCTTCTTTCTTTCATTTTGACTATTTTTTATTGATATATTTTACTGATTCTTTCTTCTGTCATCTCAAATAGCAGATATGCTATTTGTCACATCTACTGGATTTTTCATTTCTCTTCTATTTTTTACTCTAAAATTTCCATTTGGTTCTCCTTTTATTTTCCAATTGAGAGTCCCCATTTATTGAGTCATTGTCATCATATTTTTCTTTAATTCTTTAAATTATAATTTGCCTTGATTATTTGAACATATTTATAACAGCTACTTTGAAGTGTTCGTCAGCTAAATCCAACATCTGAGTCTACTCAGAATCCATTTTTACTGGCTTTATTTTTTTCTGTCAGTCACAGTTTCCTTTTTCTTAGCATGTCTCCTAATTTTTTTCTTTCTTCTTCTTTTCTGCTTCCTCCTATAATCCAGTTTTATCTCCTATTTTGTTGTTGTTGTTGAAAACTGAACATTCTAGGTAATATTATGGCAATTCTGGAGTGTTTGTTGTTGGTGGTGGTAGTTCGATACAAGGTCTCACTCTGTCAACAAGCTGGAGTGTAATGGCATGATCATAGCTTTATTGTACTGTAACCTTGAACTCCTAGGCTCAAACCATCCTTCTGCCTCAGCTTCCTGAGTAGCTAGGACTACTGGCATGTACTACCACACCCAGAGAGTTTAAAATCTTTTTGTAGAGACAGGGTCATGCTGTGTTGCCCAGGCTGGTCTTGCACTCCTGAGCTCAATCCATCCTCAGGCCTCAGCCTCCTAAGTAGATTAATGGTATTTTTTTATTCCCATCTGTTGCCTATTCAATTATCAGTAAGCTTGTTCATCTTTCTTTCTTTCTTCTTTTTTTTTTTTTTTTTTTTGAGATGGAGTTTCACTCTTGTTACCCAGGCTGGAGTGCAATGGCTTGATCTCGGCTCACCGCAACCTCCGCCTCCTGGGTTCAGGCAATTCTCCTGCCTCAGCCTCCTGAGTAGCTGGGATTACAGGCACACACCACCATACCCAGCTAATTTTTTGTATTTTTAGTAGAGAGAGGGTTTCACCATGTTGACCAGGATGGTCTCGATCTCTTGACCTCGTGATCCACCCGCCTCGGCCTCCCAGAGTGCTGGGATTACAGGCATGAGCCACCGTGCCCGGCCTCTTCATTCTTTTAACATAGTTTAGTTACATTACTTTCTACTTTGTCAGAATTTATAACATTTATTTCTTCTTCCACTCTTGTTTCTACCGTTACTTTGATATTTAAATATATTAAATGCTCACCATAAATCCTTTTGCTGAAATTTTCCCAGTCAACCCTTGTTTGGATGAAAGTCTTTCACTAATAAATTCAAGAGGACTATGGGTACAGTATTCCTTGAGTTCTTGCATTTTTCTTTTTCTTTTTCTTTCTTTTTTTTTTTTTTTTTTTGAGACGGAGTCTTGCTCTGTTGCCAGGCTGGAGTGCAGTGGTGCAATCTCAGCTCACTGCAACCTCCGCCTCCTGGGTTCAAGCAATTCTTCCGCCTCAGCCTCCCAAGTAGCTGGAACCACACAGGCATGTGCCACCATGCCCGGCTATTTTTTGTATTTTTAGTAGAGACAGGGTTTCACCATGTTGGCCAGGATCTTCTTAAATAATCTCTTGACCTCGTGATCCACCTGCCTCAGCCTCCCAAAGTGCTGGGATTACAGGCATGAGCCACCGCGCCCGGCCCTTGCATGTTTTAAAATATTTATCAGTTGGGTGAGGAGGTTCATGCCTGTAATCCCAACATTTTGGGAGGACAAGGTAGAAGGACTGATTTCGTCCAGGAGTTTGAGACCGGGCTGGGCAGCAAACCAAGACATTATCCTTACAAAAATAAATAAATGAAATCAGTCAGGTGTGCTCCCAGCTACTTGGGAGGCTAAGGTGAGAGGATTGCTTGAGCTTGGGAAGTCAAGGCTGCAATAAGTCATGATTGCACCACTGCACTTCAGCCTGAGAAACAGAGCAAGACCCTGTCTCACAAAAAACAATTTAAAAATTTGTTTAATGTTTAGCTATAGCTTTGGTACTTGAAGGACACAGCTTGGCTGAATATAAAAATCCTTGGTTTTCACTTTTTTTCCCTTCAGTTTCTTTAAGATGTTGCTACACTGTTACTTTGTAGTGTGCATTGCTCTTAATAAGTCTGATGTCACTCTAATTCTCTTACAGTTATTTAATTTTTTTGTCTGGAGGTTTGGAGAGTATTTTCTTTATCTTTGATTTTTTTTTTTTTTTTTTTTTTTTTTGAGACGCAGTTTCACTCTTGTTACCCAGGCTGGAGTGCAATGGCGCGATCTCGGCTCACCGCAACCTCTGCCTCCTGGGTTCAGGCAATTCTCCTGCCTCAGCCTCCTGAGTAGCTCGGATTACAGGCATGTGCCACCATGCCCAGCTACTTTTTTGTATTTTTAGTAGAGACGGGGTTTCACCATGTTGACCAGGATGGTCTCGATCTCTTGACCTCGTGATCCACCCGCCTCAGCCTCCCAAAGTGCTGGGATTACAGGCTTGAACCACCGCGCCCGGCCTATCTTTGATTGTTTTATTCAAATAGTCTCAGAGTTAGTTGTTCTGGGTCAGTTTTCCCAACTACCTAGTGGGTCTTTTCAATATATGTAATTAGATTTTAATTTATTTCCAGAAAATTTTCTTGGATTACTATTTCAACTATTGATTCTGTTTCATTGTTTTTTCTTCTTCAGGGACTCCAGTTATACGTATGTTGGGTCTTATTTGCCTATCTCCATTTCAACTTTCTGTCTAATCTTTTACCTTTTTTTCTTCATTTTAATTTTCATAATTACTATTCTGCCTTTCTTTAATGCCCCAATCAGATTTTCACTGGAATCTCTTCTCCTATCAGCATCTCATAATTTAGTCATTTCTTAGATGATTTTATCTTTTTCTGATGATGTTTTCTGGGTTCAGTCAACTATCATTTTATATCTTTTATCCTAGTCTGCTCACCAGTAGCCAAAAGAAAAAAGTAAAAGTAAATTTATATGTGTGTGTGTGTGTGTGTGTGTGTGTGTGTGTATGTATACATATATATATCTTCTTAATTTTTGTCTACTTGTGATTTTACTATTTGAATTTCTGATTCAGAGTGGCTTTTCATATCTCCAAATTGTGAGAGGATATTTAAATCAGCTTGGAGTGTTTGTTGTTAGGTTTTTTTTGTTTGTCGTCGTTGTTTGTTTGTTTGTTTGTTTGCTTGCTTCCTGGTTAGATTTTGTGTGTTTCTTTGTAAATGATTTTCATTAACTGAAATTTTTAGATTCTCATTGATTTTTTCTTCCAGTAATACTTAGTATGGGTACTGCTTTCCACTGTTTCATTTCTCAGGCAGGTTTTGGCTGATAGTAACTGGCTATCATTCTAGGCCAAGAGAGTCTTTTCTGTCGCTGTAGCAAAGTGCAGGTTCTTTCATTAATGACACTTTTCCCCCATCTTCGTGGTGTCAGGAGGATTCACATGTCCTTCAATTCAGAATTCTCTTTTGTTTTGCAAGATGCCAAGTTTATCCCTCTTACTTCTTTTTTCTTTTACTGTCCAATCTCTAGCAGGTGCCTTTCTCTTCTCTCTTGTCTTTCTATTCCCCAAAAATGGTGCCATACTGATACCCATATACTTTTAAACCCCTTCCTTGTAGTGAATGCTGTCATCTACCAGGACACTCTTAGAGTATTTTTACACTTGTGATGTGTTTTCTCTTCGGGAAGGAGGTGATCTTAAGTCTTTCTTAGGCTCTTCTTTTCCTCTTCTGTCTTTCTTACAGTTTTTCTAGATCTCAGCCCACTCATATCTTTGCCTTCTGCCAAGGTTTATAGTGGGAGCTCAAGAGATATCCCTTCCAGAATTTGGGCTTTGCTTTTCTACCTCAGTTTTTAGAGCCCTCTGTCTTCTTATGATATTGAAGTCTTTGGATTTGTGCATTTTTATTTGTCCTGGTTGATTTTATTGCTTTGTGGAAGATGTATGAAGAGATTAGGTTTAGGCAGCTGTCAGTGTCCTTGGCTACCTCAAAGTCCCCCCACCACATGTACCTTGACAACCCATTTAGGCACAACGTGAAGCATGTTTGTGAACTTTGGGTGTGGACAGAGGATAAGAAAGAAGAGAAGGCATTTGGTTTAAAATGTTCCCATTTTTTAAAAAATAATAATTAATTAAAAGAAAATAAAATGTTCCCATTTTTAGATGATTCTGTCCATTCATGTGGAGATGTTCATCAAGCGGTTGGATAGTTGAATCTCAGATAAGAAATTAGGAATTACTACCTCCAGAAATTCTGTTACAGTCCTAGTAAGCCAGAATTAGAGCTGTAAATTCCTTTGTGGAATTTCTGCCTTGGTCTAATTCCTGTTTGCATACTCAGACCCATTTTCCATGAATGTATAGTAGGGTTTTTGAAAACAGAAATGTTGAGAGGTTACCAGCTGCAACACTATTTTCTGGAACTTTGTTTTATTGCATTTAGCAGTTTGGTTAATGTGACTGCCAGATCTAAATATTAGTCTGAGGAATCAGTCATTACTGAATCTGTTGAGAAAAAAGAAAAAACATTAAACAATAGATCAAATCAACTACATACAGGGAAATAAGAAAATAGGCTGGGCACAGTGGCTCACACGTGTAATCTCAGCACTTTGGGAGGCCGAGGCAGGTGGATCACAAGGTCAGGAGAGCGAGACCATCCTGGCCAACATGGTGAAACCCTGTCTCTACTAAAAATACAAAAATTAGCTGGGCGTGGTTGCACATAACTATAATCCCAGCTCAGGAGGCTGAGGCAGGAGAATCGCTTGAACCAGGGAGTTGGAGGTTACAGTGAGCCGAGATCCCGCCACTGCACTCCAGCCTAGTAACAGAGTGAGACGCTGTCTCAGAAAAAAGAAAAGAAAAGAAAGCATAAATTAAAACTTCATAATTAAGCTTTTTGTCATATTTATAGTTTCCCCCAGTGACTATAGTACTTATCAAGTAGGTTAAATTAACAAATATGTAAAGTTTATACCAATAACTTTATCTTGTTTTATTTTAGAGACAGGGTCTCACTCTGTCGCCCAGGAAGTAGTGCAGTGGTACAGTCATAGCTCGCTGTAACCTCAAACTCCTGGGCTCAAGTGATCCTCCCACCTTGGCCTCCAAAAGTGTTGGGATTACAGGCATGGGCCAATGTTCCCAGCTAGATACTTTCTAAAGCAAATTCCCAGTTTTTCCTACTCTCTTTCCAGCCATCAATTACTATGCAAATGTATGCATACTCTCATCTACATATCTTTAAAATAATAATACATAGGTAAAAATACAGTATAATAGGGTTTTCAGAACAAAATCTGTGATGGACTTTCCATGTGTTACTTGAGTGTGTATTCTTGAATTTTCTTTCTTTCTTTCTTTCTTTTTTTGAGACGGAGTTTCGCTCTTGTTACCCAGGCTGGAGTGCAATGGCGCGATCTCGGCTCACTGCAACCTCCGCCTCCTGTGTTCAGGCAATTCTCCTGCCTCAGCCTCCTGAGTAGCTGGGATTACAGGCACGCGCCACCATGCCCAGCTAATGTTTTGTATTTTTAGTAGAAACGGGGTTTCACCATGTTGACCAGGATGGTCTCGATCTCTTGACCTCGTGATTCACCTGCCTCGGCCTCCCAAAGTGCTGGGATTACAGGCGTGAGACACCACGCCCGGCTTCTTTCTTTAATAAGAGAGGAAATCTAATTTATACCTAAAAAAAGCAGCACTGTAAAAAACAGTATGTCAATAGTCATTTTATCCAGGTAAACATTTTTCTCCAGTGTATACTTTTATGGTGGCAAGTGGAAGTAGTCAATTTCTTTCACCATTGAGATCATCTGTAGATGGAAAAGACAATATTAGAGAAGTTTTTTAAAATGTGTACTCATTCAAAACAAGAGAAATTTTACAAGTAGTCAACTCTTTAACCTGGCCTTTTGTTATTACCAAGACCTGGATTAAGTGGTTCTTCGAATTATGCATTTTGTTTGTTTGTTTTTGGTTTTGTTTTTGGGTTGGAGTCTTGCTCTGTCACCCACGTTGGAGTGCAATGGGGCAATCTCGACTCACCGCAACCTCCACTTCCCAGGTTCAAGCAATTCTCCTGACTCAGCCTCCCAAGTAACTGGGATTACAGGCCTGTGCCACTACTCCCAGCTAATCTTTTGGTATTTTTAGTAGAGACAGGGTTTCACCATATTGGCCAGGCTGGTCTCGAACTTCTGACTTCAGGTCACCTGCCTCAGCCTTCCAAAGTGCTGAGATTACAAGCATGAGCCACCTCGCCTGGCTGAATTGTGCATTATTTTGAACTTAACTGAGAGGCTGTATAGTGTAGTGATTAAAATTGTGTTCTTTGAAATCTCACTGCCTGGGTTCTAATTCTGTAGTACCTTCACTGTGTCTTAATTTTCTAATATGTATAATTGGATAAAAATATCACCTACTTCACAGAATATTTGTGCCCATTATATGTAATTTGCATAGAACAGTGTTAAGTGCCATTATTATTATTATTATTAGGTTACATTAACAAGAGTCTGCTGGATAAAGTTTTTGAGACAAATTAGAATTTTTATTTTTTATTTATTTGTTTGTTTTTTGAGACAGAGTTTCACTCTTGTTACCCAGGCTGGAGTGCAATGGCATGGATTTGGCTCACCACAACTTCTGCCTCCTGGGTTCAGGCAATTCTCCTGCCTCAGCCTCCTGAGTAGCTGGGATTACAGGCACACGCCACCATGCCCAGCTAATGTTTTGTATTTTTAGTAGAGACGGGGTTTCACCATGTTGACCAGGATGGTCTTGATCTCTTGACCTTGTGATCCACCCGCCTCAGCCTCCCAAAGTGCTGGGATTACAGGCTTGAGCCACCACGCCTGACGACAAATTAGAATTTTTTTACTTTTAATTCTTAGACTGATTTATTTAAGTATGTTGGCCTTATTCATCATTTAATTTGATCACCAAAAAATTCAAGAATGGATGATACAGTACAGAAAAGCCCAGTAATTCTGTAGAAATCACTATAGATGTGAAAGCAGCCATGAAGAATGAATGCTTTTTTGTGCGTGCTTATCATTATTTTCTTTTGGGGCTAAGAACTTAAGAATCTGTTCTTCCATGCAAATAAAAACTAAGAGCAGAACATATTCTAAAAGGATTCTGTTATTTATTTATTATTTATTTATTTATTTTGAGATGGAATTTTGCTCTTGTTGCCCAGGCTGGAGTGCAGTGGCACAGTCTCGGCTCACCGCAACCTCCACCTCCCAGGTTCAAGGGATTCTCCTGCCTCAGCCTCCCAAGTAGCTGGGATTACAGGCATGCACCACCACACCCAACTGATTATGTATTTTTAGTAGGGACAGGGTTTCTCATGTTGGTCAGGCAGGTCTTGAACTCCCAACCTCAGGTGACCTGCCCACCTCAGCCTCCCAAAGTGCTGGGTGAGCCACCGCACCCGGCCTGTTATTGTTTTTAAAGACTGCTTTGTTCAACAGCCCACATTTTCTTTTTCTTATCTCCACCAGGTGGAAGTATAGCACTTTTTGTACCGTGTCTTCTTACACAACTCCTCCTAGTCATTGTGCATGCACTTGGGTTAGAAGAGAAAAGATAAGCAGCATATTCCGGAGTATGAAATGTTCCTTTAGCGGGATTTTACAGCATCATATTTCAGTTATTTACTTGAGGATAATGAAAACAATAGATAGGATAAGTTTCCTTTCCACAAATTCTTTTAATTCAACAGGGGTAAACATAGACCCATTGTCATAAAGAGCATTTGAAATCCTTTGATAGCTGGAAGAACTGCAGAGGACTAAACTAAATGGACAAAATAATATCCAAATATTTTTAAGTGGATTTCCAATTAATTGATGAAAATAAACCTTTGGCATCTGGGCAAATTGGTTGTATGTAAACTGTGAGAATATTGTCTTTCATAGCTTGGTTAAGGTAAGTCTCTTATTTTCCAGGTGCAATATTGTGCTGCAAGTCAATCAATACAATAATAATTTAAATCACTTCAGCTATAATGGAAAAGTATGAAAAATTAGCTAAGATTGGAGAAGGGTCTTATGGAGTTGTATTCAAATGCAGAAACAAAACCTCTGGACAAGTAGTAGCTATTAAAAAATTTGTGAAATCTGAAGATGATCCTGTCATTAAGAAAATAGCACTAAGAGAAATACATATGTTGAAGGTAGGTTAACTTTATATATATATACATATATATAAAGTATCATGGTATTGAGTGAACTATGCATGCTAAAATTACAGAGAATTTTAAAGTTATTTCCTCCATTGGACTTAAATTCCTTTGCATCAGCACCTTTGAATAATAAGTTGATTATCACTTTGGACTTTGACCATTCTGGTTTTGTCTGATATGTATGAATACAGCTATAGATCATGATATTGTAAAGAACTTTTATTCTGGTTAATAAATATCCTAAGTTCCTTCACCCCAGTGTTTAACTCACCCCCAATCCTGGCCCTCCTCTGGATAGCCCTCCAAATACTTCCCCTACCAACTAGCAACTTAAAAAAGCACCTCCTAGCACAGAGTCAGTCAATCCCACACGACCGTCCCACTGCAGTTGATGTTAAGGCATCAACATTGGTTCCTGCCTGCACTGCACCCCAGCTTCTTAGACATATTGAATATCACTCCCAGTGACTTTTACATTTTTTACATAAAGGTTTTTGTTATAATTGTTTTCACTCTGATAAGATTTGACACGTAAGATTCTTAAGTTCTCTATGTAAATGTTTTCTTACTCTAAAAATCTTACACTTTTAGAACTATAAGCAACCTTAGAGATGCTTGTTATCCAACACCCTTATTTTCTGTAGAGGAAACGGAGGTCTAGGGTAGCACTTCTCAAATGTGAATATGCAGTAGAATCCCCAGGACTTTGATGAAATGCAGATTCTGAGTTGGGAGGTCTGGGGTGGCCCTTAGAGTGCGGAAGCTGCTGGTGTGTGGGCTGCACATTATGTAACAAGACCCTGTGATTTCAAGGACACACAGGCGACCTTCATTTTTGACACATCATCTGGTTTTAGAAAATCCCCAGAAATTCAGTTTATAAGGGGGGATAATAATTGTCCCTAATAATTATCATATTATCTCTCATTTTCAAACATTATTTCCAGCAAGTTTCCTCAACTAATACACACTAGGGTTCTGTTTAAAATATAATGATAGGTACGTAGAGTCTTCAGGAACACATCCATCACGATAAAAAAGAGTTCACTGTTAACTCTTAGCCAGCAGAGGGCGCCGGTCAGCTAGCCACCTCTGGCACCCTCACTGAGCTAAGCTGCAGGGTGGGTCTGAACCAGGCTGTGTGGTTTTCTTTTTTGATACGGAGTCTCTATCACCCAGGCTGGACTGCAGTGGCGCAATCTCGGCTCACTGTAACCTCTGCCGCCTAGGTTCAAGCAATTCTCCTTCCTCAGCCTCCCGAGTAGCTGGGACTACAGGCCCCAGCTACCGCGTCCGGCTAATTTTTGTATTTTTAAGAGACGGGGTTTCATCATCTTGGCCAGGCTGGTCTTGAACTCCTGACCTCATGATCCACCTGTCTCAGCCTCCCAAAGTGCTGAGATTACAGGTGTGAGCAACCGTGCCCGGCCAGGCAGTGTGGTTTTCTAATAAAAATAATGCTTTTACCCCTCAGCCTCTCTCTCCCGAGTCTTCAAATAAAATTAATGCTCAGGTAGTACCTTCTGCATTACAAGTGCCCCAACTTGCGAATGAACTTTAAGGTAAAAAGTAGCCCAATTACGACTCAGCTTGGTCTCTGATGAAGGCCCTCAGAATGTCAGAGTGTGCATCTTTCTGCTTTTGGTATGCTGTGACCATGTATGCCCTGAGCAGCTCCTTCTGGGATCAATTTACCTTACTTTCCTCACATAGTCCTGTTACTTAAATTGTGTTTGCCTCTCTCTGCTTACTACCTTTTTTTTTTTTTTTTTCTTGAGACGGAGTTTCGCTCTTGTTACCCAGGCTGCAGTGCAATGATGCGATCTCGGCTCACCGCAACCTCCACCTCCTGGGTTCAAGCAATTCTCCTGCCTCAACCTCCCGAGTAGCTGGTACTATAGGCGCGCACCACCATGCCCAGCTAATTTTTGTATTTTTAGTAGAGACAGGGTTTCACCATGTTGACCAGGATGGTCTCGATCTCTTGACCTCGTGATCCACCCGCCTCGGCCTCCCAAAGTGCTGGGATTATAGGCGTGAGCCACCGCGCCCGGCCTACTACCTGTTTTTCTTTAGGCAAGTTACTGTTTTCCTGGGCTAGGTTAACTTCATTCGCAAAGGAAATATAAATTGCTGCCTACCCAAAGACAGGAGATTGGACCAAGTTTAACCTTGACATTGCATCAAGCTGTAGCATCTGTAAATATTTATTTTTTTGTGTGTATGAGATGGAGTCTAACTCTGTCACCCAGGCTGGAGTGCAGTGGCACAATCTCAGCTCACTGCAACCTCCGCCTCCCAGATTCAAGCAATTCTCCTGCCTCAGCCTCCCGAGTAGCTGGGATTACATACACCTGCCACCATGCCCAGCTAATTTTTGTATTTTTAGTAGAGACAGGTTTTCACTGTACTGGCCAGGCTGATCTTGAACTCCTGACCCCGTGATCTACCTGCCTCAGCCTCCCAAAGTGCTTAGATTACAAGCCTGAGCCACTATACCCAGCCAGCATCTGTAAATCTTTTACTCCCCTAATAGAGACCCTGCTTTGCTTCCATACTGTGGTTTTGCAGGAGCACAAAGCCTCTGGTTTCCCAGATGACCTAGTCTCCTCCACTCTGCCTGTCTGCTCTTTAGGCAGTGGGGCACCTAGAAAGCTAATTCGTTTGGTACCTTGGGCTTTCCTTTTTTTCCCCTAGAGAAATGGGGTCTCAGTGTGTTGTTTAGGCTGATCTCGAACTCCTAGGTTCACGCAACCCTCCTGCCTCAGCCTGGGCATATTTTTAATGTGTAATGGATTGTCTTTTCCCAAGCTGTTGAGCAGCAGGCACACAGTTGTAGGTGACATTTGTTTTGGTCAAGCCATGCTTATGTGAAGAGGTACTGAGGTAGAGGCATGCATTGTTAGTCTCTGTACCTAACACTTTCTACTGGGTCTGCTATTTGTTGAGCTTCTACTATATGCAAAATGCTGACCGGAGCCCTCATCTTTCTGGGTAAATGGTAGACAATTTGGAAAGTTGATTTGTCTGCTATGCTGGGAAAACAGCCAGGACGGGAAGATGGGTTAGGAATAGAGCAACCATGTCTCCTGATTTGCCCAGGACAGTTCTGCTTTATAGTTTTGGTCCCAGTGCCCTGCCTGGTTCACATCCCCTTTCAAAAGCGTCCTGGTGTGGCCAGACATGGTGGCTCATGCCTGTAATCCCAGCACTTTGGGAAGCCAAGGCAGGTGGAACACTTGAGGTCAGGAGTTTCAGACCAGCCTATCCAACATGGTGAGACCCCGTCCCTACTAAAAATACAAAAATTAGCCAGGCATGGTAGCACACACTGTAGTCCCAGCCACTGGGAAGGCTGAGGCACAAGAATCGCTTGGACCCAGGAGACGGAGGTTGCAGTGAGCTGAGATGACACCATTGCACTTCAGCCTAGGTGACAGAGCAAGAAAAAAAAAGTGTCCTGGTGTGTATGCTAAATTATATGGTCACCGTAGTTATAGGCAGTGATCATATGTGCTGGTTTGCCTAGGATAGTCCTGGATTCTACCCATTACCCTAGTTTGGAGGATAAAATTATGTAATCGCTGTAGTCATGGACTATCCTACCTAATCAACATTTTCCCTTGGGTTTTCCTCTTGGTTTCCAAGAGGCTGTCTTGTGAAATACTTCAGCTTGGGAATAGAATTTAACACACAAAAATATCTATGCACAAGAGAGAACAACAGAATCAAGGAACAATGCTGAAAATATAATAAATTTAAAACACAGACTAACGGTGGGGACTTCTAGAATAGACAGCTTAATCCAAATTGAAAGTTGGGATCTGATATTACTGGGAGCCAACACTAGAATCCAGACTGAGTTTAAATCCACATGACATTTACATAAAATCCCCCCAGCAATATGTAAGCTGAGTGGATATTGATGATTTTATAGTCTTTACTCAATAATTCCATTTCCTCAGTTTTCTACTCAGGTTATTTTGTGACTTGAATATATAAAATTTCCGTAAAATACATGAAGCGTTTTTTGTTTTAGTACAGTATTTTAAGTTACATACTTTACTTGCTATCACCAGAGAGATTCAGGTCCTCTTGTTACCACTTATTATAGGTACATTAGATGAATCTTAAATTTCTCCCTCCTCAGGGGTCTGAGGAGAAGCTCTTACTAGTAACAGATCACTAAATTTTGCATTTCAATTCTTTCACAGCAATTAAAACATCCAAATCTTGTGAACCTCATCGAGGTGTTCAGGAGAAAAAGAAAAATGCATTTAGTTTTTGAATACTGTGATCATACACTTTTAAATGAGCTGGAAAGAAACCCAAATGGGTAAGTAATCTGGAAACTGAAATTCTGTGCAGCCAGTTCTCAGCTTCATTGTCTATGGAGTTAACCATGGCACATTTCAAATCCCAGCTACAATTTCCCTCTCTACCCCAACGCATCTGGCTACCCCATCCAGTCTCAGGATGTCCTCAGAAGTCAAACAATGATTTACCTATAGGAGTTATAATTAGGAAAACAAACCTACTGCAGATATAAAATCAAAATGAATTTGAGGCTAAGTTATATGTTGGATTATCTGAATTCAAAAAATGAACCAGGGTTTGGTACTAGGAAACCTATTCACGTAATTCACTAATAAGTTAAAGGATGACAAATACCTATGATTGATACATTTGAAAATTTGAAATTTTGATAAATTCATCATCCTTTCCTGATGATTAAAAAAAAAAAACCCCTAGCAGCTAGGATTAGAGGAATAGTTTCTTAATACACACACACACACACACACACACACACACACACACACACACACACGCCCCTCTTCAAAGCAACTGCCAGTTTTATACACGATGGTAAAACTAAACTTCCATTAAAGTGAGGAAGCAAGACAAGGATGTCGGCTGTCACCACTGTCATGTAACATTGTTCTGAGAACTCTAGCCAACGTAATGTAATAAAAACAAAGAAAACATCGCTTTTGGAAATAAAATTGTCGTAATTTGCTAGATACTAATGATCTTTAAAATCTAAGAAAATCACCTAAATAGTTATTAAAACCAATAGAATTCAGTCCAGTGACCCTTATAATACTACAAATTCCACATGCAAAAACGAACAGCCTTCATATCAAACAGCACTTTAGAAAATCTAACAGAGAATAGCTGGGTGCAGTATCTCATGCCTGTTATCCCAGCACTTTGGGAGGCCAAGGCAGGTGAATTCACAAGTGTGAGACCAGCCTGACCAACATGGTGAAACCTGTCTCTACTAAAAATATAAAAATTAGCTGGGTGTGGTGGTTGGCACCTGTAGTCCCAGCTACTCGAGAGGCTGAGGCACAAGGATTGCTTGAACCCAGGAGGCAGAGGTTGCAATGAGCCGAGATTGTACCACTACTTTCCAGCCTGGGTGGCAGAGCCAGACTCTGTCTCCAAAAAATAAAAATAAAAAAACTCTAGTGGAGAAGGATCACATTCAAATATTGACAACAACAAAAGTGTAGGAATAAAGATAAAGGGTCGTTCTGACACTACGTGAAGACAACTACAAAATGAGATACATAAGGATTTTATTTAAATGAACATGTTTCTAGATGGAAATATTCATGATTATAAAAATATTGCTTCCACAGTTTATCTATTTATTTAAAAAATTCGAATCAGAATACCAATAGGTTTTTTTTTTGAAACTTGAAAAAGACTAAAAAGGGACTTTTAAGTGTTGAATATTAAATCACAGTCGTTTGAGAGATTCCCTTTGACAAAAAAGTACCATAAACAAAACTAAAAAAGAAATGAGATATTGGTTAAACTATTTGCCAGAATTAATAAATTTTATATCTACCTATGAAGAATTTACAAAAAACTTTTTTTTTTTTTTTTGAGACGATGTTTCGCTCTTGTTACCCAGGCTGGAGTGCAATGGCGTGATCTCGGCTCACCGCAACCTCCGCCTCCTGGGTTCAGGCAATTCTCCTGCCTCAGCCTCCTGAGTAGCTGGGATTACAGGCACAAGCCACCATGCCCAGCTAATTTTTTGTATTTTTAGTAGAGACAGGGTTTCACCATGTTGACCAGGATGGTCTCGATCTCTTGACCTCGTGATCCACCCGCCTCAGCCTCCCAAAGTGCTGGGATTACAGGCTTCAGCCACCGCGCCCAGCAAAAAAACATTTTTTTAAAAGTTAACATCCAATTAATAAATATATTCATTCAAAAAAACTGTCATAAATCCAGACTCTGGACCCAGCCATTGCTAAGACTACAGCATTGAACAAAGCCCTCACAGAAAAGGGGCCTCACCTTACATTCCAGTGAACATGGAAAGCAAATCATTAAAAAAGAAAAAGAGGCTGAGTACAGTGGCTTATGCCTGTAATCCCAGCCCTTTGGGAGGCTGAGGCGGACAGATCACAAGCTCAGGAGTTCAAGACCAGCCTGGCCAACATGGCGAAACCCCATCTCTACAAAAACTACAAAAATTAACCTAGCCTGTCATCCCAGCTAGTCGGAAGGCTGAGGTGGGGGGATCACTTGAGCCCAGGAGTTGGAGGCTGCAGTGAGCAGAGATCATGCTGCTGCACTCCAACCTGTATAACAGAGACCCCATCTCTCTCTCTCTTTTTATTTTTTTGAAGACAGGAGAGAGAAGGAAATGACCAATACACCTAAGAAAACATGCTTATCCTTCCCTATTAATCAAGGAAATCTAAAACTTTTTAGTGAGGTACCATTTCTCATCTATTAAATTTAGCAAAGATTTTTCAAAAATTGATATACTCAGTCTTATCAATACTGTAGTCAGGGAATCAGACCTTCTCATTCATGGCTGGCGAGAGTGCCAGTTGGAGGGCAATTTGTCAATATATATGAAAAAAATTTAACTTTTTATCCTTTGATCAAGAGATTCCATTTAGAGAAATTTATAGTAAGAAGATAATCAGATCAGGCAGAAAGTTATATATATGAATGTTCAATACGTCATTATTCATAAGAAAAATATTCTATTCATCTAATTTTCCAATAGTAAAGAATTGGTTACAGGCATTTTGGTATCTCCATACAATAGTACAATATGCAGCCAGCCCATTAGAGAGCATGCTTTAGAATAGTAGTTGATGTCCTGGGGAAATGTTCCTGGGATGATATATAAAAAAATGAGATAACATAATAGAATGTTACATGTAATTGAAAATTTGAGTTTTCTCAGTATTCTGTGAAGGCACATATATTACTTTTAAAATAAAAATTAATATAAAAACAATTAAAATGGTATGTTAATTCATAGTTCAACTTTATTCAGAACTAAATAGGGTGTTGTATGTTGACTTAGAAGACAGATACGTTCAGCCATTCTATAAATTAATTTATAAATTAATATACATTTTCATGAAGTTAGACATTTGTGCTTACTCCATGTATTGTTCAAGGCCCCGAAACTATTATAAAATGTGCATTGCGTATACCAGTTTTGACTGAACTGAACATCTTTCTCTTCCCTACTTGTATCCTAAGCTTTCCTGTCTAGAGACTTAGCTCATGTTCTTCTTATTTTAATCTAGAAGGTTCTAGTTTTCTTTCACTTTCACTGTCTCTATCATAATCTTTGTTTATTTATTTTTTTATTTTTTTGAGACAGAGTTTCACCCAGGCTGGAGTGCAGTGGGGCAATCTTGGCTTACTGCAACCTCTGCCTCCTGGGCTCAAGCAATCCTCCCACCCCAGCCTCCCAAGTAGCTGAGACTATAGGCACCTACCACCATGCCCAGCGAATTTTTGTATTTTTAGTAGATATGGGGTTTTATTATGTTGGCCAGGCTAGTCTCGAACTCCTGACCTAAGGTGATCCACCTGCCTTGGCCTCCCAAAGTGCTGGGATTACAGACGTGAGCCCCACACCTGGCCCATCATAATCTTTCAAATGTGAAATCCTAGATATTTGTAATATCTCTAGGTGTCCTTCATCTGGATGGAATTTCTTCCTTCCTTTGACCCCATGGAATTTTATTTTCAACCCTGTTATGGTACTTGGTACATACTACCGTATATGTTTTCATATGCATACTCTCTCTCACTAGAGCAGAAGTTTTTTGAGGGCATACTTCATGTCTTGTTGATCTTAATGGCTTCCTCATGCCTCGCATTCTTTCACTCAAAAAATATTTCATGGAGCATTTTACACTGGTGCAGAGGATAAAGTTATAATGGCACAATCCTGCCCTCATTCAGAAGCTTAAAATGTAATGAAGAGACAGATACTCAAAGTAACAACTACAAATGGTCATCTTGATTGGTTTAATGCTGATGCAAAGGACGCACAAGAGAAGCAACTCCAACATCTGTTGGCCCCAGGAAGTGAGGGAGATTCTGTAGAGAAGGCAGCATTTGGGCTTTGAAAAGGAAGAGGGGTTGGCCAGGTGGACACTCCTGGAAGAATGCACAGACACAAGAAAGAGCAAGGCATGTTCCAGCAACTCCTGCATTGAATATATATTTAGCAACGCCAAGGACCACTGAACTATCGTGCATGGCACTCTTAAGTTTTACAAGTGTGCTTAGCACTGCTAGTGTTCAGCCCTGAGACTTCAATCTATTATACATGGAGTAATGCAAATAAGAACAATCTAGAATATGCCACTCTTTTTATGAAACATCGGGTACCTCTGGATAATAATGATTAATTTAAAGCATTCATCTGCTTGTACTCCCTTCCTAAAATCTACTTAAACAACATGCAAAAGAGTATTTTTAAAGCCCTAAGTCCAGTGAATAGCAAACAGAGATAAACAACCAGCTAGCATATATCCCAAGCCTTTTGGACTATTGTTTATTAAGGGAAGCACATAGGAGAAATAACTGGTGTACAGGTATAAGATCATCAGTGTGGTGAATGTGGGGTGAACCACGGGATGGTGAGATAATGAAGGGACCCACGGACTAAATTACAGCATAAAGAAGAGTTGGACCGGTCACGACAGCTTATGCCTGTAATGGGATTAATTATACACAGACACTTTGGGAGGCCAAGGTGGGCAGATCACTTGAAGTCGAGTTCAAGACCAGCCTGGCCAATATGGTAAAACCCTGACTCTACTAAAAATATCAAAAATGAGCTGGGTTTGGTGATATGCCTTTATGGCCTCCATAATCCCAGCAATTCAGGAGGCTGAGGCAGGAGAATCACTTCAATCTGGGAGGCAGAGGTTGCAGTGAGCCAAGATTACGCCACTGCAAGCCAGCCTAGGCAACAGAGCGAGACTCCATCTCAAAAAAACAGAAGAATTTATGTCACAGTGAAGATGGTGAAAGTGTACTGCTTCTTCTGCCAAATGAAAGCTTCCCTACTTACTGGATAGAGATAAAAGCATTTGTTAGACCAATAGATGCATCCAAAGTAGTGAGGCTGTGCTGCATTTGCTCCAGTAGAGAAACTGCATGTATAAGAGCAGCTACAATTGGCATCATCTGATTAACATTAAAATAATCTATTCTCATTCTCTAAGATTCATTTTTTTTTTTGCTACAAAGCCTAATAGTAAGTTAAATGGGATAGTGATAGGAAGTATCATCCCTGTCATCAGGGAGGATTTCCCCAAGCTGCCATTGCACTACACATGTTAGAATGATCCTGCCACCAACAAGTTTAAAATCTGGCTAGTGCAGTGGCTCACTTCTGTAATCCCAGAACTTTGGGAGTCTGAGGCGGTGAATCACCTGAGGTCAGGAGTTCTAAACCAGCCTGGCCAACATGGTGAAACTCCATCTATACTAAAAATACAAAAAAATTAGCCAGGTGTGGTGGTGGGTGCTTGTAATCCCAGCTACTTGAGAGGCTGAGGCAGGAGAATTGCTTGAACCCAGGATACAGAGGTTGCAGTGAGCCAAGATCATGCCACTGCACTCCAGCCTGGGCAACAAGAGCAAAACTCCATAAAAAAAAAAAAGTTTAAAATCTAATGAAAAGTCAGATTACATGAGAACAATTATAGATTATGATAGTGTTATAAAACTGCTACTTTGGTTTATAAAAGTGCATCTGTCCACGTCTGACTGATACCAACACATGAGGTACATTGGTAAATTAAACTTGAATTTCTTCATCAGTCAATTGAGCATAAAAATTTACCATGAGGTTGTGGGTGTGGCTTGGTGGAAGGATAACAGTGAATCAAGAGTATTAAGAAACACATTATTGCCCAGGTATGGTGGCTCACGCCTGTAATCCCAGCACTTTGGGAGGCTGAAGTGGGTGGATCACCTGAGGTCAGGAATTCAAGACCAGCCTAACCAACATGGTGAAACCCCATCTCTATTAAAATAAAAAAATTATCTGGGCATGGTGGTGGGCCCCTGTAGTCCCAGCTACTCAGGAGGCTAAGACAGGAAAATTGTTTGAACCTAGGAGATGGAAATTGCAGTGAGCCTAGATTGTACCACTGCATCCCAGCCTGGGCGACAGAGCAAGACTCTGTAAAGTGAAGCCAATCACCAGTGACCTTGAAAGCCACTGTGGTTCACCAGTTTTGGGGCAATAGGGAGCTTAATGATAGTCAGGTGGCAAATGAGTCTTGACTCAAATCCATCTCATGGTCGTCCCAGTGGGTCCACAGATCCATCCTGGTGCATGTTTCCCAATTTCATAAGTGAGTTGCTAAAATGAATACACTAACAAAAGGAACAAAAGTGAAGTGGTTCTCTGGTCCAAGGAATGAAGGCCATTATGGTAGAAGAGCCTAGGAGAAGTATCTGGCATGTTGCTTCTTACCGATATAGAAAACTGAAAGCAATGCTGCAGATTTGGAGAAAAGCATAGATTAGCATTGCCGTTAAATGCTATGGGGAGACAGAGTTGGGAACTCGATGGGCATGGTGTCTATGATAAATTCTCTTCTTCAGCGTTTTTTTGTTTCTTTTTGTTTTTTGGTTTTTTTGTTTCGTTTTGTTTTGAGACGGAATCTCTCTGTCGCCCAGGCTGGAGTGCTGTGGTGCAATCTGATCTTGGCTCACTGCAACCCCCACCTCAGGTCAAGCAATTCTCCTGCCTCAGCCTCCCAATTAGCTGGGACTACAGGCATGTTCCACTATGCCTGGCTAATTTTTTGTATTTTTAGTGGAGACAGGGTTTCACCGTGTTAGCCAGGATGGTCTCAGTCTCCTGACCTTGTGATCCACCTGCCTCAGCCTCCCAAAGTGCTGGGATTACAGGTGCGAGCCACCGCACCCGGCCTCTTCAGCGTTTCGATTTCCTCCAGTCTCTGAATTCCTTCTTCCTCATTTTATTAATAAATTTCTGGCATCTTAACTTTCTTTGGCATAGAAAACCATTTGTTCTAGGTTTAGTCAACCACTTCAGCAACTAACTAGAATCATTCCTGGATACCCCAGGTAGTCTGTTGAAACCAGAATCTGGAGCCAGGTGTGGTGGTTCACACCTGTAATCCTAGCACTTTGAGAGGCCAAGGCAGGTGGATCACTTGAGGTCGGGAGTTCAAGATCAGCCTGGCCAACATGGTGAAACCCTGTCTCTATTAAAAATACAAAAAAATTAGCTGGGGGTGGTGGCAGACACCTGTCATCCCAGCTACTCAGGAAGCTGAGGCAGGAGAATTGCTTGAACCTGGGAGGAGGAGGTTTCAGTGGGCCAAGACCACACCACTTCACTCCAGCCTGGGAAACAGAGCAAGACTCCGTCTCAAAAAAAAAAAAAGAAAAAGAAAAAACAAAAAACCGGAATCTCAAATAAGTTGTGCCCATATTGTTAAAATCAGCCCAATATAAAGTCATATTTCTTCCTCTCTGATCCAACACCCACGAAATCCATTTCCTCATACATTCCTCGTTATAAATCAGCAAAATGTTGTAGTTCTTTTTGCTATGTAAATCCTCTCTTCCTCTGTTTCACTTTGCTGTAGGCCCCCTGGGTCATGCTGGGATCTAACTTTAGTTAAGATTTGGAGACCTTGAAGGGAGCTGGGTAGAAGAGCCTAGAAGACAGTGGGCATACCCACCCAGTGCACCTTCCTCAGGTGAGCTCTGAGAGTCTGCAGCAAGGCACAACCAGCCTCATTGTACAAGTTTGGGGGCTACTTCCCATGAGAAAAGAAATGTGGAAGGAAGTTGGGGTGCTCTTAGTTACGTGAATGCTTTCAAGTGTCACGTTCCAATTCCTGGACTATTTCTCCTTCTCTTTTCATTAACTGAGAAACTAATTATCTTCACATCAATTCAGTCTTTGTTGTCACTGAGCACCCTGCAGGGCGATTGTGTGTGTCAGTTTTTTTAGTAATCTCATGGTAGTCCCAGTGGATCTGTAAAGTGGGTCCTGCAGAAACAAGAAGTAAGGGATTCTTTAGGGTAAATATTGAAATACCTGATTTCCTAACTGTGCCTTGAACCAAGATATTAAAGCTCTGAACCTGTGCTTTTTTTCTTCAATTTCTCCAGTGAAATGAGAAGCAGCCAGACAACCTCATGTATCTGTTATTACTTATGTTCCCCATATTGTTCTGTCACACTTAGTTCACCAAAGCCTTGCCTTGAATCGATATTTTATTCCAGATGACCACAGATGAGTATGTAAATTCCTTTTTCAGGCCAGGTGCAGTGGCTCCTACATGTTATCCCAGCACTCTGGGAGGCCAAGGCAGGCCGATTGCTTGTGATCAGGATTCGAGACCACTCTGGGCAACATGGTGAAACCCCGTCTCTACTAAAATACAAAACATTAGCCAGACGTGGTGGTGGGCACCTGTAGTCCCAGCTACTCGGGAAACTGAGGCAGGAGAATTGCTTGAACCCAGGATGCAGAGGTTGCAGTGAGCCAAAATCACTCCATTGCACTCCAGTCTGAGTTACAGAGTAAGACTCTGTCTCCAAAAAATGCAAATACAAATAAATAAATAAATACCTGTTTTATCACTGGGTGGCCGTCTGCCAGTATCCCAGCCATTAATGGCAATTAGATGCTGCCCTTCAGACCCCATTACATCAGATGCCCAGTCCTAGATTCTCACGGCCTTGGGATTGTTTCCCATATTCACTTCTGGTACCATGTCCTGAATTGGTCAGGATTCAACAACAGAATTCACTCTAGCTAGTTTAAAGAGAAAGAGACTTGTCGCAGGGTGTTAGTTTATAAAATTTGTGGGAGTACCAGAGAAACAAGCTTAATGGAACATCTATTAGGTTCCAGGTCTTGTTCTAGGTGCTGGGGCTACAACAGTGGACAAGAGAAAGTCTTTGCCCTTGTGGAATTTACATTCTGACGTAGTCCAACAATAAAGAAGAGTTATGAGTCTTTGAAGAAAAATAAAGCACAGCATGGAGTTAGAGAATACCCAGGGAGGTGTATTAGTTAGGGTTCTTCAGAGAAACAAAACCAAAGGAATACATAGAAGTACTGATAACAGGAAATTTATTACGGGTATTGACTTATGTGATTAAAAAGAGAGAGAGACGTTCCTCAATCTACCATCTGCAAACCAGAGAACCAGGAAAGCCGGCGGTCTCATTCAGGCCAAGTCCTAAGGCCCAAGAGCTAGGAGACAGAGAGTTTCAAAGTCCAAAGGCCTGAGAGCCAGGACCTTCCACATCCAAGGGCAGAAGAAGATGGATGTCCCAGCTCAAGGAAAGAGAGAGAAGCAGCCCTTCCTCTGCCTTTTTGTTGTGTCCAGGCCCTCAACGATGCCTGCCTGCCCTCACCATTGTGGGTGGGTCTTCTTTACTCAGTCTACTGATTCAAATGTGAATTCCTTCCAGAAATGCCCTCACAGACACACCTACAAATGAGGTTTTGGGTTTTTTCTTTTTTTTTTTTTGAAAGAGAGGGTCTCATTCACTCATCTCACTCTCTGCAGTGGCCTGAACATGGCTCACTGCAGCCTCAAACTCCTGGATTCAAGTAATCCTCCTGCCTGAGCCTCCTGAGCAGCTGGGACTCTCACCATTATGTCTGGCTAATTTTTAAACTTCGAGTAGAGATGGGGTCTTGCCATGTTGCCCAAGCTGGTCTCAAACTCCTGGGCTCAAGCAATCCTCCTGCCTCAGCCTCCCAAAGTGCTGGGATTGCAGGCATGAGCCACCACATCTGGCAGAAATAATGTTTTACCAGCTGTCTGGGCATCCCTTAACCTAGTCAAGTGAACACAGGAAATTACTCATCATGAAAAGGGAGTAGAAGGAACAATAAGCACAAAGATTGAAGGTGTAAATAAGCCTGGCATGTTCAGAGAATAGCAGAAACTAATGGGCTGGGCTGGAGTGACATTGGGATGTAATAGGAGATAAAGTTGGGAAGGGAAATCGAAGTAAAATGTTATCAACAGCCTGGCAGGTCATAGAAACAAGGCTGGATTTTATTCTAGCCTAGGAAAGATTTACTGAGAAGGACCGAGTTCATCTTGGGTAATAATGAAATCAAGCTTCCCCTGTTCTGTTTTTATAACAAACTTACAGGCAATGACTTCTGACGTCAGCATCGTGTCTTCCCCTGAGTGCCTCAAAGAGCATATTCTGGGCAGTTCAGTCTGAATTCCCCCACCATGTTACCCTTTCTTGTTAACCCATTCAGACTTGAACTGTGATGTCTCATGTTTGCTTTCAGGCCTTCATTATAACTTTTAGTATTACTTTCTGTGGCAGAAACCTCCACTACTTTTGCATCAACTGAATATTTGTCTTTGTACTTGCCCAAAATATAATACTTAAACATTGAGCATCAGTTGATTTCACCAAAGGTTTATTTGGCTCCAGGATGCTTTGAAAAATGCTGCCTGTGGCTGAGCAGTTCTGCGGCGCCCTCTTTCTGGACTGAGCACCGCGCGGATGTGTATTCTCTTTGATGCCTGTCTTCTGTTTGCATGGGCAGTGGTGTCGATTTGCGGTTCTCTTTGACGGCCAGCTTCTCTTTGCACGATTGGTGGTGGTGTTTTGCCCCATGGAATCTGCCTTCTTGGAACCTAGCTGAACCAAACGGGGCACTTCCTGTGAGATGCCTTTAAATAGCTCGGGACTTCCCTATGAAACTACTTCATTCTCGAGTCCGTGTTATTAAGGCTAATAATTGGGGCTTTGCAGTTTCCGAATCCTAGCCCCTACCTTGTTTCCCAGTTCCAGTACTTACTCTCCTGCACCTGTAGTCTCTTAGATCCCGACCATCAGTGTTCCGTTCTCGCACCAGTAGAGGCGTGTGTTTCACGCTCGCTAGACCCTCCCAAGGACTGAAATCCATTTCCCTTCCTCTCACTGCTGCCACCATAACCTAAGTGTCTAAATCTCAGTTGGGTAACTGAATTCGTGTCCTAATTTCTCTCTCTGTATGTATGTTGCCCCCCAGAAATCCATTCTCCATATTTTGTGATTTCTTTGCTTGATTTCTTTCAATGGTTTTGAATTTGAAATAAAATCCAAATTTCTTACCGAGATCTAGATCTCTGAGGCCCTCCATGGACTGGTCTGTGCCAGCCTTCCCAGCTTCTTCACTCATGCGTCAGCCACACTGGCCTCACACTGTTTTCGCCACACTCCCAGTTCTTTCTCTCCTCGGGGCCTCTGCTATTCTTCTGCACCTCTTCCATCTTTTTGCAGGGGTCTCAGTCCCATCAACTGTCCTTATCCAATCTCAGACCTGTATCTCCAGAACCCATGTGGGTGTTAAAACCAGACATTGAGGGGATAGATTTCTCAATAAACTTATGAGATATTATTCTATGATTACACATGAGGAAAACCGAAGGCACAAAGAGCTTAGATAAAACGTTCAAGATTTAAGTAGGAAGCAGCGTATCTGGGATTTGAACTCAAGCAACCTGTCTCACAGTGCCCAAAACGGCTATACAATCCTTTCTGCCTCGTATTTTTTCTTTTCTTTTTTTTAAAATTAATTAATTAATTATTTTTTTAAAGATGGGGTTTCACCATGTTGGTCAGGCTGGTCTTGTACTCCCAACCTCAGGTGATCCGCCCGACTTGGCCTCCAAAGTGCTTGGATTACAGGCATGAGCCACCACGCCCAGCCTCTGCCTCGTATTTTTAAAGTGTAAACAATGTTGTTTCAGGTTTGGCCCTAGGTTAAGTGGAGGGAAGAATAAAGTTATATCAGAATTCAATGCTGGAAATAGACGTTTCAAGTGGAAAGGGATTTAATCATGAGAATTAGGTACATTCATAATAATAATTAGGAGAACTAGAGTCAAAGGGTTGTCACTGGGCCACTGATGTCAAGGATGTGCCACAGTAATTGTGGTACAAGATGAGGAAACTGCTCTGAAGAAAAATAGCTGTGCACGTTGCTTGCTGTTTCTCTGCGTATACTTCAGCCTCACATGGTGGTATCTTGTAGCTAGTGTCGTAACTGAGTCATGCGTAGGCCTTCCCACTGTTCTGTGAAGTCAGCTACATCTGTGCATGTTCAGTTTTTATTTTTATTTATTTATTTATTTTTTAAAGCCAGTCAACTTTAGCAGTGGGGGGTTGTATACCAACTTTAGTGACACTAATGTTAATAAGTTCTGATAACCCACTCCCATCGGACCAGCCGCATGTTAAATTTTTAAAAAGTGATCTAAATATACTACTTAAATATCCAAATATGACAAAATATTAAATCTGAGTGATGGAGATGTTTGGGGTATTACCTAATTTAATTTTTTTAATTAACAAAATCCTTGCAGTGGATATTTGGTGAAAGAAACCCTTACGTTTCAGATTTTTGAAAAACATGCAAACAACAGCCACACCTCTGTCAACAGGGCTGAAAGACAAACAACACTGAGAAAAATATTTGCAGCATGTGTAACAGACTGTGATGTACCTTGAGTCTTTCTAAATCAGTTAGAAAACAGTAAACAGACCAATTTAAAAAGCAATAAAGGCCATGAAATGGAATTGCACAAAAGAAGAAATGTAGGATCCAATAAGGGCGTGAAAATTAATAATCACTAAAAATTAGTGAAATACAAATAAAAACCACAATGAGACACGTTTTTATTTTAACCACAGATTGGCAAACATAACACTGGCAAAACCAAATGTTGGCAAGACAATGAGGAGACAGGGACTTTCATGCACAGATGTTTGGTGGGAGTGAAAATGGGTATAACCTTCCTCAGAAAGGGTAGTTTGGCAGTGTGTAAATGTGAAGGCATCATCATGGGACAGTGATGGGAGCGATGGAAAGCTACCAACGGAAAAGTTACAGAGAATGTAATTGCTATAATTTTTAGAGATGGTTACGTAAAGTAGAATACTCCCAGACAGAATAAGTTGCCCAGATTCCCAATCCCCAGTGGAAAATCCACCTCCCCATGATACTTCTCAATATTTTCTACACAGAGGGATGAGTCTGCCAGGAACAAGAAGCTCACACCCTCTCATTCTCATGGGATCTTTATTCTCCCTGGCCTCCTTTTGGGCTATAAACCTACCTGCTTACCAGGGACAAGTAACTATTACAAAATAACTTGAGTGTCTACTGCCAACATGAGTTGGATGAATTGAAGAGCTGTCTTCCAAGTATACTTTTTTCCTGCAAAACCAGGTCTCTGTCTACCTGAATTTTATCCTTGCAGGATCAAAATGTAATGCATGCCTACCATTGGTCTCAGATATCCCACTTCTAGAGCTTATCTTAAGAAGATAATTGCAAAATATCATAAGACGGATGATTACAGATACTCACTAAAGAATTTCTAGAAATAAAAACTGGCTAAACTTAACTGCTCATCAATGGAGACTAAGTAAATTTTTACACATCCATACGATGATCTCTGGAGCCATTAAAATATATGTGTACATGTTGGTATTTGTACCTCTATACATAAAATGTTTCTCAAAGTGGTCAGGGGTGAAATTAAAGAAAATAAATGGGTGGCTAGGTAGATGTCAGGGAGACTTCATATATATACATTTATACTTTTCAAATTTGACCATACAAATGTATTTATTTTTAAATTAAAGTTAAAAAGTAGATACTGGCCGAGAGTAGTGGCTCACACCTGTAATCCCAGCACTTTGGGAGGCTGAGGCAGGCAGATCATCTGAGGTCGGGAATTCAAGACCAGCCTGGCCAACATGAGGAAACCCCGGCTCTACTAAAAATACAAAATTAGCCAGATATGGTGGCACACGCTTGTAATCCCAGCTACTCTGGAAGCTGAGGCAGGAGAATCGAATCACTTGAACCCAGAAGGAGGAAGTTGCAGTGAGCTGAGATCGTGCCACTGCACTCCAGCCAGGGTGACAGAGCCAGACCCTGTCTCAAAAAAAAGAGAGAGAGAGAGACAGGGAGAGAGAAGAACAGAGATGCCTGAAGAGACAGCCACCGGAAGTTATAGAAGTTATTTTGGGGTAGGAAGATTTGACCCAACATGTTTTACTCCTTTTGTTTTGCATATTTTTAAATATTCATAAGCATGTGTCATTTTACATATGTAAAAAATTAAAATTACAAAAGGAAATTATGTAACTATAATAAACGATAGTAAAGCCAAATTTTCATTAAAATCTTTTGTTAGGGCCCCTCTGCACGGTGTTCCTTTCGTTAGGGCCCCTCTGCATGGTGTTCCTTTCGTTAGGGCCCCTCTGCACGGTGTTCCATCCCTCAGCATGCCACTTCTCTTCCCAGCCCTTGCTTCTGGAACTCTATCCTAGGAGTTTTCATTTCCTTTTTTATTTTTTTCCCTCAGAGTTGCTGATGGAGTGATCAAAAGTATATTATGGCAAACACTTCAAGCTCTTAATTTCTGTCATAAACATAATGTAAGTAACATTTTCTAATGTACTTGTTAATTTCTTCATGATGACTTTTTTCTTCTAAATAGCTCAGGGTTTTGTTCAGAGAGTTGAAGACAAAGGGAAAGTAAGACCCAAAGAAGTGAAACAAAAGGAAGTTGAGCCTGTGATCCGAGCACTTTGGGAGGCTGAGGTGGGAGGATCACGTGAGCCCCAGAGTTTGAGACCAGCCTGGACAATATAGCAAGACCCTGTCTCTTCAAAAAAGAAGAAAAGGAAGTAACAAAAGAAAGTCAAAATATGATTTTTTAAAAAAGTGATGCATTCCAATTTCTGTAAGAATCAAATTGCTCATTCCTTATGAATTAAAAACTTGAATAAATGTAATGATTCCCTTTGCCATAGTGCTAGTGACGCCTGTGAATATTTTTTAATTGAGCTAGCATAATTTTTCAGGGCCGGTGTGGGGGCTCACACCTGTAATCCCAGCACTTTGGGAGGCCAATGTGGGGAGATGGCTTTGAGCTCAGGAGTTCAAGACCAGCCTGGCCAAGATGGTGAAACCCCATCTCTACTAAAAATACAAAAAAATTAATCGGGCATGGTGGGTGGGTGGGTGCCTGTAATCCCAGCTACTCAGGAGGCTGATGCAGAGGATTGCTTAAACCTGGGATGTGGCAGTTGCAGTGAGCCAAGATCACGCCTCTGCACTCCAGCGTGGGCAACAGAGTGAGACTCCATCTCAAAAAAAAAAAAAAAAAGAAAGAAAATCAGCCAGCTATGGTGGCACGTACCCGTAATCCTAGCTACTTGAGAGGCTGGAGCTGGAGAATCACTTGAACCCAGGAGGCAGAGATTGCAGTGAGCCGAGATCCCAACACTGCTCTTCAGCCTGGGAGATAGAGTGAGAACCTGTCTCCAAAAATAATAACAATAATAATAATTTTTCAGGATACTGGTGGTGTAATCCCCCACGATACTTGTTTTTATTTTTTACATCTCTTATGTCCTTTATTCTATAGCAATCTAAGTCCCCCTTCCCTTTCCTTTTTAAAGTTCATTTCCATTAATTTTGTATAGCCATAGTTATCAAAGTTGAGCATGCATCCAAATCGCAAGGAAGGCTTGTTAAAACACAGCTTCCTGGGCCCCGCCCCCAGACTTTCTCAATCAGTAGGTCTGCAGTAGGGCCCCAAGAATGTGCATTTCTCATATTTTCCCACGTGCTACTGAAGCTGCTGGTTCAAGAACCACACTTTGGGCCCGGCACGGTGGCTCAAGCCTGTAATCCCAGCACTTTGGGAGGCCGAGACGGGTGGATCACGAGGTCGAGAGAGCGAGACCATCCTGGTCAACATGGTGAAACCCCGTCTCTACTAAAAATACAAAAAACTAGCTGGGCGTGGTGGCGCGTGCCTGTAATCCCAGCTACTTAGGAGGCTGAGGCAGGAGAATTGCCTGAGCCCAGGAGGCAGAGGTTGCGGTGAGCCGAGATCGCGCCATTGCACTCCAGCCTGGGTAACAAGAGCGAAACTCGGTCTCAAAAAAAAAAAAAAAAAAAAAACCACACTTTGAATACAACTAGTAATTTTGGCCAACTGTTTTCTGTATGTAACTTAACTTGTTCTTTCCCTTGTAGTTCCTGTAAATTGGAGTTTACATGTAGAGGCTTGGTCATATTCAGCTTCAGCCATTTTTTAGATAAGAATACCTCCTGTGTGGTGCCGTATACCTCCTATTGCCTCCGCATCGTGAGGCGTTTGGCATCTGGTTGTCCCACTTTCACAAAAGTTGAAATCGATTACTGAGCTCAGGAAGTATGCGTTTGGTCCCTTCCGTTATCATTTTCCCTGTCAACCTTGTTTCCTTGATGGTTTTAGCATCCAGTGATGATTATTGCCTGTATCTAGAATTTCATGACAGTAATTTTCTAATTGTACTATTCCTTCTGCATTTATTAATTGAAATTGTATGGAAAAGAACTCACCCTCATGGACTCTGGCTACTTTTATTTATCAACACTCAGAGTGGTGAGTTGGTATCTTAGCAACAATGACAAGTTTTGGGGAGAGGTGGCTGGAGCACCATTATAAACACGAGTTTTATGTTGTGTTTTCAATCCTTTGCTGTTATTGGTCTCTCTGATGCTCAGATTTTTCCATCTTAGGCCAATGAGAGCTTCTTTTAAGTTGGCTGCTGGTACCTTTGCTATATATCATTATATTTTTGAGGCAGTCTTGCTCTGTTGCCCAGGCTGGAGTGCAGTGGCGTGATCATAGCACACTTCAGCCTCAAATTCCTGGGCTCAAGTGATTCTCCCACTTCAGCCTCCCTCAGTAGCTAGGGCTACAGGCACGTGCCAATTTTTTTTTTTTTTTTTTTTTTTTGTAGAGACGGGGGTCTCACTATCTTACCCAGGCTGGCCTCAAACTCCTGCGTTGGCTGCCCAAAGTGCCAGGATTACAGGTGTGAACCACTGCACTCAGCCAATGATAGCTTTTAAAAAATATCTCTAGACCTTTTGAGTTGGTGCCTAGACAGAGACAGTGCTGAGGCAATGATACAGAGTACCATATGGTCAGTTTTGTTGCCAGCAGAATGTCTATCATAGCAGCCTAGGATTGCTGAAAAAGAAAGTATAAGATCATGGAAATACATTTCAATACGGAGGGGAAGCTTTCTTCAGTTTTAGGAAAGTCAGTGATGTTTTTATTAGGTTAAATCAAAAGCTTTCCTTTTCTTTCTTTCTTTCTTTTTTTTTTTTTTTTTTTTTTTTTTGGAGACAGAGTCTTGCTCTGTCTCTCAGGCTAGAGTGTAGTGGCGTAATCTCAGCTCACTGCAACATTCACCTCCCAGGTTCAAGCGATTCTCCTGCCTCAGCCTCTAGCGTAACTGGGATTACGGGCACCTGCCACCGTGCCCAGCTAATTTTTGTATTTTTAGTAGAGATGGGGTTTCACCTTCTTGGCCATGCTGGTCTCAAACTCCTGACCTCATGATTTAACCACCTCACCCTCCCAAAGTGCTGGGATTACAGGCGTGAACCACTGCGCCCGGCCAAAAGCTTTTATTTTCTATGAATGTAGAAGGACATTTTTTACGAACCAGTAAACCTGTTTTTCATGATGCAAATTGTGCTAATACTTAATAAAGATGATGCCAAATTGAGTCCCTATCTCTGTTGCTTTCCACCATGCTATAGGAGGTATCAAAGTTGCTGCAGGAGTTTTGCAGATAGTTAAAATGATTTCTAAAAATACCACTTACCACAAGTGTTTATACTTTATCCCTATATAACCAAACAGATTCCTGGGTACTTGGTGCTTGAATGCAATGTCTGTGGCTGCTTTATCTTTTTATCTCTCTAATACCTAAGCTGGATTTTTTTCTTTTCTTTCTTTTTGGATTTTTTTCTATAAAGGGTGCTCAATAAATATTTATTAAATAATTAGACAGATGGATGGATGGATGGATGGAGGGATGGATGGATGAGTCAGTCAACCCAAACTGCCTGACTGTGACTTGCTATTTCCAGTGGACCCAAACATTAGTGTAGATCAATACAACTGCTATCATTTCCCTGCTTGGAACAACACATTCTTTTTTTTTTTTTTTTTTTTTTTTTTTTTTTGTGACAGAGTTTCGCTCTTGTTGCCCAGGCTGGAGTGCAATGGCGCAATCTCGGCTCACCGCAAACTCCGCCTCCTGGGTTCAGGCAATTCTCCTGCCTCAGCCTCCTGAGAAGCTGGGATTACAGGCACGCGCCACCATGCCCAGCTAATTTTTTGTATTTTTAGTAGAGACGGGGTTTCACCATGTTGACCAGGATGGTCTCGATCTCTTGACCTCGTGATCCACCCGCCTCGGCCTCCCAAAGTGCTGGGATTACGGGCTTGAGCCACCATGCCCAGCCGGAACAACACATTCTATAGCTTAAGCTCTAAAACATGGAAAACTTCTGATTGATAATCTATGGCCTCTATTTAAAATAGATAATTTTTCAGGCCAAGCACAGTAATAATCCTAAGCAGGACACTGACGGTTAAGGTAGCAAGGGTTTCAGGCCTTGCTACTCCAAGCATGGATCAGAAACATCACCTGGGAGCTTGTTAGAACTGCTGAATCTGACGGCCACTACAGACCTGCTGAATCAGAGTCTGCATTTTAACAAGAGCTCCAGATGATTCATGTGCACATTAAATTTGGAGAAGCACAGGACTTAATACCTACTCATTTTGTTTTGTTTTACACTACAATATCGCTAGAGTGAGGTAACCGAGTGATCCATTTAGCACCATAATGAACACATGGATTTTTATATATTTGATGTATTGATTAGAGAAAAGGGGCTTCATCTCAAAATGGCAAAAATGACTTCTTTTTTCTTTTTCTTTTTTTTTTCTGAGACAGGGTCTTGCTCTATTGCCCAGGCTAGAATGCAGTGGTGCCTTCACGGCTGCAACCGCAGCCTCCCATGTTCAAGCAATCCTTCCACCTCAGCCTCCCAAGGAACTGGCACCACAGGCATATGCCACCATGCGTGGCCGATTTAAAAAAAAAAATTTTTTTTTTTGCAGAGATAGTCTCATTGTGTTGCCCAGGGTGGTCTCAAACCCCAGACCTCAAGCAGTCCTCCCACCTTGGCCTCCTAAAGAGTTAGGATTACGGCATAAGCCATCAAGCCCAGCTGGCAAAAACGACTTCTGTGATAGGAGTGGGTCACGCTGCAACATCCTTCAGCATCTTGTTGATATCTATGTTTTGATTGTCAACGAGGGGGTCCTTTTTCTCTCTCCTTGCTGTATGAGCATCCATGCCTAAGCCTCAAAGAGAATAAATTTCTCAGATAATAAAAAACTATTTATTGTTTTATCAGGCTATTTAAGAAGCAATTTCTGATGTGCAAGTTTGCAGAGATGATTTTAAAGTTAAAAGTCAGTTTTAAAATATCATGGATCTCTCTTTTGGCTGGCTTGTGAGACAAAAAAAAAAATTGCCCATCAGCCACAACAACCCAACCTGAGCAATGTTTGCTAAAAGCTGTGTATAAAACTCAATTTATTAAAATTATTTTGTTAAGAGACTTGCATGATTTTTGTTCTTTGAGGGAAAATAAGCTGATTGAAAGAGGCATTGCAGAGAGTTTGCACGGAATGTGGCTTTGCAGTGGAGTAGGTGAACGCTGTATGTCTAAGCATCTTCATCCCCTGCATCCTGTTTCTTATGGTTCCAATTTTTTGTTTTATTTTTATTTTATTTGTGTATTTTTAAATTTTTATTTATCTATTTTGAAACAGAGTCTGGCTCTGTAGCCCAGGCTGGAGTGCAGGGCTCGATCTTGGCTCCCTGCAGCCTCCACTTCCTGGGTTCAAGAGATTCTCCTTTATCAGCCCCCCCGAGTAGCTGGGATGACAGGCACCCACCACCACACCTGCATAACTTTTGTATGTTTAGTAGAGACAGGGTTTCACCACGTTGGCCAGGCTCGTCTCAAACTCCTGACCTCAGGTGACCCGCCTGCCTTGGCCTCCCAAAGTGGTGGGGTTACAGGCATGAGCCACCATGCCGTCTAGGTTCCAATTATTTTTACTCCCTTTTTAATTTCTTCAATATCCTCTCACTCTTTATCAGTAACTTCTCTTACCTGCTCCTATACCAATACATTTTCCTGTTTCTTTGGGATATGTCAACACTTCATTTCCCTTTGTATATTTGGTCGAAAAATAAGTGCTATAAATTTCACATGGATTAGATCCAGAAAACAGATGTATAGGCCAATGGACAGATATCGATGTAAATCCATTTACTTGGTAATGCTACACATAGTCTAGAAAATACTAGAATTTGATGCAAACTCATTTAAGGAACATAACCTGTTCTAATGTAATCACCAACTGTGTTACTGACACAGAGTGTTAGTCTGTTTCATAAGTGTGTTGCTTAAAAGGATATCAAAACTATGTTCATTTGTATTCCAACAATTTTTTTTTTGAGACAGGGTCTCACTCTGTCACCCAGGCTAGAGTGCAGTAGTGCCATCTTGGATCACTGCAACCTCTACCTCCTGGGGATAAGTCATCCTCCCATCTCAGCCTCCTGGGTAGCTGGTACTAAAGGTACATGCCACTACAACTGGCTGCTTTTTGCATTTTTTGTAGAGATGGAGTTTCACTAATGGACTCAGGCTAGTCTCGAACTCCTGAGCTCAAGCAATCTTCCCACTTTGGCCTTCCAAATTGTGGGATTACAGTCATCAGCCACCATGCCGAGCCTATATATTTTTTTTTAATTAGCATCTATGGCCTTAGTACTTTTAAGAGACCTAAAAAAGTTTCTTCAAACTGCTCTTCATACAAATTGCAAAGCAGTTGACGGTAATTGAGACTAAGCAAGAACGAGCTCCTGTTACCAGTGTCATTTCTGGAACCTAAAATGAATTTAGGGCTCAGCTTTTTCTCTTTCTAGATAGCTATTAGAGAAGCAAAGAAAATCGTTTCAGTATTGTCAATTTGACAGAAATACTTAAAGGTCCTGATGGCATAGCAGAGAAGGAGGCAGTAGTTGATTATTGCGACACTTAATTCGTGGACTCTGTCAGGGACCACTTGCAATCACAGGATTGTTGCAAGGATGAAATAATCCATGCTTTGAATTGAAAGTGCTTTGAAAAGTACAGAGTTCCCTGTGAGGGCCCAGTTGTGGAGATCGATATTATTTTCATCCATTTTCTTTTTTGGGGAATGCAGATAAACTGGAAAGTTCTGAAGAGTAGGCTGCAACATGGAAACCCATTTCTGGAATGCCCATGCTCAGCCTGCCCTCACCCAGGCCCTAGCCTGGCGGCTCCTGTCCAGCCAGGAGTCTCTACTTCATTCAGGGTCGTTATGATGAGGCCACAAATTGTCAGGCTGCTGCATATGAAAGAATAGCAGGGGCCAGGTGCAGTGGCTCACGCCTGTAATCTCAAAACTTGAGCACAGTAGTTCGAGACCAGCCTGGCCAACATGGCGAAACCTATCTCTTCTAAAAATACAAAATTAGCCGGCATGGTGATGAGCGCCTGTAATCCTAGCTACTTGGGACACACCTGTAGTCTCAGCTACTCGGGAGGCTGAGGCAGGAGACTCACTTGAACCCAGGAGGCGGAGGCTGCAGTGAGCCAGAGATCGCACCATTGCACTCCAGCCTGGGTGGCACAGTGAGACCCTGCCTCGAAAAACAAAACAAAAAACAAAGCGTCTTTGAGGTCAGAGTGCCTCATAGTGGGGTCCCACTTCCTCAGTAGGGATTCTGACTCAGAAGTGTTGATTGTTCCAGGCTAGCTCCTTGGTGAGGAGGTGGAAGTGATCCCCATCCTCCCTGAGGCGGAATGCCTCGGAATCTCTGCTAAGTAGGAGACTGTGCCCCAGCTGGCCCAGGGCAGTCCTGGCTTATGCCTGTTGTCCTGTGATTTTTAATAGGCCCCTCTTTCACACTTGGAAGTGTCCTGATTTGAATGATAAATAATATGGGCATTCTAACTAGAAGTGAATTTTGCTTTTTGTTATCATTTAAACGTTTTTCTAATTTCTCAAACCTGCAATAGTTTTTCAACCTGAATTGTGACTCTTGAGTGACAGCAGTTATTAGAGGTGCTCTGAGTCTAATCTCATTTAGGGTTTTACCTCTTACAGGATAAATAGGGCCCAGCAAAATGTGAAAGAAATAATTGTATGATACTCTCTTCTTGAGTTTTTTTTAATATATAGGTCAGGCGTCCCCAAACTACAGCCCGCGGGCCGCATGCGGCCCCCTGCCGCACTTCAGGAAGGGGCACCTCTTTCATTGGTGGTCGGTGAGCAGAGCACAGTATGTGGCGGCCCTCCAACGGTCTGAGGGACAGTGAACTGGCCCCCTGTGTAAAAAGTTTGGGGACGCCTGATACAGGGTCTAGCTCAATTGCTCAGGCTGCAGTGCAGTGTGATCATAGCTCACTGCAGCCTCAACCTTCCAGGTGCAAGTGATCCTTCTGCCTCAGCCTCCTGATTAGCTAGGACCAAAAGCACATGCCCCCATGCCTGGCTAATTTTTAAACTTTTTTTGTAGGGAGAGGGTCTCACTGCGTTGCCCAGACTGGTTTCAAACTCCTGGCCTCAAGTTATCCTCCCACCTGGGCCTCTTAAAGTGCTGAGATTATAGACATGAGCCACCACACCCAGCCTGATACTTCTTTCTTTAAAAAAAAAAAAAAAGACACAGTTTTCTTATGCAATTTATAATTCTAATTGTTTCAATAATAAAACAATATTTTAATAATTTTTTAAACTTTGGTATGACAAGATTTACAAGTGAAAATTTGCCAATTTAAGTTCTTTTAGAAAAATTAAGGAAGCCTGTATTTGTTTTTATCTCAAAAGTTGTGTATCTGTTGTTTAGTAGTTAATGTTTATTCTTTGTCATTTTGATGGTTCAGGAAAATAATCAAATAATGATTTTACAGTGTATTCACAGAGATGTAAAACCTGAAAATATTCTAATAACCAAGCAAGGAATAATCAAGATTTGTGACTTTGGGTTTGCACGAATTCTGAGTAAGTAGCAACATTTTTTACTAATATTTAATTCAGATGATAACAACATAACATGGTTTAAATTCTTGCTTTGGATATTGAATGTACTCCAAATGTTGTATTGTTGTTATTCAAAAAGGAAAATCTCACTTTAGCCTATTTGCACTTCAACTCTGCTCCATTTGGCTGATTTATTGTATGTCACCTTTCTGTGCTTTGCCCCATAGGAGAGGAAAAGAACTCTAAGAGCATTTCTGCTCTTCATGCACTTATAATCTACAGTAAAAGAAATAGAATAATACAAGATGATTAGCAATAAAGTACTAAAGTGAAGGTGCAGATGGTTCCCTGGAGGGAGATATTAATGTGGGCGAGAGTGGTTGAAAAAACTTCATGGAACTGGTGAGACCAGAAAGAGTAAACTGAAAATTAAAGAGACAGGATTCAGAGACAGTGCTAAGAAAAAGGAAATCATTCCAGGCAAGGAGGAACTGAAGGGAAAGGGGGATAAATACTTGTTTCTTCCTCAGTCTAGAACTTTACAGCAGGCAAATATATGTATTAGCAACATACACCTTGCAGTCTGGGTGTGGACATAATCGGTATTCTGATGGGGCCCAAACACGAGTGACTTGGCAATACATTTGGAAGGGCTGAGCAAAACCAAAAACTGATCAAGGCTCTCTGAGGTTGCTGTGCTTTGTGGTATAAGATAATAGGATCCTAGTGATATTAGGATCCTGTGCCATGGGGCTGAAAAGAGAAATAGACAAACACTGGAAGACTCTCCAGCTGTGAACGCTGCACATAGTACCAAGGTGCATCAGTGCCATGAAATGCTAGGCTGTCATTAGCAGGAATGATTGCAGTTTCAGTGACATCAGCAAATGTTTAAGACACAGTAAGGGAAAAAGGAGAGTGAAAACATATGGACACAGTATGATCACAGCTGTATAGGAAATACATTTAAAAATACTGAAATATATGTGACCCTCAATTTAGGAAATTAAGTGAATAATAGTCATCCAGGCTGGATGCGGTGGCTCACGCCTGTAATCCCAGCATTTTTGGAGGCGAAGGCGGGCGGATCACAAGGTCAGGAGATCGAGACCATCCTGGCTAACACGGTGAAACCCTATCTCCACTAAACCCTATCTCTACTAAAACCCTATCTCTACAAAAAATTAGCCAGGTGTGGTGGCACGTGCTTGTAGTCCCAGCTACTGGGGAGGCTGAGGCAGGAGACTGACTTGAACCGGGAGGTGGAAATTGCAGTGAAATGAGATCATGCCACTGCACTCCAGCCTGGTGACAAAGTGAGACTCCATCTCAAAAAAAAAAAAAAAAAAAAATGGCCAGGCGCGGTGGCTCACGCCTATAATTCCAGCACTTTGGGAGGCTGAGGCGGGTGGATCACGAGGTCAAGAGATCGAGACCATCCTGGTCAACATGGTGAAACCCCGTCTCTACTAAAAATACAAAAAATTAGCTGGGCATGGTGGCACGTGCCTGTAATCCCAGCTACTCAGAGGCTGAGGCAGGAGAATTGCCTGAACCCGGGAGGCAGAGGTTGCGGTGAGCCGAGATCGCGCCATTGCACTCCAGCCTGGGTAACAAGAGCGAAACTCTGTCTCAAAAAAATAAATAAATAAACATCCAATGTATGGTATAGATGCGGTGTCACAGATTTGGGGATTTTTCCTGGAAATCCATTATTCTCAGCTTAGTTGCTATTGGTGTATAGCAGGGCCACTTATTTGTGTACATTAATTTTGTTATCCTGAAATTTTGCTGAATTTATTTATTTACCAGTTCCAGGAGCTTTTTGAATGAGTCTTTAGGGTCTTCTAGGCATACGATCACATCATCAGCAAACAGCAAATGTTTGACTTCATCTTTACCAGTTTGGATGCCATTTATTTCTTTCTGTTGTCTAATTGCTCTGGCTAGGACTTCCAATACTATGTTGAATAGTAGTGGTGAAAGTAGGCATCCTTGTCTTCTTGCAGTTCTCGGAGGAAATGCCTTCAACTCTTCCCCATTCAGTATCATGTTGACTGTGAGTTTGTCATAGATGGCTTTTATTACCTTAAGGTATGCTCCTTCTTTGATTTTTCCTGAGGGTTTTAATCACAAAGCGATGCTGAATTTTGTCAAATGCCTTTTCTGCATCTACTGAGATGACCTTGTGATTTTTTAAAAAATTCTATTTATGTAGTATATCACATTTATTGACTTGCAGATGTTAAACCATCCCTGCATCCCTGGTATGAAACCCATTTGATCATGGTGGATTATCTTTTGGATATGCTGTTGGATTTGGTTAGCTAGTATTTTGTTGAGGATTTTTGCATCTATGTTCATCAGGGATATTGTTCTGTAGTTTTGTTCTTTTTTTGTTACGTCCTTTCCTGGTTTTGGTATTAGGGTGATACTGGCTTCATAGAATGATTTAGGGAGGATTCCCTCTTTCTCTGTCTTTTGAAATAGTGTCAATATTATTGGTACCAATTTTTCTTTGAATGTCTGATAAAATTTAGATGTGAATCTCTCTGGTCTTGAACTTTTTTCACTGGTAACTTTTTAATTATCATTTCAATCTTACTGCTTGTTATTGGTCTGTTCAGAGGTTCTATTTCTTCCTGGTTTAATCTAGGAGGGTTGTATATTTCCAGGAATTTTTCTATGTCCTCTAGGTTTTCTAGTTTATGCACATAAAGGTGTTCATAGAAGCCTGAGTGACCTTTTGTATGTCGGTGGTTTCAGTTGTAATATCTCCTGGTTTGTTTCTAATTGAGCTTATTTGGATCTTCTCTCTTCTTTTCTTGGTTAATCTTGCTAATGGCCTATCAATTTCATTTATCTTTTCAAAGAATGGGATTTTTGTATCATTTATCTTTTGTGTTTTTTGTTTGTTTCAGTTTCATTTACTTCTGCTCTGATCTCGGTTTTCTTCTGCTGGGTTTGGGTTTGGTTTGTTCTCATTTCTCTAGCTCCTTGAGGTGTGACCTTAGATTGTCCATTTGTGCTCTTTCAGATTTTTTGATGTAGGCATTTAATGCAATGAGCTTTCCTCTTAGCATTGCCTTTGTTGTATCCCAGAGGTTTTGATAGGTTGTGTCACTATTATTATTCAGTTCAAAGAATTTTTAAATTTCCATCTTGATTTCACTGTTGACCCAACAATCATTTAGGAGCAGATTATTTAATTTCCATGTATTTGCATGGGTTTGAGGATTCCTTTTGGAGTTGATTTTCAATTCTATTCCATTGTGGTCTGAGAGAGTTCTTGCTATAATTTCAATTTTCTTATTTTTTTTTTTTGTTTTATGGCTTATTATAGGGTCTGTCATGGTGAATGTTCCATGTGCTGATGAATACCCTGAGTTTTTTTTCATTGTGTTGTTGTTTTATAGGTCCTGTGAGATTAATGCTTTAAGGAGATTCTATTTCGGTGTACTTCAAATATTTGTTTCAAGATATAGAGCTCCTTTTAGCAGTTTCTGTAGTGCTGTCTTGGTAGTGGTGAATTCTCTCAGCATTTGATTGTCTGAAAAAGACTGTATCTTTTCTTCATTTATGAAGCTTAGTTTTGCTGATCATTGTTTTGCTTAAGGAGGCTGAAGATAGGACCTGAGTCCCTTCTGGCTTGTAGGGTTTCTACTGAGAAATCTGCTGTTAATCTGGTGGATTTTCCTTTATAGTACCTGATGCTTTTGTCTCATAGCTCTTAATATTCTTTCCTTTGTCTTGACTTTAGATAACCTGATGCTTGTTGCCTAGGTGATGATCTTTTTGTGATGAATTTCCCAAGTGTCTTTTGAGCTTCTTGTATTTGGATATCTAGAGCTCTAGTGAGGCCAGGGAAGTTTTCCTCATTTATTCCCTCAAATATCTTTTCCAAACTTTTAGGTTTCTTTTTTTCCTTGGGAACACCAATTATTCGTAGGTTTGGTCATTAAACATAATCTTAATTTTTTTTTTTTTTTTTTTTTTGAGACGGAGTTTCGCTCTTGTTACCCAGGCTGCAGTGCAATGGCGCAATCTCGGCTCACCGCAACCTCCGCCTCCTGGGTTCAGGCAATTCTCCTGCCTCAGCCTCCTGAGTAACTGGGATTACAGGCACGCGCCACCATGCCCAGCTAATTTTTTGTATTTTTAGTATAGACGGGGTTTCACCACGTTGACCAGGATGGTCTCGATCTCTCAACCTCGTGATCCACCCGCCTTGGCCTCCCAAAGTGCTGGGATTACAAGCTTGAGCCACCACGCCCAGCCATAATCTTAAACTTCTTGGAGCCTTTGTTCATTTTTGTTAATTCTTTTTTTTCTTTGTCTTTGTCAGATTGGGTTAATTTGAAAGCCTGTCTTCAAGCTCTGAAGTTCTTTCTTGTACTTGTACAGTTCTATTAATGAGACTTTCCAGTGCATTTTGCATTTCTCTAAGTGTGTCCTTGATTTCCAGAAGTTGTGATTTTTTTTTTAATTTATGCTATTTCACTGGAGATTTTTCCACTTGAATCCTGTATCATTTTTTTTGTTTTGTTTTGCTTATTTTGGTTGGACTTTATCTTTCTTCTGAATCTAGCCACCCAGAGAAGCTACCAGGCTCTAGGCTGGTACTAGGAAGTATCTGCAAAAAGTTCTGTGATGTGATCCATTGTCAGGTCTTTCAGCCATGGATACCAGCACCTGCTCTGGTAGAGGTAGCAGGGGAGTGAAGTGGACTCCGTGAGAGTCCTTAGTTGTATTTTTGTTACGTGCATGGTTTTATGTTGATTGACCTCCAGCCAGGAGGTGGTGCTCTCAAGAGAACATCAGCTGAAGTAGTATAGGGTGGATCAGGCAGTGGGTGGGGCCATAGAGCTCCCAGGAGAATATAACCTTTGTCTTGGGAGATCCTTGACTGTCCCACAGAGCCTGCAGCAGTAATCCACCTTCTTCAAAGGGTCTGTGGATTCTCTTGGCTTTCCTGGTAAATATTTCTTTAAAGAAGATATACAAGGCTGGGTGCAGTGGCTCATATCTGTAATCGCAGCTATTCAAGGGTCTGAAGCATGAGAATCACTTGAACTCAGGAGGTGGAGGTTGCAATGAGTGAGCCAAGATCGCACCACTACACTCCAGCCCGGGTAACAGAGTGAGACCCTGTCTCAAAAAAAATTCAGAATTAAAAAACAAAAAAAAAAGGCCGGGCATGGTGGCTCAAGCCTGTAATCCCAGCACTTTGGGAGGTTGAGGTGGGCGGATCACGAGGTCAAGAAATCAAGACCATCCTGGCCAACATGGTGAAACCCCGTCTCTACTAAAAATAAAAAAAATTAGCTGGGCGTGGTGGCGTGCGCCTGTAGTCCCAGCTACTCAGGAGGCTGAGGCGGAAGAATTGCTTGAACCCAGGAGGCGGAGGTTGCAGTGAGCCGAGATTGTGCCACTGCACTGCAGCCTGGCGCCTGGCGACAGAGTGAGACTCTGTCTCAAAAAAATAAATAAATAACATAAAATAAAAAATAAAAATAAAAACAAAAAAGATACACAAATAGCCAATAAGCACATGAAAAGATGCTTAAGGTAATCATTATTAGGGAAATGCAAATCAAAACCACAATGAGCTACCACTTCACACCCATTAGGATGACTATTATTTAAAAAAAACACACAGAACAAAATAACAAGTGTTGGTAAGGATATGAAGAAATTGGAGCCCTCAGGCATTGCCAGTGGGAATGTAAAATGATGCAGCTGCTGTGGAAAGCAGTATGGCAGTTCTTCAAAAAATTAAACATAGAATCACTGTATGATCCAGCAATTCCACTTCTAGGTACACGCCCAAAAGAATTGACAGGAGGGACTTGAAGGTATTTGCATGCCAATGCTTATAGTAGGATTATTCACAATGACAAAAGGTGGAAACAACCCTAACGTCCATCAAGGATGAGTAGATAAACCAAATGTGGTACATACATATAATGAAATCTTACTCAATGTTAAAAAGAAATGAAATTCTGGTATCTGCTACGACATGGATACACCTTGAAAACATTAAGCTAAGTGAAATCAGACATACAGAAAAGGACAAATATCATATGATTCTATTTACATGATCTACCTAAAATAGTCAAATTCATGGAGACGGAAAAAAGAATAGGGCTGGGGGAAGGGAGAATGGAAAGTTCTTGTTTAAAGGATGAAGAGTTTCCGGCTGGGCTGATGGAAGAAATTCTGGAGGTACCTGGTGGTGATGGTCACACAACACTGAATGTACTTTATGCCACTGAATTGTACAATTTTAAATGGTTAAATGGTAAATTTTATAAAATGTATATTTTACCACAAAACAAATTTAAGCTCCTCCTATATATAGATGTATAGATATATACAGAAAGATAAAATTTTTATTTATTTATTTATTTATTTATTTTTTGAGACGGAGTTTCGCTCTTGTTACCCAGGCTGGAGTGCAATGGCGCGATCTCGGCTCACCGCAACCTCCGCCTCCTGGGTTCAGGCAATTCTCCTGCCTCAGCCTCCTGAGTAGCTGGGATTACAGGCACGCGCCACCATGCCCAGCTATTTTTTTTGTATTTTTAGTAGAGACGGGGTTTCACCATGTTGACCAGGATGGTCTCGATCTTTCGACCTCGTGATCCACCCGCCTCAGCCTCCCAAAGTGCTGGGATTACAGGCTTGAGCCACCGCGCCCGGCCTAAAAATTTTAAAGTAAATAACCAAAGGAGACAATATTTCAAAATTGGTAATAGGTTGATAGATAAGAGCCTATATAAATTGGTTTTTAAAAAAAACACAAAAGCACTGAGTAGAAAAATTAGCAAGATATTGACAGTTCACAAATGAAAGAAAAGGCTAAAAACATGAAATAATCTTTCTCTTCACTGATATCAAATAAATGCACCTTAAAATACTACTCTTCACCAATGAATCTGGCAGAGTATTTTCCTTTTTTTGAGACAGAGTCTTGCTCTGTCACCCAGGCTGGAGTGCAGTGGTGCAATCTTACCTCGTTGCACCTCCACCTCCAGGGCTCAAGCAATCCTCCCACCTCAGCCTCCCAAGTAGCTGGGACTACAGAAATGCACCACCACACGAGGCTAAATTTTGTAGTTTTGGTAGAGACAGGGTTTCACCATGGGGCCCAGGCTCATCTTGAACTTCTGGCCTCAAGTGATCCTCGCATCTCAGCCTCCCAAAGTGCTGGGATTACAGGCATGAGCCACCATGCTGGGCCAGATTTTTCAAGTAATAACTACTCAGAGCTCACAAGGTTGTTTTTAGCGGGAACACAGTTTTGAACAAATCTTTGAGAAAGCATTAAGTACCCTTTGCATCTTTAATTCCACTTTTAGGAATCTCTCATAAGCCAAGATACTACCACCCCCCCCCCCCCCCGCAAATAATACAACATAATGTTTATTGTAGAGGCATTTATTACTGAGAAAAAATTCAGAGGAACACAGTCATTCAGAAATAAGGAAATGGCTAAAGAATTTATCTGACGTAATACTGTAAAAATATATTTTTAAAGGACTTTAATGACATGAGAAATGTTTCAGCTTACAACATGGGGCTAAGTAAAAAAGAACATGTAGCTGCATGTAGACTGGTCCCAATTCTATTCCAAAAGCTTGACTTGATTTCTGTCTGAGTGGTAGGTCATATTTTATTTTCTTCTTTATGCTTTTTTTGTATTTTCCAAGTTTTCTACAAAGAACATGAATTTCTTTAATAATTTTATAAATGATGTTTATACCTCTCAATCTAGTAATTCTACTCATAGAAAATCATTCTAAAGGAATAATAATTTTTAGAGAGATGAGGTTTCATTTACCATGTTGCCCAGGCTGGTCTGGAATACCTGGAATTAAGTGATCCACCCCCTTCAGCCTCTCAAAGTGCTGGGATTACAAGTGTGAGCCACCAAGCTCAGCTTCTTTTGTTTGTTTGTTTGTTTGTTTGTTTGTTTGTTTGTTTCAAGAGATGGAGTCTCACTCTGTAGCCTAGGCTGGAGGACAGTGGTATGATCATAGCTCACTGCAGCATACTCTCCTGGGCTCAAGCTATCCTCCTGCCTCAGCCTCCCATGTAGCTGGGACCATAGGAACATGCTACCATGCCTGGCTGATTTTTTTCACTTTTTGTAGAGACAAGATTTTACCGTGTTGCCCAGGCTGGTCTCAAACTCCTGAGCTCACTCAATCTGCCTGCCTTGGCTTCCCAAAGTGCTGAGATTATAGACATGAGCTACTGTGCCTGGCCTTGAGATAATTCTAAATACAGAAAAAGCTTTGTGCAGGGATTATTGAAAAATAATCTGGTGTTATTTATAGTGACAAAATATTGGAAAATTTGGGGAAGGTAAAGTAAATCCTGGCATATGCACTTGGTAAGCTACACAGCCGTTAAACTCAAGTTTAGGAAGAGTTTATAATAACATAATAAATGCATAGAATTAAATGAAAAAATCAGGACACAAAATTTTAAGTATGATCAAAAGTACATGTACCAGCCTGAGCAACATAGTGAGACCTCCATCTGTACCAAAAAAAAAAAATTTTTTTTTAATTAGCCAGGCATGGCTGCATGCCCCTATAGTCCCAGCTACTCAGGAGACTGAGGCAGGAGGATCGCATGAACCCAGGAGTTCAAAGCTACAGTGAGTTATGATCGTGCCACTGCATTTTAGCCTGGCGAACAGAATAACCCTGCCTTCAAAAAATGGTACTCCAAACTATGCTGAAAGTAAGAAAAAGACTCAAACAAAATATAGCAGAAGATTAACACAAGGTACCTTTTGGTGGTAAAACTTTGGTTTATTTACCTTCTGTTTATTATATATTTTTTCACATTCTCTGCAGTGAGCATATATGACTTTTAAGTAGAAAAATGTTTTAAACAAGCAAAACAGCTGACTTAGCCTGTGAATAGTGAAAATTGTTAGTAGTTGTTATTTTCTTTCTTATTCTCCATTTTCCAAATTTCCTACATGGCATTTATTGATTTTTATCATTTAAAAGTTTATATAATTTTATAAAAACGCAATGAGCAAGTAAAGATGATTTCCTCTTCCCACTCCTATGAGGACTGTTCTTTGACTGGAGCTCCAGCCACTATTTTCTAAGCTGCCTTTTGTGGCAGTCTTTGGGGCTACCCGATGCATTTACCAAGGAGAATTGCTCATTACCTCATCTCTGCAAGCCGGGCTGCTTTCCAATTGTTCCTTCTCTGTAATGCATTTGTAGTGCTTCTGATCTTTCAGAGTCAGGTGATGATTCTGGGATTAGCTTCCACCCACTTGGAGGCAGGTGCCTTGGGTCCAGGCAGTGCACACCTGTGGCATAGGGCAGGGCTGGGCAGTGAAGGTGCGCCCAACTCTCTGTCATCTACCTATCCCATACCACACGTGACCCATCCGTAGTACAAGCTGTCAAATTGAGGTCTTTGTCACAATGGGTTCTAAATAACACACTTGGATAGAAAAATTAATTTACGCAATCGTCTAGTGCTGCATTCGTTTCCCGGGGCTGCCATGATACATTACCACAATTTGAGTGGCTGAAAACAACAGAAATCTATTCTTTCCCAGTTCTGGAGGCCAGACGTCTGCCATCGAGGTTTCAGCAGGGCCACATTTCCTCTGAAGGCTCTAGGACTTGACTTCCATGACTCTCTCCCAGCTTCTTTGTGTGTGTGTATGTGAGTCAGAGTCTCTGTTGCCCTGGCTAGAGTGCAGTGACACTATCACGGCTCACTGCAACTTCTAAGGGTTCAAGTGATTCTCCTGCCTCAGCCTTCCAATAGCTGGGATTACAAGCTGGCACCACCATGCCTGGCTAATTTTTGTATTTTTAGTAGAGGCAGGGTTCTGCCATGTTGCCCAGGCTGGTCTTGAACTCCTGACCTCAAGTGATCTGCCCACCTCGGCCTCCCAAAGTGCTGGGATTACAGGCATGAGCCACCATGCCCGGCCTCTATCCCAGTTTCTGGTGGATGTGGGAAAACTTGGCATTCTTGTGCTGGCAGCGCATCATTCCAATCTCTGCCTCCAGCATCACATGGCATTCTCTGTGGGTGTCTCTGTGTCCCTGTAAGGGTCCAATCACTGGATTTGGAGTCTACCCTAATCTAGTATGGCCTCATCTTAACTAATTAATTACATCTGCAAAAATCCTATTTACAAATAAGACCACATTCACAGGTACCAAGAATTAGGACTTCAACCTATCTAGGGGGACACAATTCAACACACAACAACCACCATGCTGATAATAAAGTGGAAAGCAACAATATGGTTTAGACTTAAAGTTACACTCCAGAAAGTCTCATTCCCTGATCCCTACCACACCACCCACTGCACCAGTTTGGAGTAATAATAGCTGTTTACTGGCTAGGCGCGGTAGCTCACGCCTGTAATCCCAGCACTTTGGGAGGCTGAGGAGGGCGGATCACGAGGTCAAGAGATCGAGACCATCCTGGCCAACATGGTGAAATCCCATCTCTACTAAAAATGCAAAAAAAATTAGCTGGACATGGTGGCATGTGCCTGTAGTCCCAGCTACTCGGGAGGCTGAGGCAGGAGAATTGCTTGAACCCAGGAGGTGGAGGTTGCAGTGAGCCAAGATTGTACCACTGCACTCCAGCCTGGCAGCTGGTGATGGAGCAAGACTCTGTCTCAAAAATAAAAAAAAAATAGTTGTTTACCTAAAGTGCTCTTGAATGCCAAATTTACTATCTCAATGCACACTAACTGTTTCCTCAATTAGTGCCTCATGCATTAACTGTTAAGAGTATCATGGCCTTTGATGGTTATTGAAGCTCTCCTGAATGCCTGATGTGTTCTTGGGAGTAGTTCGTTCACATGTTGGGAGAATTGGCTCACCTGATCTGATTGATGCATTTGCAGTTCCAGGAGATGCCTACACCGATTATGTAGCTACAAGATGGTACCGAGCTCCTGAACTTCTTGTGGGAGATACTCAGTATGGTTCTTCAGTCGATATATGGGCTACTGGTTGCGTTTTTGCAGAGCTCCTGACAGGTCAGCCACTGTGGCCTGGAAAATCAGATGTGGACCAACTTTATCTGATAATCAGAACACTAGGTATGAATTGCATTTTATGGCAACAGAGTTGCTGAATTGTTATAGCATTCATATGTTATTGTAATTTAAAACAAACAAACAAACAAAAACAAGAGTTGTATTGCTTCTCCAAAGTGCCACTCAGGATGATTGTTCTGTGGTCTGGGTTTTAGCCAAAGCCCAATGCTTTTCTAAATATCTAGAACCATAACTCATCTCAGGGAGTTCTCAAATGCCCTTCCAAGAAAAGTCAATTAGCCATGGAATAAACTATACATTTACTTTACGTATCAGACTAAGATAGGGATAAGGATATGAGTCAGCTGCCTAGAGCTCAATCTAAGATATTTGATCAAATGCAATTTCTGTCCACTGTGAAAGAGGTTTCCCCACTTTACTCCAGAGCAGGAATCAGCAAATTGTTTCTATAAAAAGCCAGATGGTAAATATTTCAGGTTATGCAGGCTGAACAGTCTCTGTTGCACTTCCCCAACTCTGCTACTGTAGTGCAAAAGCAGCCATACACAGCATGTCCACAAATGAGCATGGCTGTGTTCCAACAGAACTTTATTTATGGACACTGAAACTTTAATTTCTTATTGTTTTCATATGCAACAAAATATCAGAAAATCTTTTTTGACTTTTAAAAATTTGCTTAGAGGCCGGGCGCGGTGGCTCAAGCCTGTAATCCCAGCACTTTGGGAGGCCGAGGCGGGTGGATCACAAGGTCAAAAGATCGAGACCATCCTGGTCAACGTGGTGAAACCCCGTCTCTACTAAAAATACAAAAAATTAGCTGGGCATAGTGGTGCTTGCCTGTAATCCCAGCTACTCAGGAGGCTGAGGCAGGAGAATTGCCTGAACCCAGAAGGCAGAGGTTGCAGTGAGCCGAGATCGCGCCATTGCACTCCAGCCTGGGTAACAAGAGCGAAACTCCGTCTCAAAAAAAAAAAAAAAAAAAAAAATCTGCTTAGGCTGGGCATGGTAGCTTACGCCTGTAATCCTAGCACTTTGGGAGGCCAAGGCAGGTGGATTACCTGAGATCGGGAGTTCGAGACCAGCCTGACCAACACGGAGAAACCCCATCTCTACTAAAAATACAAAAAATTAGCCAGACATAGTGACTCATGCCAGTAATCCCAGCAGCTCAGGAGTCTAAGGCAGGAGAATCGCTTGAACCCGGGAGGCAGAGGTTGCAGAGAGCTGAGATCACACCACTGCACTCCAGCCTGGGCAACAGGAGTGAAACTCTGTCTCAAAAAAAAAAAAAATCTGCATAAAAATGTAAAACCAATTCTGAGATTACAAACTGTATAGAAACAGGGATTAGGCCAGATTTGGCAGGTCATAGTTTGGCAGACCTCTGCCCTAGAACTTAAGAGTCTGATTTTACTTCCTGATTAGGAGTGGCTGCTGGAGTTTAGAATAACGTTAACACATCTTCTTTGTAAAGTACATAATAATTTACAAATTACTTTCATATGCATCATCTTTTTCAGTCTTAAGAAAAACCTGTTAAGGAAGTTACAACATTTTTAATTGTGCCTGTGTTATAAATGAGGAAACAGAGGCTTAGGGAGCTTCTGTGATTGGCCTGACGTCATATAGCCAGTTAAGTGCAGAATAGGAATATGGGACTCAAAGGGTTTCTTTTGTGAGCTTTCGTTATGTGTGAGCATAACCCAAAAAGTGAGCCAAAGCTTCATGCCAACAGCATGGATGCAAAGAAAGTGATGCCTCTACACACAAGATAAGCATTTGTTAATTACCTCCCATAGGCTCTCCTGGCAGCATGGCTGCTGGACAGTTCCCTGTTCAGTTCCAACACATTCTGGAGAATTCTGCAGTATGAAAAATGTGGGGTAACGCCGGGCACGGTGGCTCACGCTTGTAATCCCAGCACTTTGGGAGGCTGAGGCGGGTGGATCACAAGGTCAGGAGATCGAGACCATCCTGGTCAACATGGTGAAACTCCGTCTCTACTAAAATACAAAAATTAGCCGGGCCTGGTGGCGCGTGCCTGTAATCCCAGCTACTCAGGAGGCTGAGGCAGGAGAATTGCTTGAACCTGGGAGCCGGAAGTTGCAGTGAGCAGAAATCGCGCCATTGCACTCCAGCCTGGGTAACAAGAGCGAAACTCAGTCTCAAAAAAAAAAAAAGAAAAATGTGGGGTAGAGTACCACTACAGGCCATACTTTGTCTGATTGATTCCCTAAAAAGATTCTGCAAATTTACATTACAGACCTGAGTTTAAATCCTGGGTCTGTCAGTTACTGTGTGATGTTGGACAAGTTATTAAATTTCTCTGAGCCTCATTTTTGTCATCGGTACAATGGGGATTTAAAACAGCAACGACTCCAGCCTGGGCAACATAGGCAGACCCCATACCTCCAAAAAAATTTTTAAAATTAGCTGGATGTGGTAGCACATGCCTGTAGCCCCAGCTACTTGGGAGGCTGAGGTGGAAGGATGACTTGAGCCTGGGAGATCGAGGCTGAAATGAGCCATGATTGTGCCACTGCACTCCAGCCTTGGCAACAGAGAGATACCCTATCTCAAAAAAATAAAATAAAATAAAATAACAACTATAGTTGGGAGATTATGAGATAAAGTCTCATAAAATCTAATTTATGAGATTAAATGAGATAATGTGTGCAAAGACCATAGTACCATTATCTCACCTTGTCTTTTGATGGAGGCTGAATGGTGACCAAACCACATATGACAAAGAGACTGGTTTGGGAGAACTGGCCTTACCTGAGAAGACATGCATCTGCAGGATCCCCTTCCTCCCATATCTGGAGGGAACAATCAGACACAATATTTCTTTCACACCCGCACTTCAGGCATTAACCTACCCCCACCCTTTTTTTTTTTTTTTTTTTTTTTTTTGAGATGGAGTCTTGCTCTGTCACCCAGGCTGGAGTGCAGTGGCATGATCTCAGCTCACAGCAACCTCTGCCTCCCAGGTTCAAGAAATTCTCCTGCCTCGGCCTCCTGAGTAGCTGGGATTAGGCACGTACCACTTCTCCTGGCTAATTTTTGTATTTTCAGTAGACATGGGGTTTCGCCACGTTGACAAGGCTCATCTTGAACTCCTGACATCAAGTGATCTGCCCGCCTTGGCCTCCCAAAGTACTGGGATTACCACGCTTGAGCCACCACACCTGGCCCTCAGGAATTAACCATTTAAACACTTGGTTATTCTTTGCCAAATTTATGATAAATTATGTGGTTTACATTTTACAGGAAAATTAATCCCAAGACATCAATCAATCTTTAAAAGTAACCAGTTTTTCCATGGCATCAGCATACCTGAACCAGAAGACATGGTAAACTGCTCTATTTTGAATATTTTATTACTTGTGTTGCAGCTTTCTTACAAAGTTAGTTGTTTCTTATTTATTTTGAGATGATGTCTCACTCTGTCACCAAGGCTGGAGTGCAGTGTCAAGATCATGGCTCACTGCAGCCTCAACCTCTGAGGCTCAAGTGGTCCTCCCACCTCAGCTTCCCCAAGTGCTGGAATTACTCATATGAGCCACCATGCCCGGCCTGTTTCTTTTTTAATATTTGTTTTGGCTTGTTTTCCTTGTGACATACTGACACAGTGGATTAGTCTATTTTCATACTGCTGTAAAGAACTTCCCTAAAACTGGGTAATTTATAAAGGAAAGAGGTTTAATTGACTCCCAGTTCTGCATGGCTTGGGAGGCCTCAGGAAATTTACAATCATGGAGGAAGTGGAAGCAGGCACCTTCTCCACAAGGCAGCAGGAGAGAGAGGTGAGGGCACAAGGGAAAACTGCCACTTTTAAAACCATCAGATCTTGTGAGAACTCCCTTACAATCACTCACAAGAACAGCATGGAGGAACCCCCCTCATGATCCAATCACTCCCTCCCTGGACACATGGGGATTGTAATTTGAGATGAGATTTGGGTGGGGACACAGAGCCAAACTATATCACACATATTGAAGAAACTATATAAAAACTACATTACAATGAGCCAGGAAAAATGCTTTCAATGTTTAATTGTCTTATCTATTCAAAAATTAATGCTAAATTTAAAGTGAAGGTATATTTAGTATTTCAGATACTACATAGTTTTGATCCATTGGTCAAAGCCTTAGGATAATTTTCACTTAAATTATTACATTCTCATAAAGAGTACTTAGCCGGGCGCGGTGGCCGAAGCCTGTAATCCCAGCACTTTGGGAGTCCAAGGCGGGTGGATCACGAGGTCAAGAAATCGAGACCATCCTGGTCAACATGGTGAAACCCCATCTCTATTAAAAATACAAAAAGTTAGCTGGGCATGGTGGTGCGTGCCTGTAATCCCAGCTACTCAGGAGGCTGAGACAGGAGAATTGCCTGAACCCAGGAGGCGGAGGTTGCAGTGAGCTAAGATCGCGCCATTGCACTCCAGCCTGGGTAACAAGAGCGAAACTCCTTCTCAAAAAAAAAAAAAAAAAGTACTTATAGTAGTCTTCTTTATTTTATTTATTTTTTTAATTTACTTATTTATTTATTTTTAGAGCAGGAGTGGACATTTATTTAAAAGGCTTTAGATATTTTTTTTTTAACAGATAGAGTCTCACTCTGTTGCCCAGGTTGGAGTGCTGGAGTGCAGTGGCATGATCTCAGCTCACTGTAACCTCTGCCTCCTGGGTTCAAGCAATTCACCTGCCTCAGCCTCCCACACAGCCGGGATTACAGGTGTGTACCACCACACCCAGCTATTTTTTGTATTTTTAGTAGAGACAGGGTTTCACCATGTTGGCCAGGCTGGTCTCGAACTGCTGACCTCAAATGATCTACCTGCCTTGGCCTCTCAAAGTGCTGGGATTACAGGTGTGAGCCACTGCACCTGGCCAGTCTTATTTTTTTTTTTTTTAAGAAAAAATGCATTTAAATTTTTTTCAGCTTGTAAAACAAAGCTAAAATCAATCAAAAGCTTTTTTCTCAACATATATTTTCACATGGAAGGTTATTTAACAAAATGATCCCCATTGTACTCATTAAACACCAAATCACAGGGATCATCTCTCTACTCTTGCAATGGTTTTTGCCTTTATTTGAAAACATATCAATGACCACTTGACTCTCTCTCTTACTCTCTGTAGACACTGACTTCCTGTGTGTGTAACCTAAGTTCAGGCTATGCTCTTTAAAGCTCCATTTCATCCAGAATCTGCCTATACAAGAAAAAAACTATCAGGAAAATCACGTGTCTGCACTCCAGCTGTGCTGGAGTCAGAGCCATGTGGTGCTGCGGAAAAGTCTGAGAAGGCAGATCGTGATCTATGACAGGTGTGAACTGTCTAAATAACTTGAAATCCAAATAGTTCCAACCATCTCTAGATACCCTGTTCATTTTAAATCAATTACTTCATATAATATCTTGATTTATATGCTGGTTTCCTTTTTTATTGTATTTGTTAAAACCTTTAACAAATGTAATACAAGGTTCAAGGTTGAACTGCAAGGTTAAATGTTACAAAGGAATATTTATGTAACATGTGTTAAAGAATAAACTACAACAAACTTAAGTGTCTGCTGCCCAGTTAAAGAAGTAGATTCCCACCGTTATCTTTCAAGCATCTCCATCCCTTTCTTTCCTCATCATTCTGAATGTTGTGTTTTTTGTTCTTTTGATTTCTGTAGTGCTCTTATGCATGTAGTCCAGTGTATTTTCATGAATACTCAAAAACATCCTTAGAAGTAGATCAGGCACAGATATTATAGTACTGTTGTAGGATTTCAGATGGGCGCGTTCGGGACCCACATTTACCCAGCATCAGCTGCAAGACGTTGTGAAATTAAGAAAATAACTTCAGTTTTATGTATTTCAGATCTTTACACTATAATTCACAATTATATAAAAGCATGATTTTTAAAAAAATCTGAAATGAATTATTCAACCTACTAGAGAGTCTTTCTTTAAAGTTTTGTCATTACTAATATACTCAAAATATTGGTTAGGTGAGGTGGTTCACCCCTATAATCCCAGCACTTTGGGAGACTGAGGCAAGAGAATCACTTGAGGCCCAGAAGTTTGAGACCAGCTCATGTAACTTAGCAAGACCCCATCTCTACAAAAAATTAAAAAATTAGCTGGGTGTGATGACACCCACCTGTAGTCCTAGCTACTCAGGAGGCTGACGTGGAAAATCTCTTGAGCCCAGGTGTTCAAGGTTAGCATAAGCTATTATCATGCCACTGTACTTCACCCTAAGGGATAGAGGGAAACCCTGCCTCTAAATACACACACACACACACACAAAACTTTGTTGTTATGTAATATTGAATGTTTTAACTTTGTTTTCTAGGAAACTCTTGAGGAAAAGTTTTCAGATGTTCATACTGTGGCTCTGAACTTCATGAAGGTACTTAAGAATCAATTCTAACTCTTATTACCTACAAATTGTAATGACTGAAGCTGGTAATTTGGAAAGGGGTGGACAGTGGGTTAAATGATGTCAACATAGGATGTAGTCATTAAAAATGATAAAGAAATCATTCCAGTTAAAGGAATATCAGTGGTTTAAGCAGTGATTGTTCTAACATATCCATTAACATTAGTAGACGAGACAAAATCAGAGCCATGCAGATACCAGACCTAACTCCTCTACTAGGCCCAGGAGAGATGGTCAAAAGGACAGATTCAAATAAACAGCAGAAGAAATTTACCTATGACTAGTCTGTCTTTTTTTTTTTTTTTTGAGACGGAGTTTCGCTCTTGTTACCCAGGCTGGAGTGCAATGGCACGATCTCGGCTCACCGCAACCTCCGCCTCCTGGGTTCAGGCAATTCTCCTGCCTCAGCCTCCTGAGTAGCTGGGATTACAGGCACACGCCACCATGCCCAGCTAATTTTTTTTGTATTTTTAGTAGAGACGGGGTTTCACCATGTTGACCAGGTTGGTCTCGATCTCTCGACCTTGTGATCCACCCGCCTTGGCCTCCCAAAGTGCTGGGATTACAGGCTTGAGCCACCATGCCCGGCGACTAGTCTGTCTTTCATGCTTGACCAAATGGGGCCGCACCAGAAGGTGTGTGACCCTGCCATCTATTGGGCATATTGAAAGCCCATTGGACAATGAGTATGAGGATACTGGAGGGGCATCTGTCTTTAATAATCAATTAAGTTCTGTCTACAGCAGTATCTTCCAAATGTAGCTACTCATAAGAATGGCCGGGGAGCTTTTGAAAAATATGGATTCCAATATCTAGCCTCATATTCAGAAGGAGAATTTTCATGAGTGGGACCTTGGCATGTGTATCTTTAAACATGCCCTTACATGATTATGATAAACTGCTCAGTTTGAGACTCATCTGATCTAGATGGTGGGGCCATTTGGATGACGTATAGTCAACTTTGTAGACCAGCCTTTGTGCAAGTGCTTGTCACTGTCATCTTGCTAACCAGAGTGCTGAATTGCTTCCCTGAGTCCTCAGGGACTTCAACGTGGGTCCTCCTGAGAGTCAGAACCCAGTACCCCTGTTCTCTCAGCCTCCCCATACCATTGCTTCGCCAGACCTCAGCTGCCATCTGCCCTATCTTACTGCCCAAACCTGCCTTCACCCAGCACTCAGCAGGTCCTATCTAGAAGTCCAATTCCCTGACCTTGTTCTTGACAAGTTGTTCTAACCCACCAGCAATTTAGCAAAACCTCCAAGAGAAGAGAGAGGCATTATGCGCTGCAAGCCCAACCAATTCTCAGATGGAAGCCAGAACCTGTGGTTCCCTGGAAAGCAACTCTGGGGTATGAAAACTGCAAGATGTACGACAAGTTCCCTGTCCTCACCTCCAAAGATGAAGAGCCCTTGTTGGCTGCCTAAGGTTTTAGATGAAGCTAGGTTTGTTACTCAACTATTTTATTTAGACCCATAAGTATCAACCTAAGACTCAAGAATCCTCTAAGTGCATCAAGGACTGTGCTGTTTCATGAGCCACACCCTATCTTGTGGAATCCTGCCCCATGTTAGATGAAAGAAGACTTTAATTCTTTGCAGTTGAGACATCTTTAACAGCAAATAAGTAACTGGCTACCATAACTGGTGTTCATCGCATGGGACGGAATCATAACCTACTCAGGTGAATGGCGTATTGGCCAATGGCAGAGCCAAGGAGAGTGGTGGCATGCAGTGGTCAATCTATGGCAGGTCTTTTGTGTGCTCTTCATAAGGTTTAAAATGAGACCATGAGCACAGTCTTTTTTATTTATTACTCATTTATTTCTATAGTCATGATTATCCTGCCACCGTATCAGCTTAATCTGGCCATCAAGAAGAAGACTACAGACTATTGGAAATTTTATTAGAGCATTTTCTGTGAAATTTGAAGTTTGGATTTAAAAAAAGAATCCTGACTTGGACTTTATAGTTCTGATTTCTCATCTCCTATCTTCAAGACATCTTCTGGTTAGGTGTTCTACAGAGAACACCTCTAATAATTCATCAGCTTCTTGATATACAGAAAGTTATTAATCCAGGCAAGCAAGGACTCAGAAGCCTCAGTTCTACTCAGCTCATCTCAGTGCTCCAGAATTAATCAAGCAGTACACTGTTCCAGCTCAGACTCCATGGAGAGCTCAGCATTAGCAGCATCTTCTAAGAATCTAAAAATGTTCTTTAAAATGAAAATTCATAGGTATTTAGTGATGGACTAGATTTCACTAGTTTTGAAAGCTCATATAAAAACATGAATGAGGCTGGGCATGGTGGCTCATGCCTATAATCTTAGCACTTTGGGAGTCTAAGGCGGGAGAATCGCTCAAGCCCAGGTGTTTGAGATCAGTCTGGACAAAAAAGTCAGACCCTGTCTCTATAAAACATAAAAAATAAATAAAAATTATCCAGACATGGTGGCACTTGCCTGTATTCCCAGCTACTTGGGAGGCTAAGGCAGGAGGATTGCTTTGAGCCCAGGAGTTGAAGGCTGCAGTGAGCCATGATTGTGCCACTGCACTGCAGCCTGGGCGACAGTGAAACCTCATCTCTGAAAAAAAGTAAACATTAATAAATTCAAGATATATTTGAAAGGAAAACCAAAAGGACTTAATTTTAACTGCTAACTGGAGAATAAAGTAGAAGAGTTGGCAAGGGTACAGTACCTGTATTGGTTTCTCAGGTCTTGGCAGGTCTGGGCTTTCTCTGAAAACTCTTGGCGAGAGTCTTTCCTTGCCAATTCCAGCTTCTGGTAGCCCCAGGCATTCCTTGACTTGTGGTAATGTAACTCCACTTTCCGCCTCTATCATAGCATGGCATTCTCTCTGTGTGTCTGTCTAACCATCTTCCCTTTTCATATAAGGAAACCATCTGTAATTGGATTAGGGGGTCTACCCTGCGCCATTATGACCTTATCTTCACTAATTACATCTGCAAAGACCTTATTTCCATACAAGGGAACATTTTGAGGTACTGGGAGTTAGAACTTCAATATATATGTTTTTGCGGTAACACAACTCAACCCTTAACCTTGAGACAGACGTTAAGTTAGCAGTTGCACCCGCAGGTCTGGAGTTAGTTCATAGGGGAGGTCTGGAATGGAATTGTAGATGTGGACATGTCTGGTTAACTTTGATAATTGAAGCCATAGGTAGCCAAGAGATCACCTAGAAGAGATGAGAAAAAAAAGGGGTGGCTAGGATTTGGCCTTGAGGAATGTATGTAACCATAGAGGAGAAGAAGGTAAACTAGCAAAGGCCAGTTTGAAAAGGAGTAGCCAGGAGGGAAGAGGAAGGAAAGTGAGAGATTAGAGAAGCCAAAGAGAAAGTTTTAAGAAGGAGGGCTTGCTCAGAAGTGTCTAATACTCTTGAGACAAGAGACAATTCAAAATACATAATGGGCTGAAGGATATGGAAGTAGAGGCCAGAAGTATTAATAACAAGAGGCCGGGTACAGTGGCTCATGCCTGTAATCCCAGCACTTTGGGAGGCCTGGGTGGGTGAATCACAAAGTCAGGAGTCCAACACCACCCTGGCCAAGATGGTGAAACCCCATCTCTACTAAAAACTGTAATGCCTGTAATCCCAGCTACTGTGGAGGCTGAGGTAGAAAATTGCTTGAACTCAGGGGGCAGAGGTTGCAGTGAGCCGAGATTGCACCATTGCACTATAACCTGGGCAACAGAGCGAGACTCTGTCTCAAAGGAAAAAAAAAAAAAAGCCACTTTAATGGAACAATGGAAGCAAAAGCCAGAATGGAGAGAGAAAGAAATAGAGACGATCACAGTTTGTATTCAAAATAGTTTTTCTGGCTGGGTGCAGTGGCTCACGCCTGCAATCCCAGCACTGGGAGGCCGAGGCAGGAACATCACTTGAGATAAGGACTTCGAGAACAGCCTGGCCAACATGGTGAAACCCATCTCTACTGAAAATACAAAAATATACTCGGCATGGTTGCACACGCCTGTAATTCCAGCTATTTGGAGGCTGAGGCATGAGAATCACTCAAACCCGGGAAGTGAAGTTTTCAGTGAGCCAAGGTTATGCCACTGCACTCCAGCCTGGGTTACAGAACAAGACTTTATCACAAAATAAATAAATAAATAAATAAAGTTTTTCTGTCCTGGTGATAGCCCTGACAGTATTAGAGTTTAAGGAGACTGCTTTTCCAGCAGCAGCTGGAGTTGATGTATGGCCTGGGTCATTAATTAGGGGTCATCAGCTTGGAGCAGGCAGGATTGTTTTCTTGAAGAACAGGACTAATCAGATCCCTCGCCAAGGGCCAGGTGATACTACTTAGGGGCAGGCAGCCTGGGGATCTCAGAGAACTGAGGTCAGTTGGGGTCAGGGAGGAACAGACACTACAGGGTAGTCCCAGCTGGGGCAGCCTCAGGCAACGCAATTGTCTGGGCTTGAGAATGCCTCAAATGTTTGTGATGGTGGTGACCCTTATTTCTCTCTTATGGATAGAAGGGAAGAATTGTCAGGTCGTCTGTGCCTGGGTGTTGTAAAGCTGCTGTTTTTAAAAATGAAAAGGGAGAGATGGGGTCTCGCTCTGTTGCCCAGACTGCTCTAAACCTCTGGCCTCCCAAAGTGCTGGGATTACAGGCATGAACCACCAGGTCTGGCTTAAAGCTGCTGTTTATGGATCATAATCTGTCTTTATTGACGGGCAAAGTCCTACTCTCTGGCTGGAGTATCAGTGTTTCTCAGAGAAAACCTCTGTATTAGGAGCCCCACTGAGCCCTCCGCTGTCATACTCCTCCCCAGTCTTAGAAGCAGACCTAGAGGCTTTTAATGGTCTCAAATATAGAAGGGTCATAATGTCACCGTTTCTGTTTTGCCTGAAGTTTTTTTTTTTTTAACACAGAGTCATGCTCTGTCACCCAGACTAGAGTGCAGTGGCACGATCTCGGCTCACTGCCACCCTGACGTCCCAGGTTCAAGCGATTCTCCTGCCTCAGCCTCCTGAGTAGCTGGGATTACAGGCACCTGCCACCGCACCCAGCTAATTTTTGTATTTTTAGTAGAGACAGGGTTTCACCATCTTGGCCCGGCTGGTCTCAAATACCTGACCTCGTGATCCACCCACCTTGGCTTCCCAACGTGCTGGGATTACGGGTGTGAGCCACCACGCCCTGCCTACCTGTAGTCATTCTTAAATGAGTATGTAGTCCCTTTCTCCTTGTTTTAGGTTCATTCTCAGTGACTGAGGTTCTCACTTCCTCAGCCATCTCCTTAACCCAGAGGTTCTCAAACCTGAGCATATGGGCATCAGAATCACCCAGAGGGCTTGTTAGACACAAACTGCCGGGCCCCACCTCCACTGCTTCAATTCCACCGGGCAGGTGGGGTGTAGGACCCAAGAATTTGCATTTCTAGCAAGTTCCTGCAAGGCTGATGTTTTTAATCCAGGGACTACACTCTGCAGACTGCTACAAATGATTTGCTTTCCATAGTGATTTTTAAACCCCATTGGTGGGAACACCAGATCTACAGGTGGCCTCTTTTGGAGAGACATTGTCCATTCATTCTGCCCTCAAAAGACTTGGAAGTGGCAAAAGAAGAGCAATCCTAGCTATTAGAAAGCTCCAACTACTTGATAATATGCAAACTTGAAGATTTTCTAAGCTAATATTTATCCTAACAAGTTATTATTCAGTTTGTGGGCGCTGTAACAAAATAAGCCCCTCCCTTAATATCTTCTTTGCTATTCTCTTCCTCCAAAGGGGTGTCTGAAGATGAATCCAGATGACAGATTAACCTGTTCCCAACTCCTAGAGAGCTCCTACTTCGAATCTTTTCACGAGGACCAAATGAAAAGAAAAGCGCGTAATGAGGGAAGAAACCGAAGACGCCAGCAGGTACTTCCACTCAAAAGTTAAAGTGCTAAAAAAAATAATTCCTTTTTTGTTTTCGTTTGTCTACCTTTCAAACTGAGACAAGGTGGACAGCAAGACCTTTCCTTTGTACTGGTGTAGTTATATTTGTCTAGCTTAACAAATATTGGTAATTGATGTAATAAAACCATACAACAATGAAAATATCAAGATGATTGCAAAATCTTATTCCAAACACACTTAAATCGAATCGTTACACAACTCTTTGGCTGCTCTGATTGGATATACCACCCATGAGATCGTATACTCATAACAGCTACATACAATGAAACACTGTTTATAACAGGACTGAGTTTTGCCAGCAATACAAAGGAATCCAAGTACCTTTCTGTAGCCTCCAGATGTGCAATAAAGGTAACCTGACTTCCATCGTTTCACCCACAGCAGGCACGTTAGTCTGCCTTTCCTAGGCTTTTTCTCAAAATCAAGCTCTGCCAGGCACAAACGAATAAAACCCAGACATCTGGGAACCAAATTCTATCCAGTGGGCCAATATTGGGAACAGTATGGTGACTGTTACGACAAACATTAATTCTGCAGTTTATCAGGTGACTGTCCTTCACTTGCTTTCAGAAAACTTTGAAGTTAAAACATAAACTCCACGGAAATGGGTTTCTTTTGGTTCAGGGCTTTTCCTCACCTGGTAAACCCAACACCTAAAACAATATCTGACATATAGAAGGTACTTAATATTGTTCAAATAAATAAGTAGATGAAAATTGCCTAATAATAAACCAAGTTGGTAATTTTCAATTTATCAGAGGCTAGCAATTTTCACATTTTGCGTTTGCTTAATCTTTCATCTTCAATCTAATTTTCAGTCATTTGTCTTCTCATTAGTATGTTTTCCATAAAGGAAGAAAGTATTGTTTTTTTCCAACCTCTTAAGAGTTAAAATAGAAGTTTGTTTGCAGAGAAAAATCAAACTCACCAAGAAGATGAAATGTTAAATCATTGCTGTGTATCCAAAATCTCTAGATATCCATATTTTGATGACATGAGCCATTTTATCTTTTACCGTTAAGGGTTTGCATATCAAGCCCAGTGCAGCTTATACTTAAATAACAAAAATAATAATAATAATTTAAATAAAGATTGCTGAGGCAACAATTTGAAAGAGTGCAAATTGTGTGTAAAAGGACATTGTCCTGTTAAAAACATCTCAGCCAGGAGCGGTGGCTCACGCCTATAATCCCAGCACTTTGGGAGGCCAAGGTGGGTGAATTAATTTAGGTCAGGAGTTCTAGACCAGCTTGGTCAACATGGCCAAACCCTGTCTCTTCTAAAAATACAAAAATTAGCCGGGTGTGATGGTAAGTGCCTGTAACCCAGCTACTTGGGAGACTGAGGCAGAAGAATCACTTGAACCCGGGAGGCAGAGTTTGCAGTGAGCCTGCAACCTCCAGCCTGGGCAAAAGAGCAAGACTTCGTCTCAATAAATAAATAAATAAATAAAATCTCACTGGATTTCCCCCTCACTGGCCTGGGAGGGTGCACAGTGTCAGCTGCCCCAGCCGGCCTCCTGATCCCCCTAATCACTGTCTACCTGGAGATCTGTCATGGAGCTCTCCTTGCCTCGAGGAGGTTGGGTGCTGCTCTCCCTTCACACCTCCCGCTCTCTGCTTGGGTTTACAGCTGTGTTACCCTTTCCTTCAATGCCTGTAACCCAGCTGATACACATCAGGGACTGTAAACAAGGCCTTCCAAAAGGCCCAGAGGCAACAAAAGGAAAGGAGCACAAAGGGCAGCATGCATCTAGAGAATCTCATTTACAGAGCTCAGGTCATGCTCTCCATGCTCTGTGAACTGCATCCTATCCACCTCTGCATGGTGGGCTCCACTGTAGCACCCACCATTAGGCCAGCTCTCTCCTTCAAGGGTGGTGCCCAGAGAGCCAGGCCAAAAGAAAGACAGGAGTGCTTTTCAAGTTCTGGTTTGCTTTCAGAAGACACACCTGAATCCTAGACATTTTACCATATCAGAAAATAAATGTTACAGAAAAAGTCTTTTCATTCATTGTGGTTTCCTTAAGACTAATGTTTAAAGTTGATAATAAAGAGGTTTTTGTTTGTTTTTCTTTGCTGTTCTGCCAATATCCTAGCTATTAAAAATTTGAGGCCAGATGGGTGGCCCATGCCTATAATCCCAGCATTTCGGGAGACTGAGGCAGGTGGATCACCTGAGGTCAGGAGTTCAAGACCCACCTGGCCAACATGGTGAAACTCTGCCTTTACCAAAATACAAAAATTAGCTGGATATGGTGGCCCACACCTGTATTCCCGGCTACTTGGGAGGCTGAGGCACAAGAATCACTTGAATCCGGGAGGCGGCAGTTGCCGTGAGCTGAGATTGCATCATGCACTCCAGCCTGGGCAACAGAATGAAACGGTGTCTCAAAAGAAAATGTGTTTTTTTGAGATGGATACAATGTGGTCTCCTGAAATTATTGCATGGTAGCTGATGGGCATCTACCTTTTAAACATTGACTAGATACTCAGATTAAGTGTACTGAAATAAATAATAGTATATCCACGGGAATCCTAGAATAAGTAATAGAACCTAATTTTCAGGTATCAGAGAATCACAATTTTTGGAAAGGTAACCCTACTTACTTTTTAAATTGATGTTTTTTGACGTCTTTGTACCGTAATTATCCACTTGTCTTATCATCTTTAAATCAAACTGTACGAATAGAAATTGTTTTGAATTTACTTTCTTATTTTTGTCTTCTTCTGCTATTAGAATCAACTGTTGCCTCTCATACCAGGAAGCCACATCTCCCCCACACCTGATGGAAGAAAACAAGTCCTCCAGTTAAAATTTGATCATCTTCCAAACATTTAGGAAAATGTTCTTTCAAGTGCAGAGTAATTTAATATGTACACATTTGGTAAAAGTGAGATAGGAATTCTTAGTGTTTCAAATGCAAATGAGCCATATGAAAATTAAGATGCCTTCTAGAATTGTTTTGCTCTGTTCATTGCTGATTCCTTTCCCCTTGCTTTTTACATGCCAATGTTATCTTTTAGAATATTTTCTTTAAATGTTATAAAGCCTAAAACTGCACATATGGAGGAGATATTTTCAATTTCATCAGAGCAGCCCCTCCTGAGTCTGTCTATATGGAGAATTTGTGAGATTATACTTTGATTTATGAAAAAGATTTACATGTGTCATCTTGCTTTAGCTGACCACATAATATCTTAAAGCAATATCCAATAGCCTGCCTCACTGTTTGTGTAAGAAATGACATATGTTCCTGCATTGTAATTCATACTTACTGTAACCAGGTCTATTGAGTAATGCTGGTATCTTATTCTTTGTTTTTATATTGGTTTGGAAAGAGAACCTTGAAAGGTCATTCAGCTTTATCTCTAGATTCCAGAGCAGGCTCTACTTTGTCTCATGAGGCATTGATGATTCTATTTTTAAAGGTAGCTAGAGAAAATTACGAATTCCAATACATAGCAAACAGTGAACCAATGACAAGGAATCGTCATCCTCATCAGTAACGCTCTCGGATAATTGGCTGACATCCTTTGTTATATCACCATTCCTTATTCTTTTCTCCTCCTGGCTAAATCATCTCAGGACCCAAACCAATCCTCCTGGGTGTGTTATCTAAATAGCTCATTGCCAGTACTCTCTTGCATACATTTGCATCCATAGCCTCTATGAAATTGTGCAGCCTAAAATTAGTGGGTGCATCATAATCAGGTTGGTTTGTAAACACGAGAGAAGGAAGATTATCTTTCAGTTAATATCACTTTATATCTCTTACGAAACAACAAAGCTAAGCAAACCCCTCAATAGCTGAGCTGAATTTACTATGGGATATTTTCCCAACTAAACTTGACATATGTATATACACATATATTTGTAAATATATACTTAAAATTATGAATTTTGCAGCACCATAGTAGGTGCCTTTTATCCTGGATATCAAAAATAACGCAGAATATTAGAAAGTACGTTTAGTTTGCTAACAAGGAACTCATATAAAATAACAGCATAGGGCTATCACTGCTAGGCAAAAAGGCACAATCAGTGATATTCTTATCAGGAAAAATTAAGAGTATTTTATTAACTCATTTCTGCTCCCGTGTCTGGCATACGTACCTGAATGTTGTCAAATTTTGCAAATACACATTATTCCAGAAATTTTCTGTGTCCGGCACTAAGAGTTAAGGATATATTATAATTGAAGAAACATTATAACATCTTACCTTTATTTCTGAAAGTCTTCTGCACTTAGAAACGTAATCTCCCAGAGAATCTCATTCAGTTATGTAGAAGCATCCATTTAATAAGGAATTATGACATCTAAACAATAGTTTCTTGTTCACAGGAAGGATTTTTTTTTTTTTTTTTTTTTTTTGACAGGTTCTTGCTGTCACCCAGGCTGGAGTGCAGTGGCACAATCACAGTTCACTGCAACCTCCACCTCCTTAGCTCAAGCGATCCACCCACCTCAGCCTGTGGCTTGGACTATAGTGGAAGCCACCACACCTGACTAATTTTAAATTTTTTTTTTTTTTTTTAGAGACAAGGTCTTCTTATGTTGCCCAGGCTGATCTCTAACTCCTGAGCCCAAGTGATCCTCTCACCTCTCGGCCTCCCAAAGTGCTGGGATTACAGGCATGAGCCACCACGCCTAGCCAGGAAGGACTTTTTAAGTGAGCTGATCTGATCTGGCCATTTTACATTTTTAGTGTAAATATAAGCTGTTAAGGACTTCTTATTTTCATCCTGTTATCAAGAATGTGCCTTTTCAGATTTGTGTGTTTCTTGCCTTATTTTTTCTTTTCGAGACACTGTCTCACTCTGTCACCAAGGCTGGAATGGCACAATCATGACTCACTGCACCCTCGACCTCCCAGCTCAAACAATCCTCCTGCCTCAGCCTCTCAAGTAATTGGGACTACATGCCACCATGCCCAGCTAATTTTTTGTAGAGGAAAGGTCTTGCTACTTTTCCCAGGCTGATCTCAAACTCCTGGGCTCAAGCAATCTCCCTGTTTTGGCCTCCCAAGTCACCACATCCAGCCAGTTTCCTTCATTTTTAATAGGATGATACCACGGTTGCAAAAGAAATGAGAAATGAAAGATAAAAGGCAACTTTGCTGAACGATGTATTTTTAGCTTTCATAATGTTTTTCATTTAAGCCTTCTTGTTACCAAACCACTCATACTGCTCTAGCTCTCCTAAATATATATATATCTATATGTTATGTATCTGTATAGATAGTATATTTATGCATATACATATATATACACACATACAAGATATGATATACACATGCAGAAAACAAGACAGCATTCCATTGCCCATTTTGCTTGTAATTGTGTTTCAAATACCAATGAAGTTTTTGGCAGGGATGGTAGGGTGACTATTTTCCCTTATTTTTGCTTACATTAAAAAATTAATTCAGGCCGGGTACGGTGGCTCAAGCCTGTAATCCCAGCACTTTGGGAGGCTGAGGCGGGTGGATCACGAGGTCGAGAGATTGAGACCTTCCTGGTCAACATGGTGAAACCCCGTCTCTACTAAAAACACAAAAAATTAGCCGGGCATGGTGGCATGTGCCTGTAATCCCAGCTACTCAGGAGGCTGAGGCAGGAGAATTGCTTGAACCCAGGAGGCAGAGGTTGCGGTGAGCCAAGACTGTGCCATTGCACTCCAGCCTGGGTAATAAGAGCGAAACTCCATCTCAAAAAAAAAAAAAAAAATTAATTCAAACTAGCATTTCTCTTTTTCATTTTTTTTTTTCCTCCGACAAATCCATCACTTAGGTGTCACTGGGTAAGGGACAGGAGAGAGCATCTAATGCTTAGAAAAATGCTCTGATACAGTCATAGTACTGTGAAGAAAAATAAACAGACTGGGCACAGTGGCTCATGACTGTAATACTAGCACTTTGGGAGGCCGGGGCGGGCAGATCACTTTTTTCCTTCTAAATTAGGTGTCTCACTTGAGGTCAGGAGTTCTAGCTGAGCCAACATGGTGAAACCTTGTCTCTACTAAAAATACAAAAATTAGCCTGGCATGGTGGTGGGCTCCTGTAATCCCAGCTACTCTGGAGGCTGAGGCAGGTGAATTAACTTGAACCCTGGAGGTGGAGGTTGTAGTGAGCTGAGATTACACCACTACACTCCAGCCTGGGCAACAGAGTGAGACTGTCTCAAAAGAAAAGAAAAGAAAAATTAGCTTCTGGTGCTATAAGCCTGTTTAATTGTCCCTAGGTGCCCCAAGCCACATCATAGCATTGCTGCTGCCTGCGTTGCCCAGGATCCCAAGTCTCAAGCTGTAACTCCTTCCTGTTTCAAGTACATATCTCTCACCTCTGTACTGCACAGATTCTCCCACACCTGTCAGCCTGTGCACAACAGTTGCCCTTCAACATCTACTTCCCAAATCGTGTAATGTCTTTCATAAGGCTTATCTTTAGCAAAAAATCTTGTCCCAGACTCTTCACCGAAACCCACTTGATCCCGTAATCATGTGTTTCTGTCAGGTTCTTGTGCAGTTTCTGGATCACCTGGGTTCTGTCTCATTTATGCAAACTTTCCAGCCTTTTAACTTATTTATGTAGCTCCCAGCATTTTGGGAGGCTGAGGCGGGCGGATCATGAGGTCAAGAGATCGAAACCGTCCTGGCCAACATAGTGAAACCCAGTGTCTACTAAAAATACAAAAATTAGCTGGGTGTGGTGACACACACCTGTAGTCCCAGCTACACAGGGGGCTGAGGCAGGAGAATTGCTGGAAGCCAGGAGGCGGAGGTTGCAGCAAGCCGAGATTGCGCCATTGCACTCCAGCCTGGCGCCTGGAGAAAGAGCAAAACACTGTCTCAAATGAAAAAAAAAAAAAAAGAAAGAAAAAATTAACAACTTCATTCTTGTTTTAGTAGAAGACTAAAGGTCTTTAAGAGTAGTAATTAGGGCCAGGCATAATGGTGCATGCCTGTAATCTTAGCACTTTGGGAGGCCAAGGCAGGTGGATTACTTGAGCCCAAGAGTTTGAGACAAGCCTGGGCAACATGTCAAAACTGTGATCTCTCCCAAACAAACAAACAAAAAATACAAAAGTTATCGAGGAGTGGTGGCATGGGCCTGTATTCTCAGCTACTTGGGAAGGTGAAGGGGGAGGATTCCTTGAGCCCCTGAAGTCAGCCATGGTTGTGCCACTGCACTTCCACCTGGGTGACAGGTTTGCTTGAACCTGGGAGGTGGAGGTTGCAGTGAAGTGAGATCATGCCACTGCACTTCAGCCTGGGCAGCAGAGTGAGACTCTGTCTCTAAAAATAAAATAAAATTATAAGAGTGGTCATTAGAGAATATAAATAGATCATTTGGTCTGAAGTTTGGACAGCTAGGTTCTAGGCCTAAACTGCAACTCTCTGTGAATCCTTGGCATAGAATTCAACTTTTCTATGACTTCTGTAATTTTACTGTTTTCTCATTTGTAAAATAAGAGAGTAGTGAGGCTAGATAATTGCTAAGTCTCCCTTTCAACTCTAAACTTCTGTAATTCTTTATCGCACATAGTGTTTTTATCCTGTTTGTATGTCCCACTGCAGGAGGCTTTCTAGAGAGTATTTTTCATTACCAACACCAAGATAAAACATTTGTGTTTATGATCTAGCCAGGAGTTATCTTCCTCTCTCTCACCTCTCTTTTGCTTGCTTGCTTGCTTGCTTTCACACTCAACACAAACACACACACAACTACACCCTACTAGTTCCATCGGGTCAATAGTAGTTTACAGGCAACCATCTAACACAGGTGAAATTTTCTAAATGAAAGTGGGTTTTGAAGCTAAGTATCACTAGATTTTAATGAGTATAAATAAAATAGGCGTGTTTTTAAAATGTAGAGTAATATGTAATCATTCTTTGATGTTTTCATCCCCCTCTACTTAGCTTGGAAATGATGCATATATTGTGAAATACTAAAATATTCATCAAGGCAAAGAACATTTAATCAAGTTTTAACTTCAGGAACACTTTTAGTAGTTTTGGTAAATGATAATTAAATTTTACAGATATATCTGAATTGTATACATTTTATATTTCAAAAGCAAGGACTCAGGATCTCTTTTTTTTTTTTTTTTTTTTTTTGAGATGGACTTTCAATGGCATGATCTTGGCTCACTACAACCTCTGCCTCCCGGGTTCAAGTGATTCTCCTGCCTCAGCCTCCTAAGTAGCTGAGATTACAGACGTAAGCCACCATGCCTAGCTAATTTTGTATTTTTAATAGAGATGGGATTTCACCATGTTGACCAGGCTGGTCTCGAACTCCTGACCTTGTGGGTGGTCCACCTGCCTCAGCCTCCCAAAGTGCTGTGATTACCCACATGAGCCACTCTACCCGACCTGGCTCAGTCAACTTTTAATTTACCCCATAATTTGCTCAAGCTGAGAATTTTGGTATTCCTACCCAACAGGTGTATAGATGATTTGTATTTTTAAAGTTAAAATTTTTCTTTCTATTATGAACACTACTGATTGACCACGTGTCTAAATATTGTCATATTGAAGATTCTGTGTGTCCACTTATGATTTTAGAACATATTTGTGTAGAAGCAGGTATATTTCAAATCACTTGAAATTGTAGCTATATGTTAATTAACATTGAAAATTAGCCAAATCGTAATTTAAACTACTAGAAACAATTCACTAAAAGCAATTTTAGTTTTATTATGTTAAATATATTATGGTTTTTAAAAATTAGCTTAAGATACTTTGAAAACCTACATATGGGATTAAATATTTTGGCGACTTTATATTTGTATATATAACAATATAAATGAATTTTTGATGAATATTTTAGTATTTCACAATATATGCATCATTTCCAAGCTAAGTAGAGGGGGATGAAAACATCAAAGAATGATTACATATTACTCTACATTTTAAAAACACGCCTATTTTATTTATACTCATTAAAATCTAGTGATACTTAGCTTCAAAACCCACTTTCATTTAGAAAATTTCACCTGTGTTAGATGGTTGCCTGTAAACTTGAATATGTTCTTTAGGTTATTTTAATAAAAGTTAGAAATATTTCTGTCTAATTTCTATCAACTCAGCTATTCATTCATTTTCGAATACTTTGTATTTAAATGATAAAAATTGTCATCTTCATATGTAAATTTCATAACTTGTTATTTAATTTCCTACTGGTTGGAATATCTTAACAGCCGGCATGGCAAACTTTTTTTGTGTGTGCCTTGGGTTGGAAATTTTTACAAATGGAAAAACTAACAAAATATTTTCCAGTCTAACTAACTAGATGCTTATCCCTGAGAAAATCTTTACAACTTGACTTTGAGGCTGTAAAATTTTTTTCCTTTCGATTTATCAAAATATTTATCTGATCCCTTATAATACTGAAGCTTCAGGATATGAAATTTTCTTGCATCTTCATTTTCAGGCTATCACAGTAATTTCTGTTGTGGGTTTTAAAAGATGAAAAGGGCTGAAGACCAAACTCAGACTTAGGATCAAAAGAGAGAAAAACAACTATAAAATAATGAATGAGGTCACTATTTAAATATGCTCCAATTCTTTCATTTTCTTTTGAACTAATCTTTCTGCTTTTATTACTTTTAATGGTGCCAGTGGTAAAAAGAGAATAGTAGATTGTTCCCATTGATGACTGCAACCATTTCCCCCAGCCCAGATGCCTTTTGCAATGATATTTTGCCATTCTTTTATCAAAAGGTGAAGTCGCCCTCCTCTGTCCCCACCTTGGGTCCAAGCTGGCCTTGGGATTTCCTGAGGCTCACAGAATGCAGCAGAGGTGATGCTGTGCCATTTCTGGACCTAGCCCTTGAAAGGCCTGGCAGCTTCTGTTTCCTCTCTCTGGGGAAGCTGGCTACCACTCTGCAAAAGAGCTTAGGCTGTACTACCAAGTTACCACATGGAGAGAGAGAGAGAGAGACCACTGGAGAAGCACTAAAGGGCCAGATCCATGAGTGAGGCCTTCCTGGACCTTCCAACTCTGTGCAGCAACCCGCCTAATATAGCCAAACAAGGGTCCCCAGCCAGCACCAAGTGGAATAGGTTAACTGCTCAGCTGAGCCTAGTCAACCCATAGAATTGTGAGAAATAATAAATCATTGTTTTAAGACACTAAATTTTGGGATGATTTGTTATGCAGCAATATATAACTGAAATAGAGTATATTTTTAGATTGCATACCATTATAATTGAAAGCATGTTCCCAAATAATATGCACAGTTAAAATAAGGCATAAGATCTGATGTTATTTAACCTGGAACTCTAAGTACATTCTAGGGAATCTGTCCGCACCACCTACCCAGTCAAGGCTGCTATACTTCCAAGGGTCTTATAAAACATGTATAAGCACTCTATAGGGGAAATCTAAAGCAGTGTATTAAAGAAATGGTCCAAAGATTGTATTTTACCAAATATATGAACACATGCTAGAAATTTGCTCAAGTTTTCACAGTGGCCTAAAAGGAAACTTCCAGTTTTTTTCTTTTTTGAAAAAACAGGAGTCTCATTATGTTGTCCAGACTGGCCTCAAACTCCTGGGCTCAAGTGATCCTCCTGCCTTAGCCTCCCAAGTAGCTGGGCATGGCTTATTTATTTATTTATTTATTGGTAGAGACAGGGGTTGTCACTATGTTGCCCAGGCCAGTTGAACTTCTGGCCTCAAGCTCTCCTCCTTCCTTATCCTCCCAAAGTGCTGGGGTTACAGGAGAGAGCCACCATGAGAGGCCTCATAGAATTTTTTTTAATGCAGTAGTTGCCATGTTTCCTCCCAAAGAAGCATGAAACCTCATCTTACCCAATTGCTTGTATCTTCCATTTGGTGGCTTTTAAATTCCTAATGTGGAAAGGCTCTTATCTTACAGCAAAAAAAATATGTCAGGTTATTCTCTTTACACCAATTTAGCTCATTGACACTCTTTGAAAACGTTTGCTTATTGCTTAGCAAACACTATCACCTGGAGAAAATCAGCCTCGATGGATACTCAGCCACCAGAAGGAAACAGCCTAATGAGTTTAACCTGAAAGACGTAAGACCTCACCAGAAAACTTAAAACACCAACAGGAACATCATGAAATAAATCTGACCATGACTCCAGAAGACTCCTGAGGGATTGGAATGATCAGAGATAGTAGAGTTGGCTGGGGTGGTATCACCAAGTTTTGAAGAAAAAACATTTTTGGTTTGCAAATACACAAAACAAATTTAATATTGTGTCTATTAGACAGTCATTGTGTTTCTTATAGTGATTAGCTATAAGAAACAACTAGGGAAAGGATAGGAGATCTGGGTTAGAAACGCAAATCTTTCTCTTTTTAATTTTTTTTTATTTTTATTTTGAGACAGGATCTCGCTCTGTCACCAGGCTAGAGTACAGTGGCATGATCTTGGCTCAGTGCAACCTCCACCTCCTGGGCTCAAGCCATCCTTTCACCTCAGCTAATTTTTGTGTTTTTAGTAGAGACAGGGTTTCACCATGTTTCCCAGGCTGGTCTTGAACTCCTGAGGTCAAGCTATCTGCCCACTTTGGCTTCTCAAAGTGCTGGGATTACAGGCGTGAGCTACAGCATTCAGCCCAGATCGTGCCATTATACTCCAGCTTGGATGACAGAGTGAGACTCTGTCTCCAAAAAAAAAGCCGGGTGTGGTGGTGCCCCCCTGTAATCCCAGCTATTCAGGAGGCTGAGGCAGAATTGCTTGAACCCAGGAGGTGGAGCCTGCAGTGAGCCAAGATCATACAACTGCACTCCAGCCTGGGCAACAGAGCAAGACTCTGTCTCAAAAATTAATTAATTAAAGATTATTAGTCATGAATTGACTTCAAAGCATTCATTAGAAGTCCTATCTTCAATTTCCAAATGTAAGCCAGGGCTGCTACTGCCCCAAACTCCTGAGAGCCCTACTGGGTTCACACCCTGAAAGCTCACAGTACTTCCCACCTACAACAAAGAATCTCTTCTTTCCCTAAGGCGAACCAGCTTGCTTTTCCCTTCTTGTTGAGCCCTTTTTTACTTGAACTTGAGCAGGATCATAACTAAATCTGTACTATTGACCGGCTGGCCTAAAAGAGATAAAAATCCCTTTCTCATTCTGCTTTAAATATTTAACATTTAAAACTTAGAATGTAATTAGAAGTTAGTTTCAAAGCAATCCCACTGAGAAGGTTAGAGAGATTAAGTACCAGTTTTAAAGGGCTAGCTTTCCCAAGAGCTGTTTGTCATCAGTATGCTCAGAAAATGGATGTGGGGCTGGGGTGGTGGGACTGTTGGATGACCAGAGGGCAACATGAAGGCATTGGAGCTTTCCTTAGGGGTTGGGAGTGGAGGGCACCACAAGAGAGAAACAGAGAAGTTAGAAATTTGCCTATAGCAAACATGTCCGCTTTGGAAATTTACCTATGCAGACCTTGGCCGTCATTTCTTCCAAAGAAATCCATCAAAGCAGTATAGGAAAGCGGAAAACGCCTTGGCTGGGATCTAGAGCTACCTCTGCTACTAATCCCATGGCATTGGGTGTGTCCTCTCCTGTCACTGGCCCCTCAGTCTGTAATAAGGGGTATCGAGCTAGATCAGATGATTTTAAGGATCCTTCCAGCTAAGACACTCTGTGAAATGACATAACAGGCCGAGGGTGATGGCTCACGCCTGTAATCCCAGCACTTTAGAATGCCAAGGCAGGTGGATCACTTGAGGACAGGAGTTCGAGACCAGCCTGGCCAACATGGTGAAACCCCATCTCTACAAAAAATACAAAAATTAGCCGGGTGTGGTGGCCAGTGTCTGTAATATTAGCTACTCAGCAGGCTGAGGTGGGAGAATCATTTGAGTCCAGGAGGCAGAGGTTGCAGGGAGCCATGATCTCGCCACTGCACTCCAGCCTGAACGACAGAGTGAGACTCTGTCTCAAAAAAAATAAAATAAATAATGTAATTAAATAAATAAAATGGCACAACAAATGGCTGCCATCCATCTACTGTCCTGCTCCTGTGTCTCCATCCACCCTCCTTTTCTCAGGTCTGTTGCAGATTGAATTGAGAGGTGAGCACAGAGAGAGGGCCTGGCTATTGATTGTACTCTATCCGCTTCACAAGGAAGAAACTATGTAGTCCCGCATCTTTCCACCATCCTGATCTCCTCTGGGATCTCCATTCTTCATCTTGTCTGCTGTGGAGAGCTACTAGCTCCACAGTGGCAAATGGATCCTGAGGGTGCAGCTGCTTTGCAAAAGCCCGGCTTTTATTTTTAAAACAAGCCAATGATATATAAGAGGTAGATGTTCTGTTATTCAACACTGGGCTTGGTTTTGCTTTGTTGTTGCCGCTGTCCAGTCTTGCCTTAGTAAGCACTTCAGCTCTTTGTTGCCTTAGATGATGGCATGTCATAAATAGAGGAGCTGGAGGCCACTCTGAAGAGGAAGAAGGCCGTTCTTACCTAGTAAGTGCCCAACAGGCCTTTTGATCAATAACATTGACAAAGAAGAATGTGCATGGTGGGGCAGAATAGCTATTAAACACAAGTGAAACCGAAACTTCAATTTTCAAATTGCAAAATTCCTAAGGATTAAAGTAAATCCTTGGCCAGGGTCCTAAGAAGGCTCCATCTAGCAACACTGCCAGGAGATTTTCCAGCACTCTCAGTGTGTAAAAGTCCCAGAACATTATTTGCAGTATTCTGAATTTTATCTGAACTTGCTATCACTTACCTTATCTTGAACAAACTTAGTGGTGTTTTTGTTTTTGTTTTGTTTTTGTTTTCTGGTTGTCAGAACTTCTAAACCCTTAGAACAATAATGACCAATGCAGTTTAGTATTTTAGGGAATTTGACAGCATCAAAGCTAGGAAGAAACATTAAATAACTGGAGAAATCAAGCCAGGCGCGGTGGCTCAAGCCTGTAATCCCAGCACTTTGGGAGGCTGAGGCGGGTGGATCACGAGGTCAAGAGATCGAGACCATCCTGGTCAACATGGTGAAACCCCGTCTCTACTAAAAATACTAAAAATTAGCTGGGCATGGTGGCACGTGCCTGTAATCCCAGCTACTCAGGAGGCTGAGGCAGGAGAATTGCCTGAACCCAGGAGGCGGAGGTTGCGGTGAGCCGAGATCGCACCATTGCACTCCAGCCTGGGTATCGAGCGAAACTCCGTCTCAAAAAAAAATAAATAAAATAACTGGAGAAATCTCAAACTTAATGTAGTAAAAAGGAAAGAAATATTTTAAGTCAATATTCTAAATATAAAGCAGCTATCATATATTGAAATACAATCATTAATACATAATAGAGCTAAATTATGGCTTTTTCAACTCATTTTAATTTTACCCATTTATGCAAGTATCATAGTTACATATGTGTACTATTTTTGCTTTTTAATTAAGAAGTAAAAATGATGCATAATGTACACAAATGTTGTTTTGAAATAATATACATTATGGAATGGCTAAATTGAGCTAATTAGCATATGTGTTACCTCACATACTTAACTGTGTGTGGTAAGAACACTTACAGTCTATTCTCTTAGCAATTTTTATAAATTCAATACATCATTATTAACCAGAATCACAATTTAACTAGAGTCAACATGTTGTGCAACAGATCTCCTGAACTCATTTCTCCTAACTGAAATTTTGTATCCTTTGACCAACATCTCCTCAACATATATGTACTATTACTTCTTTTCTGATGGCCTTTAAGTTCTTCTCACATTAACTGGTCCAAGAGAGCTAAAGTGCATGAAGCCTTAATCAGATGCCAGGCGTTGTACTGGATGCTTTATGTATTTTCTCTCCCGTACTTTCCCAGACAACATAGGAAGTAGGTTTTGATATCCACATTTTACAAATCTTAGGTTCAGAGAGGTAGCCAGAAAGTGGCAAAGCCAGCTTTTAAAATTTCAGAAAATTTTCACCAAATTTTTACCTTATTTTTGCGTTTGAAGTTGGTAAGCATTGACTGCCAAAAGCTAAGTCCCTTGCATGGGCCATTTTCAATTTCCCATCAACTTTTACATCTTGATAACTTGTGATTTCTCTAATGCCAACCTTAGTTAAAACAACTATGTCAGAACACTGTGTCCGTAGCATGACTAGCTCCAAACTATAACAAAAGTATCTCTTTTGGGGAGATGGGTGAGGAGACTCACTCTGTCACCCAGGCTGGAGTGCGTTGATGTCATCTCAGTTCACTGCAACCTCCGCCTCCCAAGTTCAAGCAAATCTCCTGCCTCAGCCTCCCAAGTAGCTGGGATTACAGGTGTGCGCCACCATGCCTGGCTAATTTTTGTATTTTTAGTAGAGACATGGTTTCACCATGTTGGCCAGGCTGGTTTCGAACTCCTGACCTCAAGTGATCTGCCCACCTCAGCCTCCCAATGTGCTGGGATTACAGGCGTGAGCCACTGCACCCAGCCCAAAATGATCTCTGTCTGTGGACATCTCATCATACTTGTAAATAAAATTATCTGCATATTTTTCTGCATATGCAAGGCCTGACTCTAACCAAAGTGACAGTGTTAAAATTATCATGAAATATATGAATGCTACATAAAAAGAGAATTTAAGCCGGGCGCGGTGGCTCAAGCCTGTAATCCCAGCACTTTGGGAGGCCGAGGCGGGTGGATCACGAGGTCGAGAGATCGAGACCATCCTGGTCAACATGGTGAAACCCCGTCTCTACTAAAAATACAAAAAAATCAGCTGGGCATGGTGGCGCGTGCCTGTAATCCCAGCTACTCAGGAGGCTGAGACAGGAGAATTGCCTGAACCCAGGAGGCGGAGGTTGCGGTGAGCCGAGATTGCGCCATTGCACTCCAGCCTGGGTAACAAGAGTGAAACTCCGTCTCAAAAAAAAAAAAAAAAAAAAAAAAAAAGAGAATTTAAATCAGGGAGTCCTTAGTGGGATCACACCAAAATTCTGATTTTACAGATTAGGAAACCAAGACCTTGAAAAAATTAAAAGACCAAAAGAAATGTTAAACATAGATTACATAGGTTGTCAAAACCATATTTGTTATTTAATTATTTATGTCTCTTTACCTTATGTAACGGTGAATTTGAGACCTCTTTTATGTACAATAATTATAAAATAAAATAGAAAAACAATTTTAAAAAGCAAGGATGATGAAATTGTTTAAAAAATAAATAGTGGTGATAGTTGCACAATCTGTGACTTAAAAAAACACTGAATTGCATATTTGGAAAGGGTGGATTTTATGACATGTCAATTAAATTTCAATGAAACTTTCTTTAAAGCACCACTATATTCATTTTTTATAAAATAGAATAGATGATAAAACCAGGTAACGATGCTGGGCGCAGTGGCTCACGCCTATAATCCTAGCACTTTGGGAGGCTGAGGTGGTCAGGTCACCTGAGGTCAGGAGTTCGGGACCAGCCTGGCCAACATGGCGAAACTCCATTCTACTAAAAATACAAAAATTGGCAGAGTGCAGTGGCTCATACCTGTAATCCCAGCACTTTAGGAGGCCAAGGCAGGCAGATCACCTGAGGTCAAGAGTTCGAGTCCAGCCTAGCCAACTTGATGAAACCCCATCTGTACTGAAAATACAAAATGTAGTGGGGCTTTGTGGTACATGACTGTAATTCCAGGTACCCGGGAGGCTGAGGCAGGAGAATTGCTTGAATCCAGGAGGCGGAGGTTGCAGTGAGCTGAGATTGCGCCACTGCATTCCAGCCTGGTTGACAGAGCAAGACTCCATCCTAAAAAACAAAACAAAAAAAAACCTAAAAAACAGGAAATTATGACTTCACTCTTTTCAAGTCTATCTTAGAATATCACCAGTGAATTGGCCCCCACTAGATTATTAGCTTACTGAATCAAGAACATTAACCTATTGCCTCCATTTCTCTATGGTAGAGTTTTAGGCCAAATTTTAAAGTTCCTATTGGGGGTTGAGAAATTATTTCCAAATAAGACTCTGGAATGTATTTCCAAAGAGAATACATTTTTCTCATGAGAAAATCTTTGAGTAAATTAGAAACCATAAACTTTAGGGTCTTGTTGATTTCAATTAGGAAACAAAGTTCAATCTGTTGTTCTTTATGTACACAAGCATGCATTTCAAGCAAAATGCTTTAAGATGAGTACACACAAACTGATCTAGGAATTCCCCTTCTTCAAATTTATCATAGAATGTAATGAACTCAGAAAAAGATTTGAGAACAAAGATCTTCATCACAGAATTATCATGATTTATAATAATGAAAACGTGGAAATAAACCTGAAAGTCCAAAAACAGGAGAATTTTATGGTGTAGTAGAATATGGTGAAGACCTTTTAAAAATGGGGTTTTAGGCGAGGCACAGTGGCTCACGCCTGTTATCCCAGCACTTTGGGAGCCCAAAGCAGGCGCATCACCTGAGGTCAAGGCCAGCCTAACCAGCATGAAGAAACCCCATCTCTACTAAAAATACAAAATTAGCCAGGCATGGTGGCACATACCTGTAATCCCAGCTACTCAGGAGGCTGAGGCAGGAGAATCACTTTTTTTTTTTTTTTTTTTTTTTTGAGACGGAGTTTCACTCTTGTTACATAGGCTGAAGTGCAATGGCACGATCTCGGCTCACCGCAACCTCCGCCTCTTGGGCTCAGGCAATTCTCCTGCCTCAGCCTCCTGAGTAGCTGGGATTACAGGCACGTGCCACCATGCCCAGCTAATTTTTTGTATTTTTAGTAGAGACGGGGTTTCACCATGTTGACCAGGATGGTCTCGATCTCTTGACCTTGTGATCCACCCGCCTTGGCCTCCCAAAGTGCTGGGATTACAGGCTTGAGCCACCGCACCTGGCAGGAGAATCACTTTAACCCAAGAGGCAGAGGCTGTGGTGAGCTGAGATCATGCCATTGCACTCCAGCCTGGGCAACAAGAGCAAAACTCCGTCTCAAAAAAAAAAAAAATGGGGTTTTAAAAATCTGCATTATTTTTCAGATTACAGCGATAATAGCAATATACAAAAATTGCAACAACAAAAAAAATTAAACCTCCGAATACTTCCCCACAATCTGCACCTCCCCCAACCCTTTTTTTAAAGACAGAGTCTTGCTCTGTCGCTCAGCCTGCACACTGCAACCTCCACCTCCCAGGTTCAAGCGATTCTCATTGCCTCAGCCTCCCAGGCAGCTGGGATTACAGGTACCCATCACCATCCTCGGCTAATTTTTGTATTTTTAGTAGAGACAGGGTTTTGCCACAATGGCCAGGCTGGTCTCGAACTTCTGGCCTCAAGTGATCTGCCTACCTCAGCCTCCCAAAGTGCTGGGATTACTGGAGTGAGCCTCTGTGCCTGGCTACAATCCCCCTTTCTGAAGAGACAACCAAAATTAAGTGCTTGGTGAATATTTTATATGATCATCCTATAATACTGCTTTGCAGTTTGCTTTTATATTTCCCAAATTTTCTATGGTTGGCCTGTTAAAAATAGTACTGGCTTTGCTCCATCTAAAAATAATACAGGGTTTTTTTGGTAGACAAACTGGAAAATATAGATAACCCCAAATAAAACATAGGAAGTCACTTATGATCTCCCTATCCTGAGGTAATAACTATTGCCATTTAGATAATACTGTGTGTTTTCTATTTCTCAGAAATAAAATTATACTGGCCATAATTTTTGTAACTGCCCTTTGTCATTTAAATGTATTGTGGGGCCAGGCACAGTGGCTCAAGCCTGTAATCCCAGCACTTTGGGAGGCCGAGGCGGGTAGATCACGAGGTCAAGAGATCGAGACCATCCTGGTCAACATGGTGAAACCCCATCTCTACCAAAAATACAAAAAATTAGCTGGGCATGGTGGCACGTGCCTGTAATCCCAGCTACTCAGGAGGCTGAGGCAGGAGAATTGCCTGAACCCAGGAGGCGGAGGTTGTGGTGAGCCGAGATCGCGCCATTGCACTCCAACCTGGGTAACAAGAGTGACACTCCGTCTCAAAAAAAAAAAACAAGTATTGTGAACAGTTTTTAAATATTATTAAATGCTCTTCTACAAAATAATTATTTGGCCAGAGAGTACTATAATTCATATATAGGCATTCAGTTTTTGTTACCAGTGTTTGCTTTCATAATTGATGCATGAATATTTGTATAGATAAATCTTTGTGCACGTATACTGTATAACATCTGGAGGCCAGGTGCAGTGGCTCGCACCTGTAATCCCAGCACTATGGGAGGCTGAGCCGGGGGGATCACTTGAGGTCAGGAGTTTGAGACCAGTTTGACCAACATGACAAAATCCCATGCACTAAAAACACAAAAATTAGCCCAGCATGGTGGCTGGCGCCAGTAATCCCTGCTACTTGGGAGGCTGAGGAAGGAGAATCACTTGAACCTGGGAGGTGAAGTTTGCAGTGTCCAGCCTGAGTGACAGAGCAAGACTCTGTCTTTTAAAAAAAGTTGTGGAGGAGGCGGAGATTGCAGTGAGCTGAGATCACACTGCTGTACTCCAGCCTTGGCGGACAAAGCAAGATTCCATCTCAAAAGAAAAAAAAAAAAATCATCTGGATAAATAGCTAGAAATGGAATTGCTGAGTCAGGTATTCTGCAACATTTTAATGCTTATGATACTTATTGTCAAGATACTTCAGAAAAAGATTTAGTAGTTTTCTTCCCAGCAGTGGTATGAGACAGTGGTCATTTTCCATGCTTTCAGCAGTGCCAGATGTTGTTAATCTGGGGACTCACTTTTATTATTTTTTCTCTTATTTAAAAAATGATAAAGATTTGTTATAGAAACTTAGTGTGTACAAAGAAAATAAAATAAAAATCACTAATGATATCATCAATCATTGATTTTCTGTTTCTCTGTAGGTACTTAAATGCACATGTACATTTGTATTTTTTAATTTACTAAAATTAAATCATGGGAGTAATAAATAACACCTAATCGTGCCTGTAATCCCAGCACTTTAGCAGGCTGAGCAGGTAGATCACTTGAGACCAGGAGTTTGAGACCAACCTGGGCAACATAGTGAAACCCCATCTCTACTAAAAATACAAAAGTGAGCTTGGCTTTGTGGCACACACTTGTAATCCCAGCTCCTCGGGAGGCTGAGACATGAGAATTGCTTGAACCTAGGAGGTGGAGGTTGCAGTCAGCCGAGGTCATGCCACTGCATTCCAGTCTGGGCAACACAGCAAGACCCTGTTCCCCCCTCAAAAAGAAAAAAAACACGCAAAACAAATGCACACACACACAAACACCTGATATACATACTAATATTACCTTGTGTAATACGTTATGCTATTGGTTTAAAGTAAGTTAGCTCCTTGAATTTTTATACCCCTATATAATAATACTATTGTTAGTAGTTATGTTTCCGTTTTTTTACAAAAAGAAAAACTGAGTGAAAAATTAAGAAACTGACCCTAGGTAATATAGCTGATATGTGGCAGAGCTGAAATTAATCTAGTTTCAGAGCCCCTGTTCTTACATCCAATAGCAGCTTCTCACCTGGGATGGTCAGTTTACTACAACTATAAGTCATGACCTGACTCCTTTTACTTAAACAAGAGGATTTATTACTTTTAACTAAAAGGATGCCTCTATATAAAAATTACTGAATAAATAAATAAACTGGGAGGTAGGGAGCAATCCTTCTTACAGAAGAATTCCAAGTACTGTTATGTAGATATTACTCCCTCCAAAGGGTGGAGCTTAGCTCGCCTTCCCCTTGAATATGGGTTGGACTTAGTGACTCTCTCCCAAAGAACAGGGTATGGAAAGGGAAAAAAAAAAAAAAAAAAAAACTGGGGACTTTGCAAAGGAGAAACCTGGCAGATCCCACCGGAATCATGTGACCCGGTGAACATCACCAGTATGAATCATGTTGATGTCATGTATCCCGGATCTGGTGTGATGAGGAGGGCACCGTACCATTGGCATTCTTAGCACAATCCATAACCCTGGTACAATCATGAGAAATTAACATTAAACAAACTTAAGTTGAGGAACAGTCTACAAAATACCTGACTGGTACTCCTCACAAGTATCAAGGTCAAGGGTAACCAAGAAACTATCACAGATCAGAGGAAGCGGAGGAGACACCAGGATGAAGTGCACTGTGAGGTCCTGGATTGGATACTAGAACAGGAAAAGGGCATTTGTGGAAAAGCTGGTGACATCCAAATGAAGTCTGGAGTTTAATGGACCAGCATTGGTTTCTGTACCATAGTTTCATACGGTGTTAACTTTACGCAAAACCAGATGAGGCATGGAAAGGAATTACCAATGTTATCTTTGCAACTTTTCTGTAAATCTAGAATTATTCAAAAATAAAGGTGTGTTTTAAAAAAGGATGCTAGGTCAAGTGTGGTGGCTCACACCTGTAATTCCGGAACTTTGGAAGGCTGAAGCAGGAGGATTGCTTGAGCCCAAAGAGTTCAAGACCAGCCCGGGCAACACAGCAAGACGCCATCACTATTTTATTAAAACAAAAAGAAAAAAACACACACAAATATAGGACTCCTGTTTCTATATGAACACCACTTGTGGGTAGCAGAGGTAAGGTTCCAGCTGTGGCAGGCGTCTCAGACTGTCAGAACCTAAACCAGACCCCTCTCTTCTTCCTTTTTGGTTTTTGTTTGTTTTGATGGAGTCTCACTCTGTCGCCCAGGCTGGAGTGCCATAGCGTGATCTCAGCTCACTGCAACCTCCGCCTTCTGGATTCGAGTAATTCTCCTGCCTCATCCTTCCAAGGAGCTGGGATTACAGGTGCCTGCCACCATGCCGGGCTAATTTTTGTATTTTTCATAGAGACGGGGTTTCACCATGTTGGCCAGGCTGTTCTCAAACTCCTGACGTCAGTGATCCACTGGCCTCAGCCTCCCAAAGTGCAGGGATTACAGGCACCCAGCCCCTCTCTCTTGTCATTATTTCCTGGTGAGGGGCCATCATCCAGCCAGAGTGAGGTCTATAGGGAAAACTCAGGTACGTAGGGCCAACTGATCTCTAGGGCCTGATCCCAGGGACTAAGAGGCGTTTTTTTGCAAGGGTTCGTTTTATAGTTTCTGCAGAAGTGACAGACCTCTGATATTGATTAGTCCATACATGCCTCTGATACATTTCTAACTCTAAATATTAGCAAGCAAAGGAGGAGATGGTACAGCCCATTCTTTGGTTCACTTCAAGCATGGAAAAGAAAAGTATGTTAGGATCACCAAGTACTCAGAGAACATCAAAACCCTGTGTGTTATCTTTTGCTGGACTATATACCCGATATTTCCTTAGATCATGAACCAGAACTGTTTCCCTGGCTACAAGGACCAACTCACTAAGACAAAGAGCACAAAGAATGTATCATTCCAGGAATACGTAATGTCAAATGCCAAACTTTTGTATGAATATGTATATATGTGTGTCCTAACCATTGGAAAGAGACTTCTTATAGATTTAGAGACTAGTATAGCTCTCAACCACTTTGTAATCTGCTGCTTTACTTTTTTCACTTAATAAATTATGAACATCTGTCCATGTTATTAAATGTTCTTCTACAAATCTTCCATAGATATGATGATCACAAAAGGACTAGATAAATTAAGGGGCACATATCAAGTTCTGTGGTTGTTTAAAAGAATGAAATAGATCTCCATTTGCTCATATAGAACAGTCTCCAAAAATTAAGTGTAAAGAGCCAAGGGGCCAGGAGCAGTGGCTCATGTCTATAATCTTCCATTTTGGGAAGCGGAGGCCAAAGGATCATTTGAGCCCAGAAGTTCAAAACCAGCCTGGGCAATAGTGAGACCCTGTCTCTACAAAAAAGGAAAAAATTATCCAAGTGTGGTGGTGCACACCAGCTACTCAAGAGGCTGAGGTGGGAGGATTGCTTAAACCCAGGAAGTCAAGACTGTAGTGAGCTGTGATCATGCCACTGCACTCTGGCCTGGGTGATGGAGTGAGATCCTGTCTCAACAACAACAACAACAACAAAAAAGCCAAGAGCAGAGCAATAGGTATAATATGCTATCATAACTGGGCGCAGTGGCTCACGCCTGAAATCCCAGCACTCTGGGAGGCCAAGGCAGGCAGATCACGAGGTCAGGAGATTGAGACCATCCTGGCTAACACAGTGAAACCTCCTCTCTACTAAAAATACAAAAAATAAGCCGAATGTGGTGGCACACACCTGCAATCCCAGCTACTCAGGAGGCTAATACAGGAGAATCGCTTGACCCTGGGAGGTTGAGGTTGCAGTGAGCTGAGGTCATGCCACTGCACTCCAGCGTGGACAACAGAGCAAGACCCTGTCTCAAAAAACTAAAACTAAAACTAAAAATAAAAATAAAAATAAAAATGCTATCATATACATGAAAGAAAATATAGATATTCACTTTAACCTGGGAGGTAAAGGTTGCAATGAGCCCAGATCATGCTGCTGCACTCAAGCTTGGGCGAGCGACAGAGTGAGACTTCATCTCAGAAAAAAACAAAAACAAAAAAGAGAAAATATAGATATGACATAGCAGGAGAGAATGTCTCCGAATGGATTAGATTGAAAGGGAAACATTTTAGTTGTCTTCAAGGAGGAAACTCAGTGAGTGAAGGATAGGGATGGAAAAAAGTTTACTTTTTTAACTGAATAGCCTTTGTATCTTAAAATTTTGTATGATATTCATGCATTACTTATTTTAAAGGAATAATTTTTTAAAATTTCAATGTCATAGTTAATGCCTGCCTCATATTTGCATTAGGCTGTTTCTTTCTTTCTTTTAGAGATGGGGTCTTGCTATGTTGCCCAGGCTGGTCTTGAACTCCTCAGCTCAAGCAATCCTGCCTTGGCCTCCCAAAGTTCTGGATTACAGGTGTGAGCCTGGCCTGCATTAGGCTGTTTCTGAGGATCACTATTATAGATAAGGCTATATGCCATCTCTTAGTAGCTAAATCTTTGCCTACATTAATGCTAATTTCCTTCAAATAAATTACTGCAAATAAAATTGCTGAGTCAAAAGGTGGGAATATTTTTAGAATTTTTGGTATGTTTTGCTAAATTCTCCAGGAAAATTGAACTCATACTGACACCATCATATTTCCCTATATCTTTCACTGGTGGTAAAGAGGTTTTTTTCCCCTTCTCATTTTAGTAGGATAAAAATATAATGGAATTTTTTGTTTGTCTGTTTCAGGAGGAGAACATGGATGGTAAGCTTTCCAAGTCCTTGCATATATATCTTCATAGTTTTGTCCATTACAGTTACTTTTATTTTCATTGTTTTAGAGTCAGGGTCCATCTATGTTGCCCAGGCAAGTCACAGACTCCTGGGCTTATGCCATTGTCCCACTCAGCCTCCACATAGCTAGGACAACAGGTGTGCGGCAGAACATTATACATTTTAAAGTTTGAGATAATTTTGTTTGACAACTTTGAAGACAGACCATCTATTATCTTCTAATATCCAGCACTGCTGATGTAGAGTCTGACATTACCTGACGTGGGTCGCTTTGTAAGTTACTAGGTTTCTTTCTTCCTTTCTCGAAGCTTTTATTTTATTTATTTATTTATTTATTTATTTTTAAGACACAGTCTTACTGTGTCACCGAGGTTGGAATGCAGTGGTGCAATTTCAGATCACTGCAACCTTTGCCTTCTAGGCTTCAGTGATTCTGCCTCAGGCTCCCAAGTAGATGGGACTGCAGGCCCCAGCCATCACACCTGGCTAATTTTTTTGTGTGTTTTTAGTAGGGATGGGTTTTCACCATGTTGGCCGGGCTAGTCAGGTGTGAGCCACCACACCCAGCCTGGAAGTTTTTAGAGTTTGGACTTCATAGTTGGATTTTGCTAGATTATGCTGCTTTGCAACCTCAAAATCTTGTAGTTTACAATAACAAGTATTTATCTCCTGCTCATGTTACAGGTCAGAGGCTGTGTTTCCCTGCTGCAGCTCTGCTCCAGGCTGCATTGAGAAGTGATTTCACATGTCTTCTCATTCAGGGACCCAGCCAGAGGACCAGCTCGTATGGTAAATATGCCCTTCTCATGGCAGACGGCACGGGAAACCCACAAAACCCTTAAAATGTTCTGTTCAGGAGTGGTGTGTGTCACATCTGGTCACAGTTCATTTTCCAAGGCAAATTAATGGGCCAAGTTCAAGTCTAGGTCGCCTACCTGGAGCATGTGAACTAGCCTTCTTAGAGTTCTGAACTTTCCCTAGGAAGTATCCAGCCATGAATTCAGCTCCTTTATTTTCACAAAAATTCTATCCAAATAAAGCATTTTGTGAGTAGTAGTCTTTACTAAGGAATGGAAGAAAATATGAAAGCAGAGGCAGGGTATTTATAGCAGTGGCATAAAAAAAAATTTTAAATTGGAGTTTTGACATTCATGGGTATAAAATAAAAGTTTTTTGACTCCCTGACCACAGAGGGTCTTTGGCTCCCTCTTCCCCCCATGTCATAATCACATCTTACTGTCCTAACTCTCCTCTTCGTCCTCATCTCACTCCTCTTCACCTCACGCTCCAGTTCTTGGAATTTTGGGATTGATATTCTGGAACTTGAGCAGGAAGTGGGTGATCTGACGGAGGAAGATTAAACACGGCTGTTTCAGTTATCTCTGGCTGCATAACAAACTACCCCAAAACACAGTGGCTGAAAACAACAGCCATTTGATTATCTCTCACAGTTCTGTGGGTTAGCTGGAGCTGAGCGAGATGATTATTTCTGCTGGTTTCATTTGCGGCCTCACGTGCTGCTGCCGTCAGATAGCAGTGGGGCTGAAATGTCAAGATGGCCTCCCCCATGTGTCTGGAGAAGCTGGGGCACTGAGGCACCCAGGCCTCTCTCTCTACCCCCTATAATCTCAGGGCCTTTCTCTCTCCTGTGGTTGCTCCATGTGGTCCCTCTAGCAGGGTAGCAGGACTGTTCCGTGTTTGCTCAGAGCTCCAAAACGTGCAAAAGCAGAAGCTGCCAGGCCTTAAAGCCTAGGCCCAGGGTGGGGAGAGCATCACTTCCATAGTTTCTCACTAGATCAGGTGAGTTCCAAGGACAGCATGGCAGGTGACCATACAGAAGCATGAATAACAGGAGGCGTGCTACCTTGGGACGCACTTTTGGAGAAAGATACCACAATGCTTTAACAACAGCAGTTAATAGTATTCATGCCCTTGTTAACTGTAATCATGAAGTAGTAACAAAAGTTAATATTCACCATTGGCATTATTAAAGTACTGGCCAGGTGCAGTGGCTCATGCCTGTAATGCCAGCACTTAGGGAGGCCAAGGCAAGTGGATCACTTGAGGTCAGGAGTTCAAGACCAGCCTGGCCAACATGTCGAAACTACGTCTCCATTAAAAATACAAAAAAATTAGCCAGGTGTGGTGTTGGGCACCTGTAGTCCTAGCTACTTGGGAGGCTGAGACATAAAAATCACTTGAACCCGGGAGGCAGAGGTTGCAGTGAGCTGAGATCACGACACTGCACTCCAGTTTGGGCAACAGAGCAAGACTCCATCTCAAAATAAACAAACAAAAAATAAATAGTAAAGTACTGATTTTAAACTAAATCCTTCCATTACTTTGTTAATCGAAGATTTTGATTTTTGAGACCTCTCATTCCTACTTTCCTTCCATTCCAAATAGATAAGGGATTAGAGGCCAGGCACGGTGGCTCTCGGCTGTAATCCCAGCACTTTGGGATTACATCCCAACCCACATGAGGTCAGGAGTTTGATACCAGCCTGGCCAACGTAGTGAAACCACATCTCTACTGAAAATACAAAAATTAGTCAGATGTGGTGGTATCACCTGTGATCCCAGCTACTCAGGAGGCTCAGGCAAACAAAGATTGCAGTTAGCTGAGATTGTGCCATTGCACTCCAGCCTGGTGACAAGAGTGAAGACTCCGTCTCAAAAAAAAAAAAAAAAAGATATAGCATTAATAGGATTATTTAGTTTATCTGTTGAATAACTTTATACTTTAAATATGCTTACACTTTTTTTAAAACAATCAACAGTGTTTAGTTCATAAGTTAGGAGATACTATCACACCTAGCTGTCCTCTAGTCACTTGGGAAGCTAAGCTGGGAGGGCAACCTCTCCTCTCTTCTTGCTAATTTCTTTTCTTTCTTTCTTTTTTCTTTTCTTTTCTTTTTTTTTTGAGATGGGTTCTTGTCTCATTGCCCAAGCTGGAATGCAGTGGCACAATCATGGCTCACTGCAGTCTTGACCTCCCAGGCTCAAGCAATCCTCCTGCCTCAGCCTCCCAAGTAGTTGTGACAATAGGCATGCACTACCACACCCAGCTAATTTATTTTGTAGGTTTGTAGAGACAGGGTTTTGCTATGATGCCCAGGCTGGTCTCAAACTCCTGGACTCAGGTGACCCTCCTGCCTCAGCTTTCCAAAGTACTGGGGTTACAAGAGTGAGCTACCACACTCAGCCCTAACTGCTAATTTCTGTCTGCTATAATTTGCATCAAGGTTGATAACATTTACAGTATTCTGTAATTAGACTTGCCTTTCATACTTCTCTATATATTGATTCTGAAAGTTTAAAAACAATAAGAAGAGTTTGTGTTATCATTTTTCATCCAACTGTTTTTGAGGCCTGCTATGAGATAAGCAGATTCTTATAGTGTTAACAAGACACACAATTCCCCTACCTTTGTCAAGCTTAAATGGGAGAAAGAAACAATCAACTAGAAAACAAATGCAAAATAAAACATTAAGTAGTGCAATGAAAAAAAAAGCCAAGAAAAAAAAGAGAATGTCTGACAGGAGGTGAGTTTACACAGTACAGTCAGGCAAAGCCTTCTGAGGGTGACACAATTTGTTTCATTTTTTTGAGACAGAGTCTCACTGTATGGCCCAGGCTGAAGTGTGGTGGCACGATCTCTGCTCACTGCAATCTCCGCCTCCCAGGCTCAAACAATTCTCGTGCCTCAGCCTCCTGAGTAGTTGGAATTACAGGTGTGAGCCACCATACCTGGATGAGTGATATAATTCTGAGAGAGGTGATGGTTGCACAACATTGTGAATACTCTAAATGCCACAGAATTGTACGTTAAAATTTTTTATTTTATTTTTAATTTTTGAGACAAAATCTCGCTCTGTCGCCCAGGCTGGAGTGCAATGACACGATCTCGGCTCGCTGCAAACTCTGCCTCCACAGTTCAAGTGATTCTCCTGTCTCAGCCTCCCACATATCTGGGGTTACAGGTGTGTGCCACCACACTGGGCTAATTTTTGTATTTTTATTAGAGATGTGGTTTCACCATGTTGGCCAGGCTGGTCTCAAACTCCTGACTTCAAGTGATCCATCCGCCTCAGGCTCCCAAAGTGTTGGAATTACAGGCCACCACGCCCGACCCAGAACTGTACATTTTTAAATGGTTAGTTGGTTTTTGTTTTGTTTTATTTTGTTTTTTTGAGACAGGATCTCTCTTTGTCACCCAGATTGGAATGCAGTGTTGTGATCACAGCTCACTGCAGCCTCAGCCTCCCAGAGGCTCAAGCAATCCTCCCAGCTCCGCCTCCCAAGTGACTGGGACTATAGGCCCGAGCCACCACACCTGACTAATTTTTTGTAGAGATGGGGTCTCACTTTGTTGCTCAGGCTGGACTCAAACTCCTGGGTTCAAGTCATCTTCCCACCCCAGTCTCCCAAAATACTGGGATTACAGGCATGAGCCATCATGTCCGGCCTTAGTGTGTATAATATAAATTTCACCTCAATTAAAAAAAAAATGTCACATTTGAACAGATATCTGAATGAGCAAGAAGCTTTGTGGCTGTCTGGGTGAGGAATGATCCAAACAGAAGAGTCGGTGGGAAACGTCAAGGCAGGAATAAGCTGACTGAGCTTCAAGGATCAGGTGGAGGCTAGGGTGCCTGCAGCAGAGGGCGCAGGGGGCTGGGCAGCGGTTGCGGTGAGCTGAGATCGCGCCATTGCACTCCAGCCTGGATAACAAGAGTGAAACTCCGTCTCAAAAAAAAAAAAAGAAAGAAAGAAGATACTTTTTCCTCATAATTTCTTTTTTTTTTATGAAAGAGAAAGAGAAAGGGGAGAGAGAACAGGAGTCTTGCTCTATTGCCCAGGATGGAATGCAATCTAAAAAGAGATATTAAAAACCTCTTTTATGCCGATAATTGTACTGAACAGTGGAGACAGGAAGGAATAAGGGAAGAAAAAAACAGCCAATAAATATTTCATTTAAATCTGTGAAATGCTATGCAAATACTGACAGTAATTTACTTCCATTTATGTGGTCACTTTCAAAATAGGTGTAATGTGATACTGAAAAAAATGTATGTTTTGTGGAGCTGGGGTGAAGAATTCTGTAAATATTCACTGAGTTTACTTGTTCCAGGTCTGAGTTCAAATCATAAATGTCCCTGTTAATTTTCTATCTCGTTGATCCGTCGAATGTTAACAATGTGGTGTCAAAGTCTGCCGTTATTACTGTGTGGGAGTGCAAGTCTCTTTATGTCATTAAGAACTTGTCTTATGCATCTGGGTGCTCCTATATTGGGTGCATATATATTTATGATCATTGACTCCTGTTGTTACATTGATCCTTTTACCATTATGTAATGTCCTTCTTTGTTTCTTTTAGTCTTTGTTACTATTAAAGTCTATTTTGTCAGAGATGAAAGTTATAACTCCTGTTTTTGTTTTTGTTTTTTTCCTCTCCCCATTTGGTTGGTGAGCCTTCCTCGAACCTTTTGTTTTGAGTCTTGAGTCTTTGTGTGTCCTTGCTTATGAGTTGGATCTGGATACAGCGTGCCGATGGGTTTTGACTTTTTATTCAATTTGCGTGTCTGTGTATTTGATTGGGGCATTTAATCCATTTAAATTTAGGATTAATATTGATATTTGTGAGTTTAATACTGTCATTTAATGCTAGCTGGCTATTTTGCCCATTACTTGATATAGATTCTTCATTATGAAGATACTCTTTACCTTTTGGTAAGTTTTTGGGATGACTGATACTGATTGTTCCTTTCTGTGTGTAGTGCTTCTTTCAGAAGCTCTTGTAAAGCAGGCCTGGTGGTGATGAAATCTCTGAGTGCTTGCTTGTTCGTAAAAAATTTTATTTTTCCTTCATTTATGAAGCTTAACTTGGCTGGATATGAGATTCTGGGTTGAAAATTCTTTTCTTTAAGGATATTGAATATTGGCCCCCACTCTCTTCTAGTTTGTAGGGTTTCTGCTGAGACATCTGCTGTAAGTCTGATAGGTTTCCCTTTATGGGTAACCTGACCTTTTTCTCTAGCTACCCTTAGAATTTTCTCCTTTATTTCAACCCTGGTGAATCTAATGATTATGTGTCTTATGGTTGCTCTTCTTGAGGAATATCTTTGTGGTGTTCTCTGTATTACCTGGAGTTGAGTATTGTCCTGCCTCACTAGGTTAGGAAAGTTTTCCTGAATAATATCCTGAAGAATATTTTCCAGCTTGGATTCATTCTCTTCATGACATTCAGATACACCTATCAAATATAAATTAGGTCTTTTCACATAGTCCCGTATTTCTTGGAGACTTTGCTCATTCCTTTTTGCTTTTTCTTCTCTAATCTTGTCTTCTTGTTTCATTTCATTAAGTTGGTCTTCGACCTCTGATATCCTTTCTTCTGCTTGATCAATTCAAGTGTTAAAACCTGTGCATACTTGGCAGCGTTCTCGTATTGTATTCTTCAGTTCCATTAATTCACTTATATTCCTCTCTAAATTGTCTATTCTTTTTTTTTTTTTTTTTTTTTTTTTGAGACGGAGTTTCGCTCTTGTTACCCAGGCTGGAGTGCAATGGCGCGATCTCGGCTCACTGCAACCTCCGCCTCCTGGGTTCAGGCAATTCTCCTGCCTCAGCTTCCTGAGTAGCTGAGATTACAGGCACGTGCCACCATGCCCAGCTAATTTTTTGTATTTTTAGTAGAGACGGGGTTTCACCATGTTGACCAGGATGGTCTCGATCTCTCGACCTCGTGATCCACCCACCTCGGCCTCCCAAAGTGCTGGGATTACAGGCTTGAGCCACCGCGCCCGGCCTAAATTGTCTATTCTTGTTAGGATTTTGTCAAACCTTTTTTCAAGGTTCTTAGTTTCTTTACATTGGGCTAGAACATGTTCTTTTAACTCACAGAAGTTTCTTATTATCCACCTTCTGAAGCCTAATTCTGTTATTGGAACACACTCGTTCTCCATCAGGCCTTGTTCCCTTGTTGATGAGGAACTGTGATCCCCTGTAGAGGAAGAGGCGTTCTGATTTTGAGTATTCTCAGCCTTTTTACGCTGGTTTCTTCCCGTCATTGTAAATTTATCCACCTGTCGTCTTCATAATTACCGACTTTCAAATTAGGTCTCTGAGTGGATGTCCAACCTGTTGATTCCCAGCGCCAGAATCTGAGCAACCCACTGTGCCGGCCAAAACAGCAGCGTTAAGATTCATGGTGCTTTTCTGCTCGGGAATCTCCAGTCTGGCTTCCTTCTTGAGTCCCTTTTTCAATCAGCTGAATAGGCAACTCTGCCTTCCCGGAGCAAGGGGACCCAGTCCCATTTACTCTGCACCGAGAACTGTCTCACAGGCAAAACCGCCGTGCAGGCCACAAGAGTTGCGCCCGCGACCCGTGGGGCTCCTCCGCTGGGAATCTCCTGGTCCGTGAGTAACAAAAATTGATCTGAAAGTGTGGCCTCCTCTCGTTCTCTGTGCTTTCACTGGGAGCTACGATCCTGAGCTGCTAGTAATCAGCCATCTTGGATCTCTCTCCTCATAATTTTTTTTGAGGCAGGGTCTTACTCTGTCACCCAGGCTGGAGTGCAGTGGCACAATCATGGCTCACTGCAGCCTCAAACTCCCCAGGATCAGATGATCCTCCCAGCTCAGCCTCCAGAGTTGCTGGGACTATAGGTGGACACCACCATGCCTGACTAATTCTTTTGTAAAGGTGGAGTCTCACTATGTTGCCTGAGCTGGTCTCAGAACTCCTGAGATCAGTCAATCTGCCCGCCTCAGCCTCCCACCGTACTAGGATTGCAGGTGACAGCCACTGCGCTGGGCGTTTCCCTCATAATTTTGAAGGCATTGCCTCATACTATTCTAGCATCCAATCATACTGTTAAGAAATTTGAGGTCAATTTGATTCTCATTCTTTTTTTTTTTTTTTTTTTTTTTGAGATGGCATCTCAATCTGTTGCCCAGGCTGGTGTGCAGGGGCATGATCTTGATCTTGGCTCACTGTAACCTCCACCTTCTGGGTTCAAGCGATTCACCTGCCTCAGCCTCCCAAGTAGCTGGGACTACAGGCATGTGCCACCATGGCAGGCTAATTTTTATATTTTTAGTAGAGACAGGGTTTCACCAGGTTAGCCAGGCTGGTCTTGATCTCCTGACCTCAGGTGATCCATCCTCCTCAGCTTTCCAAAGTGCTGGGATTATAGGCGTGAGCCACCGCCCCTGGTGCATTTCTCATTTCTTTATAGCTGACCTGTTTTTGCTTTAGTTTGTTTTTGCCACTCACTCAAAGCTGTTAGGACACTGTTCTTTGTCCTTAGCCTCCAGAATTTTTGTACTGCTGACTCTAGATGCAGCCTTCTCTCCTTTCTTCCTCCCCTCATCCCTTCCTTCCTTTCTCTCTCTCTCTCTTTCTTCCTTTCTTCCTTCATGTCCTTCAGTACTGAAAAATCTTTTATTATTTATTTTATCATTGTTTTTCCTCTGTTTTCTCTTTGGTAACACTTATGAGTGGGATGTTGGGCTGCCTGGATTAATCATGTGTCTTTAACCTTTCTGTCATATTTTTCCTCTCTTTTGCTTTCCTTTAAAGTTGTTTGTTTCCATCATGGCCTATTCTTTTCTGTTTCGAATATTCCTCATAAACCTGCGTATGTAAGCCAAGCTTGTTAACTGAGGGTGAGCAGAGAGGAACTGACTGGAGGTCCTTACTGTAGCATCATCCCATTTCTTTAGCGCACGCCTGCCTTTCTGTGTCGGGGTTGGGCGTGAGGAGTAAACACTGCCGGAGGTGTTGGGTGCAGGGTGTGAGGAGGAAGGTCGGTTGGCTGATTGTTCCACATGCAGATGTGAATTCCACCACTGTTTTCTGCTCCCTGCCTTATTCACTTTGTCTTTCTACCCAACATTTCCAAGTCATCTCCAGGGTTCTTCTAGCATATCAGCTTTCTCCTGGGCTGCACTCCTTTGTCCATACTTCATGCTGTGGCTCTGGCTACATCTTATCATCTCTTAACCTCTCCTCATTGATCTGCTGTCTTTCCCAGACCTGTTGAGATCTCAGCTGCTATGGCTTCTCCTCCAGTCTCTTTGTCATTACAGGTTGCTTTGAAATGACTCAGGCAGAAAGCCTGGAATCTTATCAATAGCTTTGCTTAGAGAGCATGACCTCCTATAAATGGAAAAGTGAAAACTATCCCTGATTTGAGAAACGATCTTCCTCTCCCCAAGTTTCTTTCTTGACACATAAAGTAGCATCTAGTCCTCTGAGCATGCTGGGAATGACCTTCCTCCCTTTTCTACCCAGCTCAGCCGTGCTTTGCCTAAAGAGGAGTAAATCATCTGATGGGGGAGGTCGGGGTCTGATGTGTGGCTGGGCACCTTCTCCTAGGATCAGCTTATCCTCAACAGGGCTGACCCGCCCTTCTTTTGGGAGAGGCTCTGAGACTGTGGAAGGGAGGCTCACTATTGTTCAGGATACGGAAGTTCAACTCTGACTGAGAAAGAGTAGCAAATCTAATTCTGATTATGGCAAGCTACATTCTTAATATGAGGTTTATAGTAGTAAAAATAAAAAAAATTTATGTCATCTCTCAGATGGCTGGGCTCAGTTCATAATTGATTCAGAAACCATAGTCGTATAGAGGCATAACTGATTCTCATCTCTCAACCCCAACGCCCAGAACCTCTACTGAATTTAGAATTCTCTTTAAAACTTTATTGCTATGGGTTTGTTTGTTTGTTTGTTTGTTTTTGAGACAGGGTCTCATTCTGTCATTCAGGATGGAGTGCAGTGGCATGACCATGCTTCACTGAAACCTTGAACTCCTAGGCTTAAGCAGTCCTCTCACCTTAGCTTCCCGAGTAGCTAGGACTACAGGAGCATGGCCCCATACCCAGCTAATTAATTTTTTTTTTTTTTTTTTTTTTTTTTTTTTTAGAGACAGGATTTCACTGCCTCTACATATGTTGCCTATGCTGGTCTTGAACTCCTGGCCTCAAGTGATCCTCAGCCTCAGCCTCCCAACATGCTGGAGTTATAGGTGTGAGCCACTGTGTCCAGTGAGAGTCTAGTTTCAGAAGGTTAGGAATGATAGAAGATCAGTCACATGATCTGGGGAGGGACTGGAAAGGAATTAACCCTGCCTCATTGCAGCTTCAGGAGCCTCTGCAGTACATTCTACTCCATCACCTCCAAAAACAGCTCACAGTGCCTGTAGCATGGGTCCCTTTACTATCTATGGAGAGTTTGCCTCAGGAATACTCACCAGGGTCCCCGTCTCCTCCCTCAGGAAGATATTCTATTGCTGGCACTGGATGTATGTCCCATGCAGGATGAGAGTCACCTCACTCTGTGGGGACCTGACTTCCTAACGTTGACCAACATGTTACAACCAATCCGGTGAACTCAGTGGGCTGGCAGTGAGATTGGGGGAAGGCAGGACAGCAACTCCGTGTCAAAGGAAGAGAAACCTCACCTTCCTTCATGTTTTATTTTTTAGAGACAGGACCTTGCTATGTTGTCCAGACTGGTCTCAAACTCCTGGGCTCAAGCAGTCCTCCCACCTCGGCCTCCCAAAGTCCTGGGATTACAAGCATGAGCCACCATGCCCACCAGCACCTTTCTTGAAGATGATTCAGTTTAAATAGTGAAACTGTCTCTGAAAGAAAATTTTCCCATTATGGCGTTTTATGGGAAAAACTGCACATTCCACTTAAAAAAATCTATTTTGGCTAAAATAAGAAATATATTTCTACCAGGCATGGTGGCTCACACCTGTAATCCCAGAACTTTGGGAGGCGAGATGGGCAGATCATGAGGTCAGGAGTTCAAGACCAGCCTGGAAAATATGGTGAAACCCCATCTCTACTAAAAATACAAAAATTAGCCAGGCATGGTGGTGGGCACCTGTAGTCCCAGCTACTCAGGAACTGAAGGAGAAAAATAGCTTGATTACTTGAACCTGGGAGGTGCAGGTTGCAGTGAGCCAAGATCACACCACTGCACTCTAGCCTGGGCAACAGAGCAAGAATCCGTCTCAAAAAAAAGAAGTATAGAAGTATATTTCCAGGGTACTTTTTATACTCTTGAGAATCCACTAATAGCCTTAGACCTTTTAGAGGTGTGGTGAAAGCACAGGGCTGGGGTGGTATCCAGATTCCCAAAGATGACCGTAATTATTCTCATCTCCTAGTACTCATGTCCTTGTCTCATCTCCTCCCACATTGAATGGGGATGATTTGTTTAACTAATAGGATATGGAGGAAATAATGGATGACAGTTCTGAGGCAAGGTCATAGAAGAGATGGAAGCCTTTGCCTTGCTCACTTCGATCATTTGCTCTAGGGTAAGCTAGCTGCCATGTCATGAGGACACTTAAGTAGTCTAATAGGAAGGTCCTTAAGGCAAGGAACAGGCTCCTGGCAACTAAGCACCCACTTGCCAGCCATGGGAATGAGGCATCTTGGAACTGAATCCTCCAGTCCCAGTCAAGCCTAGGGATGGCCACAGCCTCAGGTGACATCTTGGCTGCAACCTCATGAGGGATCCTGCCCAGCTAAGCTGCTCTGAATTCCTGACCCGTAGGAACTGTGAAATAATATATGTCTATTGTTTCAAGCTGCCAAGTTTTGGGTGATTTTCTTATGCAGGACAACTAATATACCATGGCATGACTTCTTGGCAGGATTGGTTAGCATCTGACAGATGTTATAGGGCTTGGCTTCTGGCAGCAAACTCTTAGCAGATTACGTAAATAGGTCTAATGTTAGCAAAGAGCAGAAAAACAGCCCTGGGGGTTGTCTCAGGAGGTGATTTCTCCATCTAGAAAGAAAAGCGATACCATTACCCGTTTCTGATAGTATTATCCTTTTATTTTATTTGGAATATATTAAAATATTAAATATTTTTATCCATTTGACATTTTAGTACAGAGTGCTTACAAGGAATGTGTTAGAATGACAGATTTTTTGGTTTGGGGTAGGGCTTGAGCCAAGAGAAGTATAACTCCCAAAAACAACACAAAGGTTATGCATAGTTAGCCCTAAGTCATTCTGGGTATTTTTTTTTTTTCTTTTATTGGCATGAGCCCCTATTCTGGGTATTATTACACACAAAGTAAAAATAAATATTTTCAGAATTTAGAGAAAGAAAAGTGTCACAACAAAGTGTAAAAAAGTAACTATCTTTGAGATTGGGCCTCAGGATGTTTTGAACTCTTAGTGGAAAGCTTGGAAAAGAACTAGGCTAACTTGGTATTAGCTAACATGAGCGCTTGGTGCCTCATATATGGTCTCATCAATGGCCGAATAGCTCAGACTTTGAGAAATATACTGACACACACGATTTGCTGTTGGCTTTTGCCTTATGTGGGTGAACAAAGTTCACCCAGAGATCTGTTTCTTCTGCCTTTCTGATTATTATTATTATTTTTAATGTTCATAGAGATGGGGGTGAGGGGGACTCCCTATGTTACCCAGGCTGGTCTTCAAGTCCTGGCCTCAAGTGATCCTCCTGTCTCAGCCTCCCAAAGTGCTGCAACTACAAGTGTGAGCTACCACACCTGGCCCTGACTTTGCTTCTTAGTTACCTGTATCCTTTCTGCTCAAACTAGATAGTTTTTTTTTTTATTTTCAACAAAGAATCCTGGCCAGTTTCCTTAGTTTGCTCGGGATACCACAAGAAAATACCTTAAATTGGGTAACTTATAAGGAACAGAAATTTATTTCTTACAGTTTTAGAGGCTGAGAAGTCTGAGATAAAGTCACCAGCATATTTGGTGTCTGGTAAGGGCTCACTATCTGCTCATAGATGGTACATGCTCACTCAAGCCTCTTTTAAAAAAGGTCTAATCCCATGCATGAGGGCTCCCTAATCATCTAGTCAATTACTAAAGTTCTCACCTATAAATAGTATTTCATTGGGAATTAGGTTTCAATATATGAATGAGGATGAGGGACAAATATTCAGGCCATAACAACGTTGAAGACAACAGTTTCTGGTTATCTTCAGGCAATATCTTTAAAGAAATCATCAGATTTGGTGAAGAGTTACAAAAAGATAAGTGTTCCAAGTATGTTGACTTTTAAGTAATGACAAGAGGCTTTTTAGTAACTATAGAAATTTTTGGAGTGAAACAAATCAGACCACCTTTTCAACACATAGGTGATATTTTAACAATAGATGATATAGTAACTGCTTTTAGAAAGAAACACATATTAGAAAATTTGTTTCTGAAAATACCCACTTGGGAAATTTTCCTTCACTATGTGAACTTTTGGAAACCTCAAACAACATAATTATATCTAAAAGGAAAAAAGCTCTGCATATCTGCACGCACAAAAAACTTGGAAACAGAATTTTCTGTTCACAAATCTTCCAAATGAATTCTATTTTAAATGCACTTGTTAAAGATATAAGAATTAGACAGTTTCCAATTAATCTGTAAGAATAACTGATTGAGGCCAGGTGCAGTGGCTCATGTCTGTATTCCTAGAACTTTGGGAGGCCGAGGCAGACAGATCACCTGAGGTCAAGAGTTCAAGACCAGCCTGGCCAACATGATGAAACCTCATCCCAACTAAAAATACACAAAAATTAGCCAGGCATGGTGGCAAATGCCTGTAATCCCAGCTACTTTGGGAGGCTGAGGCAAGAGAATCCCTTGAACCGGGGAGGTTACATTGAGCTAAGATTGTGCCATTGCTCTCCATTCTGGGCAACAAGAGTCAAACTCCTTCTCAAAAAAACAAAAAGCAAAAAACTAAAAAACTGAAAACAGAAACTGTTTGAACTTAGGGAAAATTGAAAACTTTACTAACTAATTTTCAACAAAATACATAATTGTTAGAATTGAAAAATGAGAGGCCCAGTATGGTGGCTTATGCCTATAATCCCAGCATTTTGGGAGGCCAGGTAAAGAATCATTTAAGCCCAGGAATTTGAGACCAGCCTGAGCACCATAAGGAGATACCCCATCTCTAAAAAAAATTTTTTTTAAATAGCTGGGTAAGGTGGCGCACACCTATAGTCCCAGCTAATTGGGAGACTGAGGTGGGAGAATCATAACCCTAGGAGGCTGAGGCTGCAGTGAGCTGTAATGGCACCACTGAACTCCTGTCTAGTGACAGACCAAGACTCTGTATCAGAAAAACGAATAAGTAAATAAATCAACTTCTCTGTGAAAATAAAACATTTATAATTTACTGTTCTAAATTACATAATAGATAGGGCAAGGTCGCTCATGCCTGTAATCTCAGCACTTTGGGAGGCCAAGGTTGGTGGATTACCTGAGGTCAGGAGTTCGAGGTCAGCTTGACCAACATGTTGAAACCCCATCTTTACTAAAAATACAAAAATTAGCCAGCTGTGGTAGCACATGACTGCAATCCCAGCTACTTGAGAGGCTGAGGCAGAAGAATGCTTGAACCTGGGAGGCAGAGATTGCAGTGAGCCAAGATTGCTCCACTGCACTCCAGCCTGGGCAAAACTCCATCTCAAAAATAAATAAACAGAGAGATAGATAGATAGACAGACAGACAGATAGATAATCACATAGTAATTCAAATCCCTCTTGCAGGGGGATCAGAGAAATGTCAGGGAAAGTTTGAGGGCTACATAATAAATACAAGTGTGGGAAGTTGCTCAACATCATTAGCCATTAGGGAAATGAAAATCAGAAGCACAATGAGATGCCTCTTCACACATGCATTAGGATGGCTATTATCAAAAAATTGGAAAATAAAAAATGTTGGCTATGATGTGGAGAAATTGGAATTATCATGCATTACTGGTGGGAGTATAAAATGGTGCTGTGGAAAACTTTGGTAGCGCCTCAAAAAGTTAAACATAGAAGTACCATATGATCTGGCAATTTCACTTTTAGGTACATACCCAAAGGTATTGAAAGCAGAAATTCAAACAGATACTTATATGTCAATGTTCATATTAGGATTATTAACAATATCTAAAAGGTGGAAAGTACCCAAATGTCCATCAATAGATGAATGAATGAACAAAATGTGGTATGTGCTTATAATGAAATATTATTCAGCTTTAAAAAGGAAGGAAATCCCAACACATACTAAAACAGGGATAAACTTTGAAAACAGTATGCTAAGTGAAAGAAGTCAGACACAAAAGGACAATGATTATATTATTCCAGTTCTATGAGATACCTAGAATAGTCAAATTCTTAGAGACAGAAATTGTAACAGTGGTTAAAACAGGGGTTGGGAGAAGGTAGGTAAGACGTTATTGTTGAATGCGTACAGAATATTGTCTGGGATAATGAAGAAGTTTTCTTGAAATGGATCATGGTGATGGTTGCACAACACTGTGAATATATTTAATGCCACTGAATTGTACACTTAAGATAGTTAAATGGTAAATTTTATGTATATTTTAGCACAATTTTTTTAAAAAGCAGTAAAAGAAACAAACTATGAATACAATCAATCACATGGATGAGAGATTTGCTATCTCAGATAAATGATGTTGAGTGAAAAGAATCCAGACATGAAGAGTCATGATTCCATTTATAATATGAGTTTGAAATAAGTATATCTTTTTTTTTTTTTTTTTTTTTTTTTGAGATGGTGTCTAGCTCTGTCACCCAGGCTGGAGTGCAGTGGCATGATCTTGGCTCACTGCAACCTCTACCTCCCAGGTTCAAGCAATTCTCCTGCTTCAGCCTCCCAAGTAGCTGGGATTACAGGTGCCTGCCACCACGCCCAGCTAATTTTTGTATTTTTAGTAAAGATGGGGTCTCACTGTGTTGGCCAGGCTGGTCTTGAACTCCTGACCTCGAGGTATATCTATTGTTAAATAAAATGTATAGGAGGCCATTGATTTAGACTGAGCTTCTGCACTAAGCCCCAAAAGAGCAAATCAAAATGCAGTCATTCCTGCTAAAGTTTCATGTCACCAAATTAAATTGTTTATCTGATCTTCCAAGAAATCAGGGGAAAGAAATAGCCAAATCCCTAAACAGGCCACTTTTAGCCTAGTATGTAAGAAAGTCTCCTCAGTTTTAGCTCTATAAGGAAAGAAACTTTAAAATGATCAATCTGATTTTTGTTCCCTATTTCTGCTTTCTTCAGTCTTTTTCTGTTCATAAAGCCAACTTCCTCTGCTCAGCTCATTGGAGCCTTTTCTGAATTTTTAGAGAAGATGATGTCTTTGTTCATAAATCACAAATAGAAGCCAATTAGATCCTTTAAATTTTTGATAATTTTTTCCTTTGACACTAACTTAACAGTGACAGGAATCAGAAGAGTGGTTGCTTGTATTTAGGCTGAGGCAAGTGAGGTCGATTGGAAAGGGGCACAAGGAGAGTGCCCTTGAGAGGGATGAAAATGTTCTATATCTTGATTGGGGTAGTGGTTACAACTGGTGGTGTATACAATTGTCCAAACTCATGAAATTGTACCCCTAGTATGTGTGCACTCTATGTAAAGGATATGCCAATTAAAAGCAAACAAACAAAACAATATGATGCAAAAATAAAACCAAAGTAAAAATTTTTTAGTTAAAAATAGAAATAAGAGATATTGTAAAACAAAATGATACAATTCTGCTTTAAGACTTTAGGGTTTTCTGAGTAGTCAGAGCTCATTTCTTCACTGCTCAGTCAATATCAATATGAAAAATCCTCAACTCTCAAGAAGAACTTAAAATATGTTGTAATTATTTCTTGGGGCCTTGTTTTGTTTTGTTTTAGCTTATTTTTTATTTTTTATTTATTTATTTTTATTTATTTATTTATTTATTTATTTATTTATTTATTTGAGACGGAGTTTCGCTCTTGTTACCCAGGCTGGAGTGCAATGGCGCGATCTCGGCTCACCACAACCTCCGCCTTCTGGGTTCAGGCAATTCTCCTGCCTCAGCCTCCTGAGTAGCTGGGATTACAGGCATGCGCCACCATGCCCAGCTAATTTTTTGTATTTTTAGTAGAGACGGGGTTTCACCATGTTGACCAGGATGGTCTCGATCTCTTGACCTCGTGATCCACCCGCCTCGGCCTCCCAAAGTGCTGGGATTACAGGCGTGAGCCTCCGCGCCCGGCCCTTTTTTTATTTTTTTGAGACAGAGTCTTGCTGTGACCAAGGCTGGAGTGTGTGGTGCAATCTTGGCTCACTGCAACCTCTGCCTCCTGATTTCAAGTGATTGTCCTGCCTCAGCCTCCCAAATAGCTGGGATTACAGGTGTGTGCTACCAAGCCTGGCTCATTTTTGTAATTTTAGTAGATACAGGGTTTCACCATGTTGGCCAGGGTGGTACTGAACTCCTGATCTCAAGTGATCCACATGCCTTGGCCTCCCAATGTGCTGAAATTACAGGCATGGGCCACCGAAACCAGCCTTGTTTTAGCTGTTAATACAAGTTAACTTTCATCAGGAAAAGAGCTTTAATCTCCTCAACTCCAACTCCAAAGTATTGCTTTCCCAAGCATCTCCTTTATGGTCTATGTATTCTTGAGAACTTCCTGATTTTAGAAAAATACTCCCCCTAGGCTGGGCGCGGTGGCTCAAGCCTGTAATCCCAGCACTTTGGGAGGCCGAGGCAGGTGGATCACGAGGTCGAGAGATGGAGACCATCCTGGTCAACATGGTGAAACCCCGTCTCTACTAAAAATACAAAAAACTAGCTGGGTGTGGTGGCACGTGCCTGTAATCCCAGCTACTTAGGAGGCTGAGGCAGGAGAATTGCCTGAGCCCAGGAGGTGGAGGTTGCAGTGAGTCGAGATCGCACCATTGCACTCCAGCCTGGGTAACAAGAGCGAAACTCTGCCTCAAAAAAAAAAAAAAAAAAAAAAAAGAAAAGAAAAATACTCCCCCTATATACTGTATGATAGTCTACTCAGTGAGATACTAATTTTGATAAAAACATATTTGGTGACAAAAAAATTCTGCTTGGTTTTCTGCTGAAAAAGGCATAAGCAATTGATTAAATCATCAATGCAAACTGAAATGTAAATCCCAAACAAAACCTTCTGAGAACCACACCCAACTTTCAGGGTAGTAGGGCAGAGCCCGGGGAAATAGGTCAGCCAGGGCTGCAGGGAACTAGAAAGATAGATGAAAGAGGGAGGATCCCATTCATTTTCAGTGCCATCCACTGTTTTAGGAGCTTTACTGTAATTATGTCATTTAAAGAATATGAACAAGAGTATGCAAAAGGGATTGGAACAGAGGTCAAAAAATTCCTCGCTCTTTACCCACCAAGCACAAAAACATTTCTTGGCAGAGGCTGACAATGGCAGATTCCAGGAAGGCCTGGGTAGAGGTGGCTGCCAAGAACAGTCACCTCACCTCCCAGGAAGTCTAACACCTCCCCCCATCCCAAACAGGTGGCTGGGTCTTTGTAAGACTTGGCTAAATAGCCAATATAAGAAAGCGTGTGTTTAATTTTGGAGAAAGGGCCTGCTGTTTTATATGATTATTTTTAATTAGCTATTTTCTGGGGCTTGATTAAATTTGGAAATAATTGCATCTTGGGAACTATTCCAGAACCTCAGATTGTAAACCTAGGGCTGCCTCAGGAATCTGGGGATGGGTTGTCACCCTCTCACCAATTCCCAGTCCTGAAAACAAGCATCCTTTGTCTATAGAAGAGGTCGTGGCCATGCAAATTTTTCTAGTTCTTCTCTGCCTGGAAAGAGAATCCCATCTGGCTGACTTCTCTTTTTTTCTCTATTTTCTTGTATGAAATATGCAAAACACAAATGCATGAGCCACCAGAGCAGCAGACTATGTCGCCTGAATATTGCAGATAAAATGGAAACATGACAAGAAGTTAAAATTTGCCCTTGGGAAAAAGCATCCAAAAGATACTTTATTTGCATAATGATATTATAACATTTTTAATAAATCCAAAATGGGAAGTCACATAAATTATGGGAGAAAAAAGGAAATTTGCCGGCTTGAAAAATTCAGTCATAAATAAACTGTAAAGAAAAATACTTTAAGTATCTAGAATATTTAAAACTGGGACATGAACTCACTGTTTTATAAATAGAAAAACCTAAGTTTCTTTTTTTTTTTTTCTTGAGATGGAGTCTTGCTCTGCCGCACAGGCTGGAGTGCAGTGCGATCTCGGCTCACTACAACCTCTGCCTCCTGGGTTCAAGCCATTCTCCTTCCTCAGCCTCCCAGGTTGCTGGGACTACAGGCATGCGCCACCATGCCTGTCTAATTTTTTTGTATTTTTAGTAGAGATGGGGTTTCACCATGCTGGCCAGGCTAGTCTTGAACTTCTGACCTCAAGTGATCTCCCCGCCTCGGCTCTCAAAGTGCTTGGATTACAGACGTGAGTCACCGCACCCAGCCAAAAAACCTAAGTTTCTTTATAGTGTTAAGATTATGTGTCTGACCCATTTCTGTTTATCACTTTGCAATTTACAAAACACTATTATGCCCATTATACTGTCTGATACTCATGACAATCTGTGAGTTAGGTAGAGCAGCTATTATTAGACCTGGTTTATACATGAAGAAACTGAAGTTCAGAACAGTGCTGCTCAAGGTCATATGTGAGCTTTAATTGGAACCCACACACAGGTCTTGACATTCAAAACTCCTGAACTCTTTACATAATATCCCACTGCTTCTATTCTCTTCCTGAAAATATTATGAAACTAAATAAGTTAATCATAGGGCAAAATCCTTAGTTAATTATATTTACAAGCACAAATTTAGAAAGGCTTTAGAGTGTGGTGGTGAAGACCATGGAATGTGAAAACACTGCTTAACTGTGTGACCTGGAGTAAACTACTAAGCATTCTATGCCTCTGTTTACTTTTCTGTAAGATAGGAATAATAAAAGCCCTTATCTAATCCAGGTTTCGAAAGCAACACATGAGTTAATACATGTTAAGCACTTGGTACGGTTTCTGGTTCATAGTAATCACTTAATAAGTGCAGGTATTATTGTTTTTGAAAATTAATTTTTGTGCTTAGGGTACTCTGGTAAGAGTAATTGAGATACTTTAAGTAGCTTTGTATGTGTTGTTTTACATAGATCCTGAAACTATACAAAATAAAAACTGAAACCAGATATTTCCCTATCTCTAGTTTGCTCCTGTCAATTATGAATATATTTCTCTGATATCTGATTTGGGATCAGACCTCAGAGTCAAATTAATTCACCTAAAGTTGTAACAAAATACATTACATCAACCTTGCATTCTCCTAGTCTGAGAATCACAGGAACTTCAATGTAACTGTGAACAGCCTTTTGCCCTTTCCAAACAAATGGTCAAACACTTCCCTTGCTCAAGTGCATTTTTTATATAGAACATTATTTAGGTATCAAGTCCCCTCAGACAAATATTAAATAGCAGACTTAGTTCTTACTCTCAAGATTCAGTGTAAAAACAGGCAAATACAAAGTCAAATTATTGAGTCTTTTTGCATCGTAATGCAAGGATGCTCTCAAAAACTCTGGGGCCACCTGGAAAGAACACAGGAATAGCTTGAAGGGGATTTTATCAGATAAATGAAGAACTAGCTGGACGTGAAAAAGAATGGTGGCATTCAAGAATTAGCAACTGAGTTTCCAAAGTCTATGAATCCATACTGATGGGGGTGGTGATGGGGGAGAGATGGGATAAAGAGAAAGAAAGGCTTTTCTGTATAGAAAAATGGCAGCTAATGAACGTTCAATGAATACTGGAAATTTACCAGTGTTATAATTAATTAAAGCAAGGATTATGTAAACCAGGGGTTCTCAAATGTCAGTGTGCATCAAAATCACCTAGAGCCTTGTTAAAACACAGATTACTGGATGCCATCCTCAGGGTTTCTAATTCAGCAGCCCTGAGGTGGGACCGAAAAATCTGCTTTTCTATCAAGCTCCCAGATCATGCCAGAACAACACTTTGAAAACCACTTATCTAAACAATCAGATGACGGGTTGTTGAAGAACAGGATATTGACACAAACAAGCCTTCTTCTTTTCCTTCTTCTTCTAATGTAATACTGTTTAACTTCAAAAACATTGCAGCCTTCTAAACAAAACAAAGCAAAAATAACGGAACGTTGCAAGTTGCAGTTAGGTACAGAAGGTTCTTGAACTTTCATTGATGGGCAGTGGCTCTTCACTTTGCTGACAATGAAGACTTCTATAGTTTGTTTAACAAACACTTTGAAAACGATTATATTTAGGCTGGGGGAGATGGCTCACACCTGTAATCCCAGAATTTTGGGAGGCCGAGGCAGGTGGATCACAGGTCAGGAATTCAAGAACAGCTTGGCCAAGGTGGTGAAGCCCCATCTCTACTAAAAATACAAAAATTAGTCGGGCGTGGTGGCTGGTGCCTGTAATCCCAGTTGCTCAGGAGGCTGAGTCAGAGAATTGTTTGAACCCAGGAGGCGGAGGTTGCAGTGAGCTGAGATTGTGCCACCACTCCAGCCTGGGCGACACAGCAAGTCTCAAAAACAGACAAACAAACAAAAAAACTATCACACTTAACTGGAAAAAAAAAAATAGCAAAGCTGGGCACAGTGGCTCATACCTGTAATCCTAGCATTTTGGGAGGCCAAGGTGGGCAGATCACCTGAGGTCAGGAGTTCGAGACCAGCCTGACCAACCCACTAAAAATACAAAATTAGCCTGTGTGGTGGCACATGTCCGTAATCCCAGCTTACTTGGAAGGCTGAGGCAGGAGAATCACTTGAACCTGGGAGGCAGAGGTTGCAGTAAACCGAGATTGTGCCATTGCACTCCAGCCTGGGCCACAAGAGCAAAACTCCATTTCAAAAAAAAAAAAAAAAAAAATCCAAGGACTCATGCCAACTGACATTCCTAAGTTGGAGACAGCTAAGAATGGCAGCAGAATGCTATGTCACTATGTATAGAAACATGACAATCTGAAGCTAAATGTATGCCTGCTGCAAAGTCAACAGGTCCAGCCTCACCATGCACGCCCTGAGCCGCAGCTGCTCCAAAAGGCATTTTCCCCAACAGCCTCAATGCTAAACAAGAAGCAGCAAAAGTTTGTTTCAGTTTTGTTTTGTTCTTTTTACAAACCATAGATATATACAGTATCCACTGGCCACTGAGGATAACTTTTGACTCTCAAGAAACTTAACTACAAATGGCCTACTGACTAGAAACCTTACTGATAACATAAACAATCTATTAACACATAGTTTGTATCTTATATGTTTTATATACTATATTCTTACAATAAAGTAAGCTAGAGGAAAGAAAATGTTACTGAGAAAATCATAAGGGTCCAGGGGTGGTGGCTCATACCTGCAATCTTAGCACTTTGGGAGGCTGGGGCGGGCGGATCACTTGAGGTCAGGAGTTCAAGACCAGCCTGGTCAACATGACAAAACCTCATCTCTGCTAAAAATACAAAAACTTAGCCAAGTATGGTGGCATCTAACTGTAATCCCAGCTACTTGGGAGGCTGAGGCATGAGAATCACTTGAACCCGGGAGGCAGAGATTGCAATGAGCTGAGATTGCGCCACTGCACTCCAACCTGGGCGACAGAGCAAGACTCCATATTAGGAAAAAAAAAAGGCAGGGGAAGTGTCTTAAACTAAGTGTTTTTGGTAATGGCAGAGGGTTACAAAGCCTGAAGAAATTAGGCTGGAAGACATTACTGCACCCTGCAGCTTTGAAATAAAAAAATAGCAATAGAGAGACACCATCTCCAGTGAAAATTATTTTTGTAGCATTGCATCAGAGATTTCTTTTTCTAAGAAAGACGCTTGTCTTAGCAATATAGAGTTTAAAATAATGTGAAAGATAAATGTTTTAAGACAAGTTTAAAAAAATCAACGTTGCTGCAGCCACTCTGCTTTATATGGGTGACTAGGAATCACTTTACTCTGCAAAAATAAATTAACTCAGTTCTTTTGAACTATTACTTTCTTGCTAGATGTAAAACCACAAACCACTTTTGTGAAATTCTTTGTGTGATAATGCGGTAGATTAAGGGAGATATTTTCAGAAAATATATGTTTCTTTGCTCAGTACTATCTGTAAAACGTAGCTAATTGACAATGCAATTCTGGCAGGTCTGAGGCTTCTCTCCTTATGGAATCTGCATTCCAATCTTGAGGCCGTTCTGAGGAATAAATGGACTCAGAGATGCAATGGGCATAATTTCAGCAGTGCCTCGAAGACCACCTCTCCAGCTCCTGCCTTTTTTATATGAATCTCATTAAAGGTTTTGATGGGTATCCATGGGGAAAGGTCGGTTCCCCAAAGAAAAGCTCCTACTAGAGGAAGGGGTAGAGACAGGAAAGGCAAAAATACAGACTGTATGTCAGTGTTTGGTTCAGTGAAATCAGAATCTCTAAGGAAACAGGAGTTTGGAATAGGCAAGTGACAGGCTGGGACAGCAGGATTTGGGAGACAAATTATAGAGGTAGCCAGTGGGCAGTAAGAGTGGAGGGAAGCTCTGCGTAGTCTGAAGGCTCAGCCTATCTGTCGGGTGGGGAAGGAGAAGGTGACCCAGAGAAACAGGGCCTGCTTTCATTTTTCCTATGTTGCAAATGCATTATAAATATCACTTTCGGCAAAGCTGATAAGGCTGAAATTATGCAGCTCTGGGCTTAACGTTTTCTATATTTTTATCCCATGCCTCAATCAGCATTGCCTCCCCCTTCCTCTTCCTCCCACTCTTTACCCCAGTAAGATACCCTTTTGTCACTTGCTGTCACAGCAATGCATTGCAGAGCCAGGAAAGGAGGGCAAAGCAAAGGCTTTGAAGGCTGAGACCTATGTTACTCGGTCTGCAGTACCCAGCTCCTTCCTTGTCATCTCCAAGGGCTGTAGGAATTTTCCCAGTGGTTCCAAACTCTAGTTGGGATCTGCCTTTAGGTGGAAAGCCGTAGTCAGATGTGCCAGTTGAGAACCCAGAAGGGAAATTATGTCCAGCCTTTTTGGCTCATCTGCATTCCACGATAATGATATACAAAGAAACACATAATTAAAGACATTCCAAGGTGCACATAAGCATGCACACTTATTTATTTGGTTTTGAGAAGATGTTTTAATATTGCATAGTTTTAAAAGTTTATAAAATTGTAGAAAATTGCCTTTTCTTCTTCCTCTGATGATGTTAACTTAGCATGGCTTTCATTTTTTTAGAGCGCCCAAATATAGAGTGGTACATGCAATGCATATATCACGAACACAGAAATGTGCTTTCGGTTTGATGAACTTAGGTCAAGGATCCATTTTTCTAGCATTAAGTTTTAAGGGTAAGAGTTGAATAGTGACTAACGATTATACTTACCTCCTAAAAATAAAATGCTGAAGAACAAGAAAGAGATTGAGCAAGGGGACCTCTTCAAGTCACAGCCTGCCATCAGCCCCAGCAGGACCTGGCAATAGCCTTACACACTGATGTCCTTCAAAAGATTAAAAAACAAAGTTATTGGGACTTTCCTTTTGTAGACAGTCTTACTTTTTAAAAAGATAAATCTGAAACAGCAACGTACACACAGTCTTTGACATGAGAACCTACTGGGATGGAGTGAAGCAAGCACTGATCTTGGAGTTAGCTGACAGCTTTGCGCTGGGCAATATAGGTAGGGCAGAGGGCTTACATTCACTGGGCCTCAATTTTCTCCTCAGCAAAATGGGGATATTAACACCTGCCTCAAAATAAAATGTAAGCAAGGTACCTGGGATGTCAGATACTCAAAAACTGCTAATTTCCTTCCCCAGCAGCAAAAGTAATTATTTGAAAGAGGCAGCATGGGGTGATAGAGCATAGCCTATGTATGAAGAATGAAGCAGAAGGCTGGTGTGGCATGGTGGCTCATGCCTGTAATCCCAGCACTTTGGGAGGCTGAGGTGGGAGGATCCCTTGAGTTCAGGAGTTGGAGCCCAGCCTGGGCAACATAGTGAGATTTTGTCTCTACTAAAAATTAAAAAATAGGCCCAGCACAGTGGCTCATGCCTGTAATCCCTGCATTTTGGGAGGTTGAGGCAGGCAGTTACTTGAGGTCAGGAGTTCAAGACCAGCTGGCTAACATGGTGAAACCCATCTGTACTAAAAATCCAAAAATTAGCAGGGCATGGTGGTGCATGCCTGTAATCCCAGCTACTAGGGATGCTGAGGCAGGAGAATAACTTGAACCTGGGAGGCAGAGGTTGCAGTGAGCCAAGATTGCTCCACTGCACTCCAGTCTGGGAGACAGACTGAGACTCTGTCTCAAGCAAACAAAACCAAGAATGAAGCAGAAGGTAATGGCAACCTGAGGGAGCTCTGGGTTGATTATTTTGATTTGCTCAATAAAGTAAAAGTCAAGGTCAAGAAGAAAAGGCAGGTGGAAATGGGTGGAAAAATAAGGTAAAAGAAAAGAGGAAAAGCTGTAAATTAGATGTTCCGAAGATTGACGTATAGAGTTTACTAGAGATTCAGTGTATTTCTGGGTGACATTGAGCACTCCTTTGAGGCTTGAGATTAGGAAGTTAAGGTGACACCAAGTGGTACAATTGTATGATTCTCTAGCAATGCTTGGGTGCACAGGTGCACACACAGAACGAGGGGATGTTTGAGGTTATTTGAGGCTGGACTTTTTGCAAGACAAGTGTGGCAAAAGGAGGGAGGCAAGGAAATGGGAAGTATGTTCAAAGGTGTAATCATAATAATAATTATGAAATTTAAACCAAAGAGAGAAAAAAGACAGCAAGAGATTGCTCTGAAAGCAGAGGGAGTGTTATTGATATTCATTTCACATCTAATGTGAATTATGTTACCTTCCTCTTAGAAGGCATAAGCAGTTAAGACCAACTCTGTTTTGTTTTTTATTTTTATTTAAATAGGGTCTCACTCTGTCACCTCACTCAGCCTGGAGTATAATGGTGTGATCTTGGCTCACTGTAACCTTTGTCTCCTGGGTTCAAGTGATCCTCTGGCCATAGTCTCCCAAGTAGCTGGAATTGCAGGTGCCCACCACTATGCCTGGCTATTTTTTTTTTTTTTTTTACTGGAGACAGGGTTTACACCATGTTGGCCAGGGCCAGGCTGGACTCAAACTCCTGACCTCAAGTGATCCACCTCCCAAAGTGCTGTCATTATAAGCAGGAGCCACTGCACCCGCCCCCAACTTTCTTTTGAAATAATAATATTTTATCTCCATTACATTAGCAACTAAATCCAAAAGTTCATCAACAGAATAATACAACATGAGCATTAACAGTTTATTTTAGGAATACACAAGTGCTTAAATATTACACTGAATGACGAAAGAATTACCAAATGATCATATCATCAGATACTGTTATCAGCTATTGTGTAACAAACCACCCAAAAACTATGTAGCATAAAGTAACCAATGTATTCTACTCATAGATTCTCTGGGTCAGTAATCAGAACAGAGCACAGCAGGGACAATTTATCTCTGATCCACAATGTCTAGAGCCTCAGCTAAGAAGACTCAAAGTCTGGAGTGACTCGATTGCTGAGGGACAGAATCTTCTGGAGGTATCATTACTCACTTGTTTGGTACTCGAAGCTGGACATGGTTTCAGACCTCAGCTGAGTCATCAGATGGAAAACTTACACATGGCCTCTCCAGGTGCTTTCTTCAGGGGTTAATCTGAGCTTTCTTACAGTATGACTGATGTGTTCCAAGAATAAGCATTTCAAGAGAAGAAGGTGGAAGTGCTTGGCATTTTTTTTTTTTTTTTTGATGGAGTCTTGCTCTGTCACTAGGCTGGAGTGCAGTGGTGCGATCTCAGCTCACTGCAACCTCCGACTTCCTGGTTCAAGTGATCCTTCTGCCTCAGCCTCCAGAGTAGCTGGGCTTACAGGCACGCACCACCATACCCAGATAATTTTTGTATTTTAGTAGAGACAGGGTTTCACCATGTTGGCCAGAATGGTCTCGATCTCCTGCTCATGATCTGTCTGTCTCAGCCTCCCAAAGTGTTAGGATTATAGGCATGAGATACCATACCTGGCCAGTGCATGGCATTTTTATGATCCAGCCTCATAAATAACACGGTAGCCCTTCTGCATTACTTTTTGTCCAGGCAGTCACAGGGATCTTCCTAGATTCAAGAAAACAGGATATGGACCCCAACAATCTGTATTAGTCAGTGTTCTCCAGAAAAACAGAACCAAAAATATATATACAAGAGGGGATTTATTATGGGAATTGGCTCATGCAATTAGAGACTGAGCAGTCCTATGATACGTTGCCTGCAAGCTGGTGAGGCAGGGAAGCTAGTGGTGTAATTCAGTCTCAGCCCAAAGGCCTGAGAACCAGGGAGCCAATGACATGACCCTCAGCCTGAGGCCAAGGGCTGAGAAACCAGGAGCCGCTGGTTGAAGCCTTAGAGTTGCAATGCTCAAGAACCAGGAGTTCTGATGTAAAAGGGCAGGAAAAGATGGGGGTCACAGCTCCAGAAGACAGAACACATTTGCCTTGCCTCTGCCTTTTTATTCTATCCAGCACCTTGGTGAATATAATGGTGTCTGCTCACGTTGGATGAGGACAGATATTCCTTACTTAGTCTACTAATTCAATGGTCATCTCTCCCAGAAACACCTTCACAGACATACCCAGAAATAATGTTTTACCAGATGTCTAGGTTTGCCTTAGAAACTGACACCTAAAATTAACCATCACAAGTTCACCCCTTGACAACTTGTCACACATATTTCTTTTTTAAATTTTAATTAATTTATTATTATGATTATTTTGCCAAAGCCTAATACTTCTGAACCATATGCCTCCCCTTAAACTACACTTAATCTTCAAATAAAGACAATAACAAGCTGGGTGTGGTGGCTCACTCCTGTAATCCCGACACTTTGGGAGGCTGTGGTGAGAGGATCCCTTGAGTCCAGGAGTTCCGGAGCAGCCTGGGCAACATAGTGAGACCCTGTTTCTACAAAAATAAAAATAAAAAAATTAGCCAGGCCTAGTGATCTCAGATACTGGGGACTGAGGTGGGAGGATTGCTTGAGCCCAGGAATTCAAGGCTGCAGTGAGCCATGATTGTGCCACTGGACTCCAGCCTGGGCAACAGAGAGAGACCCTGTCTTAAAATGAATGAATGAATGAATGAATGAATGAATGAATGAATAAAACAGGGTTATAGTTCCACCTAATATGATATAATTATCCTGTGCACAACTGAAAACACACTAGTTCCTTCCCCAGTAGAGGAGGTAAAGTTCTTGAGTAATGTTTACTCTTCTCCTGATAGCCCATAATTTAAACACCATGATATAAAATTATGAACACTTAAAAATACTGATGTAAAGTCAAAACAGCTAGCTTATCTTACATGACAAAGGATTAAGAGAGAAGCCGTATCTTGGATGCTGGGTGAGCTTGAGCATCAGGAAGACACATCGGAGCGTGTGGATTTGAGCCTCTGCATTTTTTCACCCTAGATCTCGAAATGCATTGTGATTCCTGTCCGTTGGACTGTAAGGTTTATGTAGGCAATCTTGGAAACAATGGCAACAAGACAGAATTGGAACGGGCTTTTGGCTACTATGGACCACTCCGAAGTGTGTGGGTTGCTAGAAACCCTCCCAGCTTTGCTTTTGTTGAATTTGAAGATCCCCGAGATGCAGCCGATGCGTCCATGAGCTAGATGGGAGAACACTATGTGGCTGCCGCGTAAAAGTGGAACTGTCGAATGGTGAAAAAATAAGCAGAAATCGTGGCCCACCTCCCTCTTGGGGTCGTCGTCCTCGAGATGATTATCGTAGGAGGAGTCCTCCACCTCATCGCAGGTCTCCAAGAAGGAGAAGCTTCTCTTGCAGCCACAGCAGGTCCCTTTCTAAAGATAGGAGAAGAGAGAGATCGCTGTCTCGGGAGAGAGATCACCAGCCGTCCCGATCCTTCTCTAGGTCTGCTAGCCATTCTAGGTCAAATGAAAGGAAATAGAAGACCAGTTTGCAAGAGAATTGGTGTACAGGAAATTACTTCATTTGACAGGAGTATGTACAGAAAATTCAAGTTTTGTTTGAGACTTCATAAGCTTGGTGCATTTTTAAGATGTTTTAGCTGTTCAAATTTGTTTGTCACTGTTTGAAACAGTGACACAAAGGTGTAATTCTCTATGGTTTGAAATGGATCATATGAGGCATGTAATACCAAGAACTCTTAGCTTTACAATGTTCCCTTAAGCAAAATTGAATTTGCTTTGATTTTTAGTTATGCATAGACTGATAATAAACCTCTAAACCCGCCCAGCAGAAGTGTGAATTTTTTTTAAATACGGAAACAACTGGCAAAAATTGAACTAAGATTTACTTTTTTGGGATATAGGATGCAGCTATAGTTGAATAAACAGTCTTTAAGTTACTGTGAAACACAAGCCATCGGGTAAAAAACGCTGCACTAGTAAATTAGAGGTTTTTGAAAAAGCCAACTCATGTTTATCCTGGGCAGAGGTTGCCTAGTTGGTATAGAATCTGTTAAGTTTCAAGAAAGTTTATCTTCGCTTAGGTCATACGTTCCTTATTTGATTGCTGTATATGAATACATGGCTGTTCATGACATTATTTGCAAATTTGAGATTTCAAAAATGACCTGCCAGTTTAAGGGTACATTGTAGAGCCGAACTTTGAGTTACTGTGCAAGAATTTTTTTCATGCTGTCATTTGTAATATGGTTTGTGAGAATCCTTGGGATTAAAGTTTTGGTTACAAATTGTTGTTTAACTTGAAAGCCTGTTTTTCCTTGCAAACTCAAATTTGTGAGCTTGGTACCAAGTACAGGTATAACATTCTTATTGGAAGCCATACTTATATTTTCTTGTAAAGTGCTTTTGAATTAATAAAATATTAGCATAATTGTGTAATAGTTTAACCCACTGTTACCAGTGCTCTTATCCCATGGAAAGCAGTTGGTTACACGATTCTTATAAGAAACACAGGTGAGATGCACTGTGGATTAGTCTTCGTAAGTGAAGGAAATACAGTTGTCACCTAAGTGATAGTTAACCCATTTTAGGAGTAGAAGCCAGTTCAGGGTCCCTGATATTTAGTGACCAACATTCTAAAGTATAACAGCAACCTGTTACGTTGTAACACAAAGTAAGTTGCCCATTAAAAGCAGCTTTTATCTTTAGCATGAAAACTTTCCACAGTTCTAAAAATTGCTTCCATTTTATAATTTCAGGTGTTGCATGGGAATTCTAAGCTGATCCATCATGATGTAAAGTTCACAATATGGTTCAAATGTAACAGTGCAGAATTGAATATGGAGGCATGCATAACTTTCCTCTTAGAAAATGGGAGGAGTTGTAATTTCAAATTTTTGTGCAATTAGATTAAATCATAATGCAACAAAAAAAAAAAAAAAGAGAAAAAAGCCTGTTTTTGCTTAATATGTGTGTACATACACACAAATGTATTTTTTGGGGGGCTGGGGTACAGAATCTTACTCAGTCGCCCAGGCTGGAGTGCAGTGGCATGGTCTCTGCTCACTGCAACCTCTGCTTTGCTGGCTTAGGTGATCCTCCTGCTTTAGCCTCCCAAGTAGCTGGAACTACAGGCACACACCACCACACCCAGCTAATTTTTGTATTTTTAGTAGAGACAGGTTTTTGTCATGTTGCTCAGGCTGGTCTCAAACTCCTAGACCAGGCGTCCCCAAACTACAGCCCGTGGGCCGCATGCGGCCCCCTGAGGCCATTTATCTGGCGCCCCGCCACACTTCAGGAAGGGGCACCTCTTTCATTGGTGGTCAGTGAGAAGAGCACAGTATGTGGCGGCCCTCCAACGGTCTGAGGGACAGTGAACTGGCCCCCTGTGTAAAAAGTTTGGGGATGCCTGTCCTAGACTCAAGTGATCTGCCCGCTTTGGCTTCTTAAAGTGCTGGAATTACAGGTGTGAGCCACCGTGCCTGGCCACAATGTATTCTTAACAAGATAGGGAGGAAATTCTTATGACAATTATAGTCTTTGAGTCCATAACTGGTCACATGGTTGTCGCTCTTATTTATAACTAACTTCTATTACCTATTCTGTATTCTCTCTGCCTTCAGTAAGTACCTCACCTGGTCACAGTTCTTTATCTGGTGAGGTGACCCAAATCTTTATTTCCAAAGGATCTGGACCATTTGAAGTCCTGCCTAGTTTTAGCTATAGTTTCCCATTGATTTTAATCACAGGGCATGGTAATACTAAGATGTACCCCAAGGGATCTGCTGTATTCCAGACATACTATTTCTTACCAGCATTGTGGAGTATCCAATTTGGTAGTCTAGCTCAATCATCCCAGCCAACACTGTAACTCTCTTCTTAGCCTGCTGACCAGAGTCATGAGGCACACAAAGTGACCAGGTGGCAGTCTTAACTTCCAATTCAATGAAATCATTGTTGTGTCTCCAGACGAAAGCATTCCTCCCTGTGGAACTAAAGACCTTTGGGCCAGCAGAGAATGTCTTGGGAACAGGAAGCAAAAATTTTGCTAGTGGATCACTAGGGGTAATGGTGAGTGGTGCCACCTCCATTTCCACCCCTTGATTGCTGGACCCATGACTTCTAATTCTGGGAGAAACAATACCATATATTGGACGCTGATTCAGAAGAATATGCAGCCTTCTGGAGAACTTTGCCCCAGTTATATTGCCTTCTGGAGAACTTTGCCCCAGCTCTATAAGGTATTGTCACATAATGGGAAATAAAACTGCATCTTCAAAAGTCCATTCCACCATTCTATCAAGCCAGCTGCTTCAAGATTGTGAGGGACATTGTAAGACCAGTGAATTCCATGAGTATAAGCCCACTGCTGCAATTTTATAGCTCTGAAGTGAGTTCTTTGGTCCGTCCACAGATGACAGGTGGAAACAATGGAGACAGTGTCAAGCATGTGGAATGAGAGATTCTGTGGCCATCTTAAAAAACAATGTGCCAGCCGGGTGCAGTGGCTCATGCCTGTAATCCCATCACTTTGGGAGGTCGAGGCGGGTGGATCACAAGGTCAGGAGTTCAAGACCAGCCTGACCAACATAGTGAAACCCTGTCTCCACTAAAAATACAAAAATTAGCCGGGGGTGATGGTGTGCACCTGTAATCCCAGTTACTCAAGAGGCTGAGGCAGGAGGATCACTTGAACCCAGGAGGTAGAGGTTGCAGTAAGCCAAGATTGCACCATTGCACTCCAGCCTAGGTGACAGAGCAAGACTCTGTCTCAAAAAAAAAAAAAAAAAAAAAAAAAAAAAAAAAAAAAAAAAACTTGCTACAGATACTGAAAAATTATCTAATAAAATTCAGCAGCCTTTTCCATTTGAAAGCTCTTAGATCAAAATAAATAGAAGGATGGATATATATGCAAAATAAATGAAAGCAGCATCCCAAAGAAACACTTGTGAACCCAGGTTCACAGCAGCATTATTCACAATAGGTCAAACAACCCAAATTTCTGAGATTGCAATGATCTGAAATTTATTCATCTTGGATGAATAGTGATCTGTTGAATAAAGAAATGTATTATATACATATAATGGAAAATTATTCAGCCTTAAAAAGTAAGGAGATTCTGACAGATGCTATGCTACAAAATGGATGAACCTTGAGGACATTATTCAACCTTAAGTGAAACAAGATAGTCACAAAAAGACAAACACTGTATGATTCTACTTATATGAGGTATCTAGAGTAGTCAAATTCATAGAAACAGGAAGTAGAATGGTGGTTCCCAGGGCCTGGGGGTAAGGGAAATGGAGAGTTGTTCAATGGGTTCAGAGTTTCAGATTTGCAAGGTGAAAAGAATTCTTGTGATTGATTATACGATAATGTGGATATACTTAACACTACAAAACTACATATTCTAAATTGATTACGGGCTGGTCTGAGTGCAGTAGTGTGTACAGCTAATTGATTACAACTAGTTACAGATTTCTTTGTTACTTCACTCCCACTGCTTCACCTGACTAGCTTTAAAAAAAAAGTAAAATAAAAGGTTAAGATGATAAATTTTGCGTTATGTGTATTTGATCATTTTTTTCTTTTCTTTTTTGAAACAGAGTCTAGATCTGTTGCTCAGGCTGGAGTACAGTGGCATGATCTCTGATCATTGCAAACTCCACCTCCCAGGTTCAAGTGATCCTCGAACCTTAGCCTCCCGAGTAGCTGGGATTACAGGTGTGTGCCTTCACTCCCTGCTAATTTTTGTAGAGATGGGGTTTCATTATGTTTGCCAGGCTAGTCTCGAACTCCTGACCTCAGGTGATCCACCCTCCTTGGCCTCCCAGTGTTGGGATTACAAGCATGAGCCACCTCGCCTGGCATAGAAAACTATTAGAACTAATGACAAGTTAAGTGGCCAGATTTAAGCCAACTACATGAAAAACAATATTTTTTCTTTAACCCAGCAATAATCACGTAGAGATGTAATTTAAAAATCCCGCATCAGATGACAAAAAACTTGATAAGAATCAGGAATAAATTTATAAGAAATGCACTAGACCTATCAGCACACAAGTTTCATTTCAGTCCTCTTTCCCTCTGTTCCACATTCTCCGAACTAAATCAATAAACAACTAAAAGGAATATTATAAAAGACTATTTCATGAGAACTGTAGTCTCAGTAATAAGAAAACCCAGTTTTGCCTGATCAGCTGAGCAAATTAAAATTCAATGCTTCTTTAACCATTACTATTTTCCATCCCAAGGTTTTGTTTTTGTTTTAACTTCTACATTAGAGTTAAGAAAACAAAAACTCTATACCCCGTAAATCAAGGCAAACTTTTTCATTTTTAGAGAAAAAGAGGTTAGGAGGGAAACAATTCTAAAGAAGCAATGTTTCTGCCTCGGGGAGAGAAACCTTTAAAACAATCCTGTGAAACTGTTCCTGTCATTCCCTTCATAAATCATGCATGTTCAAAGATTTTGGGAAATGAGCTGTTGCACAAGGGATGATGGGATGTGTTATTTTGTTTCTGTATTTTTCTTTCTCTTTCTATTTTTTATAGTTGCTGGTCATTTATTGGTCAAAAATAAAGAGGGTGTCTCTGTCAGAAGCAGTCAAAAAAGAATAGATCTGATGAAATATGGATGACTGGGCTATATTCATCATAGTAAACTATGTTTATATTTAACGTAAGTAAACTGTTTAAGAAACATAGCCAAGTTGGGCACGGTGGCTCACACCTGTAATCCCAGCACTTTTGGAGGCTGAGGAGGGTGGATCACAAAGTCAGGAGTTTGATACCAGCCTGCCAATATGGTATTAAAAATTAGCTGGGCCTGGTGGCGGGCACCTGTAATCCCAGCTACTCAGAAGGCTAAGGCAGGAGGATCACTTGAATCTGGGAGCTGGAGGTTGCATTGAGCCAAGGTGGTACCATTGCACTCCAGCCTGGGCGACAGAGCAAGACTGTCTCAAAAAAAAAGCAGAGAAAAACATAGCCAAATGATGGTAAACTGCAAGTTCTTTCCTAATAGATTCAGAGCCACATCAATTTCTCCACTTTTTTGATAAAGGAATCACTTTGGAAAATTATATATTTCTATAATCAATGAATTTGAGGTATTTATATGGATTTATGATTAAAAATATGTTATCTTGTAAAATAATATACATATACAAATCAGTTGGGTCCTCTGGGAAGCAGGTGCTGAGCCGAAATTAAGAATGCAAAAGGCTGGGCTGGGTGCAGTGACTCACACCTCTAATCCCGGCACTTTGGGAGGCCGAGGCAAGTGGATACCTGAGATCAGGAGTTCAAGACCAGCCTGACCAACATGGAGAAACCCTGTCTCTACTAAAAACACAAAATTAGCCAGGCATGGTAATACATGCCTATGATTCCAGCTACTCGGGAGGCTGAGGCAGGAGAATCACTTGAACCCAGGAGACAAAGGTCGCAGTGAGTCAAGCTTGCACCATTGCACTCCAGCCTTGGCAACAAGAGTGAAACTCTTGTCTCAAAAAAAAAAAAAAAAAAAAAAAAAAAAAAAAAAAAAAAAATCAAAACGCTTATTGAAGAGTAACATACATGAAAGGAGAAAGGAGGAAGAACTGGGTCAGGGAGCCATCGGACCATGATGCAGATCAGCTGCAGACTCAGTTGGCCCAATAGGGAGCTCCGCAGCAAAGATTGCCCATTAGAGGAGTCCTGCATAGGGCAAAAATAGCCAGGCTCTGTTTCACCATCTTGCTGAGTTACCGATTGGGGCCACCTCAAGAAAAGTATGACCATGGCTCAAAAGCTAACAGACATGTAAAGGAGTTAACAGCTGGAGGCTGTTGGCTAAATCACATAGTTCTTGCAGTTGAGCAAGAAGTCCTATCTTCTTTCGAGTGGGGGAAACAGGGTCTCACTCTGCTGCCTAAGCTGAAGTGCAGTGGCGTGATCATGACTTACTGAAGCCTTGACCTCCTGGGCTCAGGTGATCCTCCCTACTCGACCTCCCAAGAGCTGGAACCACAGGCACAAGCCATCATGCCCAGCTCATTTTTATATTTTTTTTTGGAGAGATGGAATTTGGCTATGCTGCCCAGGCTGGTCTCAAACTCCTGGGGTCAAGCAATCCTCCCACATCAGCCTCCTGAGTAGTTGGGACTATGGGTGCATGCCACCATGCCTGGCTAATTTTTTAAATGTTTGAGAGACTGGGGTCTCTTTGTGTTGCTCAGACTGGTTGTATACTCTTCACCTCAAGATTGTATAACCTCAGCCTCACAAAGTGCTAGAATTAGAGGCATGAGCCACTGTACCCAGCTTGAATTGTCTTTAAAGTGTTTTTTACTAGCATTTAATTTCAGCCTCTTCCCATTCTAATCTATAGTTAAAATCAAGAATTTTTTTTTAGGCCAGGCAGTGGCTCATGCCTGTAATCCCAGCACTCTGGGAGACTAAGATGAGTGGATCACCTGAGGTCAGCAGTGTGAGACCAGCCTGACCAACATGGTGAAACCGCATGTTTACTAAAAATACAAAAATTAGTCATGTGTGGTGGTGGGCACTTGTAATCCCCGCTACTAGGGAGGCTGAGGCAGGAGAATCTCTTGAACCCAGGAGGTGGAGGTTGCAGTGAGCCAAGATCACGCAATTGCATTCCAGCCAGGGCAACAAGAGTAAAACTCTGTCTCAATAAATAAATAAATAAATAAAACAATTGGTTCCACTTGCTAGAGTGCTAAGGAAAATAAAGAAAAAAAGAAAAAAAAGATTTAAATAAATAAATAAATAAAAAGAATAGTTGAGATTACAGGCGTGAGCCACCATGACCTGCCCTTTTTATATATTTCTTAAGTGCATTTCTTTCTTTTTCTTTCTTTTCTTTCTTTTCTTTCTTTTCCTTTCTCTTCTTTCTCTTCTTTCTTTCTTTCTTTCTTTCTTTCTTTCTTTCTTTCTTCTTTCTTTCTTTCTTTCTTTCTTTCTTTCTTTCTTTCTTTCTTTCTTTCTTTCTTTCTTTCTTTCTTGACAGAGTTTTGCTGTTGTCCAGGCTGGAGTGCAACGTCATGATCTCAGCTCACTGCAACCTCCGCCTGAAGGGTTCAAGCAATTCTCCTGCCTCAGCCTCTCGAGTAGCTGTGACTACAGGCGTGTACCACCACACCTAGCTAGTCTTTTTGTATTTTTGGTAGAGACAGCGTTTCACCATGTTGGCCAGGATGGCCTTGATCTCTTGACCTCGTGATCTGCCTGCCTTAGCCTCCCAAAGTGTTGGGATTATAGGCATGAGCCACCGCACCCGGCCGTTTTTATAATTTTGCTTTTTGCATTTTCTTCAATCCAATGAGATTGTATTGTGTAGGGTGTGAGTTAGCAGTACATTTTTTTCTATGTGCATTTATCTATTGTACATTATTTCATTCACTGAACAGTATAGTCTTTACCTATTCATCTACAATGCTTACGATATCAGGTTCCTATATATATTTGGCTGTCTGCTGATCCATTGGTGTGTAGGTTCTTGGGCTAATATCCACTGTTTTACTTTAGCTATGTAATCAGTTTTCACATTTGGTAAATCAAGTTCCCCTATCTTCTTCTTTTACAGGAGAATTAGCCTTTTGCTCTTCCACATACATTTGAGAATGAGTTTATCAAATTCCGTAACAATCCCTGCTGGGAATTTCGTTTAAGTCCCATTGCATTTGGGTATGATAAATTTGAGGAGCTATTACAACTTGAATCAACTAGAAGGAGACTTTTGCAAAAAGTCTCATCTTCTCTCTTAGAAGATAAGCTTGGGCATATCCTATAAGCTCCCTGCAGGAATCCCGAAAATGAAGTGCGAGAAATAGTCTCATATATCTTGGAAAACCTCTGATAATCTCTTCTAACTGTACCATCTTTGCAAAGGCAGGGAAGGAAACGGGGGTTGGGGGACTCGAAGTATTAGCTAAAGGTGAGTAAAGGGTGGGCATCCAGTGTTCTCAGTCACTATTTTTCTGGTGTATTTTCTGAAGTCATAATATCTGGAGGAGTGGAATTGAAAGGAGGCATTGGAAAGAGAGAGGGTGAGGAAAAGAACGAAGGGTGGATATGTTCTGGAGGAGAGAGTATGTTAACTGATGATGGCTGAAACTGCTGTTTCTTCTACGTGTTCGGCTCTGAAGTTCAAGGGAAGGAGTCCTGAATAGAGGTTGGAAAAAAAACAAAAAAAAACGTTAGAGAAAAGGTAACATTTGAGCTGAGGGCGCGCAGGGTGGATAAGAGTTCCAGCGCAAGCGTCTACCCAGGAGCTGGGGTGGGACTGTGGCGGGCGGCACTGGAGAAAAAAGGAGACAGGCATTCTGAATAGCACATGCAGGAGACAGAGACAGAAGTGCTGTGCTTGCAGGAGGCAAGAGCAGTTCATTTTGAGTGGGAGATACAGCTTGCAAAGGTAAGTAGCAGCCCGATTGTGCAAGGCCATGAATACCAGGTTAAGGACTTTGGACTTTATCCTGGGACTCCAGTGTGAGTTCTTAAACAGATGAGTAAGTAGCTGGGTCCGAAGTTCGCGTCAGGAGGATCACTGTGGTTGCAGGAAGGTAGAGAACCAGGTGACCGCGTCCTGGCCAGCGGGGCTGGCAAAGGCGCGGCGTGTTGCACTTCCACCTGTAGGGGGCACACCGAAGGACCGAACGCCCGCCCCGCCCCCGTCCTCGCCTCCCTACTCCGACGCGCGGTGCTCGGAACTCAGCTAGCCTGCCCGGACGCGCCCCTCTCGGGCCTCGGCTATTCCGCCTGGACGCGCTTCCGTGCGTCACGTCCGCTGTGGCGTGGGGCTCGTGAGAGCTGCGGAGGGGAGCGAAACGAAGCCTCTGCGCCTGCGCCAAGGCTCACCCGTCGGCTGTGGAAGCCGAGGGGGCTGGTGCCGGGGATCGAGGGGGGACGCTTTGACGTTTACACGCGCCTACACGTCTGCACGTTTCTGAGTCCGCACGGTTGCTTTCTCTTGCTGAATGGCTATGGGTGTTTTGTTTCGTCCCAAGAGATAGAGGCAAACAGTCCTGTGGTTCGGGAGTGCTCCTTGACCTTAGTGGTGCTGACCCTGGCGCTCCCTCTAGGTCTCTCCGCCGCCAAGCACAGTCTGTTCACTGCAGTTTCCCTCCAGTTGCTTGCCCCGTCTGCGGCCCAAACTGCCATGCTAGTGAAAACCTGTCCTGGCCGCTAAGCATGCCCAGCCCAGGCTGTCATCCATGTTTCTAGGGCTTGTTTTCCTCTGCAGTCAAATCAGATTCGGAGTTGAAGGGGGCCTTAGAGGTCAACATGCCCAACCCCTTGGCCCTAGTGAGTGAACGTACGAATTTTACTTGCACACCCCGAAAATCGCCCGTTTCCTGGGATCAACGTTAATTATGTAATCCTGGAAGTTTCCTGCATGCAAATTTTATTTCTTCAACGTTTGTTGCTACCTACTGTGTACAGGCATTGTAGGTCCTGGGGATACGATCAAAACCGGTGATGCAACGAAACTCACAGGATTGTTGCTCTTGGCCAGGGGCAGTGGCTCACGCCTGTAATCCTAGCACTTTGGGAGGCCGAGGCAGGCGGATCACAAGGTCAGGAGTTCGAGACCAGCCTGACCAATATGGTGACACCGCGTCTCTACTAAAAATACAAAAATTAGCCCGGGGTGGTGGCGTGCACCGGTAGTCCCAGCTACTCCGGAGACTGAGGCAGGAAAATCACTTGAATCTGTGAGGTGATGGTAGCAGTGAGCCAAGATCTCTGCATTCCAGCCTGGGCGACAAAGTGAGATTCTGTCTCAAACAAAGATTGTCGGTCTCTAGGAGTTTATATTCTATTTGGAGGCAAAAGGGAAACCAACAACCAAAAGTAAAGGCCCGATTTGATTTAGTGCTAGTAGGAAATAAAAAGGACATACGGTAGAAACATACAGGTGAGAATTACTTGGAGTGATAGGAGAAGGTCTCTGGGAGGCGGTGATGTTTGTAACCAGCCAAGTGAACAGTTAGGAGTTCTGGACTGAGAAAAGAACAATGTTCTTGAGGCAGGTTCTTGTTTTCTGGGAATAGACAGAAGGCCAGTGTGACCGGAGTGTGGTGAGGCAAGGCTGTGAATGGTGAGAAAACGTTGAGAATGTGAGCAGGAGCCAGATGCATGCCTTTGTGGTGTACGGAAGAAGTTTGAAATGTATTCTAAGAGCAATGGGAAGCCAAGCAAAAGTGGTAGAGGCTTGTGGTATAGGCCTATACTTATAGGTATAGGTATAGTTTGTGGTATAGGCTTGATCTTGGTTCATTTGGAACCATACAAACCAATCTTTTCCCCCAAATCACAACCCTTTAAATATTTGAAGAGAGCTGACATGTTCTCCTGAGACCCCTTCTCATGCCCCCAGCTCCTTTCCAAGCTGGAGTTTCTCTACATCTTCTTATCCAAAGGATTTATGGATGGATTTCAGAACATTTCAAACTCTTTGAAAGTGAAGAGTTTTTCAAATGTAAATCATGTATGTATGTTTTTATTTTTAAAATAAAAAAGTAGAGATGGGTCTCGCTAGCCTGGTCTCGAACTCCTGGGCTCTAATGATCCACCTGCCTCAGTCTTCCAAAGTGTTAGGATTACAGGTGTGAGCCACTGTGCCTGGCTGGGGTATGTGTGTGTGTGTGTGTGTGTGTGTGTGTGTGTGTGTGTGTGTTTTGAGATGGAGTCTCATTTTGTCGCTCAGGCTGGAGTGCAGTGGCACAATCTCAGCTCACTGCCACCTCTGCCTCCTGGGTTCAAGGGATTCTCCTGCCTTAACCTCCCAAGTAGGTGGGATTACAGGCGCTCACCACCATGCCCAGTTAATTTTTCTATTTTTAGCAAAGACAAGGTTTCACCATGTTGGCCAGGCTGGTCTTGAACTCCTGACCTCAGGTGATATACCTACCCTGGCCTCCCAAAGTGCTGGGATTATGGGCATGAACCACCTTGCCCGCTGGCCTGTATATTTTTAAAGGAAATAACCGAAGACTTTCTTTTTAATTTTTCAGATTTTCAAAGAGGTCCTGTAAAGATTAAGAACCACTGAACATTTCTCATCTACGTGATCCTGGCTGTCGTTCTTAGGAATAGCAGGACACAGTGTCAGCTTCAACCCAGGCTAGTTCCTCTAAACTGCATTCTTATCGGTGAAATGAAAATAATAGGGTTGCTATGGGGTTTAAATGAGATGATACTCCAAAAGTGATCATTAATGATAAACCATAGGTGTCTGCCACAAAGTGCAACTATTATAAATAAACAGCGGCCTGGAGGGACAGTTTATAAATACTGGTCCTTTAGTATTCCACTAACATTCACTGAATGCCTGTTCTGTGTAGAGGACCTGGTGAAAAAGATCTGCCTTCCAGTTTATTACGTAGTTGAAAGAACCACAAAAGATACAAAACATGATAGACCGAATGCCCTGAGAGAGGAATAAGTGCAGTGTTCTGGGAGCTATAGACGAGATCTCAGTATCCATTGGAGGAGAGTGCTTATTGGAGTTCATATTTGGAGAGGGTTGAAAAAATGAACAAATGCAATCTAACACACAGAAAATCAATACTACATGTACACATTTTATTCCTGATGACGTGGAAAGACCAGTTAGAAACACTGCAATCACTTCTACTACCCAGCAGATACTTAGCAGTAGGTTTCGAGACAGAGCACCTGTATCTTTTGTCCGGTGTGTTTACTATACATTACGTGCTGGGCAGTCCTTATCTTTGTGTTCGGGAACAAAGTACACAAACCCCTTTCCGAAACGAAGGGCCCAGGGACTCCGAGAGGGTTGGGAGCCCTTACACCCAGACCACACAATGGGGGCCTCTTTACCGTATTTCTCACCCCCTCTGCAGGCCCCACTTTGCCAGGGTTCGACTTCTCGGGCCCTTTCGCCCCGCCTCTGGAGCCCCCAGGAGCGCAGCCACAGCCGGGTCGGGCGCCCTGCCTCCCTTCCCCACTCCCTCCACTACCCCCAAGCTTCCCTCCTCCTTCACCGGGAGCCGGAAAACCCGGAGCGAACCAGCCCAGCCCGGCAGCGCATGCTCAGTAGCGAGCAGGTTCAGTTCGCTAGTAGGAAGCTCCAGCGCTACACCGGCGGCGGCGGCGGCGGCACCACCACCTCAGGGGAGCCAGATTCCCCAACAACGAGCTCGGGTCCTTCCCCTTCCCCGCGAGACGCCCCCCCGCAGCTCCGCCCCACCCGGGGGCTCTAGCGTTTCGGAGTCCCAGCTGCGCGGAGCGGGCGCCGCGGCCAGAGCGTCCCTCCACACGTCGTCCCCCAGCCGCCAGCTCCGCCGCGGGGCCAGGCCGGACCCGGGAGTGCAGCCCCGGCAGTTGGCGGCGGCGGAGGGCCGCCCGGGGCGGCGCCGGCGGGCCGGGGAGGGGCGGGGGGCCTGGCCCCGGGGCGGTGGTGCGGGATGCCGCCGCCTCCGGGCCGCGTTCGTTCTCCACGGCTGGTACCCGTGTCGGGTGGGTGGCCGGGCGTGGGCCTCGCCCTTCAGCCTCCTCGCCAGGGCTAGCCCGGCTGCGCGGCGCCCGGAGGGGGCCGGGCCGTCCGGTGGGGCCGCGGCCCTGTTCCGCGCAGCGAGCTCGCCCTCTCGCGGCTCCCCGGCCGGGCCGCCGCCGCCCCTCTCCCCGCCCAGAGGCGCCCCGGGGGCACCATGCAGGCGCAGCAGCTGCCCTACGAGTTTTTCAGCGAAGAGAACGCGCCCAAGTGGCGAGGACTGCTGGTGCCTGCCCTGAAAAAGGTGAGGAGCACGTCGGACCCCGCTTCCCGGCCGCAGCCCCCCAGCGCGGGCGCCGGGCCGGCGCAGGGGCAGGGCTGGGGAGGCGGGGCGCGCGCGCAGGGCCGTCTTCCCGGTCTCGCCGCGTCTCCGAAAGGACGGCGCACACGGGGAGGTCCCCCACACGGCTGGCTCTCAGTGTTGACATCCACCCGGTGTGTGGGAAGGCCGCAGGGAGCCGCGGGCAGTTGGTCCGAATAATCCAGCCCCTGAGAGGTGAATGCTTTGCCCTTTGATTCCGAGACAACGGTTGGAGAAGCCTCAGTTTTCAGTGGAGGTCAAAGCAGGCCAGTTTTCCGCCTTCTCGGTCTTAGCCCGGAGCTGTTGTCAGCCTCCTGTTTTAGGTGTCCAGTATGCTCGTTTTAGTGGCTTGAGAAATGGCCTGGCCCTAACGCTTGCTCTAAGGAATTGCGAGCTCGCCTGCCAGCAGGAACGTGGCCTGCTCTGCTCGTCCTCAGTAATCTCTCGGTTCTCCTGATTTCCCCCGCTCCTCAGATTAACAGAGGCTGGTGCACATGCTCCCAATTTCAGGGGGGTTGTTTTGTTTTTGCAGCGTTCGAGATTCTTGGTGCTGTCATTTGGCTTGTTAAGAATTTTTAGTCTTTGTATGTTTAAGTTTGCTGTATTGTTATCTGAAGTTACATACCCCCGATCTGTGTTTTTAAATGTTTTAGTATAATTAGGAAATGTTACATTTTTAAAGCTTCTAGAGCAACAGTGTGACTACTAGGCTATTTTTGTTTCCTTTTCATTTACCTTTTCTACAAATATTGCTTTACTCGTCTAAGAGTGTTTCTAAACCCCAGTTTCTTGCTGCTCAAAGAAGTTTCATGCTAACTAGTTAACATATAGTTTTGCTTCTACTATGAATGGAGATTATGCTGTACCTTTTATGCTAAGCATTCAAAGGTGTCTGATAGTTCTCAGAGGCCAGTAACTTTTACTTTCCCCTTTGCCCTGTTCTCCTCTTGTCCCTCTTGCTATCTTACAGTGGAATCTATTTGGTTTGTTAGGAGAATTTGCTTTTATATTTCTGACTTAAGTTACTGACATTTTCCCCTTCAAGCGTCTGACCTGTCACAAACACCTATGTGATTTTTTTAAAGAAAACCAAAAAGATGCCGTATATCTTTTCTCTTTCTTTCTTTTCTTTTTTTAAATAAGATGGGGTTTCACCATGATGGCCAGGCTGGTCTTGAACTCCTGATTTCAGGTGATCCACCCACCTCGGCCTCGCAAAGTGCTAGGATTACAGGTGTGAGCCACCGCGCTCGGCCGCCATATATCTTATATACTTTACTCCTTAGAAATTCCATCAGGCTCTTCACTACTTACTTTTGCTTTACCTGCAAGTTTGACTTCTTAGCGTGTAATGGAAGGGGTTTAGGAGGTCTCTGTGATGGGAGAAGCTGATGTCCAGGTTGGGTAAGGGAAGACAGGGAAATTGTTTAAAAACCTGTAAAGGACCTCATAACGCATTGCCAATTAGGGGCCATTTTGCTTAGAGGCAAAAACAGCTATCCCAGGGGAATCACCAAGCTATCAGCTGAGGGTCTTTCGAAGTAGTGGAAGAATACTGTAGGAGTTGACAGACCTTGTTTAATTCTGCCATGCTGGTGGCCCTTGCTGAAATCTGTCCCTAGAAGCATTTTGTTTGGCTGGCACAGTGTTGTTTTATTTTATTTATTTTATTTTTATTTTTATTTTTTTGAGGCGGAGTTTCACTCTTGTTACCCAGGCTGGAGTGCAATGGCGCGATCTCGGCTCACCGCAACCTCCGCCTCCTGGGTTCAAGCAATTCTCCTGCCTCAGCCTCCTGAGTAACTGGGATTACAGGCACGCGCCACCATGCCCAGCTAATTTTTTGTATTTTTAGTAGAGACAGGGTTTCACCATGTTGACCAGGATGGTCTCGATCTCTCGACCTCGTGATCCGCCCGCCTCGGCCTCCCAAAGTGCTGGGATTACAGGCTTGAGCCACCGTGCCCGGCTGTTTTATTTTTAAATGTAATTAGTTGCTAACGTTTGAAAATGGGAGATATTACATAAAATCTGAATTTTCAGCTTTTCTTGAAGAATAGAAAGTTCTTGCTATTTAGGGCCTGTATTCAAGCAAGGCACTAAACTGCTGGAGATGAGTAAATAGTTGTCGTCTTTAGACAAGGTATGTATCTCCACCTTAACCACAACCCCCACTTGTCCTCTTTGTTTATTTATATAGACCAACTTTTGACTTTAAGGTAGAGATACTTTTGCAGTAAGTGATGGGAGAAGGTGAAAGTGTACATAATCTAGCTGATGTGTAAGGTTCTTCCAATTCTTATTTAAATAGCCAATAACAATGATTCTAAGACAAGATTGAAAATAACAGTGTATTTCGTATCTGGATATGTTGTCGGTAGCTCCAAACCTATATTTTTACCTGCCTGCTGGACATTTCATGTGGATATCTCCATATCTTGATTTCTTTTTTTGATTCATTATTGAATTATTTATAGATGCTTCCAACTTGTGTTCACTTACTCTTACCTGAGGCTCTTTGGACATGCTAGTCCCCTCATCTTTCTTTGCCTGATCCAAGACTACTCATCCTTTTAGACTCACTCAGCCTGGACTATCAATCATCAGGGCTGAGTTGGATATTACTCCTTTGTTTTCTTTTCGAGCCTTATCCTAGCTGTGTGAATTTTAAGTTCCTGTTTACTTGTCTATAACTACATTGGTTGCTCTTTGAGAACAGGGATAATATCTTACCCTCATTTTATTCCCCATGCATACAGTGCTTGATACCTGGTGGCCACTCAATTTGAATAACTAGGTGAGGGGATGTACAAACTAAAACTGTCACTTCTCTCCTCCACCTACCATTTAGGTTTTTCTTCTTAATGGCTTTATTACTGCATTTGACTGGTTTGAAATGTTGGAATCATCTCTGGCTTCTCTCTTTGTGTTACTGCCCACACTCAGGTAGAGCCTTTATGTTCATTTCCTTTTGACATATTCTTCTAGTCTGTTCCCTCCTCCAACTTCTCTTAAGTCTCCTTTCTCAGACTACTGTGATAATTTCTTAATTGAATTCACTGCCCCTCACCTCACCTTCTGTTTCTCAAATCTCACCAGTTATAGGATACTTCTTAACATGTCATACTCTTGTTCAGAACTGTTGATGTCTTTTCAGTTCAGCCTATGCTAAAATGCATACTTTTTATCATGGAATTGACAGCGATTGATTTCTAGTTTTATCCTGTTTTTGTGACTGGATTGTCTACCATAATCTTTTATCTTCTTTATGCTTTAGCCAGACTGGACTGCTGCTTTTGCTCAATATGGATGGAATGTCCCAGTGTATCTATTTTACTTCATCTATGAATCTAAATTCTGTCTTACCCGTTGCACAAATATATCATGCCTACTATAGACCAGGTATTGCCCTTGACACTCAGGTTAAAAAGGTTAATGACATAATCAGGAAAGACTAAATTAGAACGTGATGGGAAGTAGCAGGGCATGTCTGGAGAGACAACTGGTTTGTGGACAGTTTTTATATATGTTAAGCTAAGGAATTTGAATTTTATCTTGTGAAGTTGGAAGCCATCAATAAGGTTTCTTTTGTTTGTTTGGTTTATTTGTTTGTTTTGAGACAGAGTCTCACCAGGCTGGAGTGCAGTGGTTCGAACTTGGCTTACTATAACCCCTACCTCTCCAGCTTAAGCGATCCTCCCACCTCAGCCTCCTGAGTAGCTGAGACTATAGGCACACACTGCCACACCAGGCTAATTTTTGTATTTTTTTTGTAGAGGTGGGGTTTTGCCGTGTTGCCCAGGCTGGTCTTGACCTCCTGGGCTCAAGCCATCTGCTTGCCTCAGCTTCCCAAAGTGCTGGGATTACAGGGTGAGCCACTGTACCCAGCCAATAAGTTTTAAGTAGGGGAGTAACAGCACATTTGAATTTTAGAAAATTCACTTTGGCCATAGAATGGAAAATGGTTTGGAGAAGAATGAGACATAAAGTGAGAAGAAAAGTTAGAAGCCTAGTTTAATAGTCCAGTCAAGAGACAATATACATTTGAATTAAGGATGCATTTGAACTAGGATGGAAATGTGGATATGGATTTTATTTTAAATATATTTCCAAGGCAAAATTGACAGGACCTAGTAACTCACTGAGTGATTCGGGGAATGGTAATGGAACAGTAATAGTCTTGTTTCTGACTTGAATGCCTTTAGTCAGAATAGAGAATGTAGGAGAAGCTTTTAGGATGGAGAGAGGAATGGCATAATAAGATGATTTTTGGACATGTTGACTTAAAAGTTCTTTTGGGTTATTCAGGTGAACTTCTTCAACTGGCTATTCGTTGTTGGTGTCTGATGAAGCAGATTCAGAAATTCTAGATGTGTAATTAAAGCCATAAGTACAGATGAAGCCTGTATCTGTACTAAGACTTATACATGACTGTTTATGGCAGCTCTGTTCAGTCAAAAACTAGAAACAATCTGATGTCCATCAACAGGTGAATGAATAAGCTAATTGTGATAAAGCCCAACAGTGGAATACTACTCAGCAATATAAAGGAACAAACTGGCTGGGTGTGGTGGCTCATGGCTGTAATCCTAGCACTTTGGGAGGCCAAGGTGGGAGGACTGCTTGAGCCCAGGAATTCCAGACCAGCCTAGGCAACATAATGAAACCCTGTCTCTACGAAAAACTTAAAAAATTAGCCAGGTGTGGTGGCATGAGCCTGTAGTCCCAGCTGTTTGGGAGGCTGAGGTGGGAGCATTGCTTGAGCCTGAAGAGTTCAAGGCTACAGTGAGCTGTGATTGTGCCACTGTACTCCAGCCTGGGTGAAAAATTGAGACTCTGTTTCAAAAAAAAGAACAAACTTCATACAAATGACAACATGGCTGAATCTCAAAATACACTAAATGAAAGAAGGGAAACCAAAAGAGTATATGCTATATGAGTCTATTTGTAGAACATTCTAGAAGATGCAAACTAGTGCAGATCAGTGGTTGTTTAGGGAGAAGCTTTTTATGTTTATTTATCTTGATTGTGCTGATGGTTTCAGGGGTGTATGCATATACTGAAATTTATCAGATTGTATGATTTAAATATGTGCAGTTTATTGTCTGTCAGTTGTACCTCAATGAAGGTATTTTAAAAAGTAGATGAGACTACATGCTGAAAATGATTTGAGTAAGACTGAAAAAGGGCTGGCATAATAAGTGGGAGAGGAAAAGTAGTATATAGGGAGATAGCAGAGGAAAAAGAATGATGGATGAAAGGAGACTGAGAAGGAAGGAGTCAGGGAGAAGGAATGAAACCCTAGTGTCTGAGAAGTTGAGAGAGGAATGCTTCAAGAAAAGAGTTGTTAGCTGGGTGCGTTGGCTCACACCTGTAATCCCAGCACTTTGGGAGGCCAAGGCAGGTGGATCACCTGTGGTCAAGAGTTTGAGACCAGCCTGGCCAACATAGTGAAACGCTGTCTCTACTAAAAATACAAAAATTAGCCTGGCGTGGTGGTACACGCCTGTAATCCTAGCTACCTGGGAGGCTGAGACACAAGAATTGCTTGAACCTGGGAGGCAGAAGTTGCAGTGATCCAAGATTGCACCACTATGCTCCAGCCTGGGTGACAGAGAGAGACTCTGTTTCAGAAAGAAAAAAAAAAAAAAAAATTAGCCAGGGTTGGTGGCACATACCTTGGTGGTCATGGCTAATCAGGAGGCTGATGTGGGAGGATTGCCTGAGTCTGGGATACCAAGGCTGAGGTGAGCCGTGATTGTGCCATTGCACTGCTGCCTGGGTGACAGGGTAAAGCTCTGTCTCAAAAGAAGAAAGAAACAAAAATAAAGACGAAAGAAAAGAAATAATCATTAATCGTATCAGGCTACAGAAAAGTCAAATAAAGGGCCTGAAAAGTGTTAAGTTTGACAGCTAAGGGGTCATTGGTCATTATGTCAGAACAGTTTTATTGTGACAGTAGAAGATGGAAGAATATGGAAAAAGTAAGAATAGCAAGGGCAGCTGACCTTTTTGTTCAGATTTTTTTTTTTTTCTACAAGCTTAGAAAGGAAAGGAAAAGAGGGCTGAGGCAAAAAAGAGATTTCAAGATGGGCTAAGACATTTTTGTTTCTTATTTGGAGATGACAAAAACTTGTTAAGAGCCTTTGGGGAAGGAGCTAGTAGAGAATGCTGGTGAAGATTCAGGAACACAAAGCAGTGGGATTTGCCTTGAACTGTTTGGCAGAATACCACTTCAAGCACTTCATCCGTGTTCTCATTCATTCTCATAGGATACTATTATGGCTTCCTTTTCACGAGAGAGGAAATTAAGGGTTGGAAAGTTAAATTTGCCCATGTAATTTAGTTACAGAATCTTTATTTTTATTTTTAAAAATTATTTATTTATTTTTTTTTAATTTTTATTTATTTATTTTTTTTTTTGAGACGGAGTTTCGCTCTTGTTACCCAGGCTGGAGTGCAATGGCGCGATCTCGGCTCACTGCAACCTCCGCCTCCTGGGTTCAGGTAATTCTCCTGCCTCAGCCTCCTGAGTAGCTGGGATTATAGGCACGCACCACCATGCCCAGCTAATTTTTTGTATTTTTAGTAGAGATACAAAATTAGTAGCTAATTTTTTGTATTTTTAGATTTTCACCATGTTGACCTGGTTGGTCTCGATCTCTCGACCTCGTGATCCACCCGCCTCGGCCTCCCAAAGTGCTGGGATTACAGGCTTGAGCCACCGCGCCCGGCCTTAAAAATTATTTATTTATTTTTGCACCATGATCCCTCCCCCCCACTCTAAAATCTGTTTTTTTGTTTTTGTTTTTGTTTTTGTTTTTGTTTGTCGCCCAGGCGTGCAGTGGCGCCATTCCAGCTCACTGTAACCTCTGCCCCCCGGGTTCAAGCAATTATTTGCCTCAGCCTCCCGAGTAGTTGGGATTACAGGTGCCCACCACCATGCCTGGCTAATTTTTGTATTTTTTGTAGATACAGGGTTTCACTGTGTTAGCCAGGCTGGTCTCCGACTCCTGACCTCGTGATCCACCTACCTCGGCCTCCCAAAGTGCTGGGATTATCGGGGTGAGCCATCACGCCTGGCCTAAAATCTGTATTTTTAAACACTATGTTGACTGGGCATGGTGGCACAAGCCATTAATGCCAATACTTTGGGAGGCCAAGGCAGGAGGATCACTTGAGGCCAGGAGTTTGAGACCAGCCTAAGCCACCTAGTGAGACCCTGTCTCTACAAGGGGAAAAAAAAAAGCCAGGTATGGTGGTGCATGCCTGTAGTCCCAGCTACTCAGGAGGCTGAAGTGGGATGATTGCTTGAGCCCAGGAGTTTGAGGCTGCAGTGAGCTATGATTGGGCTACTGCACTCCAACCTGGGTTACAAAGTTAGACCTTGTCTCTTAATTAATTAATTAATAAACGCTATGCGATGCTACCTCTGGCAGGGGCAATGACAGCTTTTCTAATGAGATAGGAGGGAAAGTGATAAAGATGGTTTTATAGGTTGGGGAGTAGGGAATTCATGCTAAATCACCTCTATCATGCTAAATCACCTCTATTTTCATGATAAAATGAAAGGCATTCTTTTACAGTGTAAAGAAAGGGAAAGTAGTAAGGAATTTAGAAAGAATGAAGTTTGGGAATTGCTGCTGTGGAATGTAGAGGAGCCAACCGGTGGCTTAGAAAATTGGTGGCTCATGTCTGCAATTCCAGCACTTTGGGAGCTTGAGGTGAGAGGATCACTTGAAACCAGGAGTTCAAGACCAGCCTGGACAACATGGTGAAACACCATCTCTACCAAAAAAATAAATAAAAAATCAGCCAGGAATGGTGGTATGCCCCTGTAGTCCCAGCTACTCAGGAGACTGAGGTGGGAGGATCCGTTGAACTCAGGAGGCTGATGCTGCAGTGAGCCATGGGAAAGAAAGAAAGAGTGAGAGAGTGAGAGGGGGAGGGGAGGGAGGGAGAGAGAGGAAGGAAGGAATTGCTGAGCAGCCCTGAGTGTGGAGACCATAACTTGGAATCGGGTTGATCTGGTGGTTGTGAGATTTTTCTCCAGCAGTACTTATCTGTTCAGGTAAACAGGGAGAGAAGATAGTTGGTTGCAGGTAGCTGCAGTAGAGATTAAGAGGATAAGAATATTTCAAGTGATAGAGAGGAAGTAAGGCTATTTAAGAGAAATAATGGACTGGAAGAAAAATTAGGACTCCATGGATTCAAAGTCTTGGTGAGTTAGAAGGGTAGTGGAAGTAGATAGGGGATTATGATTAGAGAGGACAATTGTTATATTTTGGAGTTTTAAGATTCTAGAGATGGAGGCTGAGGAGAGTAGATCACCTGAGCCCAGGAGTTCAAGACCAGGCTGGCAAACATGGCTAAACCTTGCTTGTACAAAAAACGCAAAAAAAATTAGCGGAATATGGTGGTACGTGGCTGTAATCCCAGCTACTTGGGAGGCTGAGGTGGGAGAATCGCTTGAAACCCAGAGGTGGAGGTTGCACTGAGCTAAGGTCACGCCACCTCACTCGAGCCTGGGTGACAAGAGCGAAACTCTGTGTCAACAACAACAACAAAAATATTCCAGAGATGAAGCAGATGAAACCATTAGGAACTCTGAAGTTGATGTACTGGGTTGCATATGGGAATGATGATGAAGTTCACAGAGATTATGGAATATACTGTAGCAGAGAGGGAGACCATATTCTAGGAGTAGCAGGAAGATTCAGGATTAACAACTGCAAGGATGTTTTAATAAAATAATAGTAAAAGTGGCAACTATTTCTTACCTCCTCTGATGTGTTTATTACAGCTGTAGACAGAAAATGAGAAACTTTGCACTTCATTTTAGAATTTTGTCTTGTGGTAAAGTTTTTACCCTAACATTTTGTCATGAAGATTTTTCAGTACACAGAAAAGTTGAAAGAATGGTACAGTAAATACCCATATACTCATCACCCAGATTTTATAATTAATCTTTTATTATATTTTATTATGTTTGTTTTATGGCATGCCTATCCATCCCTTCATCCATGAATCCATCTTATTTATTTTTTTTGAGATGGAGTCTCCCTCTATCGCCCAGACTGGAGGGCAGTGGCGTGATCTTGGCTCCCTGCAACCTCTGCCTCCTGGGTTCAAGCAATTCTCCTACCTCAGCCTACCAAGTAGCTGGGATTACAGGGGTGCATCACCATGCCCAGCTGATTTTTGTATTTTTAGTAGAGATGGGGTTTCACCACGTTGGCTAGTCTGGTCTCGAACTCCTGACCTCAAGTGATCTACCCATCTTGGCCTGCCAAAGTGCTGGGATTACAGATATGAGCCTCTGTGCCCAGCCCCGTCTTATGTTTTGATGTATGTCAGAGTTCCAAACATTGTTCTACCTTACCCTAAACAAGCAACCTGCACCTTCCAGGCTCAAGTGATCCTCCCACCTTAGCCTCTCAAGAAGTGGGACTGATTACAGGCATGTGCCACCATGCCCAGCTGATTTTCTTTTTTGGTAGAAACAAGGTTTCACCATATTGCCCAGGCTGGTCTCAAACTCCTAAGCTCAAGGAATCCACTTGCCTCAGCATCCGAAAGTGCTGGGATTACAGTGTGAGCCACTGTGCCTGACCCACAAATGTTAATTGTACCATTTGATGCGTTTTGACAAATGCATACAATTAAGTCTCTACCAAAATATAGAATGTTAACATCATTCCTGAAATTTTCCTCACCTGCCTTCTCAGTCAACTTCTGCTCCCACATTCCAGAGGCGACCATTGATCTTTTATCATCCCAACATAGATTAATCTTATCTGTTCCAGAATATCATATTAATAGACTTACACTGTATATATATATATTTTTTTTTTTTTTTTTTTTTTTTTTTTTTGAGACGGAGTTTCGCTCTTGTTACCCAGGCTGGAGTGCAATGACGCGATCTCGGCTCACCTCAACCTCTGCCTCCTGGGTTCAGGCAATTCTCCTGCCTCAGCCTCCAGAGTAGCCGGGATTACAGGCACGCGCCACCATGCCCAGCTAATTTTTTGCACCTTTAGTAGAGACGGGGTTTCACCATGTTGACCAGGATGGTCTCGATCTCTTGACCTCGTGATCCACCAGCCTCGGCCTCCCAAAGTGCTGGGATTACAGGCTTGAGCCACCGTGCCCGGCCACACTGTATATATTTTTGTTAAGGCTTTTGAGGTTGTGGTTATCAACATAACTTTTTTCCATTATATGAATATATATCACAGTTTGTTTATCTACTGGCTCATAGGATAGGTATCTGTTTAGTTTGAAAAGCAGCTGCCACACCTTTTCCCACGGTGGTTGTACCACTTTACATCCTGCCATCAATGTATAAGAGTTCCAGTTGCTCCAAATTCTTGCAACATTTGGTGTTAATAGTCTTTAATTCTAGTCATTGTGGTAAGTGTGTTGTGGTATTTCATTGTGGTTTTAATTTACATTATCCTAATGACTAACGATACCACTTTTTTGTGTTCTTTTTAAAAATTTTTTTATAGCCTACATGATAGAAATAACTTTTTGTGTTCTTATGGGCTGCTTGTATATCTTCCTTTAGGCTGTGTCTGCTCAATTTTTTTTGCCTATTAAAAAACCGAAAGCCAAGTGCAGTGGTATCTGCCTACAGTCCCAGTTACTTGGGAAGCTGAAGCAGGAGGACCACTTGAATTCAGGAGTTTGAGGGTATTATACCCTATGATCATGCCTGTAAATAGTCAGGGCACTGTAGCCTGAGCCATATAGCAAGACTACCTTTTTTTAAAAAAAGGTGTTTTTCTTTTTAGTATTGAATGATGAGTTCGTTTGTCAGATATGAATATTTTCTTATAGCCTGTGGCTTGCCTATTTGTTTCCCTAATGAATTTTTTGACAAGCAGAAGTTTTTGTTTGTTTGTTTTTGGGACATAGTCTCACTCTGTTGCCCAGGCTGGAGTGCAGTGGCGCGATCACAGCTCACTGCAACCTCTGCCTCCAAGGTTCAAGTGATTTTTCTGCCTCAACCTCCAGAGTAGCTGAGATTACAGGTACCCACCACCGCCCAGCTAATTTTTGTATTTTTAGTAGAGATGAGGTTTCGCCATGTTGGCCAGTATGGTCTCAATCTCTTGACCTTGTGATCCACCCGCCTCGGCCTCCCAAAGTGCTGAGATTATAGGCGTGAGCCACTGCGCCAGGCCTGGATTCCCAGGTTTCTGACTGAGGGGTCTGAGTGGCGATGGTGATGAAAGGGGGAATACTGGGAGAGTATCAGGTTTGGAGGGGAACGAAGAAGCCATCAGTATTCTGGAGAAGAGGATGTGAGAGAGGGATTTACTCTTTGGTGGATATCCAAGTATGGAAGGCCTGTTTGATGGACTGTCCTTGATAATCACAGGCAGGTATAGCCTGAAGGCTCTGAGGATGACTCTAAAGTACATTTCAAACACCACCTCCTCCACAAAGCTTTCTACTACAACTCTGTCCCCTAAGTAGAGTAAATCTTTTCATACCCATAGTACATACACCTTAATTTTAGCACTTAATGACATTCTGCCTTTTAAAGTCTGTTTGCACCTGTGTTTTTTCCCCTCTTTTAGATTGGCAGTTCCTTCAAGGGAAGAACAGATTACTGCTTAGCTTTGTATTCCTTGTAGTACTTAGCATATTTCTCTTGTATAGCAGGTGCTCTATATATAGTTGTTGAGTTGTGTATGGTTCTGTCTGTCCCCTCAAGAATACACTACTAATGAGTTAGGTAGGTTTTACTTGAGATCTTCACCAGTTAAAAGGCATGTTGAGTATTTTATTTTAGCAAATAGGGAAGCAAATACTATGTTTTCAAAATAGTTAATGTAAAATGGCTAGTTTTTTTAAAAAGTGTGATGCTTCAAGGGGAGCTTTTTTCATTGTATTAGTCTAGGACCTCTTAGAAGCAGATGCTAAAATGGGATTAAGCATATAAGAAATTTGTTACATGAAATGTTTGTGAGGGGGAAAAAGGAAGCAGACAGGGAGAGTCGTCAGACTGTGATGTAAGTCTGACTCCAAGTTAAAAGAGAGGTAAGGAGGAAGGAAGGAACTCGGGTGAAAGTGTCTTAGACTGCAGTGCAGTACTAAGGAAACTTTGCAAGGCCTCAGGAAGTTTTTGAGTTTCAGTTGCCTATCACAAGAATAATGTGTCTCCCAGGAATAGGACTGCCTGGTGTGCCTGCTGAGCTCTGTCAGTGACTGGGAGGAGCTAAGTGAGAAGCGCAGCCTGGGTACAAACACAGTGATGGATTTGAGTGCAGCTACTGCAGCACTCAGTCTATTATGCTTCCTGTAGTTAGAGAGCTGAGAGGCTTATTCTCGTGGCCAATCAGGGTCATCTCTGGCTATGAATTGCCTGATTCGGGATAAATTATAGTTTTTCCCCATTTCAGGTGGGTAATTGGTTCCAAGAAAAGCCCCTGTGCTTAAAAAAAAAAAAAGTCGGGGGGCGGGTGTCTCAAGGTGAATTTTTTTTTTTTGAGACAAAGTCTCGCTCTGTTGGCCAAGCTGGAGTACAATGGCGCAGTCTTGGCCCCCTGCAACCTCTGCCTCCTGGGTTCAAGCGATTCTCCTGTGTCAGCCTCCTGAGTAGCTGGGACTATAGGCATGTGCCACCACGGCCAGCTAATTTTTTGTATTTTTTAATAGAGACAGGGTTTCACTGTTAGCCAGGGTCTTGATTTCCTGACCTCGTAATCTGTCCCCTCTTGGCCTCCTAAAGGGCTTGGATTACAGGCATGAGCGCCGCACCTGGCCCAAGGTGAATTCTTAAAAGTCAGAACTTAATTTTCATTGAAATTAATGGTACATAATTTACTTCGGTAGGTAATCATATAAACTTTGCATTCATATTCAGTGTTTATGTAATTAAATCTTTAATATGCAAAACCACAAGCAGAACAGTAAGACAAAAGAAAACAATTCAAGTAATATTCCAATTTATTACTCTATGTGAACTAGTGAACCAGGAAAACTTGAGGCAAACCAACAGGAAGTTTCTGAATAGTCCAACCATGTGGCCACAAAGATGACTCCTTGTTGGCTTTTCTTGCTAGTCTGGGCTACCTCACAGGCAGATAGGTGCAAAACAGTGAATGCAATTCCTCAGAAAGTCAAATTCTGGTAACTTCCTATTGGAGTTGGGAGTGGAGATACACATGGGAAAAAAATAAGTAATTTAAAGATTGGGTTTTATGTACCCTGAATCACTCAGACGTTACTTTTAAAAAATTTTGTTTTGAACTGTAACAGGAAGATGATTTGAGAAAAGAGTCTTTAATGCTACTTTCATGCTGATTTTTTTTTTTTTTTTTTTGAGACAGGGTCTCACTCTGTTACCCAGGCTGGAGTGCAGCAGCACAATCTTGGCTCACTGCAGCCTCTGCCCCCTAGGCTCAAGTGAACCTCTCACATCAGCCTCCCAGGTAGCTGGGACCACAGGCATGCACTACCATACCTGGCTAAGTTTTTGGTATTTTTTGTTAGAGACAGGGTTTCACCATGTTGTCCAGGCTGATCTCAAACTCTTGGGCTTAGGAGAGTCACCTGCCTGGGCCTCCCAAACTGCTAGGATTACAGGCGTGAGCCATCATGCCTAGCCTGATTTTTACCTTTTTTTTTTTTTTTTTTTTGAGACAGAGTCTTGCTCATACCCATATATGTAAAAATATCTATCACATGCACCTTCACCATTAGCCTCAACAGACCAAGAAGTCATTATCTCAAATTGATGTTGAATGACAATCCATATATACTCTTAAACTCTCACTAGCCCAGGCTGGAGTGCAATAATGCGCTCTTGGCTCACTGCAACCTCCGCCCCCAAGGTTCTAGTGATTCTCCTACCTCAGCCTCCATGCCTGGCTAATTTTTTATATTTTTAATAGAGATGGGGTTTTGCCATGTTGGCCAGGCTGGTCTCGAACTCCTGACCTCAGGTGATCCACCAACCTTGGCCTTCCAAAGTGTTAGGATTACAGGCATGAGCCACTGCATCCAGCCATTGGTTTGAATTTATTTACCAAATTAGTTGAGCACTTATTTGTATGGCAAGCATGGATATAAAATTTGAAAAGAAAACATAGTTGTTGCTTTTATGAAACTGATATGTGGTGATTTTAAAAAGTCTGTAATCTGTCCATATGAGTTAAGCAGCCCAACTGTAAATACAGTCAATCCTAGTATATAGACCGTAGTCTGGCAGCTAGCCTTGGTGGCTCATGGCTGTAATCACGGCACTTAAGGAAGCTACAGCAGCTCGAGACCAGGAGTTTGAGATAGCCTGGGTAACATGGTGTGAGACCCCATGTCTATTTAAAAAAAAAAAAAAAAAAAAAAAAAAAAGTAGTTCAGGATTTAAAAAAAACAAGTCTTGACAGAACACAAGTTGTTTTTAATTGATACAAACTCTTTGTAGTAAGCTAACTTAAATTTCAGTTATTTTTTTTCTCATTTTAAGTTGTTTATTGTAAGATAATTTACAAATATCTTGCTGTCTTCAGTAATTCAAACAATGGAGGAACAGAATCTTCAGACAAAGACAGCAGTAAGCTAAAAACAAAATCAGCTGGCTGAATTTTCCTTCTTTACCTCTTGTCTGAGGAAAGAACTTGATTTTCCTTAATCCAGAGCTGTAGCACCAGAGATGGTTTCAATCAACTCTTTTGTGATGACAGCCTGGTGGATACGGTTGAATGTCAATGTCAATTTGTCAGTCATCTCGAAGCATTCTTGCTGGCATTGTCCATAGCTGTCATCCTGGCACTCTGCTCACTACTGGTGGACTCCTTCAGAGAATAGTAGATGATGTTGGCCAGATTGTATTCTTGATAATTTTGCAACACATCAGCATCAGTATCATTGTAGATACTCATGCTCTCAGCACTTAAAATGGTATTAAGGGAAAAGATGGGCCTTTCTTCTGTTTTGTAGGAGATGACAGACCTGAATCAATTAAGATGATGGAGACTTCATCAAATTCATATCCAGAATTTAGTAATTCAAGGGCAATGACTGACGCCATCTCCAAAAGTAGGAAGCTTTCTTCCCATTTCTTTGAATGCCGCTAGAAACTGGTCAGAATGAGTCCTATATGCCTCTGATTTTGTCACCAATTCCAACAAGCATAACTTCTTTCCCAGTTGCAGTTAGTGTAGCAACCTCACTTTTCATCTATTTAGCAATGGAGGAATGAACAGCATCACACAGTCCTCGATCTGAGGACACAGCAATAAGGAGGTGTTTTTTCTTGTCTTCAGGCACCTTGATAACAGCTTTTTCATACAGAGCCAAAGATCCCAATCCATATATTCGAGCTGGTTTCAGCTCTCTCTCTCTCTCAGCTCGGGCATATTTTGCTGCTGCTACCATTTTCATAGACTTGGTAATTTTCTGGATGTTTTTGATGGACTTTAGTTGTTCGGCAATATCTTTCAAAGTTGCCATATTTCGAACTTGAATCCACTGTGGCTGCAAGGCCCAGGCCGGCAGCCCAGAGATGTCTGCGAGAGAGAACATGGTAGCCGTAGCCCTGCTGAAGGTCAGTCCTCAGTTATTTATTTATTTATTTTTTTGAGACGGAGTTTCGCTCTTGTTACCCAGGCTGGAGTGCAATAGCGCGATCTCGGCTCACCGCAACCTCCGCCTCCTGGGTTCAGGCAATTCTCCTGCCTCAGCCTCCTGAGTAGCTGGGATTACAGGCACGCGCCACCATACCCAGCTAATTTTTTGTATTTTTAGTAGAGACGGGGTTTCACCATGTTGACCAGGATGGTCTCGATCTCTCGACCTCGTGATCCGCCCGCCTCGGCCTCCCAAAGTGCTGGGATTACAGGCTTGAGCCACCGCGCCCGGCCAGTTTTTTTTTTTTTTTTTTTGAGACAAAGTCTTGCTCTTTCGCCAGTCTGAAGTACAGTGGCACGATCTCGGCTCACTGCAACCTCTGTCTCCCAGATTCAAGCGATTCTCCCTCTTGAGTAGCTGGGGACTACAGGCATGTGCCACCATGCCCAGCTAATTTTTTTTTTTTTTGTATTTTAGTAGAGATAGGGTTTCATCATGACCAGGATGGTCTCGATCTCCTGACCTCATGATCCACCTGCCTCAGCCTCCCAGAGTGCTGGGATTACAGGCGTGAGCCACTGTGCCTGGCCGGTTACTCTTTTTAAATTCCTGAAACAATTATTTTCTATGTATGGCTCAGTAATTTGTAATGGAATGCACTTAGTGATAATTCACAGGTGTTTTGCTTAAGAGCTTTGGTAGGGCCGATTTCTGTAGAACATATAATAACTTTTTCTTTGACTTTTTTTATTGTGGTAAAATATATTTATATAACATTAAATTTGCCATTTTAACCACTTTAAATTTGTAATTGAATGCCATTAATAACATTCACAATGTTGTGCAACCATTACTACCATCTGTTCTCTCCCAGTCCCCAGTAACTTCTAATCTACTTTCTGTCTCCATCAGTTTACCTATTCTAGATATTTCATGTGAGTGGAATAATAAAATATTTGTATTTTTGTGTCTGACTACTTTGATTTAGCATAATATTTTCAGGGTTCATCTGTCTTGCAGTATGTACCAGAATTTCATTCCTTTTTAACACTCAGTAATTTTGTATTTATTCAGGTGGACACTTGCACTTTTTGGCTAAACTGGATACTGCAGTGAACATTGGCGTACAATTACCCTATTTGCAGTTCTTTTGGGTATGTTCCCTGAAATGAAATTGCTGGATTGTTTGGTAATTAGCTGTGGTTAGCTTCTTGAGGAACTGCCATATTTTTCACAGAAGCTGCAATAGTTTACATTCCTACCAGCAATGTAAAAAGGTCAGTTTCTCTACCTCCTTGCCCATGCTTGCTATTTTCTTTCTTTCTTTTTTTTTTTTTATCCCATCCTAGTTGGTTTGCTTAAAGTTTATCTTTTTAGTTTCTTGATAATGTCCTCTGATTAACAAAAGTTTTTAATTTTGATGAAGTCAGATTTATCTTTTTTTTTTCTTTCATTGTCTTATGCTTTTTGTGTCTGATCTTGAGTGCAAAATCCAAGGTCATGAGGATTTGCCCTTGTTTTTTTCTAAGAGGTTTATGGTTTTAGCTTTTAAATTTAGGTCATTGATACGTTTTCAGTTAATTTTTGTATTTGGTATGAGTTTGGAGTCCAGCGTCATTCTTTTGCATGTGGAAATCCAGTTGTCCCAGCACCATGTGTTGAGCAGACCTTTATTTCTCCATTGAATGGACTTGGCACGGTTATAAAAAATCAATTGGCCATAGATGTATTAGATTATTTTGGTACTCTCAGTTTTATGCTGTTAATCTATATATATGTCTATCCGTTTTTCAGTAGCATACTATTTTGATTACTATAGCATTGTAGTAAGTTTTGAAATCAGAAAGTATGTGTTCCAACTTTTTTTTTCTTGATTGTTTTGGTTTTCCATGTTCCCTTGAAGCTCTGTGAATTTGAGGGTTAGCATTTCCGTTTCTGCAAAAAAAGGATTTTGAAATTTTGATAGGGATTGTGTTGAATTTGTACATTGCTTTAGGTAGTATTGACATCTTAACAATATTAAGTCTTCCTACCCAAGAATTCAGGATGGCTTTTATTTTGGTTATTTTAAATTTTCTTCAGCGTTTTGTAGTTTTCAGGCTAAAACTAAACCTCCTTGGTTAAATCTCTTTCTAGATATTCTTTTAGATGTTACTGTTCTTTTAGATGTTAAATGGAATTGCAATCCTAATTTCTTTTTCAGATTATTCATTGCAGATGCATAGAAACATAACTACTTAAATTTTATTTTAAGTTATTCTATTTTTTTTTTTTTTTTTTTTTTGAGATAGGGTCTCTCTCTCTGTCACCCAGGCCGGAGTGCAGTGGTACAGTCTAGGCTCAGTGCAACTTCTCGACTTTCTATGGGATGCCGCTGGGCTATGCCAATGCTACCCAGCGTGGTCTCGATGGGATTACAGATGTGCGTCACCACACCCGGCTAACTTTTGTGGTTTACTTAGTAGAGATGAAGTTTCACCATGTTGCCCTGCCTGATTTCAAACTCCCGGCCTCAAGTGATCTGCCCACCCGGGCCTCCCAGAGTGCTGGAATTACAGGTGTGAGCTACCGCACCTGACCTCTTTGGAATTTTTCTATATAGAGAATTATGTTATTAGCAAATCAAAATAATGTTTCAATTTGGATGCCTTTTCTTTCTCTTGTCTAATTGTTCTGCCTAGAACTATTATTTATTTATTTATTTATTGAGATGGAGTCTCTCTCTTTCGTCCATGCTGGAGTACAGTGGCATGATCTTCCCTTACTATTACCTCTGCTCCTCCCTTCCCCCCTGCCCTCGTTGGTTCAAGTGAGTCTCCTGCCTCAGCCTCCCGAGTAGCTGGGATTATAGGCACCTGCCACCGTGCATGGCTAATTTTTGTATTTTTAGTAGAGAAGAGGTTTCACAGGCTGTTCCGGAACTCCTGACCTTGTGATCCTCCCACCTCAGCCTCCCAAAGTATTAGGATTATAGGCCTGAGCCACCACTCCCAGGCGAACTTTATTATTAAAACTGGTTTTCTTCTGGCCAGTACAGTGTTGAATGGAGATGGTGATAGTGAGTATCCTTATTTTGTTCCTGATCTTAGGGAGAAAGTTTTCAGTCTTTCACCACTGAGCATGTTAGATAAGGGTTTTTCATAGATGGCCCTTTATCATTTTGAGGAAATTATCTTGTATTCCTAGTTTTCTAAGTATTTTTATCATGAAAGGGTGTTTGATTTTTTTCAGATGCCTCTTCTGAGTTAATTGAGGTCATGTCTCACCCCCTTCATTTTATTAATGTATATTTACATTGATTGGTTTATTTAATTTTAGTTTTTTTTTTTTTTTAAAAGAAGGAGCTCACTCTGTCACCAGACTAGAGTGCAGTGGCGTGATCTTGGTTCACTGCAACCTCCAACTCCCTGGTTCAAGTGATTCTCCTGCCTCAGCCTCTCGAGTAGCTGGGATTACAGGCATGTGCTACCGTGCTCGGCTAATTGTATTTTTAGTAGAGATGGAGTTTCACCACGTTTGCCAGGGTGGTCTCGATCTCCTGACCTCCTGATCCTCCTGCCTCAGCCTCCCAAAGTGCTGGGATTACAGGCGTGAGCCACCATGCCTGGCCAATTGGTTTATTTTTTTAAGACACTCAATCACCTTTGTGGTCTTAGGATAAACCCCACTTGGTCAAGGTGTATAATCCTTTTAATGTACAATTGGATTTAGTTTGCTAATATATATTTGCTAATATTAGTTTGCTGCAAAACCATTAAGAATATGTGCATGGTTAGCCGGGCACGGTGGCTCACGCCTGTAATCCCAGCACTTTGGGAGGCCGGGACAGGTGGATCACGAGGTCAAGAGATCGAGACCATCCTGGTCAACATGGTGAAACCCCGTCTCTACTAAAAATACAAAAAATTAGCTGGGCATGGTGGCACGTGCCTGTAATCCCAGCTACTCAGGAGGCTGAGGCAGGAGAATTGCCTGAACCCAGGAGGCAGAGGTTGCGGTGAGCCGAGATCATGCCATTGCACTCCAGCCTGGGTAACAAGAGTGAAACTCTGTCTCAAAAAAAAAAGAATATGTGCATGGTTATCAGCTATTGACTATTAACTGTTGGTCATTTGAGCATATATATATAAAATAATAATAATAATTTATTATTATTATTTTTTGAGACAGTTTTGCTCTTGTTGTCCAGGCTCCAGTGCAATGACACGATTTCAGCTCACTGCAGCCTCAGCCTCCTGGGTTCAATCGAGTCTCCTGTCTCAGCCTCCTGAGTAACTTGGATTATAGGCACCTGCCACCATGCATGGCTATTTTTTATATTTTTAGTAGAGACAGGTTTTCACCATGTTGGCCAGGTTGATCTCAAACTCTTGACCTCAGGTGATCTGCCCACCTCAGCCTCCCAAAGTGTTGGTATTAGAGGCATGAGCCACCACACGGGGTCCAAATGCATATAAATTAAAAGTGAAAAATCTCCTTTCTCTTCCTGAATTGCACCAGTCTTTCTTTCCCAGAATCTATATAGCCTAATCTTTTGGACTTCAGAATCCTTGTTGTTTCCCCTCAATAATGAAACTTTCTCCCCTTTTTAAAAGAGAAGTGGATTTTTTTTTTTTTTAAGATAGAGTCTTGCTCTGTTGTCCAGGCTGGAGTGCAGTGGTGTGATCACAGCTCACTACAACCTCCACCTCCTGGGCTTTAGTGATCCTCCCACCTAAGCTTAGTCTAGCCAAGCAGCTGGGACTACAAACGTGTGCCACCATACCCACCTAATTTATTTTCCCTTTGGTAAAGATGAACTCTCATTATGTTGCTCAGGCTGGTCTTGAACTCATAGGCTCAAGCAATCCTCCTGTCTTAGCCTCCCAAAGTGCTGGGGTTTACAGGTATGAGCTACCACACCTGGCCAAAGTGGTAATTTTTAATTAAAAAATGGATCATAGGCCGGGCGCGGTGGCTCAAGCCTGTAATCCCAGCACTTTGGGAGGCCGAGGCGGGTGGATCACGAGGTCGAGAGATCGAGACCAACTTGGTCAACATGGTGAAACCCCGTCTCTACTAAAAATACAAAAAATTAGCTGGGCATGGTGGCGCGTGCCTATAATCCCAGCTACTCAGGAGGCTGAGGCAGGAGAATTGCCTGAACCCAGGAGGCGGAGGTTGCGGTGAGCCGAGATCGCGCCATTGCACTCCAGCCTGGGTAACAAGAGCGAAACTCCGTCTCAAAAAAAAAAAAAAAAAAAAATGGATCATAAATGAAACTCAATACATAGGCAGGTCATAAAAAATGATTTTTTGTTTTGCACAAACAAAAATGATTTTTTGTTTTGCACAAACACTGAGTAGAAGTAAGCTGCTTCCTCACCTTTACCTGGTGGTACCTGGAGTACATTTTGGAAGTCCTCAACATTGAAATCCTTTGTTCCTGGCCGGGCGCGGTGGCTCACGCGTGTAATCCCAGCACTTTGGGCAGCCGAGGTGGGTGATTACGAGGTCAGGAGTTCAAGACCAGCCTGATCAACATGGGGAAACCTCGTCTCTATTTAAAAAAAAAAAAAGAAAACCTTTGTTCCCTATGTACTGCTGGTAATTAAAGGCAAGAAATTATTGTGAAATTTGTCAAACATTTAATGAAGGAGACAACGCTAGTTTGTTTGTTTTTTTTTTTTTAAAAGTATATTTTAAACATTTCCTTATATTCCTTATATAAATGTTGCTTTGTCAGAAATTTCAACATTTGGAACAAAATTTGATAGTTTCTAAATAAATGTAATTCAAACCAGGCTTAGTTAGGATGGGTGCCCAGAATGCTGTCAGGATACATATAATATTGTATATAAAGTTTATTTCTATATCGTCGAGTTGTTCAACAGTTGATTTAGGCATAATAATGAAACTGCTTTTGCGGTTTGATATAGTTCAGATATTTGACCCCTCCAAATTTTATGTCAAAATTTGTTCCCCTCTAATCTTGCGTCCCAGTGTTAGACAGGGGGTCCTGGTGGGAGGTGTTGGGGGTCATGGCACAGATCCTTCATGAATGGGTTGGTGCCATCCTTGTCTCAGAGGTAATGCGTGAGTTCCTGCCCTATTAGTTCATGCAAGAATTGGTTGCTTAAAAGAATTTGGCACACTTTCCCTCTCTCTTGCCTTGTGACATACTTGCTCCCCCTTTGCCTCTGCCATGATTGGAAATCTCCTGAGGTCCTTGCCAGAAGCAGATGCTAGTGGCACGCTTCTTGTACAGCCTGCAGAACTGTGACCCAAGTAAAACTCTACTTCATAAATTACCCAGCCTCACGTATTTCTTCATAGCAATGCAAACGGACTAAAAGATAGTTAAACACATGTTTCTTTGTGTGAGTTTTTTTCATGTCTCCTTACTATATTTTATGCTTTTTTTTTTTTTTTGAGACGGAGTTTCGCCCTTGCTACCCAAGCTGGAGTGCAATGGCGCGATCTCGGCTCACTGCAACCTCCGCCTCCTGGGTTCAGGCAATTCTCCTGCCTCAGCCTCCTGAGTAGCTGGGATTACAGGCACGTGCCACCATGCCCAGCTAATTTTTTGCACTTTTAGTAGAGACGGGGTTTCACCATGTTGACCAGGATGGTCTCGATCTCGTGATCCACCCGCCTCGGCCTCCCAAAGTGCTGGGATTACAGGCTTGAGCCACCGTGCCTGGCGCTATTTTATTCTATTTTTTGAGACAGGGTCCTGCTTTGTCGCCTAAGATGGAGTGCAGTGGTATGACCTCAGCTCCCTGCAACCTCTGTCTCCTGGGCTCAAGTGATCCTACCTCCTCAGCTTATCAAGTTGCTAGGACTAAGGGTGTGTACCACCACACCCAGCTATTTTTTTTAAAATTTTTTGTAGGACAGGGTCTCATTATGTTGCTTAGCTGGACTTGAACTCCTGGTCCCAAGCAGTCTTCCTGTCGTGGCCTCCCAAACCGTTTAGATCACAAGTTTGAGCCACTACTCCTGGCCTGCTCTCTGTTTCTATATGTTAAACTTTTTGGAGATTTCTACAGATAAGTGATATCATCCAGTATTTTCCTTCAGTGTCTGGCTTATTTTACTGAGTATAATGTTCTTCTCTAGTTTCGGCCACGTAGTTGCAAATGGCAGTATCTCGTTTTTTTAAGGCTGAATAATATTCCATTGTGTGTATCTGTGCGTGTATCACAATTTATTCATCCGTCAATTGACGCATTGTTTCCATAACTTGGCTATTGTGAATAATACTGCAGTGAACACAGGAGCACAGATATCTACCAGGTGCTGATTCCATTTCCTTTGAGTACATACCCAGCTAGGTCATATGGTAGTTCTCCCTTTAATTTTTTGAGGAACCTCTATTACTGTTTTTCATAATGGCTGTACCAATTTATATTCCCATTGACAGTCTACAAGGGTTTCCTTTTCTCCACACCTTCATCAACACTTGTTATCTCTCATCTTTTTGGTAACAGTGTGAGATGGTATCTCATTGTGGTTTCGTTTTGCATTTTTCTGATGATTAATGATGTTGAGTACCTTTTCATTTACCTGTTGGTCATTAGTATGTCCTCTTTAGAAAAAAACAGTCTTGGCAGGACACCGTGGCTCACACATGTAATCCAGCGCTTTGGGAGGCTGAGGCAGGCAGATCGCTTGAGGTCAGGAGTTCAAGATCAGCCTGGCCAACATGGGGAAACCCCGTCTCTACTAAAAATAAAAAAAATTAGCCAGGTGTGGTAGCGCATGCCTGTAGTCCCAGCTACTTGGGATGCTGCAACAGGAGAATCGCTTGAACCTGGGAGTCGAACGTTGCAGTGAGCTGAGATCATGTCATTGCACTCTAGACTGGGCAACAGAGCAAGACTCCATCTCAAAAAAAAAAAAAAGAAAAGGAAAAGGAAAAAACAGTCTTTGGGTCTTTTGTCCATTTTCTTATTGGGTTATTATTTTTTTTGTGTGTGGTTGTTGTTTTGTGATTGAGTTATGTGTATTCTTTTTTTTTTTTTTTTTGAGACGGAGTTTCGCTCTTGTTGCCCAGGCTGGAGTGCAATGGCGCAATCTTGGCTCACCGCAACCTCCGCCTCCTGGGTTCAGGCAATTCTCCTGCCTCAGCCTCCTTAGTAGCTGGGATTACAGGCATGCGCCACCATGCCCAGCTAATTTTTTGTATTTTTTAATAGAGACGGGGTTTCACCATGTTGACCAGGGTGGTCTCGATCTCTTGACCTCGTGATCCACCCGCCTCAGCCTCCCAAAGTGCTGGGATTACAGGCTTGAGCCACCGTGCCTGGCGATGAGTTATGTGTATTCTTTATATATTTTGGATATTAACCTCTTAACAGATACATGGTTTGTAAGGCCAATTGTGGTAGCTCACACTTAATCCCAGCACTTTAGGAGGCCAAGGCAGGCAGATCACCTGAGGTCAGGAATTTGAGGCCAGCCTGGCCAACATGGTGAAACCCCTTCTCTACTAAAAACTAGCAGGGCCTGTAATCCCAGCTACTCCATAGGCTGAGGCAGGAGCATTCTTTTAACCTGGCTTGGAGGTTGCAGTGAGCTGAGATCACACCACTGCACTCCAGCCTGGGCAACAGAGTGAGACTCCATGTTAAAAAAAAAAAAAGATACATGATTTCTAAACATTTTCTCCCAATGCGTAGGTTGCCTTTTCATTGTGTTGTTTCTTTGCTGTGCAGAAGCTTTTTAGTTTGATGTAGTCCAAGTTGTTTATTTTTGATTTTGTTGCCTGAGCTTTTGTATGCTATCCAAAAAATCATTGTCAAGGCCAACATCAAGGAGCTAATATTAACCTATACAATTCAGTAGTTTTTAGTATATTTACAGAGCTGTGTAAGCATTGCACAATCAATTATAAATCATTTTCATCACCTCAAAAAGAACTCCATACCCTTTAGCTGTCATCCTCCAAACCTCCAGCCCCAGGTAACTATTAATCTATTTTCAGTCTTTATGGATTTGTCTGTTCTGGGCATTTCATATAAATGGAATAATAGTATGTCGTCTTTCATGACTGGCTTTTTTCACTTAGTAAAATGTTTAAGATTCCTCTGTATTTTAGCATGTATGAGTACCTCATTTTGTTTTATGGCTAAATAGTATTGTGTTGCATTGACATGTACTACATTTTGTTTATGCATTCATCGATAGATGAACATTTGGGTTGTTTCTACCTATTGGCTATTAAGAATAGCTGGATAAGGCCGAGTGCAATGGCTCAGGCCTGTAATCCCAGCATTTAGGGAGGCCAAGGCAGGTGGATCACAAGGTCAGGAGTTTGAGACCAGCCTGGACAATATGGTGAAATCCCATCTCTACTAAAAATACAAAAATTAGCTGGGTGTGGTGGCACATGCCTATAGTCCTGGCTACTTGGGAGGCTGAGGCAGGAGAATTGCTTGAACCCAGGAGGCAGAGGTTATGGTGAGCTGAAATCGTGCCATTGCACTCCAGCCTAGGCAATAAGAGTGAAACACACACACACACACAAAGAATAGCTGCATATTTTCATTCCCAACATCACTGTGAAAAGGTTTCAATTTCTCTGTATTTTTTACCAACACTCGTCTTTTTTATTCTAACCATCCTAGTGGGTATGAACTCATTACGGTTTTCATTTGTATTACCTTAATGATTAATGATGAGGCAGGGCATGGTGGCTCATGCCTGTAATCCAAGCACTTTGGAGGCCAAGGCAGGCACATCACCTCAGGTCGGGAGTTCAAGACTAGCCTGACCAACATGGTGAAAACCTGTCTTAAAAAGAAAAAAAATAAAAATAATAATGGTGACCGTTTTTTCATGTGCATATGGAGCATTTGTAAATCTTGTTTGAAGAAATGTCTATTGAGATCCTTTACCCATTTTAAAATTGGGTTGTCTTTTTATTGTTGTTGTAAGAGTTTTTTTGTATATTCTGAATATAAGTTCCTTAATAAATATATGAATTGCAAGTATTTTTTCCCATTATGTGAAGTGAAGTCTTCTTATAGATACAGTATCATGATTAATAAAGAATAGTTAATTTAGAAGAGCAGAGTACAAGGTGCAGCAGTGGGAGTTTTGTCAGGACAAACTTTTAGAAAGTTTCTTCCACTGTATGACTGTATTGATTGAAAGGAATGTGGCTGAAACTGTAACCAAAGGAGATATTATGCTTCCAGAAAAATCCCAAGAAAATTATTGTAAGTGACAGTAGATATTGGATCAGACTCTAAAGTGTGGAGAATTAACCAGTTAGCATGTAAGTTGAAGATAAAGTTCTCCCAGAATATGTAGGCACCAAAGTATTGCTAGGCAACAAGGATTACTTCTCATTTAGAGATGGTGACATTCTTGCAAAGTATATAGACTGAAATAAATCACTGTTGAAATGGCATCAACATGAAGCTGCCCATTTACATTCTATCATGTAAAATAATTTTCATGTCTTTCTTTTGTAATAAACTAATGATGCCCAGTGTCTCTATAATTTGATTTTGCTGTACTGATACAAACATTTCCAAATAAAAATATGTAAATTTAAAAATAGTTAATTTAAAGCTTATATAGACATTTTATTTCGAAGAAATGATAATGTTCAGCACTTAAACTGTTTTAATCAATGGTTAAGAATTAACTTCGCTGGGCCCAGTGGTTCACATCTACAATCCCAGCACTTTGGGAGACTGAGGCATATGGATTGCTTGAGCTCAGCAGTTTAAGACATACCCGGGCAACATGGTGAAACCCCGTCCCTACCAAAAGTGCGAAAAATTATCTGGGCAGGGTGGTTGCATGCCTGTAATCCCAGCTACTGGGGGGAGGCTGGAGTGGGAGGATCACTTGAGCCTGAGCCTGGGAGGCAGAGGTTGCAATGAGCTGAGATGGCTCCGCTGCCCTCCAGCCTGAGTGATAGAGCAAGATCCTGTCTCAAAAAAAAAAAAAAAAAGAAAAAAAAAGTCTTGTGCTTTAGATCAGTGATCGCCAAACTTTATCAAGCATCAGAATCACTCGGACAACTTGTTAAAACATTCTTTGCTAGCCTCCATTCCCAGAGTTTCTGAATCAGAAAGTCTCGAGTAGGGGTCCAGGAATTTACTTCTTTTTTTTTTTTAAAGATGAGGTTTCACCATGATGGCCAGGCTGGTCTTGAACTCTTGACCTCAGGTGATCCACCCACCTCGGCCTCCCAAAGTGCTAGGATTACAGGCGTGAACCACTGCGCCCAGCAGGAATTTACATTTTTAACAGAACATGTTGATGCTTTGGTTCATGGACTACTTTCTTAATGATCCCTATAACTGTCATAAAGAATTAGTGATATGCTGATATGTAAGAATTTCTACCTGATAAAAATAAAATTTTTATTTATAGCTCATATTTGCATCTCTTTAATTTGCATATATTTGCATATATAAAGTTTTTATATTTAGTCATGGTTTGTGCCTAAATTGTTGGGTTTCTTTTAAATATAAAGTCCACTTTTTTCCATGGATGCTTGTCTCCTGTCAGATCCTCATGAGTTTCCTTGAGTTTAATAAAATAATAAAGACTCTTAAGCTTAAAGAGATTTTATAGATCATCCACTTCTCCCTATCCCTCAGAGATTAGTTAAATCTCAATCCAAGATTGTATAGCTAATTATTGGTAGGTATAGATAGTTCTTAGGGAGTTTATTTCTAGCAGGTCTTTATTGCTTGAAGAAAAGTAAAAATGTATTTCAGTAAGATATTTTTAGTGACTTTCAAATACAGATCTTTTTGGTAACATTTTATCAGATAATAAGCTTAAGTTATTTGAAATGACTTTACTTGATTATGTGCCAAATGCTATTTGATTATTTTATCCCGAAGTAATACATGAATTTAGCCTGATAAATAATTTTTAAAAGGTATGTCTTATAGGCATCTCTTTTATTCTGTCCTTAAAACATATGAGAAAGAAATAGCTTAAGAATATGTGCCAGTGAGATGTGGCACAGATTTCCATCAATAAACTCATATAAAATTGAGTAGAATCCACAGGTTGTTTTTTAGAGACGTCTGACACCTATTAGAAAGTTTAGAGGGAATGATGAGGAAGGGGTATGTAATAGAAAAAAATATTTCTGTCCTCTTCCTCCTTTTAAAAATTCTATCCCCCTAGCCAAGTCTGCTTAAGGAAAAAGTCTTGCTTTTCCCTGTCTAGGTTATAGGCTTGTAGATGTTCATTTTAATAATTGCCGAATTATTAAAATCTCTTTTAGCCCTTCACTTTAGTAGTCAATCAAGGTTTGTTTTTCTAAATTAAGTGATCTACATTGTTTGCTTCATAGGTGGAATTTGGGTAGCCAAATAGGTAGCTCCACACACATATTTAGCTTCTCAGGTATCAACTATAAAATGCATAGAAAAATACTATTAAACATTAAAAGCAGATTGAAAGCACTGTTGACTGACTTGTCAAATTATTTCCTGTTGCCTTTGGTCAGCACATGCCTAGACTTCTATACAGCCAACATTCTATTTCAACCATTCTGTAATGTTGCTAAGATAATTTTCCTGCTTCCTTGTTGAAACTCTGATGATTCCCTTCTGTCCTCTTTGCACACAGCTCTATCCTATATAAATTTCAGAATATGTGGAATTGAAATAATTTTTATCTCAGGAGCAAGTATTCCTATTAAGGCTTGGTGTGTGTTCATCATTTTAATTTTGCTTAGAATAGAGAACTCATTAGAGTGGGAAATGTACTTCTCCAGATTCAGGAATGAGGAGTTATTTCAGTGTGTCAGACACAAACTTTTAAATGTAGCCTGCAGAACTCTGGTACTTGAGAGCCACATTCTGCCTGGCTGTTAGTTCTCTTCATAACCTAGGAAATATGCCTCACCTTATCTTTTCCTAACTGAATCTGTCATCTCTGAGCTAAGACTTCTCCCCGCCCCCGCTTAATCATAGTTTGTCTTCCTACAGGAAACCTTTTCAGGTTGATCTGTACCCATCCACCAGTACTCAAGTAGTTTCTCAAACTGGAATCCCTAGACATTCTCAGTAGTCTGACAATTCTCTGAGATTTAAACAGTTTTGTGGTTCTCTGTATAGATGCAAATGCCATACATCTGGTGTCTACTGGAAGGTGGAGTTGAAAGTGATCATTGTGAAACAATGCCAGAATCTTTCTGAAACTTTTGCAAGCAGCAAATTTGAACAACTGGTTTACAGTAGAGGTTTTTAAATTTCATTCAGTGTAACTGTATGAAGTGCCTTAGGTGGCTTTTATGGTAACTGAGAGGAAGGATGAACTGGAGGCTGAAGACACCACCCTCATTTCAACCTGTTTGGACCTACTTTTATTTGTATTGTATATTATGGCTCAGTGAAGATTTCTCTTGTGAGATTCTCCCCGTCTAAAAATTTTGAAAACCACTGAACTGACAGGTTTATGGCTTGTGGTTTTGTTAGGGGAATAGGGATGATGTATGTGGCTACGTTATTTGTAAATAGATTTTTTTTAGTTAACCTAACAAAGAATCCTTAGAAATTGTTACTGATAATTGAGAATGTTATTCTAGGGCAGACGTCACCAAACTTTTTACACAGGGGGCCAGTTCACTGTCTCTCAGACCATTGGAGGGCCGCCACATACTGTGCTCCTCTCACTGACCACCAATGAAAGAGGTGCCCCTTCCTGAAGTGTGGCGGGGGACCGGATAAATGGCCTCAGGGGGCTGCAGTTTGGGGACGCCTGTTTGGTAGATAGTAGTTTTCAAGATTTTTGGTCTCAGGACTCCTTTTTTTTTTTTTTTTTTTTTTGAGATGGAGTTTCCCTCTTGCCCAGGCTGAAGTGCAGTAGCGTAATCTTGGCTCACTGCAACCTCCGCCTCCTTGGTTCAAGCAATTCTCTGCCTCAGCCTCCCGAGATGAGCTGGGATTACAGGTGCCCACTACTATGCCCAGCTAATTTTTTGTATTTTTTAGTAGAGATGGGGGTTTCATCATCTTGGCCACGCTGGTCTTGAACTTCTGACCTCGTGATCCACCCGCCTCGACCTCCCGAAGTGTCAGGATTACAGGCATGAGCCACTGCGCCGGCCCTCTTCACATTCCTAAAACATTATTGAAACTCCTCAAAAGCACTGTTTGTACACGTTATACCCATCAATTTTTAAATAAAATTTTCAATATTTATTTATTTAAAAATAATGAACCCATTACATGTTAACAATAACATTTTATTAAAATAGCTGTTTTCCAAGAAAGAAAAAAAAAAAAAAGAAAAAGAAAATAACTGTTTCCTAAAACAAACAAAAAAATTAGCAAAGATTGGCACTGTTTATTTTTGCAACTCTCTCTCTTTGTTTTGAGACAGTCTTGCTTTGTTGCCCAGGCTGGAGTCATAGTGTGATCTCAGCTCACTGCAACCTCCGTCTCCTGGGTTCAAGTGATTCGTCTGCCTCAGCCTCCCAAGTAAGTGGGACTACAGGTGCCCGCCACCACACCTGGCTAATTTTTGTATTTTTAGTAGAGATGGGGTTTCACCATGCTGGCCAGGCTGGTCTTCAACTCCTGACCTCGTGATCTGCCTGCCTCGGCCTCCCAAAGTCCTGGGATTACAGGTGCCACTGCGTCCAGCCTGCAAATCTCTTAATAGTACAATCTGGATTCTCATTTTCTGTTTCTGCATTCAGTCGGTTGTGATATGCTGTTTTAGTTGAAATATATGAAGAAAAATTCAGCCTCTTGCATATAAATATTTGAAAAGAGAAAAGGTATTTAACAGGTTTTTCAGATATTATGAACACTGTCTTTCTTTGATGTCAAACCCCTCAAGTGGTGGTTTCTTTTTTTTTTTTTTTGAGGCAAAGTCTTACTCCATCACCAGGCACCAGGCTGGAGTGCAGTGGCGTGACCTCAGCTCACTGCAACCTCTGCCTCCCAGGTTCAAGCAATTCTCCTGCTTCAGCCTCCCCAGTAGCTGGGACTACAGGCGTGCACCACCATGCCCAGCTAATTTTTTTGCATTTTTAATAGAGACGAGGTTTCACCATATTGGCCAGGATAGTCTCAGTCTCTTGACCTCGTGATCCGCCCACCTCGGCCTCCCAAAGTGCTGGGATTACAGGCATGAGCCACTGCGCCTGGCCAAGTGGTAATTTCTTATAGGTTAATTGCAACATGGAATCTGAAATTACAGCAATGAACTTTTTGTTCCTTACAGTAAAAGTAGCAACGTATCCTTATAAATAGGCTGTAAAGGCCTTCCAATTGGCTTTCCATAATTGCCACTTCATCGCACTCAAAAGTCAAAGTTCTTAAGTGATCTTGCCTCCTACTGTCTCTCTGATCTCATCAACTCTGCTGACTCTGCTCTAGTCACACTGGTCTCCTTGCTGTTTGTTCCTCTAAACAATCTCCCATCTCTGGGCTTTTGTGCTTGTTGTTTCCTTTTACTTCTTAACAAGTAGATTAGATATTGTGTAAAATGATCTTAATTTAGTAAAAACCTACCAGAAGAATATATTTGTTGAATGTGAAAATAATCTGTGAACAGAACTGCTTATACTTGGTAATGACGTTGTAATCAGAAACACTCAACACCTTCATGTCAGACTCTGACCCTGTCATGTCTTGGTGGAAGTGAAAGTTTAGGTAGCACCAAGTCCTTTGGATTGCCAGTACTTTGCTATAGAGTACACAAATGTGCCTCCTCATTGCAATGACACTAGAAATTGTTTACTACTGTAGTTTACAAAGAACTAACCACATAGATGATCATGCATGTCAGGAAAATGTAATAGAAAAAGAAAAGATTCTAACCTAGGTCTTAATTATTCACATACGGAAGAATGACCTGTATATCTTCATTATATGTATAGGAGAAAATAGTGCCTATCTTTCAAGATTATTGGAAGGTTAGATATCCTTTTTGTTAAATCATGTTAGTTTAAAACATGCATTTATTTTAAAAATTAAAGTATTTCTATAGGATTAATAATTGATTTTTTGAGATCTTTGTGCATGCGTAACATGACTTTTTAAGAGTCACATTTTACCAAAGAAGTAATAGTGCCTCTTAAAGTTCTGAAGTTAACATTGTAGCACTTTGATATTTAGAAGTAAATTGTCGTTTTCATTTTAAGCTTTAATTTGGGAATTTAAGTAATATGAAGTTTTTCTCAAATGCCTAGTTTGGAGAGACTAATTTTATAACTAAGAGCTTTGAAGTAGGTTTAAATTTGTCTTGCTTTGAAGATATTTTATTTCATATCACACTTTCAGATTTTAGTTTTGTAAAATTCCTAGTTGCTTTTTCTTGAATTATAAATTTATTTAATGTTTTGTTTTTTAATCATTTATTCATTCAACCCACTAACAGAAATGCCAAGCAGTATTCTAGATACCAGGAGTGGGCAGGTGATCAGACAAAGTCTCTCACATTCCAGTAGGAGAAAGCAGACAAATAAATAGACAAAGAAATACTGTGGTTTTAGATAAGAGTAAGTAGAATAAAGGAAATAAAGCAGTTTGTGATAAGTAGGGTCTGAGAGGCAGGAGAGGAGGTGGTACTTTTAAAAATAAAGGCCAAGGACCGCCCCTCTAAGGCGGTGACGTTTGAGAAGAGGCCAGAATGTTCAGAAGCAGCCAGTCATGCAAAAAAAAATATGATGGAGGAGCACCCTAGGAGAGGGCAGTTAGTGTAAGACCATGAAGCAGGACAAGCTTGGGGTGTACAAAAAACATCAAGACAGCAGTATGTGCAGTGAACCATGATCCTCCCACTACACTCGAGCCTGGGTGAAACCCTGTCTCCAAAGAGAAAAAAAGCAACCAGTATAGTATATATGAAGAAGAATGACAAAAGTTAAGTTTGTAGCGATAGACAAGGACCACTTCATGTAGGGCTTTAGCACTAGTGATAGTAAAACATTCGAGGATTTTAGGTGAAGGAGTGACGTAATCAAATTTAAGTTAAAATTTTAATTTTGGCCAATTTGTGAGGAAAAACAGACTTTCATGGGAGTACGAATGAAGCAAAGTGACTATTTTAGAAAAAAGCAATGGCAGTGGCTCATGCCTGTAATCCCTGCACTTTGGGAGGCTGAGGTGGATCACCTGAGGTCAGGAGTTAGAGACCAGCCTGGTTAAAATGGGGAAACCCTGTCTCTACTAAAAATACAAAAATTAGCCAGGTATGGTAGTGGGTGCCTGCAATCCTAGCCACTTGGGAGGCTGAGGCAGGAGAATCACTTAAACCAGGGAGACTGAGGTTGCAGTGAGCCAAGATTGCACCACTGCACTCCAGCCTGGGCTACAGAAGAGCCTCTGTCACAAACAACCAAACAAACACCTGTGACTATTTCCCTTTTGAAGAATATATTTACCACAGTTGAGCCCAGGAGTCAGTAGACTCCCTTCCTTTTCTAGGACATCCATCCATGTTTTAGTAAAGTAGAAAGATGTGGGGAAAAACCATTTCTAGTATTCCTGTTTTACGCTAATTTTCCTCTAGCCTTCCTGTCTACCAACATGGAATTGTTGGGGAAGGGCATTTTTTATTTTACAGTGATTTAATATCTAACCACTTCTTATTTTGATAGGATAGAGGCATTATATGATAAAATTATTAAAAATGTAATCCAGGCTTGCTTACCAATATCTGATATGTTAAATTGCCTGTTTGCTAATTGCATGTCTCAAAGCTCTCAGCATAATGGGGTCCGTAACTCTTGATCTCTTGTTCCCTCTCCCAGTTATAGAAACATCTGCTCATCTTACAGTATTCCTTATCCTAGTATATGCACCTGCCTCTGGCCAGTGATCTGGGCCCTACCTAGCTCTAATTTCACTTCCTTCACTGTCCCCTTCATTTGTATACATTCTGTTTCCTTTGCGTAGAATGTTATCCCTCTCACTTCATCAATACACTTTTCACCTAAATTCTGCCCACCTTTCAGCTTTCAGCTTTCATCTTTTCCAGAACCACTAGGTTAACTTAAACACCCATTTTGTAGCCTCATGTCCTATACTTTTACAAGAATGTCAATAATAGCTACAGGTAACATTTACTAAAGATCAACAATGTATTGGTACGTAATATTACCAGAAGGAGTAAGTAATTTGCTCAGGATTACACTCTGGTAATTGAAAAAACAAAGATTTGAATGTAAACAATGTAGCCCACACTTACCCTTTTTACTACTCTGCCTCTTACATAGTTATGTTTTTGTTTATTATTATTATTATTATTATTATTTTGGAGACGGAGTTTCGCTCTTGTTACCCAGGCTGGAGTGCAATGGCGCGATCTCGGCTCACCGCAACCTCTGCCTCCTGGGTTCAGGCAATTCTCCTGCCTCAGCCTCCTGAGTAGCTGGGATTACAGGCACGCACCACCATGCCCAGCTAATTTTTTGTGTTTTTAGTAGAGACGGGGTTTCACCATGTTGACCAGGATGGTCTCGATCTCTTGACCTCGTGATCCACCCGCCTCGGCCTCCCAAAGTGCTGGGATTACAGGCTTGAGCCACCGCGCCCGGCCTTGTTTATTATTTTTAAATAAATTATTTGTTTAATGTCTAGTTCCCCTACTGTACTTCTAAGCACCATGAGCGTGGGGTTGTATCTTTTATACTATCTGTTGAATATGTGCATGTATCCTGTTTGGGATACAGCCTCCCCATTACTCAGGAAGTCTGAAACTGGATAAAGTTCATAGATAGAATTCACAGATGATATTGACCATTTTACTGTCTAGAAATGATAGTTTGTATAAATGTGAGGAATTCTGTTCGTCTAATAAATCAGTTTACTGTGAAGTGGTCGTATGTCAGGGAACCTGATTTATTTGGAGACGTTCTGATTTTAAAAAGTTTTTTTTTCTTGCTTGTTACGGTTTTGGTTTACTAGAAAGACACTCAGATCACAGTTGCCATCTGTTGGCATTTTAAGGAAGACTGCCAACGATAGACAGTAGACACATATCACATGTATTGTGAATTGCCACTCCAGCTTTAAATACACCTCTTAGAATGTGGTTGAAACTTAACATAGGGTAGGATGGCTCTGGTGGCCCATGCCTGGAATCCCAATACTTTGGGAGGCCGAGGCAGGAGGATCGCTTGAGCCTAGGAATTTCAGGTCATCCTTAGCAACATAGTGAGACACCCATTTCTACAAAAAATGAAAAAATTAGCTGAGCATGGTGGTGTATGCCTATAGTCCCAGCTACACAGGAGAATGAGGTGGGTGAATTGCTTGGGCCTGAGAGGTCAAGGTTACAGTGAGCTATGAACACGCCACTGCAGTCCAGCCTCATGATAGAGTAAGACCCTATCTCAAAAAAATAAATAAAAATAAAAATAGAGTAGGTTGGATGGGAGACTAGCAGAAAAAACACTGGGAATTTGATAAAGTGCCCCTATCTGTGTTGGGACATCATTGATAAAGGGATACATGCCACTTTTGGAAGATAAAGAGCATAGTTGAAGAGTAACTAAAACACCATCAGAGACACTTTGCTTGAGTCAGTTCCTTATTTTATTGGTGAGAACTCTGTTATCACATAGTAATATTTTTAAAAAGTTGTTTGGGAAGGTCATTACTGTTTTTAAAGCAAAACACATGAAAGATGATATGAATTTAGCACTTGACACATGTTTGCAATTTGGTGTATGTAGTTATCTTCTGTGGGAAAGGACTTTAAATATGTCTTTCCCATGGCTAATATATACACTGGAGTAAACCACATACCAATGAAAAATTTTAATTAAATTCGTATTTTATATACACATAGGTATAAATGTTATAAATATGCATAAATAATTTTTAGTAGAGTTTTGGGGGAAGAATGGTTCATTCTTTCCCTTTCCCCCTTTTTCTTCTCCTCTATACACATCCCTGCCTTGCTCAGGACTATTTATAACCCATGGTGACGAGGAAGATTATATTCTGCTATATTTTGCTGTCATGCTCGTGTATAAATATATACGTATAATTACACATACATGTGTATGTATATGTGGGGTTTTTTGTTTTTGTTTTGTTTTTTAGAATTCCTTGTATTTAACATTCTTCTGTGAGTTTCTTTTTTCTCTTAAGAATAACTTGTGGAATACCTTCTTTGCTCACTTAAGAATAGCTCTAATTTGTTCTTTTTAATGGCTACATGTATAGCTGTATTAGTTTGCGAGGGGTGCCATAACAAAGCACCACAGACTGAGTGACATAAACAACAGAAATTAATTTTCTCACAGTTTTGGAGACTAGAAGCCCAAGATGAAGATGTTGGTGGGTTGTTTTTTTCTGAGGCCTCTCTCCTTGAGTTATAGATGGCTGTCTTCTCACTGTTTCTTTTTGTGGTCTTTCTTCTGTGTCCAAATTTCCTCCTCTTATTAAGGATATCAGTCTTGGATTGGATTCAGGCCTGCCCTAATGACCTCATTTTAACTTAATTACCTCTCTAAAGATGTTATCTCAAAATATATTCACATTCTGAGATACTGGGGCTTAGGACTTCAGCATATGAATTTTGTAGGGACACTATTCAGCCCCTAACAATCATATTCTACAGTGTATCCAACCATTCCCTTACTGGTGATCATTTACCTTATTTCTGGTTTTTGCCACCATGCAATAAAATCTTTGTATATCCTTTCATTTTTATAGGATAAATTCCTAAAAATGGATTCTCTGGGCAAAGGGTATATTTTTAATTTTGATAGTGGTTGTTAAATTACTTTTCAAAAACGTCCATATTGGTTAGCATTTCTACTTGAAATGTATGAGAATATGTTTTCCAAGAACAGTCTGCATTCAGGATCCCTCTTCCCATCTTTCTCCTCCCATCTACTCCTCAACTGCTTATAATTTGGGTTTTGCTCCAGCTACTCTATTCATATTCTTCTCTCAAAGGCCACTAATTTTGTGCTATTGCTACATTAATTGTTCTTTTAAAAATATTCTGTTTGCGTTTTGCAACATTTGAAGCTCCTGGAGACTGGTTTTTGTGTATTACTTCTCCTGACTTCCTTAAGAATACACCCTAACCACCATTTCCTGATTCTTTTGCCTCATCTTTGTCTGCTTGCAGCTTAGATGTAGTTACTTCCAAAGATTCCATTCTGCTTTATCTAGATTGCTCCTTTCCACCTTGGACTAGGAGATTTTTATCTACTTCTATTTCTGGTATTACCTGTGTGAAAGTTAATCATCAAATCGGGTCATTTTTGTCATACTCAACTAAATCAGTTGAGGGGCCAAGGGGAAAGCGCATTCAGGGTCTATAACATTGCTCTAGAAATGTAATTTTCTGCAAGTCTGGCAGCTAAAACTGCCTATTTATAACCCAAAACCAGTTTTATCTACATCTGCTGAGATAACTTGCTATACTCTGGGACTAATTTTGCTCACCAGCTGGAGCTTACCAGCTCCCCAAAGTTTTACTAATACCAATAAATTTTCTCTCAAGACCACACATAACATTTCCTCTTCTTTATAAAACTTCCAACCATATCTTTGTTCTTTGGACATACTGAAGACCACCCAGCCTATGTGTGTGCCCCAAATTACAATTCTTTCTTCCCAAATAAAACAAATTTACAGGTTTCTGTCTACATTTTTCTTTTGACTTTGACACCTGTGGGTGATTGGATGAATCCCAGATCTATGTTTTCGACCATAAGCTGTCTTTTTTTAAAAAATTAAAATAATAACAAATGGAATACTTCACTAATATACATGTCATCCTTGCACGGGAGCCATGCTGATCTTCTCTGTATCGTTCCAATTTCAGTATATGTACTGCCAAAGCAAGCACTAAGCTGTTTCTTGAGCCTCAGACCTAGCTAGATTTCAAGCTGTTCTCTAATAAATTTAAAGTAAAATTTAAAGTAAAATTTGATTATTACCATAAGATACCTCTGGGTTTTTCCTATTTCTCTTTATTCTTTGATTAACATAGATCTGGGTTTTTTGTTTGTTTGTTTTTGCCAGTAACACAGAGAAAGTGAAAGATGTGGTAACACAAAACTAACAATAGCACAAATAATGTAAGCTTTGTGAGGACTGGAACATTGTCTTATCCTGCTTTCCCAGACGCCTTCTATACTGCTTAGCATATGAGAACTCATCTCAAAGACAAAAATCCACCAGAAAACAAAAACTTTTTTTTTTTTTTTTTTTTTTTGAGACGGTCTTGCCCTGTTGCCCAGTGTAGAGTGCAGTGACATGATCTTGGCTCACTGCAACCTTCACCTCCCAGGTTCAAGCGATTCTCCTGCCTTAGCCCCCCGAGTAGCTGGGATTACAGGTACCCGGCTAATTTTTGTATTTTTAGTGGAGTTGGGGTTTCACCATCTTGGCCAGGCTGGTCTCAAACTCCTGACTTCGTGATCCACCTACCTCGGCCTCCCAAAGTGCTGGGATTACAGGCATGAGCCACCATGCCCAGCCCAAAAAACTCTTATGAACTAAATATAAATAATTAACTATTTACTGTTTCCAATTAGTCTTAAAGATTGAACAGGCAAGTTTTTACGGGGGTTGTAGGGATGGCTACTAGGTACAGAAAGTAGTTAGAATGAATAAGATCTAGTATTTGATAGCACAACAGAGTGACTATAGTCAGTAATAGTTTAATTGTACATTTTTAAATAATTGAAAGTATAACTGGACTGTTTGTAACACAAAGGGTAAATGCTTGAGGGAATGGATACCCCATTTACCATGATGTAACTATTATGCATTACATATCTGCAAAGTATCTCATCTACCTCATGAATATATGCACCTGTGTACCCACAAATTTTTTTTAAAAATTGGTTTTATCAAAAAAGGTTGAATAAGCAAGTTTTTATAACAGTATTTTCCAATATTTATTAATTTAATAGCTATGAACATTCTTTTTGAGACAGAGTCTTGCTCTGTTGGCCAGGCTGGAGTGCAAAAATTTTAGCTGGGCATGGTAGTGGGCGCCTTAATCCCAGTTGGCACTCACTGTAACTATTGCCTCGTGGGTTCAAGTGATTCTCCTGCCTTAGCCTCCTGAGTAGCTGGAATTAAGGCACCCACTACCATGCCCAGCTAATTTTCGTATTTTTAGTAGAGACAGGATTTTGCCATGTTGGCAAGGCTGGTCACAAACTCCTAACCTTAAGTGATCTGCCTGCCTCAGCCTCCCAGAGTGCTGGGATTACAAGTGTGAGCTAACAAGCCTGGCAAATTTTTTCCTCCCCAAGACGGGTGTCTCACTCTGTTGCCCAGGGTGGAGTGCAGTGGCGTGATCTCTGCTCACTGCAACTTCTGACTCCTGGGTTCAAACAGTTCTCCTGCCTCAGCCTCCTGAGTGGCTGGGATTACCCCTGTGGGTTGCTGTGGCCAACTAATTTTTAGATTTTTAGTAGAGATGGGGTTTTATCATGTTGGCCAGGCTGGTCTCGAACTCCTGACCTCCAGTGATCTGCCCACCCATGCCTCCCTAAGTGCTGGGATTGCAGGCCTGAGCCACCACACCTAGCCACTATGAACAGTCTTTACTAATAAATAGGCACTATCTTGTATTACAGCTATAAAAATTTTTTTCCTTGTTTTTGAGAAAGGGTCTCACTGTCACCCAGGCTGAAGTGCAGAGACAAAATCATAGATCAGTGGAGCTTTGAATTCCTGGGCTCAGCCTCCTGAGCCTCCAGAGTAGCTGGGACCACCCAAGCCCAGATAATTTTTTGATTTTTTTGATTTTTTTTTTTTTTTTTTTTTGAGAGACAGGGTATCACTATGTTGCCCAGGCCGGTCTTGAACTCCTAGGCTGAAGCAATACTCCTGCCTTAGCCTTCCCAAGTACTGGTATTATAGGCGTGAGCCACTGTTCCTGGCCTTACAAAAATTATTTTGTAGGTTATATTTTAGCCAGCCTATCACAATTCTTCCAAGTTTTAAAATTGTTTCTGTTGCTGATAAAATATCCTTTATTGCTAGCCAACAAATTCTAATTTGGTTAATAAACCAGGCTATTACTGCAAAAAAAAAAAAAAAAAAAAAAAAATTACAGTTGAAAACTTGTAAAATCTGATATGCCTAAATGCCAGGACTGGGTTTATAGTTGTATCAATTTATTGTTTTTCTCAATACTCAGCATCCAAATTAAAAATGAGTGTTTTGTTTACTTTAAAAAGTGATGTATTATTTATATTTGTAACATGCATTGAAGAAAATACTTAAAAACTTCAAAAGTGGAAAAATTTTAATTTCTTAAAGCTTTGAAATATGAAAAATTATTTTAATTTCTTAAAGCTTTTAAAATACACATTAAAAGGAGTGCATATAACTATAGTTTAAATGTTCAATTTAAATTAAGGGTCCCCAACTCCCAGACTACAGACTGATACGTGTCCATGGCCTGTTAGGAACCAGGCCACACAGAGGTGAGCAAAGCTTCATCTCTGTTTACAGCCACTAACCATCACTTGCATTACCACCAGAGCTCTGCCTCTTCAGATCAGTGGAGGCATTAGATTCTCAGGAGCTCAAACCCTGTTGTGAACTGTGCATGTCAGAGACCTAGGTTGCATGCTCCTTATGAGAATCTAATGCCTGATGATCTGTCACTGTCTCCCATCCCCTGCAGATAGGACCACCTAGTTGCAGGAAAACAAGCTCAGGGCTCCCACTGATTCTACATTATGGTGAGTCGTATAATTATTTTATCATATATTACAATGCAATAATAATAGAAATAAAGTAAACAATAAATGTAATGCACTTGAATCATCCTGAAAGCATCCTCCCCACCCCAGTCTGTGGAAAAGTTGTCTTCCCCAAAACTGGTCCCTGGTGCCAAAAAGGTTGGAGACCACTGACTTGAGGCATGCTTCCCCACCCACCACTCCCCAGTCTGTGGAAACACTGTCTTCACAACCCTGGTGTCAAAAAAGTTGGAGACTAATGGTTTAAATAATAATGAAATGAACATATATGTACCTAACATACAGGTTAAAAAATGAAGTATTTCCGGCCAGGCACGGTGGCTCGTGCCTGTCATCTGAGCACTTTGGGAGGCTGAGGCAGGCGGATCACGAGGTCAGGAGTTGAGACCAGCCTGACCAACATGGTGAAGCCCTGTCTCTACTAAAAATACAAAAATTAGCCAGGTGCAGTGGTGCATGCCTGTAATCCCAGCTACTCAGGAAGCTGAGGCAGGAGTCACTTAAACTGAGAGGCAGAGGTTACTGTGAGCCAAGGTCAGGCCACTGCACTCTAGCCTGGGCAGCAGAGCAAGACTCCATCTCAAAAAAAAAAAAAGTATTTCTAATACTTTTAAAGACTTCTGTGTTTTCCTGATTGCATCTTCTTTCCCCTCCCCTGGAGGTAGTAACTGAGTTTTACATTATAAGCTACTTAAATTACTTTATAGTTTTGTCACATATGAATAAATTTCTAAACAAGGAACATGGTTTGGTTTTGCTTTTCTCTGAACTTGATATAAATGGAATCATATTGTTTATACTGTTCTGTAACTTATATTTTTGCCTCATTTTATGTTTTTCAGATTCATTTATGTTATATATAATTTCAGGTCATTCATTTGCACTGGTACTTATATTCGTTTTCTAAATCTACTGTAATATATTGGTACATTCTAATGTTGATGGACATTCTGGTTGTCTCCAAGCTTTGCTTTTTTGTGCTATCACCCATTTTAGAAAATTGAGTTTGTTTTTATTAATACTTTGTTATTATTTATCTTGGATATTTCCTTTGTAGGTTATATGTGTCCCAGTGTGTGACTTATCTTTCCACTTTTTGTGATATGTTGATTAAGCAGTTCTTAATGAAATTGAATTAGGATTTTTCTTCATTTTATATTTCTTGTGTCTTTTAAAATAATTTCCTAACTTGGGTTATAAAGATATCCTGCTGTGACTGTTATGTACTTGATCCATCTTCAGTTGGTTTTATATATAATGTGTGATAGGGAATGATTTGCCAATGTCCTAACACTATATATTGAATGATCCATCCTTTCCTCATGAATCTGCACTACTGGCTCTTTGTTTTACATTATTTTCGTACAGGATCTGTATATGAGCTCTCCATTATGGTGATCTTTTTGTTTCTGCACTAATATCTTACTAACTTAATCACTATAGCTTAGTCATGTCTTTATCTTGCAGGAAAAATAGTTTTTTTGCCTAATTTTTCTTTAGGAGTGCCTTAGTTCTTGGCTTTTCCAAATTTAAGATCAACATCTCAAATTTTCAGAAAATTGTTTCAATTTAATAGGAATTGTAATGTTTAGCACAGGCGTCCCCAAACTGCGGCCCGTGGGCCACATGCGGCCCCCTGAGGCCATTTATCCGGCCCCCCGCCGTACTTCAGGAAGGGGCACCTCTTTCATTAGCGGTCAGTGAGAGGAGCACAGTATGTGGCGGCCCTCCAATGGTCTGAGGGACAGTGAACTGGCCCTCTGTGTAAAAAGTTTGAGGATGCCTGGCTTTAGCATATGGGAGAATTGACATCTTGAGATTATGGTACTTCATTAATACTGTTTAAGGTCTTTTAAATGTCATTCATTAAAGTTTAAAAATTTTTCTTTGTAAAGGTTTTTTCTTTTTTTTGAGAAGCAGTCTTGCTCTGTCATCCATGATGGAGTGCAGTGGCGCGAACTCAGCTCACTGCAACCTCCACCTCCCAGGTTCAAGTGATTCTCTTGCCTTAGTCTCCTGAGTAGCTAAGATTACAGATGCGCACCACGACACCTGGCTAATTTTTGTGTTTTTAGTAGAGACAAAGTTTCACCATGTTGGCCAGGCTGGACTCCAACTGCTGAAAGTGATCTGCCCGCCTCAGCCTCTTAGTGCTGGGATTATGGTCGTGAGCTACTGCGCCCAGCCCATAAGAGTTTTATACACATTTTATAAGATTATCTTCCTGGTTACTCTATTAATTTATTTTTGCAACTATCCTTTTTAAAAAGTATTTTTTCTGTTTGTTGCTTATGTAGCAGTATCTTTTATAGATTATTTCAACAATTTTTGTTTTGTTTTGTTTTGTTTTGTTTTTGAGACAGAGTTTCGCTCTTGTTACCCAGACTGGAGTGCAATGGCGTGATCTCGGCTCACCGCAACCTCCGCCTCCTGGGTTCAGGCAATTCTCCTGCCTCAGCCTCCTGAGTAGCTGGGATTACAGGCATGCGCCACCATGCCCAGCTAATTTTTTGTATTTTTAGTAGAGACGGGGTTTCACCATGTTGACCAGGGTGGTCTCGATCTCTTGACCTTGTGATCCATCCGCCTCGGCCTCCCAAAGTGCTGGGATTACAGGCGTGAGCCACCGCACCCGGCCTATTTCAGCAATTTTACTGAACTCTTTTATTCTTGTAATTTTCTTTTTTTTTTTTTTTGAGACGGAGTTTCGCTCTTGTTACCCAGGCTGGAGTGCAATGGCGCGATCTCGGCTCACTGCAACCTCCGCCTCCTGGGTTCAGGCAATTCTCCTGCCTCAGCCTCCTGAGTAGCTGGGATTACAGGCATGTGCCACCATGCCCAGTTAATTTTTTGTATTTTTAGTAGAGACGGGGTTTCAGAATGTTGACCAGGATGGTCTCGATCTCTTGACCTTGTGATCCACCCGCCTTGGCCTCCCAAAGTGCTGGGATTACAGGTTTGAGCCACCGTGCCCGGCCTATTCTTGTAATTTTCTGTAGATTCTTTTGGGTTCTCAATGAGGGTAATTATATTACCTGCAAATGATAACAGTTTTATACCTTCCTTTCCAATCCTTTCTTATCTTATTGGCTAAGACCTCCAGTACAGTGTTGAGTAGGCATTGTGATAGTAGGTATTCTTGTCTTGTCCCTGGGTTTTTTTTTTTTTTTTTAATTTAATTATTACTTTTTTTAGAGACGGGGTTTCACCATATTCACCAGGCTGGTCTTGAGCTCCTGACCTCAGGTGATCCACCTGCCTTGGCCTCCCAAAGTGTTAGGATTACAGGTATGAGCCACCGTGCCCAGCTGTCCCAGGTTTTAAAGGTAGTTCTTTTAGTATTGCACTATTGACTATGGTTTTTGCTGTAGGCTTTTTGTTTATATCCTTTATCAAGTTTAGGAAATGTCCTTCTATTTCTAGGGCCTGAGTTTTTGCTTGTATATTTGTTAGGAACCATGAATTGTTACCTTTTCTGCATCTATTGTTATTTTTCTCCTTTAATGTGTTAATGTGAGAATCACAAAATATTTACTTCTGTTGAACCAGTCTCAGTTCCTGAAATAAGCCCAACTTGGTCATGGTGTAGTATCTTCTCTAAATATTTCTAAATTTGATTTGCTACTTTTTTTTTTTTTTTTTTTTTGAGGCAAGGTCTCACTCTCACCCAGGCTGGAGTGCAGTGGTATGATCTTGGCTCACAGCAACCTCCACCTCCCAGGCTCAAGCGATTCTCCCACCTCAGCCTCCCCACCAGCTGGGACCACATGTGTGTGCTACTACTGTGTGCGGCTAATTTTTGTATTTTTGGTAGTGATGGGTTTTTGCCTTGTTACTCAGGCTAGTCACAAACTTTTGAGCTCAAGCCTTGGCCTCCCAAAGTGGTGGAATTACAGGGATGAGCCACCACATCTAGCCAAGTTTGCTAGTTTTGTTTATAATTTTTTTTTTTCATCTATGTTCATGGGCAATTATTCTTTCCTAGATAGTGTTGGTTTGATTTAGTGTCAGTTGTACACAGCATACATTGTATCAGGTTGGAATTGTCTATTTGTGGAAAGGTAAAATTACCTTCTTTGTGGGAAGATTTTAAACCTTCTATACAATTTCTTTGATGGTTAGAGAATCATTAGAAATGTCTTATTTCTTTTTGAGTCAGTTTTGATAATTTACAATTTTTAGAAATTTGTTCACTTAACCTAAATGTTCAAAGCTTGCTTTGAAGTTTTTAATAATTTTCTTTTTTAAAATCATATAATTTTCATTCCATCAGATTTCATAAAAAAATTTCTCTTTATAAACTTTGCTGTATTTGTAGTTATGCCCTTCCTTTTTGTGTATAGTAGTATTTGTGCCTTTTCTTTTTTTTCTTGATCTTTTTTTTTTGAGATGGCGTCTCGCTCTTGTTACCCAGGCTGGAGTGCAATGGTGGGATCTCAGCTCACCACAACCTCTGCCTCCCTAGTTCAAGCAGTTCTCCTGCCTCAACCTTCTGAGTAGGGATTACAGGCATGTGCCACCATGCCTGGCCAATTTTTGTATTTTTAGTAGAGACAGGGTTTCTCCATGTTGGTCAGGTTTGTCTCGAACTCTCAACCTCAGGTGATCTGCTTGCCTCAGCCTCCCAAAGTACTGGAATTACAAGTGTGAGCCACCGCACCCAGCTTTTTCTTGATCTCAGACTCAGAGAATCCTCCCACATCAGCCTCCCAAGTAGATGGGATTACAGGCATCAACCACCACACCTGACTCTCAAGTTTGTTTTTAATTTATTAACTGTTGCTTTTCCTTATTTCTTTCCTCCTTTTAGAGGAGAAAGAAAGGTTAAAAAAAAAATTAGGAGCCACTTGATAAAAAAACAATTTCAAGTTTGTTTCCCTAGATATGGTACAGGAACCGTAAACTCATCTGTCAGACTTCAATTTCTTATCTTTCCTGGAAAATAGCACCTTCTACTATTTCCTATTCGGACTAAGTTGGTGGTTATGTCTTGTTGCTGCCCCTACAACCCAACAAAATTATTATCTAAGCCTATCTCCTTCTACCTTAACAGGCCCTTCTTTCCCATCTCCCACTGTTTCTGGCTTGGTCCAGTTCTTCTTTCTCTCTTCTTATAGAGCCTGTGGCATCATTTAAACTAGTTCTGTTTCCCTCAACCTTTTTTCTGTTAGCCCATCCTTCGTACCAACACCCTCCTTCATACTGACATTGTTTGACTTCAGCAAACCGTCCAATTATGTTTGTGTCTTATTTAGAGCCCTACAGTTATTTTCTGCTACCCTGATCACTTCCCAACTCCTTAGCATGATATGCAACCTGGGTCTTCTAGTCTCCCTACATGTACTCTTTGGTTCAACGTCCAACTCAGTCAGTTTCCCTAACACATCATTTTGTTCTTGGTCTCTATGACTTTTTTTTTTTTTTTGAGACAGAGCCTGACTCTGTCACCCAGGCTGGAGTGCAATGGTGTGATCTCATCTCACTGCAACCTCTGCCTTCCAGGTTCAAGTGATTCTCCTGCCTCAGCCTCCCAAGTAACTAGGATTACAGGCCCGTACCACCATATCCGGCTAATTTTTTTGTATTTTTATTAGAGATGGGGTTTCACCATGTTGGACAGGCTCGTCTCGAACTCCTGACCTCGTGATCTGACCGCCTAGGCCTCCCAAAGTGCTGGGATTACAGGCATGAGCCACTGTGCCCAGCTTTATTTTTATGATTTTTATAGAGAAGAGGGTTTTACCATGTTGGCCAGTCTTGAACTCCTGACCTCAAGTGATCCACCTACCTCAGCCTTCCAAAGTGCTGGGATTACTGGCTTTTTAAGTTATTTTTATTTGCACTCACACATTTATTCATCCTTTATGCCCTAGTTTAAGTTTGTCTTAAGAAGAATTCCAATTGTTCACACACTTCAACACATACCTCCGCACCAAAAAAGGTGATTTTTTTTTTTGGTTATCATTATACCTTAAATGTATCTCTATTTAGTCCCTGCAATACCCTGTTGCAGTAATTGTTTACATGTCAAATGTCTCTGTGAGGTGAACTCTTTGAGGACAGATGCTATGTTTTCATTTCACCATTAAGTCCCCTGCCAGTAAATAATGAGATCAGGGAAAAAAAAAAAAAAAGATTGTTACATACATGGGCCTAAAGGGGAATTAGCAGGCCCCAAGAAATAAGTAAATATTTTTAGTCAGTTTTATTTATGGGAAAGATGTAAGTACTCTGGTTTGTTTGCTTTTTGTCTTTTTAAATTTATTTATTTATTTTTTTATTCCAAGGCAGGGTCTCACTCTGTCACCCAGGCTGGAGTGCAGTGGCACGATCTTGGCTTACTGCAACCTCTTTCCTGAGTTCAAGCAATTCTCCTCCCTCAGCCTCTTGAGTAGCTGGGACTACAGGCACGCTCCACCATGCCCAGCTAATGTTTACATTTTTGTTATAGAGACGGGGTTTGGCCAGGCTGGTCTTATTTTTTTTTTTTCCCTGAGATGCAGTCTCACTTTGTCACCCAGGGTGTAGTATAGTGGCGTGATCTTGGCTCACTTCAGCCTGCACCTCCCAGGTTCAAATGATTCTCCTGCCTCAGCCTCCCGAGTAGCTGGGATTATAGGTACGCACCACCACAACTGGCTCTACTTTCTGTATTGTTAGTGCAGACAGGGTTTCACCATGTTGTTCAGGCTGGTCTCAAACTGACCTCAGCTGATCTGCCTGCCTTGGTCTCCCAAAGTGCTGGGATTATAGGTGTGAGCCACCACGCCCAGCCCAGGCTGGTCTTAAACTTTATTTCTTGATGAAAGATTTTTGCCTTGGTTTTTAACCTCAGAGTGAGGAGAAATAAGCACCTGAAACATCAAACATTGACTAAACAATTGTAACACTAAGAAAAAGATTTGATGATTCAGATCTTTATTATTTGGTATAGTAAAGGCTTTGAGAATACCAGTTTTACCTCAAATTCTCTCTTTATATTTATAAATAAAAGTAGCACATCTGGGCCCAAGACATGACAGAACACAATCTAGAAGTCCAATTCTCCAGAGAGCTGTTAGCTAGCAAAGGATTTGAAAGATTCATCAGAATTCAACATAGTGTTTTCTGGCAGTTTACCCAAGGGGTTCCTGAATACAGTTGGAGGCTTGTATCAAACAACTAGAAATTGATATACACCTAAACCCCTTTACCTTTTCAGATTCTACAAAATCTGGCAATAATAGTCAACAAATTGCCTCAGAATCTGCTGGAAGTTACTAGAGACAAAATGAACTGTCAAGATAGAATCAAGTAGTCCTTAAGGAAAGTTTACAATTCAAGAGTTGTCATCTTTAACTGAACATAGTGATTACTCCTTAAAAGAAGAGTTACTATAAAATTCTTATTCAGGCTATTGTTAATTATTTAGTAAAGTATTTGCATTTATTGTACTTAATTCAAGAAAATATAGTTAAATAAATATGACATTTTCTATGTCAGTAAACATAAGTATAAAATGTAATGTTTTTGGAAACTGTTAGGTTGGTGTAAAAGTAATTGATGTTTTGCCATTAAATGGCAAAACAGTGAAAAACCCACATAGTTAAAACCCAATTTGAAGTGCTTATTTACAATTGTTCTTAAACATACATGCAACTCAGTATCAGCTGTACATGACTTCTGAAGATTGCCATAAGATTTGACAGGGTGACCTATTCTGTATGGAGTTGAACAACTTGGATAATTTGATCTATTAAATGTCTCTAAGTACCATTTATGATGGAATGGAGCACTTTAGCTGTAACACTATCTCATGGAATAGAAGTGTTTTTATTCTGCCTACGTATGAAATATAATACTACTTCTGTTTGCTCTTTAGAGAAATATCCTAACAGTATCTTCTTGAAAGAATAAAAAACAGCCTGTGTATTTTTAGGAGCTGGTACTCTACTTGCCTTTTAAGTATGGACCATTGCCTATGTTTTTCAGTTAGAGTTTTTGAAGTTTTATTTTTGTTTTTAAGGGTACAAAGCAGTTTATTGATATATACATGGATGAGTTTTGTGATTCTGATTTGATAGATTTTAAGATGTGAGAAAGATTAATGTCCAGAAGCTTAGAAGTACAGTCGGCATCATGTATTATTTTCTGTTTAAGCTGACCAATTCTTTATTTGACTTACTTATTTAATAGTTCTTATTTGGATATTAGTAACCACCAATAAATAAAATTGAATATGAATTTCCAAAATTTTGCTTGTCATACAAAGTGCCAAACTTAATCAACATTTGAATGATATGTTCTAGAATTATAATCAGTATCATGTTGTTTTTAATGATTGCATTTTCACTGTTGTGGCTATATACAACTCGACATAATTAACATCTATTTCAGTTTCAACTGCTTTTGTATAATGAATGGTTTCTGGTTTAAAGGCTTATGCTCCTGATATCAAGCAAACAACCAGTCTCTCTAGTCTTACCACCACCCCTTTTCAATTTTAATTTTAAGAAAGAAATATTTTATTCCCCTCGCCTCTTATAACACAGAAGCTTTGAGTATCCCCTGAATGTCAGGGGTGTAGAGTGAAAAACAAGGAGAAAATTACTCTGTAAGTATATAAACAAAGCCCTGCCCAATTGGAACATCACTGTCCAAAAGAGGAAACAGTCAAGGGAACATGTAATTATAAGTCAACATGATAAACCCAATAAGAGAAATGTGGTACATGGTACAGGGATTAGCCCACGGAAGAGTATAAAGACCATATGAGTGGGATATGTTTGATTCATATCTGTATATCCAACACCTTACAGAGGGTCTGGTATTTAATAGATTCAACAAATCAGTTAAAAAATTATTACATAGGATACCATCTTTTGTTGTTGTTTTGGGACAGGGTCTCCCTCTGTTGGCCAGGCTGGAGTACAGTGGTGTAATCACAGCTCACTGTAGCCTTGGCATCCTGGATTTAAGCAATCCTCCCACATCAGCCTCTGGAGTAGGTGGGACTACTACAGGCATGTGCTACCCTACCTGGCCTTTTTTTTTTTTTTTTTTTTTTATAGAGACAGGTTTTCCCTATGCTGCCCAGGCTGGTCCTGAACTCCTGGCCTCAAGTGATCCTCCTGCCTCAGCCTCCCAGTGTTATGATTACAGGCATTAGTCACCATACCCAGCCTAGTACACTGTTTATAAAAATGTCCCTGTACACTGAGGCTGTCACACCCTCTCAGTCAGTGAAGTGTAGGACAGACAATACTGTATGCTCTGAGCCAGTGAATACTGTGCACTTTTAACGAGTAAGTGCCCTACTACCTGTTGAGAGTTGAGCATGTTTTGGAACATGCATTGTTTCTCTCCTGGAACTACCTTTTTTGCCGTTTATTTAGTGAGGAACAATTTTGGCCCATATAAAGAGTGACAAAGAGATGCAAGTAAAGATTATCATGCTGTTTATTAACATGTAGGCTTTACAGAGGCCAGTAGCCTGAGGCTCAATTAAAGAAATGGCCAAGGCTTCTTTCCAGTGTGGACTCTTAAGTAAAACTTCTAATTAAAAAAACAAAGAAATGGTTGAGGAAAAAGAAAGTAAAGATTAGGGCACCAATATTCCTAAAGTATAGACAGTCACACATTTTGTGTCCTTTTGATAAAGAGTGACTTTGTGTTCACAAATATTATTTAAATTTATCAAGCTCATAATATGCATGCCTTACACAGTGCTTGCTGCCATAGATGTGCTGGTGAACTTGATGAGACATGTCGCTCCTGGATTTTGTCAGTTAGTAGGAATGGTTAAGTTAAACAAGGGTCAGAGACCCTTAGGAGGTCAGTTTTGCCCGAGCAGAATGTTGAATAAATGGTCTAACTGGTTCCTGGCAAAAACCATATGAACTGTATATTTTGTCATCACCTCGGACTTTCCCTTCCTTTCCCCATTTCTGCATTGTATTGTAACCATAGTATGAGAAAAAGCATACTGAAATTATTTAATTAAGTAAACTGGATCTCCAGGAGCATATAAGCATGTATGGTGCATGTGGCTGGGAAAAAGTGTTGAGAACTCCTGACTTCTAGGTCAGTATCATTCAGATCTGTATTTGCAAGCCAGACCACATTCTTAAGTACAAACCCACTTTTGGGGTGGGGGGTATGCAGGAGGCGGAGTCTTGCTCTGTCGCTCAGGCTGGAGTGCAGTAGCGCAATCTTGGCTCACTGCAGCCTCTGTCTCTCAGGTTCCAGTGATTCTCCTGCCTCAGCTTCTGGGGTAGCTGGGATTATAGGTGCCCTGTACCACGCCCAGCTAATTTTTGTAATTTTAATAGAGACAGGGTTTCACCATGTTGGCCATGCTGGTTTCGAACTGCTGACCTCAGGTGATCTGCCCACTGCAGCCTACCAAAGTGCTGGGATTACAGGCATGAGCCATTGTACCTGGCCACAAACCCACATTTTTTAAAGTTTTAAAAATTTGTTCAATGATATGGAACCCACATTTTAATTACTTTGCTTTTTGTTTATAGGTCCAGGGGCAAGTTCATCCTACTCTTGAGTCTAATGATGAAGCTCTTCAGTATGTTGAAGAATTAATTTTGCAGTTATTAAATATGCTATGCCAAGCTCAGCCCCGAAGTGCTTCGGATGTAGAGGTATGACAAATATTGTCTTGTATTTACTTTATATCTAATTTGTGTATTGGTTTTAATGTAAGTGAAGGGGCAAATAATTTGCTCTTTAATTCCACAAATATATACATATATTTGCTCTTTATTATATGTGTATATATTATATATATATTACTTATATATATAATAAATATATAATTTGCCCTTTAATTCTACAAATATATATATATATGAAAGTGAAGCCTGGATTTCACTCTTTACAGCTTGAGTATTCCTTATCCGGAATGCTTGGGAACAGAAGTGTTTTAGATTTTGAGGGGTTTTTTTGGATTTTGGAATATTTGTAGTATATTTACTGGTTGAGCATCCCAAATCCAAAAATCCAAACTCTGAAGTGCTCCAGTGAGCATCATGTCAGCATCTAGAAGTTTGGATTTTGGCTTGATGTGGTGGCTCAAGCCTGTAATCCCAGCACTTTGGGAAGCCAAAGCAGAAGGATCCCTTGAGCATAGGAGTTCGAGACCAGCCTGGGCAACAAAGTAAGACCCCTTCTCTAAAAAATACTTTTTTATAATTAGCAGGCATGGTAGCATGCACCTGTAGTCCCAGCTACTCAGGAGGCTAAGGCAGGAGGATCACTTGAGCCCAGGAGGTTGAAGCTACAGTGAGCCCTGAATGAAAGAGTGGAACCCTGTCTCAAAAAAAAAGAAACTGAAAGTTTTGGATTTTGGATTTTTGGATTAGGAATAATCAATCTGTACTGCATATATGATAGTTTGTATGTATTCTAGTTGTGAAATTATTATTCCATTTTTTGTTTGTAAGCTAAAACGAACCATTTATTGATGACAGAATGATATACCCATACTTTTAAGAGTGGCATATGTCACCGGGCACGGTGGCTCAAGCCTGTAATCCCAGCACTTTGGGAGGCCGAGGCGGGTAGATCACGAGGTCAAGAGATCGAGACCGTCCTGGTCAACATGGTGAAACCCCATCTCTACTAAAAATACAAAAAATTAGCTGGGCATGGTGGCATGTGCCTGTAATCCTAGCTACTCAGGAGGCTGAGGCAGGAGAATTGTCTGAACCCAGAAGGCGGAGGTTGCGGTGAGCCGAGATCGTGCCATTGCACTCCAGCCTGGGTAACAAGAGTGAAACTCCTTCTCAAAAAAAAAGAGTGGCGTATGTCTAAGCATTTCTTTTATTAAAGCCAGCTAGCATTCCAAAAACATTTCTGTTAATGTTTTGCTCTTCAGTTGTTACATGCATTTTAGGTGGTAAGTGAATTATTTCCCACCAATTGAGGGAGAGGGAAGCATCTAAACACCTAGGAAGGAGGTTCTGTAATCTCTTACGAAGATGCTATGGCCCCTGTTTTTTTTTTTTTTTGAGATGGATTCTCACTCTGTCACCCAGGCTGGAGTGCAGTGGTGCGATCTCAGCTCCCTATAACCTCTGCCTCCCAGGTTCAAGTGATTCTCCTGCCTCAGCCTCCCGAATAGCTGAGATTGTAGGCACTCGCCACCACACCTGGCTAATTTTTTTTTATTTTTAGTAGAGACAGGGTTTCACCATGTTGGTCAGGCTGTTCTTGAACCCCTGACCTCGTGATCTGCCCACCTCGGCCTCCCAAAGTGTTGGGGTTACAGGCATGAGGCAATGTAATGGAGATACAGGTAGATATGTAGTCAGTAACATAATGTGTTATTTTATGAATAAAGAGTATGTGGGAAGCCATGAAAGTGGTAACTATACAGGCTTTGGGGTTTGGGGTAGCTTCCAAGAAGAAGAGATGTCTAAACTGAGTCTGGAAGGAGTCAGAAGTTGGAGAGAAGAAGGTTTGAAGTACCAAAGGTAGAAAATGGGAGACACAGGCTAGAAATACAGACATCTCTGGCAATGATGAAGGACTATTTGACTTTAATGACTTAAAGTATACAGTAGTTCAAATCTTTGGGTTTCCATGACTTTTTGTAGCACTCAAGTGTGAGCACAAAAAAAAAGATAGTTGGACTGAATGTGGTGTTTCCTCATGGATGTATAGCAGCAGAACGGCGGGGCAAGGGAATTGTAAAAACTGGTAGTAGCAGTGCTTTGCAGCCTTTTCAGGACACAACACATATAGAACGTAATGTTTTTATGCCACATAGTGATTGGGTAGGAAGTAGTCTCTAGCTACCTCCGGTCTTGCCCTGATCCCCTGAAGGCTGAAGGATTGATAGACATATCCAATGAGAAACTGCTGAGAGGAGCATCACTGAATTGCAACTGGATAAGGAAAAAAGTGAAATGTGACTATAGTTAATGATGGTATATTGTATTCTTGAAAATGCTAAGAGTAGAAATTGACTGTTTTCACCACAAAAATAACTATATGAGGTAATACATTTGCTGATTAGCTAGATTTAACCATTCTGCAGTGCATAATATATGTACTTCCAAGCATCATGATGTTATACATGATAAAGATGTACAGTTTTATACATAGATTTAAGGAATAAATAAATTTGGCTGGTGTGGTGTTTTACACCTGTAATCCCAGCACTTTGAGAGGCAAACGTGGGCAGACTGCTTGAGCCCAAGAGTTCAGGACCAGCCTGGACAACATGGCAGAACCCTATCTCTGCTAAAAATACAAAAATTAGCCGGGCATGGTGGTGCATGTCTGTAGTCCCAGCTACTCAGGAGTCCTGACCTCAACCGACCCGCCCAGCTCAGCCTCCTAAAGTGCTGGGATTACAGGTGTGAATCACCATGCCCAGCCAAGCCCTTATAATTTCTAATAAGCTTTCCATTAACATTTAGATTACCCAAATCATTTATCCATATTTTCTACCTTTCTAAACAAAAACAAATTTCTCCCACACATACAAAAGTATATGGGGATATGATTTTTTTAAAATTGAAGTACATATATAGGAATTTATATAGGCCCTAGAATATTCTTGGAATTGATCAAGATTATCTTTTTAAACCTATTATGTAAAGGAAAAGACAAGGTTCTGCTAATAATAGAGCTAAATCTCAAACTTTGCTCTGTATCTTATTAATGTTTTCTAAAGCTACTAGATGTTAATCAAGATAGAGTTTCTCATTTAATACAAAAAAAATTAACCTTGAAATTAGGAGAGTAATAATATTTTAATTCATCTTTCATTGATAAGTCCTCCTCGGGCTTCTTTTAAAAAATACATGAAGGCTGAGTATAGTGGCTCATGTGTATAATCCCAGCACTTTGAGCTCAGGAATTCCAGAGCAGCCTGGGCAACATAGCAAGATCTCATCTCTACTAAAAATAAAAAAATTAGCTGGGTGTGGTGACACGTACTTATAGTCCCAGCTACTTGGGAGACTGAGGCAGGGAGATCACTTAAGCCCAGAAGGTTGAGGCTCCAGTGAGCTATGATCTCATCATTCTCCAGCCCAGGTGACAGAACAAGAGACCCTGTTCTCCCCAAAAATAAATAAAAAGTAAAAAAATATAAAGCATTTATGAAAGAAATTTTATTTTGCTATAAAATTATAAATTTCCCACTACAAGAAATAAAGTAATTCCTTGAGTTTTGCCTCTCGGCATTCAAGACAGCTTTTTCTTTGACCCTACTAATCTTTCCCCATGCATTTTGACCCTTGGCATTATCTCCTAAGTATGTATTTGGTAATTTGATTTCATTAATACCCTTGTAAGTAAGTTTAAAATGTGCTGTGCTTCATCATTACCATTTTGCCTTTAAAAAAAATCATTCAATTAGCTGATCCACTAAAAAAAAGAAAAAGAAAAATCATTCGAGATTTTCTTTCCCCTTCTTTCCTTCCTTAAAACAGTAAACCTGGAGTGAGGTAGATATAATTGATACAGATAGGGATTGCTGTTCTATTTTCTTTTTCTTCCACCTCAACTCCTGCCTACAGTTAGTCTCTGTAATTCCACCACTGGTGAGTTTCTTTTCAAAGACATGTAAATCTATTTAGAATTGTCAGGTTGAGTTCAACTTCTGTCCTTTTCTACTGCTTTTATTTTTTTATTTTTACTTTTTTCCCACTGCTTTTATATCTCTACTGTACACCAGTGTTTTTAGATTCCAGATCTTGACCACTGGTAAGTCATAAAATTCCTTTAGTGCATTGCCCAACCCTCATTTTAAAAGGTAAAACAGGCTGGCACAGTGGCTCACAGCTATAATCCCAGCACTTTGGGAGGCTCAGGCAGGTGGATCACCTGAGGTCAGGAGTTCAAGACCAGCCTGGCCAACATGAGGAAACCCATCTCTATTAAACATACAAAATGTAGCCGGGTGTGGTAGCACATGCCTGTAATCACAGCTACTCAGGAGGCTGACGCAGGAGAATCACTTGAAACTGAGAATGGAGGTTGCTGTGCCACCGCACTCCAGCCTGGGCAACACAACAAGACTCTGTCTCTAACAGACAAACAGAATGGAAAATGCCAGTGTGCTGCATATAATAAGGACAGATTTGTTTTATGAAACTTTGTTTCATTTGAGTATGTTTGGCATAGGTTTAAAAAAAAAAGTTGGAAAGCCACAGGGTCATAGCATTATTAGGTTTATACCATGGTTACACTTACTCAGTTAATCATGGGTTAAACACTTCACTATAAACATTTTAATTGAAAATCACATAAGTTAGTCCTAAATCTGGTCATTTTTGATTAGCAAGCCTGCAAAATTAACTTGGAGAAAAGAAAAGAATTCTGTTTTGGATGTTCCTTTCTCTCCCTTTACCCTTCCCTTCTCTTCCTTTACCCCTTCCCTTCTCTCTCTTTTCACCTGCTATGCCTCCTCAGTATTTTGGACCTTTGTATTGCCTTTTGCTGCATGAGGCTGATGTCCTGGCAAACAGCTTTTCAACTAGACAGTTGAAAAGGTTTGTAAATCCCGTTTTAAACTGCTGTATTTTCTTTCAACATACTTCAGGCGGGTGGATCATGGGGTCAACAGATCAAGACCATCCTGGTCAACATGGTGAAACCCCTTCTCTACTAAACATACCAAAATCAGCTGGGCATGGTGGCGCACGCCTGTAGTTCCAGCTACGCGAGAGGCTGAGGCAGGAGTATTGCTTGAACCCAGGAGGCGGAGGTTGCAGTGAGCCAAGATTGCACCACTGCACTCTAGCCTGGAACCTGGTGACGGAGTGAGACTCTGTCTCAAAAAACAAACAAACAAACAAACAAACAAACATACAAAATGGCTGGGTTATACCCCTCAATTATAGATTGGCTTATAAGATAGCCAAGAATCATTGTGTTCTCTGCCCCTCCCTCACCACCAAAGGCATCACATGGCAGTCACTTTTTTTTATTTTCCATTTTACTAGCAACTAATAAAACTTTATATTCAGATTTATAAACAGGGGTTATGTTTAATTTCTTCTAGTAGTTTTTATGCACCAGTTGAATACTTTGTCAAAAAAGTGTGTAAAAGTTATATAGTAGCGACCTCTACTGGTTTTAGTTATGGTATCCTGCAAGTGGGTTTTAAAAGCTTTTAGAGGATGAAAGTGCCTTTTGTTTGAAGTGAATTACATTAGTTTAATAAGGAAGGAAATTCAGCTGCCATAGTAACCCGAGTTCGTTCACTCTCAGTGGAAATTTTAAGTAAAGAATTTCTGGAAATTAAAAATGAAGTATTTTGTTAAAAACAAATGACCTATGGAGGACTTCAGAGAAACTACAATGTATTAAAATTGCTGTTACCAATGCAAAACCATTGCTTTCCATGATTTGTAAATAGTTTTGAAGTTAAATGCCTTTGCATGGTGGATAAAGAATATTCATAGAGGATTCAATTGCAAAATGCTACTTGACCTTGTAATTAGTGCTGAAAGTAAGGACAAGTAAATGAGAATTGGATTTAGATATTTACTTCTTGATCTTGGGTCTTGTTCCTTGAAATTTTATACAAGTACTATTTAAAAGTAGCTTCTACTCATTCTTGTAATTAGCTTTATCACAGTGAAGCTGAAATTCAGGATGTGATATTCACCCTACATAATAGAAAGAATATTTAGTCTCTTATTGCCTAATTAAGGAACTTATACATTGACAATTACTGTTTTTTCTTAGCTTCAATATGTTTGTAATGTAAATTATACCATATGTGAAAAGCTCTACTTTTGGTATTCTTTGATTTTAAAAGTAAATTTTAAGCGAAGAGCACTATTTAATATATTTGTTGCTTAGTTGTTATTTTCCTATTTCCCAAGGAACGTGTTCAAAAAAGTTTTCCTCATCCAATTGATAAGTGGGCAATAGCTGATGCCCAATCAGCTATTGAAAAGAGGAAGCGAAGAAACCCTTTATCTCTCCCAGTAGAAAAAATTCATCCTTTACTAAAGGTAATGCTGAAATGCTACCTCCTTGCATTTTAAGGGAAAAATAAAATCTATCATTTTCATATAGTTAGAGTATATTTTATGGATAATTGAGTCAACTTAAGAGTAAAATTCTCTCTAAGTTTTCCGTTGATTTATGTGGTGGAAGGAGATGCTATGATAATAAAATATAAACTGGACAACATGATTTAAAGTAATTTCATATCAATAGTAGTAAGTTGAAGGACTAAGAAAGTTACCGTGGATTTTGTTTATCTCACATGTACTTAGGACCACAAGGAGAATTTCTAAAACTCATCCTCTCTTATTGGTTAGACCTAAGTGTTCCTGTAAATCCTTTAGATGTTAATATTTTGTGTAGAGACCTCTGTGAAACTGTCATAGGCTATGTGTAATCTTTCACCTAAACTATCCAGTCCTACTTATCATGTAAATAAGTCAGTCAGTCAGTTGAATCTCTACAGAACTAGTAGAGTAACTGCTGGAAGCTCAAATAATGCTATTTCTATTTTAGTTAATATAATGAACTGTTGTTATTTCTCACAACAAAAATACAGATATTATAATAATTAAAACTTTAATTTAGATGCCAGTAATTTTGTACATACTATAATACAGATCAAATGCTAATACATTGTCTGAGTTTTATTACTCATCAAAGTTATTATCCACAGTTTGTAAATGAGGTGACAGAGGCAGAAAGTGAGTAAGTAACTTCTAGGCCAAGTTCACAAGACTCTTTAAGTGATAATGTTAGAAAGTTCAGGTTTGCTTGGTGTTGTCCAAAATTTAAACACTTGAATGAGTTTAAGGTTTTATCTTGTATTCAGTTGTTTGAATAGAAATATCTGCCTTATGGAAAACTACTTCGTCATTCTCTTCTTGATTTTCATTGGCCATAGATTGAATTGTATTCTAAGAGAATTAACAAATTGAGTTATATAAATAATATGTTAATAATACTAAATTTTGAGCTTTATGTGCTAATTGTGAATATGTTTCAATTTATTTTAATAAACCTTTATCGTGATACAGTTAATAGTTTTTACATACCCTAAAAGGTAAATGCAGCCTGTCTCCAATTTGTAACAAACTCCTTATTTCAAAGTTGTTGGTTTTTTCCCTTAAATGGGTTGTTTGGAAAATAGAATTTATTATTCTGTATGAACTGGCCAGTCCCGCAAAAGCTAATATTCTCTTTGAAGTCTAATATTAGGACTATTTAACATTCTCTCTCTTTTTTTTTTTTTTTTTTTTTAAGACGGAGTTTCGCTCTTGTTACCCAGGCTGGAGTGCAATGGCGCGATCTCGGCTCACCGCAACCTCCGCCTCCTGGGCTCAGGCAATTCTCCTGCCTCAGCCTCCTGAGTAGCTGGGATTACAGGCACGCGCCACCACGCCCAGCTACTTTTTTGTATTTTTAGTAGAGACGGGGTTTCACCATGTTGACCAGGATGGTCTCGATGTCTCGACCTCGTGATCCACCCGCCTCGGCCTCCCAAAGTGCTGGGATTACAGGCTTGAGCCACCGCGCCCGGCCAACATTCTCTTTAACAGCAACCGTTATTCAGTAGGACATAGCATGAATTTTATTTTCATAGAAATTGCCAGGGATAGCAGGAATGTGCCATTTTGGTTTTGGAGAGCCCATCTTCCCTGGGAAAAGATAAGCATATAAGCCTGGTAGAGATTCCTAAATACCAATAATATATTAACTCTAATTTTTTGTAAAAGAAAAAAACTTGTTTGTTGTAGTTACCTCTAGGTATTCTGAATTAGGTAACAACGAGCATTTGCTCCCCACCCCAAACTTGGTTTTCCTTTATAGGTTAGGGATTATCTATTTGTAATGTCTACCTCTCAAGTATTTTACATCATCAGAGGTAATTTTGCCTTGCCTTTTCTTCACTTACATTTTCAACAGTAATACATATATTATTCATTGTTGAACCACTTAAAATTAAATGTTGCTGGTAAGCACAAGGCTCAGGAAAAAAGTGTAAGCTAAGTTGCAAATATGTTTTTCATTTTTAATCAGAGTGTTAAATTTATAGTATGTGATGTTTAAACATGCTTTTAATTTTGCAGGAGGTCCTAGGTTATAAAATTGACCACCAGGTTTCTGTTTACATAGTAGCAGTCTTAGAATACATTTCTGCAGACATTTTAAAGCTGGTTGGGAATTATGTAAGAAATATACGGCATTATGAAATTACAAAACAAGATATTAAAGTGGCAATGTGCGCTGACAAGGTAGGAAACAGCTTTTATTTTTTTCTTAAGTTTCTTTTTATGACTTATTAGATGCTAACATACTATTCATATAGAATAAAATTATATGTTTGGGAATATTTCCAGTAACCTAATAGCAGGGATTCAAGATACCCCTTTATAAAAATATTACATGTATAATATTAAAATATGTTTCAATATGCAGTTTTTTTTTCTGTGCTATTGCAACGAGGGTTAATTAGAGTAAACTCTTAATAATTTCTTAAAATTTATTCAGATTGAAAGATTTATAAGGTTATGGATTTACTTAAAAATAATTTTTCAAAATGCAAAACCACAAAACGATACTTTTACTTTGGTATCTACCTTTCTTCAGATACTACTTTGTGGTTTTACGATAATAATAATAAAAGCAAACACTTACTGAAGGTTAAGCACATATGTGGCTTATCTCCATTGGTCCTTACGATATTCTTCTGAGGTAAGTGATACTACCTACATTTTATAAAAGGGAGACAGAAATTCACAGGGATAAAGAAATTGGCCCAGAATTTTCTTTTCTTTTTTCTTTTTTCTTTTTTTTTTTTGCGATGGGAGTTTTGCTCTTGTTACCCAGGCTGGAGTGCAATGGCACGATCTCGGCTCACCGCAACCTCCGCCTCCTGGGTTCAGGCAATTCTCCTGCCTCAGCCTCCTGAGTAGCTGGGATTACAGGCATGCATCACCATGCCCAGCTAATTTTTTGTATTTTTAGTAGAGACAGGGTTTCACCATGTTGACCAGGATGGTCTCGATCTCTTGACCTCGTGATCCACCCGTCTTGGCCTCCCAAAGTGCTGGGATTACAGGCGTGAGCCACCGCACCAGGCCTTGGCCCAGAATTTTCTGAGAAATTTCAAAGCCTAGACTTGGACTCCAGGTCTCTGAGTCTAAAGCTTTTAGTCGTTACCTAAGTTCGTTTTATGAAAACAACTTTGCAGAAAGGAAAATATTTCTGATGGAGCATTTCATTCCATTTCCTCAATATATTCTTACTGATTTGGAATATTCTTTTTGATTACTGATTCCACTAAATTACGTTTTAGTATTTATTTGTTCTTTGAGAATGTGGTCATATAGAGTGAAAAAAAAAAACAAAACAACCTGATTTGAAGAATTTCAAATGTTTTAGTATTTCTAAATGAATAAGTATTTAGTTTTGAAAAATATTATCTAGACATGAATATGAAATATGTGATTTTTTTTTTTTTTTTTTTTTTTTTTGGAGATGGAGTCTTGCTCTGTCACCCAGGCTGGAGTGCAATGGCACAATCTCAGTTCACTGCAACCTCTACCTCCCGGGTTCAAGTGATTTGCCTGCCTCAGCCTCCTGAGTAGCTGGGATTACCCGTGCGTGCCACCATGCCTGTCTAAATTTTGTATTTTTAGTAGAAATGGAGTGTCACCATGTTGGTCAGGCTAGTCTCAAACTTCTGACCTCATGATCTGCCCACCTTGGCCTCCCAAAGTGCTGGGATTACAAGTGTGAGCCACCGTGTCATGGCCTTGATGCTTTTTAATGAATCAGATAAATAAAATATTTTTGAGTACCTACTACATGTTTACACAGGGAGGAGATGCAAGAGAAGTATGTATAAAACAAGGCTCCAGAGCTGATGAAGGTATACTTACATTCATGAAACAGTCAGAAAGCACACAAAGTAGAATATTATCATTTTATGTGTTATAGGGATATGATGCTATAGAAACTCACAAGAAGGCGAAAGATGTGTTTCAGCAAGAGTAGCAATAGACTTGGAGAAAAGTTTGTTTTGATCTATATCCAACAAATTTAGGAAAATAGGACAAATAAAAGGGTATAAAAATTATTTAAATATGAGATATCAAGGCCATGGAATAAAGTGATGATGGCAGGGCATAAAACAGAGAAAACCAAGCCAGAGAAATTAAAGACAGGATCTGGGAACAAATTGGAAGTAATAGGTTAACAAGAGAGACAGACAGATAAATACTAGTAGTGATAGAGAACTTGGAGGAGGGTAGTAAGTGGTATCAGATGTAGAGTTCTGTTTTAGAGAAGCTGTGGAGGAATGCTGGCAATATATCGAAGAGGAGAAATTTGCACGTCTGCTTTTTTTATCCTTTAAGAACTTTATTCAGAGAACTTGGAGCATTTCACTTCAAATTTGACTAAAGCTTCATTTTTTTTATACTTTTTAATACTTCTGACTATGTAGGTATTGATGGATATGTTTCATCAAGATGTAGAAGATATTAATATATTATCTTTAACTGATGAAGAGCCTTCCACTTCAGGAGAACAAACTTACTATGATTTGGTAAAAGCATTTATGGCAGAAATTCGACAATATATAAGGGAACTAAATCTAATTATAAAAGTTTTTAGAGAGCCTTTTGTCTCCAATTCAAAATTGTTTTCAGCTAATGTAAGTATCGTTGTAATATGCTTATCATTGGATGTGTTGTGAAATTTGCATGACCACTTCAAATTTGAAGTTATATAGTTCATGATTACTAATTTGTTCTTTTTTTTAAGTTGTGGGACTTAATTGATGATCACAAAGTGCTGTAACAGTTTCAAGAGACTTAACATCAGAAATTAAGGGACAAAATACGAAGTAGACTGATTATATAAGTGCAGATGAGTTCAAAGAATTGTTCATGTACTCCAAAGGATAAACCTTCTTGTTTAGGTGGAAGATATTTTTGTTTAATTTGAATCATTTGACTCATTCAGCGTCATCAATGCCAACTGTATTGTCAGGTACCATGCTTGGCAGCAGGGATTCAAAGATGGATAAGAAACAGTTCCTTTCCTTAAGTTTAGTCAAGACAGAGACAGAAACTTTAAATTGCAATAAAATATGGTAATTAGCATAGTAGAAACATGATAGCAGTATTATTGGGAGCACAAAGGAAGGTGCCAGTAACATTGAAACTTAGACAAAGGATTGCTGATCTTAGGATAGTAGTCAAACTAACCTAATTGGATCCTGAAGAAATGCTGACTGAAAACAGGTGAGACTATCATAGGAGTTACACACTAGTAATTCCTGGAACTGTAGGCACACAGCCTTAAATGATTGAGAGAGAAACAGTACTCACTATAGAGGCTGGGTTTGGGTTCAAGCTATGGCAATGAGTGAACATTAAAAAATAAAGTAGTAGATCATGGTAATGGTTGTACAAACCTGTTATTCAGATTTACATTAAAGACCATTAAATTATTCACTTTGGCCGGGCACGATGGCTCAAACCTGTAATCCCAGCACTTTGGGAGGCCGAGGCGGGTGGATCACAAGGTCAAGAGATCGAGACCATCCTGGTCAACATGGTGAAACCCCGTCTCTACTAAAAATACAAAAAATTAGCTGGGCATGGTGGTGTGTGCCTGTAATCCCAGCTACTCAGGAGGCTGAGGCAGGAGAATTGCCTGAACCCAGGAGGCAGAGGTTGCGGTGAGCCGAGATCGCGCCATTGCACTCCAGCCTGGGTAACAAGAGCGAAACTCCGTCTCAAAAAAAAAAAAAAAAAAAAAAAATTCACTTTGCATGGTTTGTAAATATTGTTTCAATAAAGTTGCTTAAAAAAATAAAAGAGTAAAGAAGAGGCAAAGGCTTCTGAGGACACAAAAGAACCAAAATGGCCAAAAAGCACATCAAAAGGTGTTCAGCATCATTAATCAGAGAGAAATGCAAATTAAAAGCACGAAATACTACTACATACTGGTTAGAAAGGCTAAAATGTAAAAGACTCATAATACCAAAAGTTGAAATGAGTGTGGAGTAACTAACTGCTTGTGGGAATATAAAATTCCCACATTACTTGAGAATGTAAACTAGTATAAACGTTTTGGAAAATAGTTTGGCAGTTCTCTCTCTCTATTTCTCTCTCTCTCTCTTTTTTTTCCTTGAGACAGAGTTTCACTCTCTTGCCCAGGCTAGAGTGCAGGGGTGCAGTTTTGCCTCACTGCAACCTCTGCCTCCGAGGTTCAAGGGATTCTCCAGCCTCAGCCTCCCTTGTATCTGGGATTCGAGGCACATGCCACCAAGCCTGGCTAATTTTTGTATTTTTAGTAGAGGCAGGGTTTCACCATGCTGGCCAGGCTGGTCTCAAACTCCTGACCTCAAGTGATCCACCAGCCTCAGCCTCCCAAAAATGGTGGGAGGCATGAGTCACTGTGCCCGGTCAGTTTGGCAGTTCTCTGTAACAATAAACATAAACTAAACCATATTGCCCAGCAATTCTAATCCTAGGTTTTTGCCCAGAAGAAATGAAAACATGTGTGTCCATGCAAAACTGGTTCATGAATGTTTGTATCAGCTTTATTTGTAATAGCCCCAAACTGGAAACAACCCAAATGTCCATCAGCAGGTGAATGTATAAACAAATTGTGGTATGACCATACAGTGGAATGCTACTCAGCAATAAAAAGGAATGAAATAGTTATGCATGCAACAACATGGTTGCACCTCAAAAACATGAGCAAAACTAGGCACAAAAGACAATTTATGATTCCATTTATTTAATATTCTAGAAAAGACATTTCTATAGAGACAAAAAGCAGATCACAGGTTTCCTGGGAGTGAGACGTAGTAAGGATTGATGGAAATGGGGCACAAGGAAACTTTTTAAGATGATGAAAAGGTTCTGCATCTTGATTGTCATGGTGGTTAGGAGAGTGAATAACTACACAAAAATCTACCAAAAGAACATTTAAAATAGCCTCAAAGTCGACTTGATAAATATAGTCACTGATAAAGAAATCAAATAATAGTAACCAATTTTAGTTTAACAGTATAAAATGGATATGGTTTCAGATTCCACATTGCAACTAACCTTTAAGAAGCTACCATTTGTTGAATTTCAGTATGGTACCATAAAAGAATAGTCACTCTATTTATATGGAAAGTCCAGAATAGACAAATCCATAGAGACAAAGTAAATTAGTGGTTGCCAGGCACTGGGTAGAGGAAAGGAATGGAGAATGACTGTACCAGGTATTTAGCTATCCACCTTCCAAAAAAATCACAGGGTTTACTCTTGCGATAATGAAATGTTCTAGAATTTGATACTGGTGATGACTGCACAACCAATATTGAAAACCACTGACTAATAAGTACACTTACAATGGGTGAATTTTATTGTATATAAATTTTATCTCAATAGAAAAATTACACAGAAAAGCTAGATTTTCATATACTTTGAAATAATGTATCACAACAGATTGTATGCAGAAATAGATATGAAAATCCTGCTGTCTTCTCTTACACTACGGTCGAGATTTGCAATGTAAAACATTTCCATTCTTCTAAATGTTTTCTGTTGTAGTTTAAAAAAAAACCTTTTTATAAAAGTGCTATTTATATTAACACATAATGGGTTTATTATTTTTAATGAATTAAATATTTTTAAAAATTTTGGTTTTAACTTCTAATGTGGTAAACATTGAAATACATAGTTATAAACAAAAGGTTTTTAGAATCTTCAGTAATTTTTAAGAGTGTGAGGAACCCTGAGAACAAAAAGTTTCAAGACCACTCACCTAGAGAAATGTATTTGCAAAAGGAATTCTTGAATTGTCTTTTATTCATATTTGTAAGTCCTTAAAATTTTTCACTGTATATGCCGTGTTAAATTTTGTGATTATAAAATGACATATTGGCTCAAAATTTGTTTAATATTATAATAATACAGCCTCACTGAATTAATGTGTTTTCCCCCAAACAGGATGTAGAAAATATATTTAGTCGTATAGTAGATATACATGAACTTAGTGTAAAGTTACTGGGCCATATAGAAGATACAGTAGAAATGACAGATGAAGGCAGTCCCCATCCACTAGTAGGAAGCTGCTTTGAAGACTTAGCAGAGGTAAGTTCTTCAATTATATACCCAAAAAGTCTGCATGTAAGCCTACATTTACATTAAAATTGAGAGTCTTACTTCTTTCCAGCTAAAGTCATAGATACTAATTGTTGACTATCTGTTATTGCTCCTTTTCCATAGGGTCATTGTTAACATATGTCTCTGTTATCTTACCAAACATAGAAAAATGGTCTCTGGTTAATTATAGGAAAGCAGATACCACCAAGGGAAGGTATTATAGCTGTCACCCAATGGCCTACTGTAAAAGGTTAAGAAAAGTCAATAAATGAGTTTTTTTTTTGAGACGGAGTTTTGCTCTTGTTACCCAGGCTGGAGTGCAGTGGCGCAATCTCGGCTCACCACAACCTCCGCCTCTCGGGTTCAGGCAATTCTCCTGCCTCAGCCTCCTGAGTAGCTGGGATTACAGGCACATGCCACCATGCCCAGCTAATTTTTTTTGTATTTTTAGTAGAGATGGGGTTTCACCATGTTGACCGGGATGGTCTCGATCTCTTGACCTTGTGATCCACCCGCCTCGGCCTCCCAAAGTGCTGGGATTACAGGCTTGAGCCACCGTGCCCGGCAATAAATGAATATTAAGGAAGAGACCACAGAACTTGGACCTGAGGTCAGATTACTTGTGTTCCGGTCTAAGCTCCACTACTTATTAGTTGTGTGACCAGTGGGAAGTTATTTTGTTTCTCTAAACCTCTGTATCATTATTTGTAAAAATAGAATGATAATACAGGTTGAGTATCCCTAAGCCAAAAATCCCAATCCTGAAATGATCTAAAATCTGAAACTGTTTGAGCACCAACGTGATACTCAAAGGAAATGTTCATTGAAGCATGTTTCAGATTTGGGATTTTCAGTAGGTATACTTCCAAAATGTGAAATCTAAAACACTTCATTTTGAGTAGGAGATACTTGACCTGTAATAGGACTCAGGATATTTGTGAAAATTGAATAACCTATCTGAAGTGTTTAGCTATCCACCTTCACATAGTAAGCTACTCAGTATGTGATAACTGCATTATTATTTAGAATAGGAATGAAGTGAATAGGACAATAACGTCCAGGGCCTGGGTGATTCAGATACCGTGAGAGAGAAAGACAGGTAACTAACTCCTTAGATATTTCAAATACTAAAATACACGAGTCATTAAGTTAGCATTAAGAGTCATTCTGAGGTTTCTAACTCTTGCTGTGTTCTCTAAATTCCATTCATTATGATACAGTATTGAGCTTGTAAAATATTTTTTAAAATGAAGACTTTCAGGCAAAACACAATGGTAAGTTCAAGCACCACCACAGCCTCTACATTCCTGCTCTAAACACACATAAATAATAAAGTATAAAAATTAAAAAGTGGAATATATATATAACTAGACTTGAAAACAAGATTAGAAATGTAATAGACATTCAAGGTAATGAGCTCTGTTATCTGGGTGTTTAGGCTCTTAAGGACAATGAAGTGTTTCAAATGTGTTCCATGAAAGCCAGAGCAAGAGTTCTTGTTCAAGTCCTTCCTTATAATAGGATGCTGGGAAAATCTGCCAACCTGCAATCTACAGTAAAGTCTTCTGAAAAGTTGTAGACTTGACATGGGGAGACAAAAATATTGCCTTACAATAATAACAATTTTCCCACATTAAGTCAATATGAAGCCTGAACCCCCAAAGTCATTCGAAGAGTAGGTTCTAGTTTGGAAGAGTGATCATAAAGGAATGGGAGAAAAAAAGAAAACAAAACATTAAAAGTCTCCCACTAAGTATGTAATACAAAATTCTAAAAAACAAGGCAGATTCTATTTTTCAGAATGATAATCTAATAAAATCAACAATTAGATCATGAATTTATTCTAGATGAAATTAACATTGTACAATAGGTATACAAAAAGTTTAAAAGATTAGGATGCTCAAAGAGATAAGTGAAGGAATATGATCCATTTATAAAGAAGACATTGTGAAACAAAAATAGGTGGAAAGGAAATGAGCAGATAGATATCAAAAGACAGAGACACTGATAATTAAATATATTATATAATCATTGAAATAACTCATATAGTATAACATTTGCTGGACCCAGTTCAAGGATAAAATTAGTAAATTGGAGATTGAATTGAGGACTTCACTGAGAATGTAACACAGACTAAGATAAGAAATATGAAAGAACAATATTGAAAGTAATAAGGATAGCCGGGCGTGGTGACTCAGGCTTGTAATTCCAGCACTTTGAGAGGCCAAGATGGGCAGATGACCTGAGGTCAGGAGTTTGAGACCAGCCTGGCCAACATGGTGAAACCCCATCTCTACTAAAAATACAAAATTTAGCTGGCTGTGGTGGCGCATGCCTATAATCCCAGCTACTTGGGAGGCTGAGGCAGGAGAATCACTTGAACCCAGGAGATGGAGGTTGCAGTGAGCCTAGATCACACCACTGCACTCCAGCCTGAGCAACAGAATGAGACTCTGTCTCAAAAAAAAAGCAAGTAATAAGGATACACTGAGAGGTTTAGTATATATCTAATAGGAGTTCCAGACAATGAGTGATAGAGAAATAATATTTGAAAAGATAAAAATGGATAATTTTCAAGAAATGAAAGCATTAGTTCCCAGATCAAAAATGAATTCCAAATATTGCTCAAGATAAATAAAAATACACAGCTAAAAACATGGCTGTGAAAATAGAGAACATTAAAGATAAAGAGAAAATCTTGGGTTGGGCACAATGGCTGATGCCTGTAGTCCCAGCACTTTTGGAGGCTGAGGCAGGTGGATTGCTTGAAGTCAGGAGTTCAAGACCAGCCTGGCCAGCATGGTGTAACCCCATCTCTACTGAAAAAATACAAAAATTAGCTGAGTGTGGTGGCGGGTTCCTGTAATCCTAGTTACTTGGGAGTCTGAGGTAGGAGAATTGCTTGAACTTGGGAGGTGGAGGTTGCAGTGAGCTGAAATCACACCACTGCACTCCAGCCTGGGTGACAGAGCAAGACTTTCTTAAAAAACAAACAAACAAAAATCTCCATGCCTACAAATCAATAACTAAAACTTCAGTGTTTTGCTTTTTAGCAAATAGGCAAAAGACTTGAGTAGGTACTTCACACACACAAAAGATGCTCAACATTGTTATTCATCAAGGAAATGCAATTTAAAACCATGGAGCAGTTGGAAGTTTCCTTGCTGATCGGGGCTAGGGTGTAATTTGTCACAGTCACTTTGAAAAACTGTTTGGCATGTCTACTAGAGCTAAGCATACAACTGTACCCTATGACCCAACATTTTAACTCTTAGGCCTATACTAAACAAAAATGAGTGCTTACATTCACTGAAAGACATGTTTAAGAATATTCACAGTAGGTTTATTCATAAAAGATAATTAGTGGTATATTCACACAAGGAAATGCTATATGGCAATAAAAAATAACTGCAGATAAAAGCAGCAACATAATGTTGAGTGTAATAAGACTCAAAGTACGTATTATATTGACATATGGAAAGTTCAGAAACAGGTATATAAGATCTTTGGAAACAGATTATTAGAATAGTGGTTGACTGGGAAGCATGAAGGAGATTTCTGAGGTGCTAGAAATGTTCTATTTCTTTATCTGGGTGGTGGTTACAGAAATGCATTGTATACATATATTAAAAGTCATCAAATTACAGACTTTATATAAAGTTACACCTGAATTTATCAACAATGAGGAAAAAGGAATAAATAAATAACCATTTCAAACATAAAGTGACCAAGAGAGTTTACTACCTCTAGACACTCATTCATTATAAGACATATTGAATTGTGTTCTTTAACAAGAAGGAAAGTTTTACTTAGAGTAAAGTCAAGAAATACAATAACTAATGGTGAAAAAGAAACTGGTAGATGTAGCCTGGTGGCTTGCACCTCTAATCCCAGCACTTCAGGAGGCCAAGGTGGGCAGATCACTTGAGCTCAGGAGTTTAAGAGCAGCCTGGGCCACATGGCAAAATCCCATCTCTTCAAAAATAAAAATAAAAATAAAAAATTATACAGGTGTGGTGATATATGCTTGTAGTCCCAGCCACTTTGGAGCATGAGGTAGGAGGATCACATGCACCCAGGAGGCTGAGGTTTCAGCGAGCCAGAATCATGCCACTGCACTCCAGCCTGGGTGACAGACTGAGACACTGTCTCAAAAAATAAAAATAAATATTAGTAAATGTATTAATAAATTTAATGAATTGCCGAATAGTTAAAAAAATTTTTTTTAAAGTTTTTTGTCTTGGAAAAGCTAAGCTATATTTCTATGTATCAGTAACAAAATGAACAGTATGTAAAGTGGATTTGTGTTTGTGATAAAAGAATGACTTTTGAAAAATGTGTAGGTAACTATTTGTTTTGAAAAACATTGAGGAAAATCAAATAACAGAAATAGTACCTGTAGCTTACAATGTATAGCTAAGGAGAAAAGAACTATAGTAATACTTTTTTATTATTTTCACTGATAATAGGAAAGAATAAATGAAGCAAACAAAAACAATGATAATGAAGATAAAAGATGATCTTTAAAAAATCCAACCACATATTTGATTTTTAAAAAATCTACTTCATGCAGCTTACAAGAGGTTCTTAAAACAGAACCACAGAAATATTTTAAGATAAAGGGATGAAAAATCCTAACCTAAAAACAAGTCAAACTTGTATATCAATATTAATTTAAATTAACTGATAAAATTACACAAAGTAAGCACTGAGGAGGGAAAAAGAGGAACACTTCCTAATAACAAGAGGGAAACTATCATGAAGATATAACAACCATTAATGTGTATGCAGCTGCTGATAAAGCCTCAACATATAAGTAGAAATTGACAGACTTACAAGAAATGAAAAAAAATAGCTACCACAGTAGGACATTTTAACACATGTCCATCAGAAATTAACAAATCAAACAGAAAAAAAGATTAGTAAGGCTACAGAAGATTAGACTAACACATTTGATTTTACACACACAGACACACACACACACAGTCTCTCTCTCTCTGTCTCTTTCTCTCGCTCTGAATTAGCCCCCCACCCCCCCTTTCTCTCTCTCTCTTTCTCTCTCTCTCTCTCTCAATTAGCCCTCCATGTCCATGGCCTCTGCATCTGTGGATTCAGCCGACTGGATTGAAAATACTTTTAGAGAAAAAAAGGATAGTTCTATGTGTACTAACATACTATAATGTTCAGCACATTACAATGTATTACATGAGCGTACATTACAATATCCTAAAAAATACAGTGTAATAGCTCTTTACATAATGTACATTATATTAGATATAAGTAATATAGGGATCCTCTGATGGTTATATGCAAATATACCATTTTATATCAGGGACTTGAGCATCCCTGGATTTTGTTATCTGCATGGGATCCCTCACTCATACCACGGGATAACAGAGAGAGTGAGTGTGTATGTACACAGTCATCCCTCAGTATTTGTGGGGAATTGTTTCTAGGACTGCCCTCAGATACCTGAATCCACACAAACTCAAGTTCCATATTGGCCCTGCAAAACTTGCATGGGCCCTGTGGAACCCACATATTCGAAAAGCCAGCTCTCCGTATATGAGGGTTTCGCATGCCACAGATAACTGTATTTTTGATCCTCATTTGGATGAAAAAAATCTGCATCTAAGTGTATCCGTGCAGGTCTAACCCACAGGTTGTTCAAAGGTCAATTGTATATATCTTAATACTGTTGCATTGAGGATTAAGTTTCAACATAAATTTCAGAGGGGACACTGTCATTCAAATCATAGCAGGAGCAAAAGCTCTGCAGAGAGAAGCTTAAGGTTTTACACATTTTTTGAAAAATTAGGAATAATTAAAAATGAATGAGTTAAGCTTTCAACCCAAAAAACAAGAAAGAGAACAGGATACACCTAAGAGAATAATATGTAAGGAAGTAACAGAGCAGAATTAATGAATTAGAAATTGATATAAAATTTATCATGGCTGATCAATGGAAAAAGGAAACACAAATACCAGGTGCGATCTCAGCTCACTGCAACCTCCGCCTCCTAGGTTCAAGCAATTCTTATGCCTCAGCCACCCCAGTAGTTGGGATTACTGTGAAAGAATACTAAGATCCACTTCAAAATGTTTTAGAATTGTAATGAAATAACCCTTAAAAATATATAAAACAGCAGTATCAATGTCCTAAGTTAAAAAAAATTAAAAAATGAATGCATCAAAAGTATATTTCAACAAATGACTTGAGGCATACACCAGGTGTTATGAATGCTGTGGTTTGAATGTGTCCCCATATTTTATGTATTGGAAGTTTAATCTCCAGACTTATATATTGATTGGAGGTGGGGCCTGTGGAGGTAGTTAGGATTAGATAAGGTAATCAGATTAGGGCCCCCATGATGGAACACCTGTCTTTATAAAAAGAGGAAGAGACCTCTGAGCTGACATGCTGTAGTCCCCTTGCCATGTGATGTCCTGCACCACCTCAGGACTCTGCAGACTCCCTATCAGCAAGAAGGCCCTCACCAGATGCAGCTGCCTGTCTTGAACTTCCAGCCTCCAGAAGTGTGGTCAATAAATTTCTTTATGAATTACCCAGTCTCAGGTATTCAGTTATAGCAACAGAAAACAGCATAAGACAATGATTTTTGCCAATCTTCAGGAAACGTTTAATATTACTCTTTCGCAAATTGTTCGAATGAGTGGAGACATGAAGGGTAACTTAATCAGGATTGTATGAACACTTCATCAAAACTAGATAAGGACAATACAAGAAAAAAGTATGGAGACATTCTCAGACATCAACAAAACTGGCAATGAAAATTCAGTTTATAATACAATAAAACATTTGACCAAATATGATATATCTTATGATGTTTATTCTTAATGTGGTTTAACTTTAAAAAAAGTTTTAATGTAGTTTTCTACTTTAGCAGGTTAGAATCTCAAGAAAAAGGGTTTCATAAAATTAAACATTCATTCATAAATTTCTTTTTAAAAATTTTTATTTTTTTTTTAAAGACGGGGTTTCACCATGTTGGTCAGGCTGGTCATGAACTCCCGACCTCAGGTGACCCACCCGCCTTGGCCCCCAAAGTGCTTGGATTGCAGGCGTGAGCCACCATGCCTGGCCTCATTCATGAATTTCTTTAAAATGTTGGGCAAACAAAGAATAAAAGGGAACTTTCTTAACCTAATAAAGGATATTTACTAAAAGTCTGTAAGAGATATAATAATGGTTAAACTACAGCAGAACTGAGAAATTAGAAAAGAATACCACCATCGCCTTCTATTCAGCACTTTAATAGCAAGTACTACCCAATACTAAAAGACAGAAAAGGAATAGACAAGACAAAGTTGTCCTATTTTTAGTCAATGTAATTATATAGCAAACCCAAGAAAATTTATATAGTGTTAGAACTAGTTGGCAAGTTCATCATAGTTGTTGGATAAAAGGTCAGCCCATAAAAATTGGTAGCATTACCGTGCTCACTTATAGTCCATTGAATATATAATATTTTTAAAGGCTGCATTCACTATAGAAATAAGGCTATAAAGTACTTGAACTCCTCAGAGCCATCCATGAGAGTTGGAAATCAACTTCCAAACTCCTGCTAATATGAATATTTTGACCTTTTCCATGAATAATGAATGTTCTTAGTGGCATCTAGAATAGTGAATCCTTTCCAGAGGGTTTTCAATTGACTTTGTCCAGACAGCAGAGGAATCACCATCTATGGCTGTTACAGCCTTATGAAACGTATTTGTTAAATAATAAAACTTGAAGGTCTGAATTATTTCTTGATCATGGGCTGCAGATTGGATGTTGTATTAAGAGACTTGAAACAACTCTTTGCATATCTCAATCAGAGCTCTTAGGTTTCTAGGTGCAATGTCAATATTTTGAAGGATTTTTTTTTTTTTCCCCTGAGCAGTTAGTCTCAATAGTGGGCCTAAAATATTCAGTAAACCATGTTGTAAACAGTTGTATTATCATCCAGGCTTTGCTGTTCCATTTATAGGGTACACGCAGAGTAGATTTAGCATAATTCTTAAGGGCCTTAGGATTTTCAGAACGGTAAATGAACACTGGCTCAATAATAACGGTGAAGAAGTTTGAAATATTTTGAGAATTACCGAAATGTGACACAGAGACAAAATCAGCACATGCTATTGGAAAAATGGGGCCAATAGACTTGCTTCACATAGGGTTGCAATAGATCTTTGACTTATAAAAAAGAAAAAAAGTAGTATCTGCGAAGGACAATAAAATGAAGTGTAATAAAGTGAGGTGTACCTGTATACCAAGTGCTAATTACAGAATTTTTTTTGTTACAGAATTTTTTTGTAATTATGAAACACAAGAAACAGTTACTATCAATGGAGAACAGATTAGAGAAAACTGATATATTCACATGTAGAATATTATACAATTTTAAATAAAAGAAACTATATAAATCGAAATGGATAAATCTTGAAAACAATTTTGAGTATAAAAAGCAACTTACAGAAGAATGTATACATTATGATATTTATATGAAGTTTGAAAGCATGCAAGACTATATTGCTTTGTTTTTTGATACATATATAATTATGATATAAAAATGTAAATGAGAAGGATAAGATTCAAATTCAAGATAATGACTACCCCTGGTGATCAGCAGGAGATGAGCTTATGAAAGGGAGCTCAGAGGAATTAATTATATCTGTAATGTAATAATTTCTTTTCTAAAGAGCTGAGGCAGGTACTATAAAATGTTGAGCTTTTTTGAGTTTGATGGTGTGTATAGTTAGGTTAAGCTGTTCTCTGTACTTTTCTGTCAAGTATGTGTATTGACAATTAAATTTTATATTTTCCTATGAATCTTGTTGCATTTTAAACAGTGACCCTATCATAAAATCATCTATTAACTTATACCAACTGTTAGAATTGCTTACCATTCTAAAAATTTGTTTTCAAGGATAAACCTATGTGAAGAGAATTTGGATTCGTGGTTAATTGTTGATTTTTTTTTCTCTTGAGATTAGCTATTTCAAAATGATAGTACTAGCTACTACCATTTATGCAGTGCTTACTCTGTACCAGACACTATAATAAACACTTTACTTATATCTCATTTAGTTCTGTAAACAACTCTGTGAGCTAATTATTCACATTTCCAATGGGGAAACAGGCTTATAGAAAATAAGTAGTTTGTTGAAGGTTACACAGCTAATAAATAGTAGGGTCAGAATTGGAACTATGACTCTAAAATCCATGTTTTAAAGCCACATTATAAAGCCTTTTCTTTACCTATAGTTATAAAAACTGTATAATAAATTAGAGCTTATTGAAAGGGGAGGAGGGCAAACATGTCTGTGGTATATGATCATTTCTAAGTTGGAAGAGGCCTAAACTATAAGCATCTCTTCACATTTTTAGTCTTCCCTTCCATCCGCTGTATTCATACCTGACTCCATCCTCTTGTTATTTTTGAAACCTTACTGTCAATTTCTGTAAAACATAATAGGTTGCAATTTCTGCTGTCATGATGGCAATTTTTAGTCGAGAAGACAGTTAAAGGAGTTAAAATTGGGAGGTCAACCAGGAGCCAGCTCAAGGAATCCAGTATGACTTGGAAGTTTACATGCCATATTGCATTTTGCAACAACCAGAACTCATGTCTTCTGATTTCTGATCTGGTGGTGTTACTATTCAATCATTCTTTAAAAAGCAATCTGAGGTCAGGCATGGTGGCTCACATCTGTAATCCCAGCACTTGTGAGAGGCCAAGGCAGGAGGATCACTTGAGTCCAGCAGATCAAGACCAGCCTGGTCAACATGGTGGAAACCCTGTCCCTAAAATATACACACAAAATTTAACCAGGCACAGTGGTGTGTGCCTGTGGTCCCAGCAACTCAGAAGACTGAGGTGGGAGGACTGCTTGAGCTCAGGAGGTAGAGGTTGTAGTGAGCCATGATTGTACCACTGCACTGTAGCCTGGGTGTCAGACTAAGACCAAGACGCTGTCTCAAAGAAAAAAAATAAAAAGCAATCTGAAAAAACAACATTAAGGTTGATTAATTCATAACCATCTTTTGTTATTTTATTCCCTTCTACCTCCTCCTACTATGCTACCACTAGATGTCCTCTTCCTCTTGCTAGAATTACCCTTTATGGAAATGAGCTCATGCTAGAATCCAGAGTACCATTTTCATAATAGTTTTATATCAGGAAGAGAGCAGAAGATAGAAGAGTAGCGACTCTATTTCTCCTGCTAAAATCAAGATACCTACTCTCTTTTTTCCCAGAAATCTTCAAAACCAGTAGATTCTAGTTTTAACTGAGCCATTAGAATTTAGTTTATTAATGATAAGTAATATTAATGATGGCAAAGTTTTTGGCAGTTTGGATTTTGTTTAATTGTTCTGTGAAATTATAGCAATGTATTTTAGATGACAAGAACTGTTACCTCTGGTTTACAGAATATGGAAGTACATGTCCACCACTGAGAAAGAACTATATAAAAAGAGTCTGGCTTCAGTATTCTAATGTTTATACTTTACCTAGTTGTACATATCTATATTCTTTGTTGTTCAAGTTAAACTTTGTTTTCTAGAACCAAAAGTCTGCCCACTCTTATGGCTGTGTTTGTTGATAATATTCTGTTGGAAACCTTTCATGAGAGCTGTTATTTAAGGATTCTGTTACTCATCAGAAAGAATTGATTTACTCTCTTGAGAATATTGGGATCTCTTCTATTAAAATTATAATTAATAGTTATATAATTTTTGTTTAGAGACTTTCAAAGAAATACATAATTGTGCTTGCATAGTTGTGCCCCATAATTAAATCTTTTGGTGTTTGTAGTGGTAGATTATTTATGTTTTACCTTCTTTATTTTCTAAGGAACTGGCATTTGATCCATATGAATCGTATGCTCGAGATATTTTGCGGCCTGGTTTTCATGATCGTTTCCTTAGTCAGTTATCGAAGCCGGGGGCAGCACTTTATTTGCAGGTATAGTAATTTTTAAATCAAGATGTACAGTGTCTGAAAAGCAAACTTAAAAAAAATTAAATCACTTTGTTTTCTAGTCAATAGGCGAAGGTTTCAAAGAAGCTGTTCAATATGTTTTACCCAGGCTGCTTCTGGCCCCTGTTTACCACTGTCTCCATTATTTTGAACTTTTGAAGGTAAGAAAACTTACTGTGATTTATAACATATTCAAGTGTGATGAATTTTTTTTGCTACTTCATTTGTAAATTACGTGAGTACCCATGTACATTAGTGTGTATCCATTTTCTTTTTCCAGTTAAGAAGCAAATGCAAATCAGTCTGCAAAAGAGTGGCATATTTTTTTCAGTTTTAGTAGTGAATTTTATTTTTTGTTTTTTAAATTTTTTTTTGTTTTTTATTTTTATTTTTGTTTTTTGTGAATTTTAAAGCAATTGTCAGATATTTTTATCTTGTACCTTTAGTTTTTGTTTACATGGCTGATTCTTTGAAAACAACCTTGGATTTATGCACTGCAGTTTCCATTTGGGGACCTCAGCAGACTCAGGGACTCAGTGTGAGAATAAGGGACCCAGTGTGAGGATAAGGCCAAAGTAATGAGGAAGGTTAGTTTACTTGATTTTCATAGCTCAAGTTGCAACTATATTAAACTATTTATCATTACTTTAGAAACTATAAATTTCTTTTTTTTTTTTTTTTTTTTTGAGACGGAGTTTCGCTCTTGTTACCCAGGCTGGAGTGCAATGGCGCGATCTTGGCTCACCACAACCTCTGCCTCCTGGGTTCAGGTAATTCTCCTGCCTCAGCCTCCTGAGTAGCTGGGATTACAGGCACGTGCCACCATGCCCAGCTAATTTTTTGTATTTTTAGTAGAGACGGGGTTTCACCATGTTGACCAGGATGGTCTCGATCTCTCGACCTCATGATCCACCCGCCTCGGCCTCCCAAAGTGCTGGGATTACAAGCTTGAGCCACCGCGCCCGGCCAAATTTCTATAATCTTAGTAAAAATTGACTATTTGATCACAGTTCAAAGTATTAAGCACTGACCAAAAGGAAAGGGTTTTATTTTCCTGTTATACACTGAAATTAAAGAAAAGAGAAACCTTAGTCTGTATAAATTATAATTCAATAGTGTAGCTCAAAGTGATATTCTCTCTACCTTTGAGGGACTAGCCTTGTAAAGACAAAACAAGAGATGCATTAATAGCATTATTATTTCTTTAGCTTTCAAATGAATATTTCATCAAAGAGAACTTCTATTTAATGTCATGATTCTGTTACGGAAAATATAGTACTGGAAATCATATTTATAGTTTGCAGATGATAAAATGGGCTGTCTGTAATACATAAACAAATGAATAGAAAGTCTGAATTTATTAACAGTAAACTGGAGGAACTCTCATCCTACATTTTCTCAGATCTCTCTGCACTGCATAGTAGTCATTTGGAACTCAGTTTGATTTCTCAAGTAGGAATGTTTACATTGAGAAAGGACTGAGGGAGTTAAAAGGTAATTTTAATCACTAGGCAGAATGACAGAACTCTTAGCAATCTATTTCAGACTTCAAACAGCATACCACTTAAGGTCTTTGGAAATACAGGATGAGTATCTTAAGAAGAAAATCAAGAGAGGAAGCATTTAGTATGTAAAGTCTTTACAAAGAATTCATTATTACTAACTTTAGATAGAATGGGACATTCACTTAGCTGTTTTGTTATATAGAATTTTTCTTTCTAATGGTTTCTCTACTAATGGGATTTTTTTTTCTTACCTGATCCTGTAATGATTTTCAGAATGATTCAGAGGCCATAAAAATTCTTAAGGCCATTATCAATAAAAACAAGAAGGCCAGGTGTGGGCTCTCGCCTGTAGTCCCAGCACTTTGGGAGGCTGGGGTGGGAGGATCGCTTGAGCCCAGGAGTATCAGACCAGCCTGGGCAGCATGGCAAGACCCTATCTCTATAAAAATAAAAATAAAAACATTAGCCGGGAATGGTGGTGTGCACTTATAGTCTCAGCTACTCAAAAGCCTGGGCAGGAGGAATACTTGAGCACAGGAGGTCGAGGCTGCAGTAAGCCATGATCATGCCTCTGTACTTCAGCCTGAGAAACAGAGCAAGCCCCTGTCTCAAAAAAACAAGTGAACCCTCCAAATGAACCCAAGAAGCTTTGATGAAAGTTCAGAAGGTTATAAAACAATCATCTTAATAATATAAAAGAAATTTTTAATCCTTCAAGAGTAAGCAATTAAAATTTCTAAAATTATAACTTGCATTAATAGAATTTTAATAAGTGCATCATTTAGCAATTTAAGATTTCTACTGATTTAAGCATGTATATCCCTGTTTCATATTACTGCCTAAGTTGTATTGCAATGTTAGCAGTATATTGGGCAGGAAATTTTGTCTAATTAATTCATAAGACTCTCATCACTTTTTTTTTTCCTACATTCGCTCAGTATTAATGTACTTATTGGTACTTATTTTTTATTTGTATTTGTTGGTGTGCTGCTTAATTAAATATTTTCATTGAGTAGTATTTTCAAAGTATATTCTATTGGATGCTAGTCTTATGAGATGGTTTCTAAATAAAGTTGGCAGGTATTTCGGGAGTTTGAGGCTGCAGTGAGCTAGGATCACATTACTGCTCTCACTTAAGCTCGGGCAACAAGTGAAACCTGGTCTCTTAAAAAAAAAAAGTTGGAGGTTATTCAGTGATCAAATATGTTTGGGAACATCGCATTCTTAAATTATACCTCTAGAAATTTTCAGTGTGCATGAGAGTATTAAACCTTTGTAAAACTGCACAATAAAGCAATCTAATTGTTTTTCAGGATTTCCCAAATCAATTAGCCCACGGTACCGTTTTATAATATAATGCATTTGTGGATGTTACCTAGGGAAACTATCATAGGGAGTTCCTCCCCTAGATGAGCTAGAAAAAACCTTTCAGTTCTCTAGGATCTAAGCTTTTTTTTTAACTGCATGATGCTTACTGGTTCCAAAATTTTTTTTCTTAGTATTGCAGTTACCCTGGGTGCCAGTCTAAAGTTGGTAATTCTGGACTTGGCAATGACTGCATAAAATTGAGGCAACTAGAGGCAGCAAAACCCTAAGACATCAGTGACAATTGGAAACTAGCTAGGATTTACCTATGGCTTGGAGTGGCTCCTGAAAGCTCATTAGACTGGGTTGAAGTCTGATGTTTCTTCTTCAGTTCTAGCCAGTAGCCTACTAGCTGTGTGGCCTACAACAAGTCACTTTTTTGGAACCCTAGTATCCTTTATTTATGAAATACTTTTCTCACTGGGTTGTTCTGTCCACTAAGATAATGTATGTAAAAATATTTCATATATAGTGAAGAATACAAATATCGAGTATTGCCATCACTAGAGATTTTTCTTTTTGTCCTGCAGCTATCTTAAACTTAACATTTTACTCCCTTCTTCCTTCACTATTTTTCTCCTTCCCCTGCCTGCCCAAATCTGTACTTTTTCCTGTATTCCATATCTTTGTTGAATAACTCGGGTCCCCTCACCAGAAGCCAGAGTACCGTCGTTGATTCTTCTTTCTCCCTTACTGCCACATCCTCAATATGTGATTCCAGAAATGACTCTGAAATATAGGCTGTTCTGTTTATTCTCACTGACATTGCCTTAGTTCAGGCCCTCAGCATCTTTTGCCTGTGGTACCTTCCTTGAATGGTCTTTGTATATCATAAAACTCCCAGTTTGAAAAATGCTGTTGGCTCCCTATCAACTGTGACACAAGGCTAAATTCTTTAGTTCACCATAGCAATCTCTCCAGCTTCATCTCTCAATAGCTGATTCTACCAACCTTTTGCTTTAACCATAAAGAATTTCCTGGCTGGGTGTGGTGGCTCACGCCTGTAATCCCAACACTTTGGGAGGCAGAGGTGGGTGGATCCCCTGAAGTCAGGAGTTTGAGACCAGCCTAGCAAACATGGTAAAACCTCGTCTCTATTGAAAAATGCAAAATTACCTGGACATGGTGGCACATGTCTGTAATCCCCGCTACTCTGGAGGCTGAGGCAGGAGAATCACTTGAACCTGGGAGGCAGAGGTTGCAGTGAGCCAAGATCAGGCCATTGCACTCCAGCCTGGGCAAAAAGAGCAAAACTCCATCTTAAAAAAAAAAAAAAAAATTCCTAGCAATCCTGGATATGCCAAATCTGTCCAGGGTTCCATGTGTATCCTGGTTCATATTATTGCCTTATTTGCTTGTCCTTATTTCCCATTTATCTGGAATTCCTCTTCTACCCTCTCCTTTCATCTAGGAAATTCAAAGAGTTTGTTCAAGTGTTGGTTCCTCTGTCAGGTTACCCTTGGTTTCTTAGGCTGATCCTTTCACTGAGCTCCTTACTGTCTTACTTTCTTTTTTTTTGAGATGGATTATCCCTTTTGTCACCCAGGCTGGAGTGCAGTGGCATGATCTCAGCTTACTGCAACCTCCACCTCCCAGCTTCAAGCAGTTCTCCAGCCTCAACCTCTCAAGTAGCTGGGATTAATTACAGGTGTGTACCACCACGCCCGACTTATTTTGTATATTTAGTAGAGACGGGGTTTCACCATGTTGGCCAGGCTGGTGCCGTACTCTTGACCTCAAGTGATCCGCCCCCCTAGGCCTTCCAAAGTGTTGGGATTTCAGGTGTGAGTCACCATGCCTGGAGTCAGTTCCTTCCTTTCTTTACATACATCTCTTTAGAGAACTTGTCCTATTTTTATTCTCTGCTTTGTCATTTAACTCTGCTTCATGAAGAATGGAGCGCTGTTACCTTTGAATTTTCTTTTTTTTTTTTAAAGTCTGTGGGTAAGCTGTATTTGATTTAGAAACATGTCCATGCTATATTAAAGAAACTTGAAATTTACAAAATAACAACTATCATAATAATCACACATTTGTAAACAAATTCCATGTAAAGTTATATATATAAGTTTAGAAAAGTTACTAATAACTATACTACAAATGGCTAACTCATGAAATCTAGGAAGTACGATTGGAAGATAGATAAATGACCACAGCTTGCTTTTTATCACTGAGAGACTCACTCATTCTTGCTGGCCCTGTTTCAACGAACTTGGTGCCAAGCTTTTAAAAGTTGTGCCCCTTGAGACGCAAAGATGCAAGAAGATCCCAGAAAGAAGCAGTAACAATAGGATTTACGTGATGCTGTCTTTGAATTTTCATACCTATCACAGTATCTGGCATTCAGGCATTCAATAAATGCTTGTTAAAAAATGAATAGCAATATATATATATATTTTCCTTTAAATTCCTATGTCATATTTTAAAGGAAATTTAACTGTAAATTTTATATAATTACATTTATTTTGGAAACTTAGGTAGAATGCCTTAAACTTTACAAAAGTCAAAAAATAAGTTTAGCTATTAATAGTATAAGACTTTTGAACCCAAAGAAATAATAAAATGGTAGTTACCAGAGGCTGGAGGGTAGGGGAGTAGGGAGATACTGGTCAAATGATACCAAATTTCAGTTAGAAAGGCGTACATTCCAGAGATCTATTGTACATCATGGTAACTACAGTTAGTAACAGTATATTGCATATTTGAAAACTGCTAAGAAAGTAGATATTAAGTGTTCTCATTACAAAAAAAAGTGAGTTAATACGTATTAAGTAGTTTGATGTAGCCATTCCACATTATATATATGTATCAAAATATTGTTATACACCATAAATATGATTTTTACTTGATTAAAAAAAAGTACAAGTCTTTAATGCTACTAGAACTTAAAAAATACTCTTTCCTTCAGTAGTTAAAGGTAGCAGTCAAGTCTCTAGACTCCTTAACTTTAAAAGTTAATTTTTTTTCTGAAGTAAAAAAACTTACTTTGTGCCCTTTTGGAAACCATTTTGCTTCAATAATGTGATTTTCTATGTGAAGTTTAATTTATTTTATTAAACAAATTTAGGTTTCTTTCTTGGGGCTAAGTAAATACATTGACCAATATTTTATTTTATTATTTTTATTTTATTTTATTTGAGACAGAGTCTTGCTGTCACCCAGGCTGGAGTGCAGTGGCCCGGTCTTGGCTCATTGCAATCTCTGTCTCCTGGGCTCAAGTGATTCTCCTGTTTCCCATGTAGCTGGAATTACAGGCACCTACCACCACGCCTGGCTAATTTTTGTATGCTTAGTAGAGATAGGATTTTGCCATGTTGGCCAGGCTGGTCTCGAACTCCTGACCTCAGGTGATCCACATGCCTTGGCCTCCTGAAGTGCTGGGATTATAGGCATGAACCACCACACCTGGCCTGACCGCTATTTTAAAGGTTTGCAAAGCAGTACATGTTTGGTTCCACAAAAGTATTAACTTTTTCCTTGTTCCTTAGACATGGGATTTTATCTTCACAAGATACACCCAAACAGACCTTAGAAAAAAATCACTGAGGATGACTTTGAACTAATTAATTCTCTAAAGAATTACCTATTCTTTTTCTCATATGCTGGGTGCTTGTAACCTAAGGGAAAGTAAGTTTCCCTCTGTTTTAAAAATCAGGTTGAAATCTATGTTGTTATGTATACATGAGTGTATTTGGTTTCCTAAGGCTGCTACAGCAAAATACCACAAACTCAGAGTCTTAAAAACAACAAATTTATTCTTTCACAGTTCTGGAGGCGAGGAGTCTGAAATCAGTGTGTGGGCAAGCCAGACTTCCTCTAAAGGCTCTAAGGAAGAGTCCCTGCTGCTTCTGCCTAGCTTCTGGTGGACCCCAGCAATTCTTGGTGGTCCTTGGCTTGTAGATGCCATCACTCCTGTCTTTGCCTCCATCTGCCCATCAGGTTCTTCACAGCTTCACATTCTTCTCTTATGTATCTGCATCCACATCTCCCTTTCCTTTAGCCACTGGATTTAGGGCTCACCCTAATCCAAGATGATCTCATCGCAACTTGATTACATCTGCAAAGATCCTATTTCCAAAGAAGATCACATTCATAGGTAACAGGGGTTAGGACTGGAACATATCTTTCATGGGGGACACAATTCAACCCTTAACAGTTAAGTTTTTGGTACACTATAAAAGTTATATTTATTTTTATTGTTTTCATTCTCCAGCATATACACTGGCTACATTGGCTTTATATGCTGGCTACCCCTCAACCCTCCAACCCCATTTTTTGGAGATAGGTCTCACTCTGTCACCTAGGATGGAGTGCAGTGGCATGATCATAGCTTGCTGTAGCCTGGAACTCCTGGGCTCAAACAATCTTCTCACCTCAGCCTCCCAAGTAACTGGGACTACAGGCATGTACCATCATGCCCAACTAATTTTTTAAAATTATTTTTCGTAGAGACACGGTCTCATTTTGTTGCCCAGGCTGATCTCAAACTCCTGGGCTCAAGGGATCCTCCCATCTTGGCCTCCCAAAGTGCTGGGGTTAAAGGCGTGAACCACCACACCCAAACTTTTTTTTCCTCTCTTTTTTTTCTGTTTTCTTGTTTTGCATTAGGCCAATTAATCATTTCATCCTGATTTTAGATTTCTAATTTTTATTTATTTATTTATTGAGATGGAGTTTTGCTCTGTCACCCAGGCTGGATTGCAGGGGTGCTGTAGCTCACTGTAACCTCAACCACCTGGGCTCAAGTGATTCCTCCACCTTACCCTCACAAGTAGCTGGGAACCACAGGCACATGCCACCACACCTGGCTAATTTTTAAAAATTTTATTTGTAAAGATGAGGTTCCACTGTGTTGCCCAGTCTGGTCTCAAACTTCTGGACTCATGGGCTCCTCCCACCTAGGCCTTCCAGAGTATAGAAGTACAGGGATTATAGGCATGAGCCACTGAGTCTGGCAGAGAACAATGGAGGTTCTCTCTAGTGTACATTTCCTTGAACCAGCTTTCTAAATTCAGAAATTCTTATCTAGAAACCATGGGCTAAGCCAGGCGTCCCCAAACTTTTTACACAGGGGGCCAGTTCACTGTCCCTCAGACCGTTGGAGGGCTACCACATACTGTGCTCCTCTCACTGACCACCAGTGAAAGAGGTGCCCCTTCCTGAAGTGCGGCGGGGAGCCAGATAAATGGCCTCAGGGGGCCGCAGTTTGGGGACGCCTGGGCTAAGCTGTATGGTATTGGAGCTGACCGCAGATGTTGAGTATCTGAAGTTAAACACAGAATAGTATACTACAGGAACCATTGTAAACAAACAGCTAACTATTGTGTTACTCCAATTTTTTGATTTTGGTGTTTTGGTTTTTTTTTTTTTTGAGATAGGGTCTCATTCTGTCACCCTGGCTGGAGTGCAGTGGTACAGTCACTGTTCACTGCACCCTCAACCTCCCAGGCTCAATTAATCCACCTACCTCAGCCTCCTGAGTAGCTGGGACTATGGGTGTGCATCACCATGCCTGGCTAATTTTATTTTCTGGTAGAGACGGAATCTGGCTATGTTGCACAGGCTTGTCTTGGACTTTTGGACTCAAGCGATCTGCCCACCTCAGCCTCCCAAAGTGCTGGAATTATAGTCATGAGCCATTACACCTGGCCAATTTTCAATTTTAAACAAACTAGACTGCTGTGAGGTGCATTTGTAGTTAGTGATGTTTTCTCTGATTAGAACAAAGATGGTTTTAAAAGGTATATTATTTTCGTAAATGACATATCCTAACTTTTTTTTTAGGGTTGATTGCCTGTTTCATGTTCAGAATTGAAATCTCGTTTTGGTTAAGACTTTCATCTTCTCCAGTCACACCTTTTAGATGTGCTGGTACCATCAAATACTAATTAATTTATTTGAATGTCATGACCTTTCTTTTCCTCAGCCTTTAGTGGAATGTTTAAAATGATGTCATGGCGAACAGGAGCAAAAGGCTTAAATTACTCAGCAGTTAGTTAATTCCTTCTGGAATAATTTGGATAATATTTCATACATTTGCTAAGAGGACTAGTAAATCAAGTGTTACTCTTTAAATTTTCCATGTTGTGATCCACTGTGGTGTCTCATCAGACAGTACACAAATATTCCAAAATCAAAACGTGAACCTCATCTTTGCTTTTCTTCTCTTATGTTGTGATGAGCTCTTTCTGTGTAATAATATTTACAAAATGCAGATCTTTATATCCCAAATTTTATACAAATTATAATATGTATTTCTTGGCTGTATACTTTGTCATTCTTGTGCATTGCAATTTACCTGTTTTATGGAATAGGTTTTATTTAGGGAATATTGAGGATTTTCAAAGTCATTTCAGTTATTTGGGTACTTAATATAGTGAAAAAGTGTCTGGACTGAGACTCAAGAATTGTGGGTTCTGGACCTACCTGTTAGTGCCTTCAAGTATATGGTAGTTCCTTCATTGTATACAACGCCATATTGGAGAAAATTAATTCCAAGAAATAAAAATAATTCAACCGTTCCCTTTTTTAACCAAAGGGAAGCCATTATATGATTGTGAATGAATTGAGCATATAAAATGCATTGGGTACAACTATTTATTTATTTATTTATTTAGACAAAGTCTCTCTTCTCGCCACCCTGGAATGCAGTGGCATAATCTCGGCTCACTGCAACCTCTACTTCCTGGGTTTAAGTGATTTTCCTGCCTCTGCCTCTCAAGTAGCTAGGACTATGGGCACGTACCACCACACCCAGCTAATTTTTGCATTTTAGTAGACGGGGTTTCACCATGTTGGCCAGGATGGTCTCGATCTCTTGACCTTGTGATCTGCCCACCTCTGCCTCCCACAGTGCTGGGATTGTGGGCGTGAGACACCACACCCGGCCAACAATTTATTTTTCATGTATCAAACAATCTTGAGTTTTATTCTCCTGAACACCACTGTATTCTTTGTATTGATTGTAGCTTTTTGACAGCTCCTTACATTTAATTCCATTTATCTCCCAAGGTTTCCTTGCACATACAACACACCATATTGACTACTGCCTCTTAGTTCTAAGGGACCAAAAAAATTAGTCACTGATAAATGTGGTTTCTTTCTTGTGAAAAGTTAAATTTTATCATCTCAGTAGAGCATACGAGTTTTTATTTTGCTATAAAATACGATTCCCGGCTGGACGTGGTGGCTCATGCCTGTAATCCCAGCACTTTGGTAGGCCAAGGCGAGCAGATCATCTGAGGTCAGGAGATCAAGATCAGCCTGGCCAACTTGGGAGACAGAGCAAGACTCCAACTCAAATATGTGTGTGTGTGTGTGTGTGTGTGTGTGCGCGTGTGTGTCTGTCTGTGTGTGTGTGTGATTCCCTAGATGAGTCTTAAGTACAATCTCATATGGCAATATAATCTCAGGACTTATTAATTTTTTTAAATTATTGAAATAAACTGCATTTGTACAATGTAATTGTTACTATTGGACATTATTATTAAATAGGCAGTCATGAAAATGTTTATTGAATATCACTGGTACAAGGAGGCTGCTTTGTTGAGTCTCATTTACATACCAGTTGCCACTGCTTTGTATCTGTAGCCACAGTAAGCCATCCCTTTGATGGTAGTTAGCGTGAATTATTTTGTACCAGTTTAAATGAGCTATATTAAGTTAAAAACAAAAAATGCTTAAAATAAAGGTCATTTGTTACACTGTAATTCATTTTAGATGCTTGCCTAATGCTATAAATGTAAAAATGACATTTTAAAAGTATTTCATAAGGAAAGTTTTATGGGTTTGAAATATACTTTGGGTTTGTGGCTTTTAAAATATTAACATTTTTGACATCAGAATATTCTGTATGTAAAATGCTACAGTTAAATAGTAGCTAAATGATTCCAAAACTTGAAACATTTTTAGAAGAGAAAATCAAAGGATGTCCAAATGGATTTTTTCTTTTATGAATATTTTTATGTGTATGAGAATTGTATATTTTGTATACCATTAGGTATGTTTTCCTGAATTAAAAATATAAAACATTCACGACAGAATATCAAATGCTTATTATTTTCATTAGTTTGCTACCTGTTCTTTAATACTGAAAAATTGCCTTGTATCTTACTGACTTGAAATTTCTCTGTGCTTTACTTTTGAGTTATTAAATTCTAAATCAACTCAATGAACTAATTCATTGTTCAGTGGTGCCTTCATTAAGTTTACCTTTTCTTAATGTATACAGCAAGCTTGTCTAACCCATGATCCAACACAAATTCATAAACTCTCTTAAAACTTTATGAGATATTTTTACAATTTTTTAGAAGCTTATCAGCTGTTGTTAGTGTTAGTATGCTTTATGTGTGGCCCAAGATAATTCTTCCAGTTTGGCCCAGGGAAGCCAAAATATTGGACACCCCTGGTATATAGCTTTCAGTGTTACATTATCTGCTGCTTGAAAGGCTAAACTTGATGTTAATGGTAACATTTTATTTGTCTCTCAGAATTCAACCATGTGAGAGAGAAATAGTTTTAAATGATAGGGATGGAAAGTACTTTGAGAGATTACCTGGATTCCAGCCTTCAGCCTACCAGTAATGTCTGTTAGGTAAAAACCTACTATCTTACTTTATGAACACCTGGCCATTGGCTTTCTTTAATCTAGCTGGCCATTGAAGAACAATACTATGAATAAAAGATATGAGTTTCTTTTAATGCATATATTTTTAAAATCTCTTATCCTTTGGAAAATATCTTTCATTACCCTTTTTATGTTGAGTATTGTTATGAATAAATTTTTCTTTTACTTAGCACAGCTAAGACTGAAAATTTTCCTAAAAATGTAGATTATGCCTCTAATAGAAATAATGGTGAGTTTTTAATAATGAATGTAAGAAATCTGAATAAAAGCTAAGTAATATAATATGGTATTTATTACTTTTATAATGTTTGAACATTAAAGAATTTTAAGTAAATTTTAATAAAAATGGTTTAGAATGTAAGTAAGAAATCTGTTTACTTTTCACAGGTCATCAGTGCATGTGTGTGCACATGCATGTAACTGATTTTTATCAATTGAAGCAGAAAGGAATGTGTTGTTGACCTTTAAGGAATACCTATCAAGAACATAAAATCCTTAAAGTACTAATATACTAATGAATAATGAAACTAATTGAAAAGTAAACTTCTAGCCAGGCATGGTGGCCCATGCCTGTAATCCCAGCACTTTGGGAGGCCAAGGCAGGCAGATCACTTGAGGTCAGGAATTCAAGACTAGCCTGGCTAACATGGTGAAACCCCATCTCTACTAAAAATAAAAAAATAAAATAAATTAGCTGGGTGTAGTGGCAAACATCTGTAATTGTAGCTACTCAGGAGGCTAAGGCAAGAGAATTGCTTGAAGCTGGGAGGCGGAAGTTGCAGTGAGCTGAGATCGTGCCACTGCACTCCAGCCTGGGCTACAGAGTGAGACTCTGTCTCAAAAAAAAAAAAAAAAAAGAAAAGAAAAAAAAAGTAAACTTCTTTATAAATCACTTTGAATATTCTTTATAATAGAGTAGGTATTCCTAAATTATTGCATGAAAACTCTATTGATAAAATGTTAATAGATCTCAAACTCCTAGGCTCAAGTGATCCTCCCACATCAGCCTCCCAAAGTGCTGTGATTATAGGCATAGGCCACTGCAGGCAACCAAAATGTGATTTCTTAAATTTCCTTTTGGTAACCAGGAACAGGTTTAGAAGATTTTAGTTACTGAATTATTGTCATTCATATATCTGTTAATTGCTTGTCTGAATCATAGTCACCTTACTGTATTGATAATTAGTAGTCATTGATGACTTAGTTCTTGTTAAGTACAGACTTTGTCTGACATAGATATTTGCCAGTAATAGAAAATATGTTTGAGTTTCATAAATACATATATTGCAGCTTTATTCAAAATCTTAATGTAGATAAGGACAAAGTTCTTCATTACACTAATGTTAATTCTGTAGGAGAATCACAAAGAAAACAATTTATACTTACATTGTATGCTACCATTTACAAAGTATATTGGTTTTTAATAACCCCTAAAAGTAGGCAGGGTAGGCCTTTTATAAGACTTACTTGACAAATGGGAAAAGTGAGGCTCAGAGATCAAATGACTTGCCCCAAGGTCAGACAGAAGTAGAAGTAGAGTCAAAATCTGATCCTAGGTTTTGTATGTGAGATTCCCTCTACCATATTGCATCCTTCTTGGTATATTTATCTTCCTTATCATCTCAATATTATATAACAATAATATAGGGATCAGAAACCTAAAACCAAATTCCACACTTTAAAAAAAGAAAACCTCATCTACATGCTTAGTGCTGTGCTAACTCCTATGATAATTCAATAGATCCAATTGTGCTCCTCATTTCTCTTCAGGGGTATGCACCTTGAGAAACTACGTATTATTGCCTGTCACAATATGTAACCCATCTTAACACTACTAATCTTGGTCTTTTAATGTAGAAAACTTGGTTGTGTATTAATACAGGTAGTAACACACAAGAAAAACACTTCTAAAAAGAATATTTGATGACACATTTAACATTTTATTGTGGTGACAGTTGAATAAACGTTATTTTTGTCCTTAAATGAGCTTATTATTATCTTATCCAAAAGTGTACTATTGGTTCAGATTTGTCTTTTTGGCTTTACAGCAGTTAGAAGAAAAAAGTGAAGATCAAGAAGACAAGGAATGTTTAAAACAAGCAATAACAGCTTTGCTTAATGTTCAGAGTGGTATGGAAAAAATATGTTCTAAAAGTCTTGCAAAACGAAGACTGAGGTGAATATTTTTACTTTTTAAAATACCCTTTTCACCCTGAATATTATGGTGTAAATTCAGGGATCCCAGTTCCCTCCTCAAGTAAACAATGAAGAAAATAGTTTTAGTGACAAGCCTGGTCTTTCAGAGGAAGTGACATCAAAGCCAAGAGAATTGTTATTGTTTGAAAAACCTTTCATATTTGTGCATTTTCCTTGCATACTCCCAGACAAGACCTCCTGAGAGTCAACTGGTAAGCTAAAGGAGAGACACAGTAAAATGTATTGGGTAGATTTATGCTGGCATCATTGTTCTGTCAAAGTAAAATTAGTAGTGTCCTTTAGTTTAGGGATTATATAACTTGAGGCATTAATTCAGATAACATTGCTTCTACTTTCCTAATCATAATAAGTGCTACATGTTTTTTGCTTTGGGTCTTATCCATTTAAGCACTTCTGAATAATTTAATCTTTCAAATCCCTTTTTTTTTTTTTTTTTTTTTTTTTACTGTATTGGGCTTTTTAATATTTGTCATTCTAAATATTTAGTAGCCAAGATAGAAATGATCATTTTGTAGTTAAAATTCGTAGGGTAGAATTTTGTCAATAATCATTGCACTTTTTAGAACACTGAAAAATTTTTCTAGGTTGCTTTAAGTTTCAAAATTGTGTAATTGTGTAACACTAATATATTGGGGAATTAGTGAATACCTTCTCAGTGAGACTTTTAAAAATCTGCTTTTACACTTTCCCTTATTTACGTGAACTCTGGGTTTTCTGTCATCTGTGTACTAATAATGCCTTTTTCTTTATTCCAGTGAATCTGCATGTCGGTTTTATAGTCAGCAAATGAAGGGGAAACAACTAGCAATCAAGAAAATGAACGAGATTCAGAAGAATATTGATGGTTGGGAGGGAAAAGACATTGGACAGTGTTGCAATGAATTTATAATGGAAGGAACTCTTACACGTGTAGGAGCCAAACATGAGAGACACATATTTCTCTTTGATGGCTTAATGATTTGCTGTAAATCAAATCATGGGCAGCCAAGACTTCCTGGTGCTAGCAATGCAGAATATCGTCTTAAAGAAAAGTTTTTTATGCGAAAGGTACAAATTAATGATAAAGATGACACCAATGAATACAAGCATGCTTTTGAAATAATTTTAAAAGATGAAAATAGTGTTATATTTTCTGCCAAGTCAGCTGAAGAGAAAAACAACTGGATGGCAGCATTGATATCTTTACAGTACCGGAGTACATTGGAAAGGATGCTTGATGTAACAATGCTACAGGAAGAGAAAGAGGAGCAGATGAGGCTGCCTAGTGCTGATGTTTATAGATTTGCAGAGCCTGACTCTGAAGAGAATATTATATTTGAAGAGAACATGCAGCCCAAGGCTGGAATTCCAATTATCAAAGCAGGAACTGTTATTAAACTTATAGAGAGGCTTACATACCATATGTATGCAGGTAAGAAATACGAAGTTGGCTGTCACTTTTATTTTCCTGCTTCAAACTGATTTTCTTTCCTGCATGGGTTATTGTGCCTAAAATAGAAAAGAAACTAACAACCAAAGACCTCTTTTCTTTGACTAAAAATACCAACACTATATTTCTTTGGAATGTTTTACTTTTTCTACTACACTTACATACTTTTTTTTAACCTTACCATCAGTTATAGATGAGAAAATGTGGTCACTTGGCTAAATTTATCCAATTAGAAAGCGACAGAAACAAGACAAGTTCGTAATAAATCATTATTAACTGGATCTAAAAAGTTTACTCCTTTATCTTTTTTTCTTCTCTTTCTGTTACTGAGATTATAAAGTAAAAATGTTAATATAACAAAATTGTTAATATACAAATATATACAGCATTGCTTTCTCTTCATTTCCACTCCTAAATCTGATTATTTAATATTAAATGTGGCAATCCTGGAAGCCAAGGATTCCAGTTTTATTATTTTTCACCTAGAAATGTGTATAGTCAATGTATTTATTTTATTGACCCAAAAAATTTGAAAAATAAACCATAGGAAATAGGTTGCCTAGATTTTACATGAAAAACACATTAGGTTACTGTCATTTTTTTTCCACATAAAGCTGTTTTTTGAGAGGTACAATTTTCAGTAGTATCACCTGCTAATTTAGTTGTACTTCACCAACCTTCTCTATATTCTTTATGATCTAGACTACAGCTATAAAAATGTTGTTAAATTACCCAAAATTTGTGGTCCCAAATAAGGGATTTTTAAGGTTATAAAAGTTAAATTAACCTTCTTGCCACATTTTCCTGGTTTTTAAGTCCCCTTAGAGGACTCAGAATTTTTATAACATAACCATTCTAAACTTATCATTTCATCCTAAATATTTTTGTTTGGGGTTCTTAGACTCATTTGGAGTAAAATTAATCTTTAGATTTTTATCTGTGTTTGTAAGAAAGAAGTTTTAATTTTTTTTTTTTTTTCCCTGTAGAGGATTTTAAGTGGCAACTGCCGAAGATTTACTACCGGTGTTTACCGTCACAAGTCAGTGATTTTTGGGCAGGAAAACATTTTAAAATTATAAAATTTGTAATTGTTTCTTTTAAGACTTGATAGTGATAAAAGTTTTCTTTAAGTTGCTATATTTCACAAAGTTTATGATTATTAATAAGCAGCTGAGGAATGACAGCTATTTTCTGAGGAACTATGTTTTTTTATTTTTTAAATGACATTTTAAAGCAAACTTGAATCTGTAGTCTTGAAAGTCCTTAATGTGTACAGTGTTGGCTAAAGTCTTATTATGGATGTGGTACTTTTGTAATGATGCTTTGTTATTTCTGATCTTTTCTGTATCAATTTTTAGCTTTGATATAGAGTAATATTTTGAGTGCTTTACTTCTAATAAATATAAAACACTTAAATTTCAAAATTTATAGAACCTTGTCAAAGTTAAGTGTATTGAAAATTTAAATCAATGGTATTATTTTACTTAAAAAAATAAGGTTAAAAAAAATCCTTCCAATAATTTCTTGAGAAATAAAAGGCCAGTGTTGGTTTTAGAAGTTCTTTTTTTAGACATTTTTCTTTTCTGTCTTCTTTTGGAGCTTAACTGAATATGCCATAAATATATTGCTGGTGAAACTGGAGTCTACAAGCAGCTTTTGTGAGTTGTGGTTCACAGTACACAAAAATTAGTGTTAACTGTTAGCTTATTTGGTCTATTCTGTAAGGTCTGTTACTGAACTTAATTACTGGCAACATAGAATGGGTTTTTAATAGACCATCTATGAACTTGTAAAACTGAAATGGATTTTTAAGGCCTCACTACAATGGCAACAGATCAAGTTACCATTTGTTTTTAAGAACTATCGGTCTGCTCTTCTCTTACCTTTCATCAGCCTACCCAAAGAAAAAAGGGATTTATGATTTGGTTAGTAGGTATATTTATTGGAGAACATACAGTACAGGTTGTGGCTTACACTGAAACAAAGCTAACATTTAACTTACACATTTTCATTATATTATATAAAATTGTAATAAAAGACATTGGATATAATACATGAGAAAATTTAATAATGAATACTATAAGACATCACTTACAGACATCTTTTAGATTATTATAGTTTGGTTAGACATTGTCATAAAAACAGAAGAGAAACTGGTTTAACCTTACTTTATTCAGACTTCACTGTGGTGTTCGGCCAACTTTATCTCTCAGGTGTTTTAACAGTAATGTACAAAATGGAGCCATAGATCTCTAGTGCTCAAAGAGATGTACAAGCCTTCACTCTGTAGACAAATCCCAAGTCCCCTGAAGATATGATTTGCCAGAAGTCATATTACCAGTTAATTCCAGGACATGGACTTGAAATTAAGTTTCTTGATTCAGTAGAGTACTTTTCGCCTAGTTACACTGATTCATATAAGGTGACTGTTCTCATGAATAGATTATGTTACAACTTTTAATTATGTTAATAAAAGGATCTGGTACAGATGTGAACTCTAAAAAATAATAACTTCCTTGGTTTGAATTGCCAATAATATAAATGGCTTGTTCATTTTTGGGCAAATATGTGTACTACGAAGATACTGTCAGCAATTTTTTTTTTCTTATTGAAATAGGATAGAGGTGAGCCCTCACTATAGATACACTTCTGTTGGACTGCATAGATTTTTTTATGTAGAGATACTGATTATCATTTTATTTTTTTTACAATTAGAAAATGGTTAACTTGCTTAAAAGATTGCAACAGGGTCTTCTGTGGAATCTAAAGCTTGACTTGGTGTTTCTGGATGTATCATAATTTCTAACTATATCAGAACTTTGGGATTTGTCCCAAAAGCTAGGGGAAAAATTATCCAATTGGATGGATCATTCTAAATCTGGAAATAATATGAAGAGACTATTTCCTTATCCTAAGTAAGAAAGCAAAAAGCAATATGCACAAAGAAAAAGTTGAGAGTAGGAATTTCACTTCTGTTACAGAGCTGTAGGCAACAAAGTACAAGTTAGTTAATGAGACCTAAAACAACATGAGTAGAGAAATGGTAGGTGGTGCAGTGTCCAGTTTAATAGTGTATTTCAGAAAAATGAGATGGCCCTAAAGTAAGGATAATAATTCAGAATTGACATTTTTTGGGAAATAAAAGCTTTGTATATTCAACTGTGGGAAAAGGTGTTTCCCTTGCATGGGAATTTCTCTTTTACAGAAGATGATACTGAAAAAAACTTAAGCCAAAAGATATTTTTCTTTAAAGTATATACTGCTATTTTATACCTTCATATGGGAAAGCCTCAAAAACCTGAATTAGATTTATTTTGAGTTTGTGTCCTATATAAGCACAGTCTGGGTGTTTTAACTTTTTAAAATCTTGGAACAATTTTTGATCTGTAGGGCAGTGCTGTTCTATTTTTAAACTCTCTGATTTTTTTTAAAAAGTGTTTGTGCGTCAGCATAGCGTCTGTTTCCTTTTTTAAGGAATTCAAGACTGATTGTTTATAAATCCTTGTTGAGGAGCTTATTGTTTCTTGTAGCTTTTTAAATGGCTGCTTTAAAGGGAGAATTATCACATGAACAGACATCCTGATTAACAGTGTTTTACTATGGTAGTTGGGTGTAGAGTGGTCTTTACATAAATAACTTTTTTATGTAATAAATATTTCACAAATCTCATTGACCTTGTCAAATAAAATGTCAAGCGTCAATCAAAACAGGCACATAAGGAAAAAGGATTGGATTATCACTTCCAATCTATATTCTGAACACTAATGTAGGTATATTTTGAGTTCCTAAAATTTTGAAGAATTGGGTAGTAAAATATCAAAGAATGGTGGTTTTACAGTGAGGAAGACAGAGACAGTTAAAAGGCCAGTACACAAAAATAACTATAACTTCTGTTTGAAATAACCTGGGCCTAAACCAGCTTGGTGATGGTACAGTGGCAGGTATTTCTATAGAGTTAGCTGTTTTGAGTAGGGGAAGCAAAGCAGCTAATGAACATGGTGGAAACCTTAGTGCAGGGATTTGAGAGTCAAGTAGCCAAGTAAAGTTATCTCTAATGATGGGGGGGAAAAACTGTAGAAAAAGTTTTTGTTGACCATATTAAAATCCATTAGGAGGTCATGTTTGAAAAAGAACTTTGTGGAATTATCTCCACAAGCAAGTGATAAACAGAAAGGAGAATATAAAAATAGGCTTTTTTTTTTTTCTTTCTCCAATTATATGTTCTTGCTTATGTTTTAAAGCCAAACCCAGCCTGGCTTTTGTATTTTTATGTGTTTACCTTTCATCTCTCTCTGCAACTTGGTTTTAGAATATGGGTAGATAACTGCTGCTCTATACCTAACAATGGCAGTATAAAATTTCACTTTTACCACTGCCTAATCAATAGAATTAGGTACTCTGTTTCCTTACAAAATTATATAACCTGTCCTTATTGATGGGCATTTGTTTATGTTATCTTAGTTCTTTACATTATCAGTAAGATAAAGGTCTCCAGTGGTTAGAGACGTGGTGTATGTTACAGTCATTGAAATGGAGAAACCAATGCAATAGAAATTAAAGTAACTTCTGGAATTTGTATGCTTTTCTGTATAAAATTTCAAATATAAGTATTTTGTCTTCTCTGTGTTTTTGATTCATTAGCAATTTTTCATTGCTTTAGACTAAAAATAGAATATAAATTAATACAAGCCTGGGACTATATGCAGCCTTTAAGATATTATTTCAAAGTACTTAAATTTTTGCCAGATTTTCTTGGTTTATTTCTAGTTTCTGCTACTTTTGTCTTTTGGCAAGACTACTATTAATTCTAGTCAGGCTAAAAACAACTCTAGAACCTAATACAACAGTCATGATTATGGGAATGTTAATTTCGCTGCCAGCTGCAGAAACCCTATACAGCATACGGGAAGGTACAGTTGTTAATTCCTAAAATCTGGAAGAAGACTGATGAAGAGTTACAGAATCACAATTAGACTGCTAGTTTTTCAGTCTTTCTGGTGCATTTAACCAAGATTAGCAGTACAGGTACATTCTGAATTAATCATTCATGTAAGTTTCTATAGTGATAATAACTTGTAATTTAATTCTTTATATTTTGATCTCATAGCTGTGGAAACTTTAAGGAACCCTGGATTTAAGGGTTTCTTTAATCCAGGGAGGTTATATGATATGATAGAAAAGAGCACTAAATCAGGAATCACATGATCTAGGTTCTGGATCCATCTCTGCCACTCTACTGTACGACCTTAGATAAGTCTAGTTACATCTCTTCCTTGTTTCTGCTTGTTCATGTGAACACTTTCTGCAGAAATCATATGAAATAAGTTATGTGAAAGTTTCTTTGAGAATGTTACATAACAGCCCAAGAATTGATGTGATCCCATTTGACTATGCCACTGAAACACATCATGGCTTTCCCAGCATTATAATCAATTACTAAAGTAATGGAATGGCCAGAAGTTTTGGCTTAAGAAGATGAAAAGTTTGTTTAGAAATAGCTTGCCTTGGCCGGGCACGGTGGCTCAAGCCTGTAATCCCAGCACTTTGGGAGGCCGAGGCGGGTGGATCACGAGGTCAAGAGATCGAGACCATCCTGGTCAACAAGGTGAAACCCCGTCTCTACTAAAAATAACAAAAAACTAGCTGGGTGTGGTGGCGCGTGCCTGTAATCCCAGCTACTTAGGAGGCTGAGGCAGGAGAATTGCCTGAGCCCAGGAGGCGGAGGTTGCGGTGAGCCGAGATCAAGCCATTGCACTTCAGCCTGGGTAACAAGAGCGAAACTCCCGTCTCAAAAAAAAAAAAAAAAAAGAAAAAAGAAATCTGGGTAACAAGAGCGAAACTCCCGTCTCAAAAAAAAAAAAGAAAAAAGAAAAAAGAAATAGCTTGCCTTTGGCCGGGCGCGGTGGCTCAAGCCTGTAATCCCAGCACTTTGGGAGGCCGAGGCGGGTGGATCACGAGGTCAAGAGATCGAGACCATCCTGGTCAACATGGTGAAACCCCGTCTGTACTAAAAATACAAAAAAAATTAGCTGGGCATGGTGGCACGTGCCTGTAATCCCAGCTACTCAGGAGGCTGAGGCAAGAGAATTGCTTGAACTCAGGAAGCGGAGGTTGCGGTGAGCCAAGATCACGCCATTGCACTCCAGCCTGGGTAACAAGAGCGAAACTCCGTCTCAAAAAAAAAAAAAAAAAAGAAATAGCTTGCCTTTGGCCGGGCGCGGTGGCTCAAGCCTGTAATCCCAGCACTTTGGGAGGCTGAGGCGGGCGGATCACGAGGTCAGATCGAGACCATCCTGGTCAACATGGTGAAACCCCGTCTCTACTAAAAATACAAAAAAAATTAGCTGGGCATGGTGGCACGTGCCTGTAATCCCAGCTACTCAGGAGGCTGAGGCAAGAGAATTGCTTGAACTCAGGAGGCGGAGGTTGCGGTGAGCCGAGATCGCGCTATTGCACTCCAGCCTGGGTAACAAGAGCGAAACTCCGTCTCCAAAAAAAAAAAAAAAAAGCTTGCCTTTAAACATAGCCAGTTTTCTTAAAACATACTTTAATTCACTTAGAACTTGATTTTATTCTGTTTTTCAACTTAAAATTCCCCTTGATATCCCTCAGTTTTTTAGCCTGATTTTTTGGCATTTGAGAAAACAAATGGATGTGGGTGTTGATTTTAGATTTTTAGACTGAAATAAACTTTTCCTTTAAAAAGGGAGAGGGCACCCTAAATTTGGAACACAGGTCAGGGATGCTTGGAGTACTCTACTGTGGATGTGGTCTCTCTCCAACAGTGACCACTCAGCATTTCTCTAGTGGCCACTGCTTTTGCTTTTTGAGTAGCCTCACCTTACAAATAGATTTGCAGAACAGGAAGAAGATTCTTGAAAGGGAAGATTGTGATGAAACCGATAAAAATCTCTGTATTAAAATCTTGTACAGCCTTCTGTTTTAATATCTTTTCTTCTGGATGAGACATTAGTCTTTAACTTTTGAGGAACTCTGTAACTGAAGACAAACAATAAGATACCAACAGAGAGGAAATTATTAAAGGATTATATGTATTTAAATTACTTTTATCAGTAACCCACTCTAGCCTCAGAAGGTATAATTAAGCTTAAGGAGAAGGGGGCATTTAAAACCAGTGTATTTTTATCCTGTAAATCTTTCTTTAACTTAAAATAGTGTTATTTTAAATTAAAGGTTGTCTGATATTTAAATCAGTTATTATCTTGATGACTATATATATATATATATATATATATATATACACACACACATATCAATAGATTGGAAGTATATTTCTGTTTTATGATAAATCCATGAATTTGCTTTTTGGGGAAACAGTTATTGTAAACATTTTATTTTAAGGCTAAACCTAGGATGGCTCTTAGTGAGAATCAGCCTAAACAGAAATTTTCCAAACAAATACAGTCTGCTTTTGCTAAATCCTATGCTAATAAAAGACATTGTGCTTCTATAAAACTTGACCCACATTATGTAGCCTAACAGAAATAAAGGCATCTGCTACCTTCTATGAATTTACTATTGGAGTTTGCCAGTCCCTAATATAAATAGGAAAAGAATGCTCCCAATAAAAGATTCAAGTTACTGAACTTTCCCCTCCATTTAAAAAAAAAAGACTTACAATTAAATGTAGGCCTTGACAAAATTTGAGTTATAGAAGTGAGTGATTTTTTCCCCCCATTATGGGAGATGTTTTTCCCCCTTTATGCAAAAGACAACAGCCCAAATCTCTTGTGCTGGTGACAGCAGCCTTTCTCCACAACATAGGAGAATACCGTCATCATGGAGATAAGGAGTAGGCCAGGCCTGGGGGAATGATCACATTTAGCCTCCTGTTTTACTTCATGGAGATGTGAATGAAAAGTAGGTCCTTTCATGGAAGGGTTTGGAGACTCCTGTATTTATGATTGACCTCTCATTGTGACTACTTGAAATAAAGGCAATTAAAGGTTAGAATAGGACCAAACCAAAATATTCTAGCACATTTAATAGTTCAATAGCTTATAAGTTTTTGTAAGCATCTTTAAGCAGTTGTGAGATTTTTGGCAAATAATTTAAATACTATATTTAACTTAAGCTACTACTTTATAAGTTCCAATTTCCAGTTGTATGTTCTTTTAACATGATTTAAAGAAAGCTAGATAAGTAATCCCAAATAAACTAAGCTTGATGTAAAGAAAAGTAATGGGTTATTGCTGTGGCCTTTCTCTTTACAAGGGAGATAAACCAACTGGTGATGCTTTGAGATCCTGGTAGCTGGTGGGAGGGGAGCTTGGCTCTGTGCTTTACCTTTGCTTTTCTTTCTTGCTCATTTGTATGAACGATGAGTTTAAGATCATCTTGTCAGTGTGCAGAGGACAAGAAATAAATTGATGTAAAGTTTTAATATCAGTGTTTTCACGACTAATTTAGAAGGCACTAAGCTAGCAGTGCATTACCAAGTCTAAATCCTTATACTTGTCAAAACATTTTGGAACCTTTGAACTTGACTATTTGATCTATCTCGAAAATGTAAATAATAGTTTTAATCATTTTGAATCAAAGACTTTAATAAGATATTTTTCCTTTTTCTTCATAGATCCCAATTTTGTTCGGACATTTCTTACAACATACAGATCCTTTTGCAAACCTCAAGAACTACTGAGTCTTATAATAGAAAGGTCTGTCCAGTTAAAAAATATTTAAATTTATTATTTTTTTAAAAAAGATAGAGCTAAGATCTTATGTTTTTCAGAAATATGTTAGGTGAGCTTTAAAATAGACTTCATGAGCAGTTTTTCAATAAACAAAATCTCTTAGATTAATATTTATAATAATATGTTAGCTTTTATTTAAAGAAAAAAATAAGCATTCTTTTTATATGTGAAAACTCAGCATTTGAAATTTCAAATTTACAGAATTAAAGATCTATATACAATTTATAATTTAGAGTCTAGAAATTCAAATTTTGATGAATCATGTTCTAAATAGAAGTTTTCAAACATGTTAAGTAAAATGGAGCTTCTCAGTGAACAAATACTGTAATAAAAGGAAAATATTTCCTGCACCTAAACAAAGAACAGTCAGTTTTTCTGGAATTACCCTTCAAAGTGATTTTGTCACCTGATTTAGAGTAATTCCATTAACCAAAAATGAGTATCAGTCCCATAACTTTATAGTCACATTTATTTTTAGAATTTGCATGTATTCTTTATTTTGTTTATAGTTAGTTTTATCTATATTGGCAAGTACTAATTTCTTTTAAAATTTTTAAAATAATTTTATTAGCCTTTAATATTATAGAATTCTCACTTGTTTACACTGATATGCATATCTTTAGTAATTTTTTACAGTATTCTCTTTTTGCTGACTGGTAAAAAGGTTTGTGGTTTTCTATTTGTATAACTCTATAATTAGTATTTTCATTAATTTATTCTGTTTTATGTTAGGTTTGAAATTCCAGAGCCTGAGCCAACAGAAGCTGATCGCATAGCTATAGAGAATGGAGATCAACCCTTGAGTGCAGAATTAAAAAGATTTAGAAAAGAATATATACAGCCTGTGCAACTTCGGTAAGCATTAAATAAATGTAGTAAATAAGTCTTTATCAAACTTCCGTTTCAATGTTGAAGTATATAAGGACCTTTCCCAAACAAGTTGGGGGGGGGGGGTGACAATAAAATTAGTAAATTAAATTTACTAATTAGAGCAGTTTTCAGAAATTATAAGTCTCAACATTAGAATTTTAGAAGTGTTAAGCACACTGATAAGATTAATTTGGTAATTGATGGAACTGAAAAAGACAGTATTTAAAAAAAATATATAATTTGGTAAGAGTTAGAGTCTGTTTTCATTTGTATTGTACTATGCATTGTATTTATATTTGAGTTCCAATGTAATTCAATTCTGTGTTAATGCCATAGAGTATTAAATGTATGTCGGCACTGGGTAGAGCACCACTTCTATGATTTTGAAAGAGATGCAGATCTTTTGCAACGAATGGAAGAATTTATTGGAACAGTAAGAGGTATGTTTTTTTTTTAGGTGCCTAGTTTTATATGTAATAAAAGAACCAATATGGTGACTATCAATTGATGTCATTGTGGCTCAGTAGTAAGAAATGTTTATAATAGTACCAGCATAACCATTTGAAAAAGTTAAAATTTTTCATCAAACAACCTTTAGACCTGCAAATTCCTCAATAGTCACCCTGTTGATCCAATGTGTTTTCATTTAGTGATTCAACTTACTGATTGTTTTAGAGTTGGTTAAGCCAATTTTTCATACATATCCGAAAGTGTGAGGGCATTTGGGAACTACATTGTGCCATTATAATACTACTGATGGAGGTCAAGCGGGCCGCAGGGCAATAGAGAGAATCTGAGAGGAAGCAGAGTATATTAAATTGAGAGTCTGTGTCTAACGCTGCCACTAATCAGATACGTGACTTTGGGCAAAATCACTTAGATTCTTTAGACTTCAGTTTTCTTGTCAATAACATGAGGAGCTAGGTTTAATAATCTCCATGGTTTTCCTTCTAGTTTTAAAGATTATATGACTGCTTGGCTCTAAGGATGTCTTAGACTGCGGTAAGCATTAAAGTCTTAGACAAACTTATTTTTACTTCCATTGTATGCTCTAAATTAGAATCAGAAAATAAAGCATTAAATAATAGTACTTTCATGTACAGTACAAAACAGAGCCACATCAAAACTCACATTAAAAATGAAGAAATCAGTCCTCTGGCACTGATATTTATTGGTTTATAAAATGCAGTGTTAATTAGATTAATAGTATTGTACTATTAGATTAATAGTGAATGTGTATAATCTATCCTTATAAATCTTGTGATTTTCTTGGAGGATTATAAAGTAATACATTAAACTGAAGATCAGAACAATAGGGGTAGACAAGCTCTACAAATTAATTACTTTCAAATTTTGTTTGGAAAGGGTCTGGAAGAATACATACCAGACTATTAACAGTGGTTACCCATGTGGAGAAGAAAGAGATTGGGATGGGGGACTGGGAAATGGAAAAGGGAAACTTGGATTTTTTCATTTTGATCATTTGAACTTTTTATAGCAAAGATACATTCAGGAATCATCTTTGTGATTTTAAACTATTTTTAAAATATAAAATAATAATATTTCAATGTTATTTAAAATATAATGTATTGCAGGTAAAGCAATGAAAAAATGGGTTGAATCCATCACTAAAATAATCCAAAGGAAAAAAATTGCAAGAGACAATGGACCAGGTCATAATATTACATTTCAGAGTTCACCTCCCACAGTTGAGTGGCATATAAGCAGACCTGGGCACATAGAGACTTTTGACCTGCTCACCTTACACCCAATAGAAATTGCTCGACAACTCACTTTACTTGAATCAGATCTATACCGGTATGTAATTTAACATTCAAGATGAAAAATCTTTCAAAAAAGTTAATTTTTAAAATGAAATACTGATTTCTGCCTTACAGGGTTGTCATAAGACTTAAATGTTACATAAAGTGTCTAGTAATAAGGCCTGGTAGGCAGTTCCTGTTCTTTCACTCCCTTAGTCCATCTAGCTGAATTTACACCTTCTCTCTTTCTGTGGTCACCCCTAGGTGGTAAGGGTAGGTTTAAATCCTGGCTTTAGCAATTGCTGGCCCTGGGCAACTTTAACGTCCTTGTGTAACTTTATCCTTCTGCCCCTTCTTTTCCTCAGTAGTAAAATGGGGCTACTGATGGTACCCTACTCCTGGGGCTGTTTTGAGGTTTGAAAGCCAGTGTATGTACGTTACTTAGCAGAGAATAAGGGGTCAATAAATTGTTAGCTACTGTTGTTGTGAACTTCGATCATAGCCATTATAGTCTTTTTTTAGTTTATAATACTACATTGATATAATTATCTTGAAAATATCTTTCCGATTTTAAATGGGGACTATTTAGAATCTCAAACTATTCATTTTTAAATAACTAAATGAGAAAATGAGCTAAATTGATTGATCTTCCACTAAAAATCATGTTTCTGAAAATTACAGCATTAGAATCTATTTTATTTCCTAGGACCCTTTTGCGACAGGTTTTTTTCCTCTCCTCCTTTATACCAAAAAAAAAAAAAAAAAAAAAAAAATTCTTTGAACTGATTATTATAACAGCTGTCATTACTTAAATGTCTACTTCGTAATCTTAATTTATTAATAATGTTTATAAGTGCTGGGAAAGATATTATGGAGCAATCTCAACCTTGCCAAAGCAAAATGCTACTATAAAGCAACACTAAAAGTATATAGGTATTTCCATAAAAATTAGTTTTTAAAAATAGTTTTTAAAGGCTGGGCACAGTGGCTCACGTCTGTAATCCCAGCACTTTGGGATGCTGAGGCAGGTGGATCACCTGAGGTCAGGAGTTCGAGACCAGCCTGGGCAACATGGTGAAACGCCATCTCTAATAAAAATACAAAAAATTAGCTGGGCATGGTGGTAGGCACCTGTAATCCGAGCTACTCAGGAGGCTCAGGCAGGAGAATCACTTGAACCAGGGCGGCAGAGATTGCAGTGAGCCGAGATCACGCCATTGCACTCCAGCCTGGACAAGAGCGAAACTCTGTCTCAAAAAAAATCCATAAGGAAATATGAGGCCTAATTATAATTTTTTTGTTATACCTTGTTTTCACAAACCTTTCTTTTGGTATAAGAGGAAAGTTCATATGGGATTTAAATTTGTATTTATCTCATTTACTTAATAAACAAGGTCTATGTTAGAGGAAAAGTGTCATGTAGCATTATGTATTGATTTTAGAGCTGTACAGCCATCAGAATTAGTTGGAAGTGTGTGGACAAAAGAAGACAAAGAAATTAACTCTCCTAATCTTCTGAAGATGATTCGACATACCACCAACCTCACTCTATGGTTTGAGAAGTAAGTATTGCTGGCATTCTTATATTTTATATAGCTGTCAACGATGTTATAAATTTCAATGCAATTTTTTGTTTGTTTTTTGAGACAGACTGTCACTCTGTTGCCCAGACTCGAGTGCAGTGGCGCAACATTGGCTCACTGAAACCTCTTCTTCCCAGGTTCAAGCGATCCTCCCACCTCATCCTCCAAAGTACCCAGGATTACAAATGTGTGATATCATACTTGCCTACTTTTTTTTTTTTTTTTGAGACAGAGTCTGGCTCTGTCACCCAGGCTGGAGTGCGGTGGCGTGATCTCAGCTCACCGCAACCTCTGCCTCCCTGGTTCAAGAGATTCTTAGGCCTCAGCCTCCTGAGTAGCTGGAACTACAGACATATACTACCACGCCCAGCTAATTTTTGTATTTTTAGTAGAGACAGGGTTTCACCATGTTGGCCAAGCTGGTCTTGAACTCCTGACTTCAAGTGATCCACTTGCCTTGGCCTCCCAAAGTGCTGGGATAACAGACATGAGAGCCACCATGCCCAGCCCTAATTTTTGTATTTTTAGTAGAGACAGGGTTTCACTATGTTGGCCAGGCTGGTCTTGACCTTCTGACCTCAAGTGATCCGCCTGTCTTGTCCTCCCAAAGTGCTGGGATTACAGGCATGAGCCACAACTCCCAGCCAATGCAATTTTATTTCTATATGTCTTGTGTTTTCCTTCTGCTACTCCTGTCTTTTGCATGGAGTGTTTTTCATTGAATGAAAATGACAGTATTTTTCATTAAAAAACACTGAATGTTTTTCCAATGTAGCATTTTAGTTTCACTAATTTTTTTCATTAAATTTTTTTGAGGTTCTTTTAGTGGTTGCCTGGCTACTTTAGAGTTTGCCATACATTAGAGTTTGCCATACACATCTTACCAAAATCAGCTTTAGACTTATAGTAGCTTAATAACAGTGATATATAGAAATGTTACTCCTATGTAGCTCTATTTCCTTTCTCCCTTTTTTTGTGGTACTGTAATACATATTACATCTCATTAATGATGCAAATGAAACAATACATTGTTACAGTTACTACTTTACCATTTGTTGTCATCCTTTTAGCCCATTAAAGCTTTGCTGTCACCCACTTCCTTTGTGTATTATTGGCGACATATTACACATATATTACATTACAATATATTATATTACAGTGTTATAAGCCCAACAATATATTTATATTATTTTATACAGTTGTTTAAGTCAGTTATGAGAAGAAATTAGAAAAAAATATGCATTTACAAAATGTCTTTAATAATTACACAATTACCTTTGCTGATGGTCTTTTGTGGGGATTCGAATTACCATCTGGGATCACTTGCTTTCGGCCTGAAGAACTTCCTTTAGTATTTCTTCTGGTGGGTTGGCTAGCAACAAATTCTCTCAGTTTTTGTTTATCGGGCAAATCTTTATTTTACCTTCATTTCTGAATAATAGCTCTAGCTTCAAGTTAACTAATTTTTTTTTTCAGTTCAAATCTATTGAGCCTTTCCAGTACGTTTCTTATTTCAGTTATTGTACTTTTTAATTCCAGAGTTTCCATTTGGTGCCTTTTTATAATTTCTATCTCTTAAATAATATCCTCTCTTTGATGTCATTGTCATCAATGTCTTCCTTTCCTTCTTTTTCATGCTTTCCTTTAATTCTGTGACTGTATTCGTAATGCCTACTTAGAAATCTTTTGTTATTGTTGTTAAATCTGACATTTGGTTGCTCTTACAGACAATTTCTGTTCCCTTTTTTTTCTGCCCAGTATAAGAGTCATACTTTCCTATTTCTTTGCACATCTCTTTTTTTTTTTTTACTGGAAACCTGACATTTTAGATAATATATAGTAGCAACTCTGAGTACTGTTCCACATTCCCCAACCCCATTCCAGGGCCTCTTATTGAGTGGCAGTGGTACTGGAAAGACGCTCATCACTCCTTCCCTGACCACACACACCCAGCTTTTTCTTTTTTCTTTTTTTTTTTTTTTTTGAGATAGATTCTCACTCTTGCCACCCAGGCTGGAGTGCAATGGTGCAATCTTGGCTCAGTGCAACCTCCGCCTCCTTGGTTTAAACGATTCTCCTGCTTCAGCCTCCCGAGTAGCTAGGACTACAGGCGTGCACCACCACATCTGGCTAAATTTTGTATTCTTTAGTAGAGACAGGGTTTCATCATATTGGACAGGCTGGTCTTGAACTCCTGACCTTGTAATCCACCTGCCTCAGCCTCCCAAAGTGCTGGGATTACAGGCATGAGCCACTGCACCCAGCCCACCCAGCTATTAAACTTCACAATTTGCCAGCTGATTGTTCTGATGTTTTCAACAATTTCCTTGTGGCATAAATTGTTATATAAAAATAATGCAACCAAACTGTGGCTCCTTTGAAGGAATGGTGTCTGAGATTTCTGTTTGATACTTGTTCTGACCCCAGGAGGGCTCCTCTCAGCTGTTGTATTTCCTAGTTCTCTCCTGCAAACTACTCTGCCTACAGTCTAGGCTATATCTTCATTAGATCCATAAATCTCTTCCCCATTGCTTTTCACCACAGTTTCCACTGTTCTTAAGGGAACCTTTAAATTTAAACTACTTTATACTTTGTTGTAAATGACAAGAGATTAGGAGCTATCTGTTTGAAACAGAGCTCTGGGGACAATGGCAAACTTTTCTGAGTGACACTTCTGCCTTAGGAATTGAGTGTTTGGTTGAGAGGGTAGAGTGGCAGACGTGGCACTGTAGCCAGAGGTCTTCTTACTTGTGTCTTCTGGCATGGAACTACACCCTTGGGAACCAGAGGAAGGGCTCTTTTCTCAGTATTCTCAAAACGTCACACCCAAGGTAGAGACTTCCCACTTCTCAGCTGCACTCAGTTGGGACTTAAGCCTCAGCAACAGGCAGCTGGGGCAGGATTAGAAAACTAAAGCCCTGCTCTTGTACCTAGCTGGGAGCTAGGTGTTCTTGACTGCAGGAATCTGGAGTAGATGCTGAGTTCACCCTCACTGAGCTGGGAGGAAGAAGGGAGGGAACAGTCTTGGTTCAAATACCACAGAGTCTGTCCCCTCTCTTACCAAATTTTTGTAGATTTTCTTGAATAGATGTTTCTTCATTTGCCATTTGCTCTCAGGGCCATTACTAGAGACTTTGAGAGAGAGAGAGAAAGAGTGTGTGTGTGTGTTATTTAATAATTTTTACCAGTTTTACTCAGTGGAGCGCCTCACACTATCATATCACAAGTCCAGAATCTCAATGCAATTATATATTAGGTTGGTGCAAAAGTAACTGCGTTTCTTGCCATTACATTTAATGCTGTTCCTAGAAACGTAGGAAACATTGGAACAGAGCTATTCCTAGAAATGTAGCCAATTATATATGAAGGAAAGAAAATAAACATTCATCACTAAAATCTTGCAATTAGCTGAAGAATAGAAGGCAAGAGAATTCTTGAATTCAACTAGAACACACCCATATTACAAAGACCTACATACTTTCCACAAGATAGAAGCCTCACCAGCTAGTTCTTTTTTTGTTTGTTTGTTTGTTTGTTTGTTTTTGAGATGGAGTTTCACTCGTTACCCAGGCTGGAGTGCAATGGCGCGATCTCGGCTCACCGCAACCTCCGCCTCCTGGGTTCGAGCAATTCTCCTGCCTCAGCCTCCTGAGTAGCTGGGACTACAGGGGTGCGCCACCATACCCAGCTAATTTTTGTATTTTTAGTAGAGACGGGGTTTCACCATGTTGACCAGGATGGTCTCGATCTCTTGACCTTGTGATCCACCCGTCTCGGCCTCCCAAAGTGCTGGGATTATAGGCATGAGCCACTGCGCCCAGCCCTCACCAGTTAGTTCTAATGCTAATAGAGGATGCATCAAATATAGTAGAAAAATGATTGTACCAGTCTGGAAAACAGGAAAGAGCAGTATGCCTGACTGGAGGTACTACCTTCCTTCTACTTTGAATGTGTGTTCTCTATTGTAGTTATACGATAGCCACCCTCCACTCTCTATTTTATTTACTAAATTCTTTAAGCTATAACTTTATTGGAAAAACTCTAAAATCTTTAGTTCACTTTTTTGTTGTTGATTCCCAGATGTATTGTAGAAACTGAAAATTTAGAAGAAAGAGTAGCTGTGGTGAGTCGAATAATTGAGATTCTACAAGTCTTTCAAGAGCTGAACAACTTTAATGGTGTCCTTGAAGTTGTCAGTGCCATGAATTCATCACCTGTTTACAGATTAGACCACACATTTGAGGTAGGTTTATACATGTGTTTTTAAAATGAACTTTCATTCCCTATTACAAAAATTAGAATTTTAACAATTATTATCTTTAATTTTTAAATGTCTCATTTGTCGTTTTAGTAGCAGATTAAATGACTGAAATATCTAAGTTTTGTAATGAATCGGTTGCTTTTTAAAAATTAGGCATTCCTATTAAAATATATTCACTTAAATTAAAATATATTCACTTCTAGCTTAGGTCCCAGCCTAAGCTAGAAGAGGAAGAAACTTTCAGCACTTAATTTGTAAGATAATATATAATTAAATGTTCACATAATTCTGTAAGGAATGACATGATAAACTAGATCTGTCTCTTTCTCACACACACTTTAAGTAAATTTATACTGAGGTCTATGAAGATAGTCTATTTGAAACAGTATTACAGTCATAGAATCAAATTAATACTATTGTATTGGGCCTTTCTGTTAGCCTAGCTTTTTGTTTTTTTGTTTTGTTTTCTTTTGATAAGACCTTTAATTTCTTTTGTAAACTTATGGCTCCTATTTATTTTTTCTTATAGCAAATACCAAGTCGCCAGAAGAAAATTTTAGAAGAAGCTCATGAACTGAGTGAAGATCACTATAAGAAATATTTGGCAAAACTCAGGTCTATTAATCCACCATGTGTGCCTTTCTTTGGTAAGTATTTCTTTCTTAATTTTTATTGCATTTCTATATAAAACAAAACATTTATTTCAATAAATGACTGAAAAATTACATGTGTAGTATGCCAGCAGAAAATACTTGTTTAACCAATGTTTAGCACCTGAGTGCCCTTAGAATTTTTCTCATTAAGACTTTTTAAGGTCAAGTCTAATATACATTTCGTTTTCTATTTTCATCTTAGGCAGCCATTAGAAATTATATAATACTTTTGTTTTTATATTCATAGAAGCCTTTTTAATTGAATTTTAGTAAGCTAAATACAGGAGAGGCATGGCCAAACTCAGTTATATTTATAATCATTTTTGTAAACAGTTTCACATGGCTAAATATCATGGTGTGCCTGTGCCTTTGGGCCCACAACTCTGGCACATGAAAATTTTATTCTCTTCATCCTCTCTTATTTTTCCCCTTCTGCTTCCTTTTAGAACTGAATCTACCTCCTGAATCTCCCTTTCTGTAGGTCCCTCTATCTTTTTCCATTATTTATTTCCTGTATTTCATGTATTCAATTATCTCTTTCCTACTGTCATCTTTTCTCTGCCTGAGTATATACTCTGATGATCCTTCTTTTGAATGTTTACTGAAACTATGATCTCTCTCTAGTCTAGTATGTGCTGTAGTTTCTTCTAGCCTTTTCCTCATCTACATGTATTTTTTCTATGTAATTTTAAGTTACACATATAACAATGTTATGTCCTGATATTTTTAAAATTTTATATATTTTTTTCCCCACATTTTATTGTTTGGGTTTTAGAGCAACCATTTTTGTATTTACTTCTAATCTTTTTGCAGTGTACATTGTATATAATTGTAATTGTATGATGTGCATATTAAGTTTACTTTATTCACTTAACATATATTTTTGTATTCTATTAGATAATCTTAGTAATTATATAGAGTGGCTGCATAATATTCCATAAAGTTGGACAATTTGTTTAACCATTACTCTGTGATTGGACACATGGTTTCCAGCTTTTTTTGCTTTCTAAATAATTTTCTGATTTAGATTTTCATTTATACTGTTTTTCTGTATTTGAGAATATCTTCTTGAGACAGATCACCAGAGGAGGAATTACAGTAGTGCTCCCATCTCCACGGTTTGGTTTCAGTTATCCATGGTCAACTGTGGTCCAAAAACATGAGATATTTTGAGAGAGACCACATTCATGTAACTTTTATTACAATAGATTGTCATAATTGTTCAATTTTATTATTAGCTTTTTTAAAAAATATCTTATTGTGCCTAATATATAAACTAAGCTCATAGGTATGTATGTATGTGTATGTATGTATGTATATATGTATAGAGTTTAAAACTCTCCATGGTTTCAAGTATCCACTAGGGATCTTGGAACATACCACCTTTGGATAAGGGTCTACTTTACATAGGTTAAAAGGGGTCCATCTTTAAACTGTTGATAGGTATTTTTAAGTTGCTTTCTGAAAGGCTGCCATGAGAAGTGTATGACATTTATGCTGCCATCAAGGGTATGACAAAGCAAATATCCCATGTTTTCCAATTTTGGATACTTTTTTTTTTTAATTTCTGTTATTACTACTAAGTTATTTGTTAAAATAATTTCCATTATTTGATTACCATGGACTTTTTTTCATACATTTCTTTAATATTTGCATTTCCTCTTGTCCATGTCCCTTTTCATATATCCTGCAAACAATCTGCCTTTTACTTTTTATCATTCACATGTTTAGTTTTAAATTCTACAATCTGTCCTTTCTCATTCTGATTTCTATTGTTTCTAATCTTAGAAAGTTCATATAATCTGGTAATTTAATATTCAATCATATTTTCTTCTAGCATTTTTATGACTTTCAAAATTATATTTAACTCTACTATCAAACTGAAGTATCTTTGATATCTTATGAAATACTCAAATTTACTTGCCCACCAAATTATTTATTTGTTAATCCAGGTTTATTGAATGATTCTTCTTTTTCCCTGTTTACATACAGGACCTCCTTCTTTAATACTTATTATGTCCCACTGACTTCTTATACCCCTACCATAGTTTTAAGGATTGTCACTTTATAATCAGTGATTCTCAGCAGGGGGCACTTTTGTCCCCTAGGGACCATTTAGCAATGCCTGGAAGCATTTTTTTAATTGTCCTAATTGGGATTGTGCTGCAGGCATCTAGTGGGTAGAGGATGGGGATATTGCTAACATCTGGCAATGCACAGGACAGTTCCCCACAGTCCATAAGTATCCGGTCCAAAATGTCAGGTGTTGCTAAGACTGAGAAACCCTGCTATATAGTTTTTCGCAGTGATAAAGGTGATTCTTTAGGGTTTCTTTAGTACCTTTTCTTTCTTTTTTTTTTTTTTTTGCCAATTTTGCCTATTTATTTTTCCAAATGAACTTTATAAGTTTAGGTGGAGGGGGATGCCCCCAAATATAACTGGAACAAGCTATCAGTTAATCTGGAAAGAACATTTACTATATTTAGCATTTCCCTTATTTTTCCTAGGTATTTTTGGTTTGATATTCATTCAGTTACCTTTAATTCCAAGAATTTTAATTTCCTTGGGTTCTCTAAATATTTAATCATGTTGCTTCCTTTGAGCTTATTTCTGTGTTATGCTTTAATTGGTCATTACCTTCCCAAACAAAGCTTTAAGAATAATGGCAGAAATAAGCAGCTTATTTTAAACTCAGTTTTAGCAGAGATAAAGTGTAATTTTACTACTTGCTTGATTAAATGGTTTTTAGCCTTTTAAGAAAGCATCCTCCTTGCTACAGAATTGCTTCATTATTTAAAAAATACTAGCATTCAATTTATATCTACAAACATGTTTTTAAAAATTAACTCTATTTGTAATATAACTTTCTCATCTCTATTTTTACTTACTTGCTTTTTCTTCAAAAAGATAGTCTCTAATTTTCTGCTGATTTTATGAGGTTTAAAAAATCACTATTAATTCCTAGTTTTCCTGAGGACTTTCCCCTACCCCCTGCTTTTTTTTTTTTTTTTTTAAAGACAGAATCTCACTCTGTCACTCAGGCTGTAGTGCAGTGACACCATCTTGGCTCACTGCAACCTCCACCTCATGGGCTCAAGCGATTGTCCTGCCTCAGCCCCCCAAGTAGGAGGAACCACAGGTACAAACCACTATGCCTGGCTAATTTTTGTATTTTTTTTTTTGTAGACATGGGGTTTCAGCAGGTTACCCAGGCTGGTCTCGAACTCCTGAGCTCAAGCGATCCACCCGCCTTGGCCTCCCAAAGTGCTAGGATTACAGGTGTGAGCCACTGTGCCCAGCCTGACCTTTTACATTCTTGATTAAAATACTGAATTCATTTATTTTCTGTTCCTGGTAAAATATTAAAGCCTGTATGTTTTTGCTTAAGTATGGTGACTATATTACCAGTTCATTCAAGAGAACTGGAAAGGCTCTGGATATATCTGACGTTATGTCATTCAATCTGTGAGTGTATATTTCTTGAGTCCTACTAAGTACTAGGACTATGTCAGGTGCCTAGAGAAGTGAAAAATACACAGTCACTGTGCTCACCTAGCTTATAGTCATGCTACTCATGATACCCTGTGGTTTCTGGTACACAGACATGAAAAGACCTCAGGACCCATTTATTGACTGGCCCCTGCTACTCCATCACCCTGATGGTGGGTATTTATTCATATTAACTGAAACTGTCCAGAGTCCTCTCTCAGATCGTTGTAAACTTAACTGATCTTCTTAACATGTTCTTTAATTTTTGTATTTTTAGTAGAGATGGGGTTTCACAATGTTGGCCAGGCTAGCCAGGCTGGTCTCAAACTCCTGGCCTCAGGTGATCTGCCCACCTTGGCCTCCCAAAGTGCTGGGATTACAGGCATGAGCCACCGTGCCCAACCATAACATGCTCTTAAATGAAAGAAGTAAGTTTCAGACCTATTTTAGAGTATGATTTCAATAAGGTATTTTAAGGTGAGTAAGTGTGATTTATTGAGTGAATACAAACATATGTAGGTACTTTGATAGGTACACAAAGTTTGATAGGTATAGCCCACCTGCCAGCCTTCATACCCTTTCTTCTTGCTCATCTTCCTAGTTACTGAGCCTCTGCTCCTTTAAGGTAGTTTATCTACATCTGACCCTGGTCAGTTTTGCTGCCTTATCTTTGCTATTCTTAAGCTAAAAGTTACCAGTCAAGGGAGTCAGACAGCCTTTCATGGAGTTCTTACCCAGTGGGTAAAGCCATATGTTATTGCTGCTTCTGAATTCCATCTTGTCTATATGATAGTTTACAGAAACTCCTTCCATATTCTTATCCAAAATTTCTGGATTCTGTTTTTCAAACCCCTTCTATGGGGGAGGGTCAGGGACAGCAGCTGATGTTTCCTCTGTTACCTTACCAACATTCCCATCTTTTGCTGGCACTATCACCATTTACAGAATAAAAGTAGGGCAGTTACTCCTTCCAAAGCTCTGCCAGATGTTTCAGGTCTATATCAGTTTTTCTCCATAAACTAAAATATTCTACTTACAGGTAGAATGGATATGTGGCTAACAAATGAATTTTTTCAGCTGGGCATAGTGGCCCATGCCTGTAATTACAGCACTTTGAGAGGTTGAAGTGAGTGAACTGCTTGGGGCCAGGAGTTTGAGACCAGCCTGGCCAACATGGCAAAACCCTATCTCTACCAAAAATATAAAAGTTAGCCAGGCATGGTGGCGCATTCCTGTAGTCCCAGCTACTCAGGAGGCAGAGGTACAAGAATCGCTTGAACCCAGGAGGCAGAAGTTGCAGTAAGCTGAGGTTGCAATGAGTCAAGATCGCACCACCACACTCCAACCTGGGTAACAAAGTGAGACTCTGTCTCAAAAATAGAATTTTTTTTTAGGTAAAAGGAAGTACCTTAATCAGGTTGGTCATCTGTGTACAAACATACAAGACTTTAGCATTGGCTTTGCCCTTTGTTTTTACACAGCTCTGATCTTGTATCCTCCTTCAGTTATGTGTAAATTAGCTTTGTCTCCATTCTTGCTTTCCAGCTATTTTAGAATTGACTCTCATATCCTGGTCTGTCTTTCAAATGCCTCTCTTCTATTTTAAAATAATATACTTCTTTCATTCAATCAGAAACATTTATTGAATACCTCTATGTGTTATGTCCAGGGCTACATGCTAAGAATACACAAATAGATATAGTTCCACAGTTTCTGCTCCCTCGAAAGAGCAGAGAAATAAGTCATAGCACTGTGTAGTAAGTATCACACTGTATTGTAGAAAAGTATAGATTGAAGTGTGGACAAATGCTATAGAAATCTAGAATCCTAAGCAGCCACTTTCTCCTGGAAAGGGTGGGAAAGACATCAGCAAAAAAAGGTAAAACCTCAGCCGTCTTCTTTATGTCATAATGCTGTCTTTTCCCTTTCCCTAGAATAGCTGCCTCCAGAGTAGGGTATGTTAAATGATACACTGAAGTACAAGAATAACTATTTGTTTATATATTTTTTAAAATATGAAAAACAACTAAGCTTTACTGTAAGTATATAATTCTCGGGTTTTTGTTGTTTACATATACACTATGTTTTTATTAAATTATATATGTGTATATAGAGAGAACATGAGGATAGGTGCTTAAACATTTTTTAACTGATTCAGTGTAAGATTAAAGTTTGGACACAACTGCTGTGATCATTTGTTATTTTAGCTAGCCATCAGTTAGGCATAAAATAATTTCTATATTTCATCCTGAACTATCCCAAAGTGCTACTTATAAGCATTTTCACAACTTCATTCAAGTGTGCTTTCAAAAACAAAGCTGAGAGTCTTCATTCCCACTGCCCCCATTTCCTCCCCAAACCAGTTAGTCAGTTCTTGGAAAGTCTACCTCTTAAATATTTATCCACTCCCCATTAGTCCCATAGACACTAGGGCAGCCCTCATCATCTCACCAGGACTATTGTCAGCCTACTAACTGCGCTTCCTGTTACTGGTCTTAACTCCTTCCAACCCATCTGGCTTCACAGTACTAGAATAATCCTTCTAGAATGCAAACAAAGATCCTTATAATTCCCTAATTATCTCCTAGATAAAAGTTAAGCTGTTTAACAAAAAGCATTTCATGACCCAGTCCAAGCACTAATACACACAAACTCTTCGCAGATGGACCATCAATCTGTGACCAATATGGAAAGTTGATTTGGGCTGCCACTGAATATGCATACTCTTATGGACATGTTTGTCAGACTGAACACTGAGCTGAATGGATCATGCAACTTGTGTGGAGGAGAGTATAATGGCTGAAAGTAAAAGAGCCAAATGATAGGCAGAAGTGAAAATAAAAAAGCCTGTGCTTACTAGAACACACAGTAACTTTGTCTTATGAATGTATCATCAAGCATAGCCTAGGCGCTGAAAAATAACCAAGTAACTAATGCACTTAATAACTGGATATGTTTAAAAACCAAACAGGCATTAATGTTGATCAGATTTCATTATTGCTGATTTGTTCAATATTGATTTGGGTCCTTTTATCTTTTCAAGGATATGACCAAAGATTTCTGTGGTATGCCACTACCACAAAAGCATTTAGAACTATAAACCCAGCCCTTGCCTGTGTCTGTCATATCCTGCCACTCTTCCTCTACACCCCATGCATCAAACCCCTATGGTCTAGCCGTACTGAAGAGCATATTATCTCTAAGTATGCCTTTCAAGCAAGCTTCATCATGAATCAGTGCCTTTATACTCACTGCTGCTTTGCTTAGAATGCCCTTCTATCTTATTCTACTCGTTACAGCTCTCATTTGTTGAGACTTACTTTTTTTTTTTTTTTTTTTTTTTTTTTAGATGGAGCCTCACTCTGTCGCCCAGGCTGGACTGCAGTAGCACAGTCTTGGCTCACTGCAACCTCCACTTCCCAGGTTCAATCAATTCTCCTGCCTCAGCCTCCTGAGTAGCTGGGATTATAGGCATGTGCCGCCATGCCCAACTAGTTTTGTATTTTTAGTAGAGACAGGGTTTCACCATGTTAGCCAGGCTGGTCTTGAACTCCTGACCTCATGATCTACCTGCCTTGGCCTCCCACAGTGCTGGGATTACAGGCGTGAGCCACCATGCCCGACCTTTTGAGACTTATTTTGCTTTTTTTAATCCTCCCAGCTCAAGACAGAGTTTGGAATACCTCCTTTTTGCTCTCATATGCATTACTACTAATATAGCACCTCCTAGTATATAGCAGTTAGCAAATTATACTGTAGTATAATTTGGTTCAAAGTTCTGGACTCCCTGAGGTCAGGAACTCCTTAAGCACTGAACCACTAGAGGTCTTTCTCATCTTTGTACCTGCAGTACCTAATGCAGTACTTGTCTTACAGCAGAGACTCAGTACACATGTGGGCAGTGAGTGAACTCAGATATTCACACTCCCTTTTCCTTCCCCAAAACATCATAGTCAGTACTTTGGGGGAAAAGGTAAAAGCATAAGAAGAGTATTAGGGCAAGATGCAACAACAGCATCAACAATCACAACTATAGCTAATTAATACTTAACTGTTGTCAGGCTATATTTTAAGCTCATACATACATTCACTCATTTGTTTTTCACAGCAACCCTCCTGTCCTAAATTTACAATGAGAAAAGCTGAGGCACAGAGAGACTAATTAAGCAATTTTCATGAGATCATGCACTTAGGCTGGGCACAGTGTTCTCACACCTGTAATCCCAGCCCTTTAGGGGTCCAAGGCGGGCAGATCACTTGAGGTCAAGAGCTCAAGACCAGCCTGGCCAAAATGGTGAAACCCCATTTCTACTACAAACACAAAAATCAGCTGGGTGTGGCAGCACATGCCTGTAACCTCAGCTACTCAGGAGGCTGAGTCAGGAGAATTGTTTGAACCCAGGAAGTGGAGGTTGCAGTGCACTGCACTCTAGCTTGGGAGACAGAGTGAGACTCCATCCCCTCCCCCAAAAAAAAGAAAAAATTAACAATAATAATAAGATCACATATAGAGAAAGCAGCAGAGCTGGTTCCAGAGCCTTTATGCTAGAATAGGAAGTACCTGTTATTCTGTTCATTCTCCTTCTTGTCCAGTGTACAACTATAGTGTTGGGGAAACAGGAAATCAATTACAGGGTTGCCACTAAGTCTAGAAACTATTGAAGACCAGAATATACATAAATTGTATGCAGTCTTTTGTTTGACAGGCTTGGAAAACCTTCCACATTTCCATGAGTAATCCTATCCAAATAGTACTACTTCTGAACTGCAAATCATAACAGCCTCTTGTGGGGCCACCAGAGTTGACTAAGCAGAAACTATGATCCTCTGAATGTAGCATTTTTCCTGTTTGCCAGAAATGATGTGTCATTAGTGACAAAGTTAGTCTTAAAGTTCCTTTAACAAAACTGTGATTTACCTCAAATAACAATGGTTTGGAGGGGGTATGGAAAATTGGTTATTCTTCCTAAAAAATGTATTAATTTTATTAAACTTGATCTCTCCCTTTTTCTTGGATGTTTATAAAATTTAAGTCTTTCACAAGTACTTTCTCTTAATCTGCTGTTTTTCATATCATGGAAATCTAAGCCTTTGTTTTTTTGTTATGGCAGTTGAGATGGTACAGTAGAATATACACACAATTAATGAAATAGAAAAAAACTCGCATTTTCCTTCTTTACCCTTGAAATCATTCCGTTGTATCTTCTAGGAATTTATCTCACTAATATCTTGAAAACAGAAGAAGGCAACCCTGAGGTCTTAAAAAGACATGGAAAAGAGCTTATAAACTTTAGCAAAAGGAGGAAAGTAGCAGAAATAACAGGAGAGATCCAGCAGTACCAAAATCAGCCTTACTGTTTACGAGTAGAATCAGATATCAAAGTAAGTTGAATTATTTAAAGATTCATACTTCTGATTATAAACTACCTAATAAAAGGCAGGTTTATTTTATAGGGGAGAAAAAGTAAAATCAACCTTAAAAGAAATTTACTTAGATTAAATGTTTTCTTTCCATGAATTTCAAACTAAATTTATAATTTTTAATATTAATTTTTTTCTTTGCATTTATTTTAGAGGTTCTTTGAAAACTTGAATCCAATGGGAAATAGCATGGAAAAAGAATTTACAGATTATCTTTTCAACAAATCCCTAGAAATAGAACCACGAAATCCTAAGCCTCTCCCAAGATTTGTAAGCATTTGTATATTTATTTCTTTTACATTTATATACTTTTTCCAGTTGTCATCTACATCTGGTGATGTCATTACTACCATATGTGTTACATAGATGAGTTTTCTATAAAGGTATTTGGGGATGAAGTATACATGTGATAGTTAAAAGTAATGAAAAAGTACTTAATAATTATGCCCAGGAAGATCCCACTTACTTCCAAATAAATGAATATTAATATTAATTTGAGGAAATCTTGATACCAAAGATGATGAAATTGAGCAAATATATAAGTTTTTAAAATTTTGTTACCTCAAAAAGTTATTTATTTAAGATTTTAAGAACAGGAAATTGAATGAATTTATACTAATTCATGTATAATAAATATATCTACTTATGACATTTTAAAAGTAATGACTTATTAAAACTTTTAACTATGAATCAGCCATAAAATACCAAGTTTTGCTAACAATACTTTCTTGGGAAAATAAAGTTTCCATTGTTTTTTGTTACTTTCAGTGCCTGGCCAAACATATTCAGAATCATCAGCTCACTGATTTGACTATGTACTCTCTTATTCATAAAAAAAGTAAAAAATCTGCCAGGTGCAGTGGCTCGTGCCTGTAATCCCAACACTTTGGGAAGCCAAGGCAGGTGGATCACCTGAAGTTAGGAGTTTGAGACCAGCCTGGCCAATGGTGAAATCCTGTCTCTTAATGAAATACAAAAAGTCGGGCACGGTGGTGGGTGCCTGTAATCCCAGCTACTTGGGAGGCTGAGGCAGGAGAATCACTTGAACCCAGGAAGTGGAGGTTGCAGTGAGCCAAGATCGTGCCACTGCTCTCCAGCTCCAGCCTGGGAGACAGAGCAAGACTTGTCTCAAAAAAAAAAAAAAAAAAAAAAGTAAGTCAAGAAAAGAAGCTGGAATTAAACATAGGTGGCTTCTAAGTGACCAAGATAAATCACGTGTCTTTTAATTAAAGTGTATGCAATTGCCTGACAAGAAAATTTCTCAAGCCCTTGTTCAGTTTTTAATAAGATGAATTAAAAACAGAAAATTAGAAATAGGTATATAATCTGCTGCACTGAGGCACTCTGATATAACACTGAGAAATGATCATTTTGCAAGAAAAATGCCATAAAACATACATACGCAAATGAAAATTGGGGTAATTCAATGCATTTGTAAGTATCTCAAATGGTCCTAATGGCATCACTGTATTACAGGATAGGAAGGTATTGTAATTCATAGTGATGATCGTGGCTTTTCAGCAAGGTTAAATTTGCTCAAAATAGTCTAGATTAAAAACCAGGGAGGGCCGGGTGCGGTGGCACACGCCTGTAATCCTAGCACTTTGGGAGGCCGAGGCAGGTGGATCACGAGGTCAGGAGATCGAGACCATCCTGGTCAACATGGTGAAACCCCGTCTCTACTAAAAATACAAAAAATCAGCTGGGCATGGTGGTGCATGCCTGTAATCCCAGCTACTCAGGAGGCTGAGGCAGAATTGCCTGAACCCAGGAGGCGGAGGTTGCAGTGAGCCGAGACCGCGCCATTGCACTCCAGCCTGGGTAACAAGAGCGAGACTCCGTCTCAAAAAAAAAAAAAAAAAACAGGGAAATACACATTTCAGAATAACTTCCATCCAAAAATATTTTAAATAACAACACTCTAATATTTATAGGACTAAAAGTTATTTAAAGAAATGCATTCTTTAATAATTTAGATACCCAGGGCTTCAGCAAAATAGAATGTTAACACTTTAAATTTTCTACTTTTATTTGAATCATTATGTCCTTGTTAGTGAATTATGATTTTCCTCTATATTAGCTGATTTTTACCAGGCACATATAGAAGACTCTTCCTTTCTACTACAGTGTTTAAAGTATTGTGTTTCTTTTGATATGTCTACAGCCAAAAAAATATAGCTATCCCCTAAAATCTCCTGGTGTTCGTCCATCAAACCCAAGACCAGGTACCATGAGGCATCCCACACCTCTTCAGCAGGAGCCAAGGAAAATTAGTTACAGTAGGATCCCTGAAAGTGAAACAGAAAGTACAGCATCTGCACCAAATTCTCCAAGAACACCGTTAACACCTCCGCCTGCTTCTGGTGCTTCCAGTACCACAGATGTTTGCAGTGTATTTGATTCCGATCATTCAAGCCCTTTTCACTCAAGTAGGTGCAAAAATTCTAAGTGCATTAAGGTATTCGTTAGTATTATACATGCTAGAGGTAAAAAAGAATCTATTATTTTGTATATATGTGAACTTGTAGATAAGTCAAATGCCATTTCAAAAGATACCATTATTAAAATATAAGACAAATTCTAAACTCCATCAACTTGAAATTTCTAAAAAAAAAAAAATCTGCTAGAACAGCCCTCTTTAAATTTATGGTACTTTAATGAAAGAGACCTAGTGATAAAACTGGCAGTTTAAATTTCATTTGAGCTTTTCAAATGCATTTCTCATATCCAGAGGAAATGAAGATTACTTTTAAACTCTACAATTAATTGTAGTCCCATATTTCAAATGTTGCCTGCCCCAGAATTATTATACAGGCTGAGTATCCCTAATCCAAAAATCCAAAATCCAAAATGTTCTAAAACCCAAAACTTTTTAAACATCAACATGATGCTCAAAGGAAATGTTCATTGGAAGATTTCAGGTTTTTCTATTAGGGATGCTAAATCAGTAAGTATGATGTAATATTCTGAAATCCAAAACACTTTTGGTCCCAAGCATTTCAGATAAAGGATACTCCCCATCAATTTCTTTAGTAGCTTTAAATTTTGCAGTGTATAAGATTTAAGCCCTTCTTGTCTACCCAGTGGTACCCTCATGGTATATAATGTCTGCTATTACACTGTCTGTGCTTTTCAGTGCAGCCAAACAAATCTCACAGACTGCACACTACTGCTTATCCATCTCTTATTTCTAGACCAGCACTGTCCTGTAGAAATATAATGTGAGCCACATGTATAACTTTAAATGTCTAGTAGCCACATTAGAAAAAGCAAAAATATTTTATTTAACCTACTATATCAGAAATATTGTCATTTCACATGAAATCAATAAAAGAATTTATGATTGAGATATTTTATGTTCCCTTTTTTTGTTCTAAGTCTTTAAAACCCAGTGTGCATTTTACACACAGTACATCTCAGTTCAGACAAGCCACAGTCAGATGCTCAATAATCACATGTGGCTAGTGGTTGCCAAACTATACAACTTAACCTTTATTTGGTCTTTTGAAAGGCTACCTTTTCAATCTAGATCACCATTAATTTTCTAATTAATTTCATGTGAAACTTTAAAGCTCTTCTAAGAATCTTTTCTCATTTGTTCATTATTGAATCACAACTTGAATTCAGTCACCTTTAACTCTTTCATGACCATTTCTACATGCTCTTACTGTTGGCTGTCTTAGCTCGATGTGCTTATCAAGTTCCCCCCTAATACTTGACATAATAGAATCTAATACTGGAGGCAGCATGACATTATTATGGGGGAGGAAGTTGAGAAGCACTAACCTCAAAGTTAGAATTTCTGGTTTATCATTCCAGTCTGCTAATTTGCTTTATGATTTCAGAAAAAATACTTTTTTTGTACCTCCTGGGGGTCAAATTAGATTTTTAAGATTCTCTCAGTTGGAAGAAATGTACCTAAAAATATACTTAAAATAATTCTTTGGTAGTGTATTATTTTGAAATTTGGTCCAGAATCCCACTGGTTTCTTCCTGTAGTATACATACATTTGTAGTTACTGAGTAGTCTTTGTGCCATCTAAACTGTATTTGGGCTGGGCATGGTGACTCATGCCTGTAATCTCAACACTTTAGAAGGCCTAGGTAGGAAAATCCCTTGAAGCCAGGAGTTTGAGACCAGCCTGGGCAATATTGCGAGACCCCATCTCTCCTAAAAAATAAAAAAATTAGCTGGGACTGGTGGTGTGTACCTGTAGTCACGGCTACTTGGGAGGCTGAAGTGGGAGGACTGCTTGAGCCGAGGAGTTTGAGATTGCATTGAACTGTGATCATGCCACTGTATTCTAGACTGGGTAACAGTGAGACCCTGTCTCAAAGTGTATTTGTCTTGAGAATACTGTGACTTGGCATTATTTGGTGACTGAAGATCACTGAGGTTGTTTTTTTTTTTTTTTTTTTTTTTTTTATAAAATTTTTGGTAGAGATAGGGTCTTGCCCCATTGTCCAGGCTGATCTCAAACTTCTTGCATCAAAACAAACCTCCTGCCATAGCCTTCCAAAGTGCTGGATTACAGATGAGCCACTGTGCCTGGCCATGGAGTCATGTGACACAAATAATAAGCTGTAAGATATTTTTGATAAGTTCAAATAAAAACACCAAATAAAAAAATTCCCATTCTCCCCAACTTGCCAAGCCCCTAAATTAAGTAATGAAATGAAACCGGCACCTTTTCAGTACATATGATTTAAAATCATTATTTATTCTGACCCATTTAATTCTTTGCAGGAATTTTTTTCCCCAGAGCAAACAGCTGTAGGTCTGTATCATTAAGGAGTCTCAAATAAATGTGTTATTGAAACCACATAAAAGTCATGAATTGCAAATTCTACTTCTCTTTGTTTAAGTAGCTAAAAATGAAAGAGGTGTAAAAACAGGAGAGAAGCACATTAAGTTCTCTACTAGTGCTGAATCTTTAAATGACTCAACAGGGAAGAAGAAATCATTCTAGAATGCAGTGCTCTGGATCCTGCTTTGTTATAAGTAGTTACGATAGTATTAACAGTATTAAACAGCTGGACAGGTGGAGAAAACACTGTTTCAGGAGTTAGGCTTTGTAATCTTAGACTTGAGGGTTTTCTCAATTTCTCTTCATCTGTGATAAAGAAAAACCTTGAGCCGGGCACGGTGGCTCAAGCCTGTAATCCCAGCACTTTGGGAGGCCGAGGCGGGTGGATCACGAGGTCAAGAGATCAAGACCATCCTGGTCAACATGGTGAAACCCCGTCTCTACTAAAAATATAAAAAATTAGCTGGGCATGGTGGCACGTGCCTGTAATCCCAGCTACTCAGGAGGCTGAGGCAGGAGAATTGCCTGAACCCAGGAGGCGGAGGTTGCGGTGAGCCGAGATCGCGCCATTGCACTCCAGCCTGGGTAACAAGAGCGAAACTCCATCTCAAAAAAAAAAAAAAAAAAAAAAACCCTTATTACTGCTCCCTTTGCCTTTGGTAAAAATTGAAAATAGCCATGTGCTATATTAATCCCTTCCTTAAAACTACTCAGTTGCCTTTGTGTATTTAAGGTCTCCTCCACATGCTTTTGTCTTCACTTTTGCCTAACAGATCTGTGAGTGTCAGAAGATCACCCAGAGCTTCCAACTTGCTACCCACTGTTTAGCCACCAGAGTGAATACCTACTTTCTTGTTTCCCTCAGGGCCTGACAGAAAAGAACTGCCTTAATTGCAGTGGATATCATCCCAACATACTCCACTCAATACAAAGCAGTACAAAGTTCCATTGTTTAAGTTTTTCAAAAGGCAAAGTTTGAGTAGAATTTTTTTATCAGTTACAATACTGTTATTTTTTACTCTTACGGTTTTTCCCCAAAGTAATTACTTTTAAACCTATAATTAATTCTTGGAGCCAGTGTCTCCTACATGTTTTACTCCTTGCCAAGCACTTACATGTCTTCATTGGGAAAGCTTGCAGTCTTACTGAGAGATTAAAAATATTCATAATGCAAAGAGATTCATAGTTAAATTCTAAAAAAGTGATGAATAAATACTGGAGAAACTTATTGAAAGATGACCTCAGAATGGGCAAGAATGGTCATGGAAAGCTTTGTGGTAAAGACAGGGCAGAGAAGTGGCCACCTACTTAGTGCTGCCACATATACATTCAAATCCCTGTTCCACACCTTACCCTGGCCAGGTCCAGCTTTGAGGTGATGACGACAGCTGCTGAGAAAATGAGAAAAGACCACCAGCTCACTACTTGTTTCTACTGCTATAGTAGAGAGGAGAGAATGATGAACGGCTCTTGTTACCTTCCTGTTTGAAGACTCCCTGGTTGTAAAAGGGAGTCAGAGGTCTCTGTATCTCCATCCCTTAGGGGGACTCTTTACCAGCAAAAAGACTGTATTACAAGCATGTTAAGCTGATATGCGAGGCTTTTCCTCCTGGAAGATTGGTGTAGGTGATGAGTTTCTAATCTCAAAAACATGTGTGTTTAACTGGCTTTTATAGGTTTAAGAAGTTATCTATCATTTATATATTTTTTTCTATAGGAAAATGCTTGCTATCAAGAATGACTCCTATGTAAACTGGGGAGTATCTTTCAGAGTGGTTTCAACCCTGACTGTGTAGTTCAGTCTGTTGAGGAGCTTTAAAAAAAATATGTAGGCCCAGCCCACACTAAACTGACATTGGTACCTGGGCATCAGTATTTTTTAAAAACTTCCCATAGGATTCTAATGTACAGCCAAGATTGAGGACCATTTGTGTGTCATCTGGGATTATGCTTAATAAATTAATACTGTTTTAAAAATTAATTAGATTTCATTCCTAACTCATTATTAGTAAATTTGTTCAATATCTGACAAGAATTTCTAGCATATATTTCTTGATTAGAGCGTGTAAATTTCTGAAATAATTTTTGTAGCATTTTCCAGGCAGTAAGACGAAGCAACTAGTGCCCCAAATTTACCAAATGCATGAGTCTAAAAAAGCCTCTGCTATATATAAATATACTCAAAGCCAAGTTTACATCTGTGTACACAAGTGTGCATGCATATGTATAATTATTCTTTAAGAATGACTGCAGTTGTAACAGTCATGAACTTTGTGCTTTAATTTTATTCCTATTCCTATAATGTATTCAGTGTACTATCATGTTCTCGAGGCCTATCTCCAGGAGATATATATATATATTTTTTTTTCCAAGAAAAGTGTGACATATGTAAGTAGGTAAACAACAAAGCTAGATACTCCTTTAATCTCTATTACGTCAGATCTCTGGCTTCCTTTTACAACCAGGCAATCTTCAATTATAGGTGACTAATAGGAAAGAAAATCATTGGCAGAGCAACAGCTTCATGTAATTTCAGAATATAAAAATGAATTTTAATCTTCTGAAAGGTAATATTAGAATTAGCTGGATTGCTACACTTAGGAATCATAGGTTCCAAATAAATACTAGTACATATGGAAAATAGATAATGGGACAGATTACTTGAAATGAGGGCTGCCTAGAAAATAAGACTACCATGTCTATATAAACAATCAAGTTAACAGAAGTCATGACAGCCAAACCTGGAATGTGAGATTATCTTCCTTCTGACCAAATGTGCTTGAATAAAATTAATGTTCCAAGTTATGTGAGAGATTGCTTAGAGTGTAAAAAAAATATATGAATTAAATCAGCTCAGTCTAGTATTATTTTAGTCTCGTGGATATTATAATGTTATCTGTTCCATGTGTTGTTAATATGAGACACCATAATATAAAACAACTATATTGATTTAGAAACAATAGTATTGATCATTTAGCCTTTTGTCTCAGTTTTCCTACTTCAATGCTCTTGGGGCTTTCACTTTTGATTTTCAATTTTTTTTTTCTTAAAATAATATTGTTGAAATTAGACTTTCTAAATTTAAATTTATCAGAGTTTCCTATGTAAAATGAGTCCTAGCACCAAATGTTTATTGACTTTTTTTAAAAAAATGTTTATGACTATAAAAGGAAAAACCCTGTATCACTTTTGAGCTTGTTTAAATATCCAGAGTGCTAGTTATTTTGTGATGAGAACATACACCCCAAGAACATTTTTGAAAGACATGTAATTAGTAACTCTTTTATTTTTCTATTTATATACAATAAATTTACTTGTTTTACAAGTTTGAATTTTCAAAATAATCTTTAGTAAATAGCATATTTATATACATCCAGTTGAACTTTTTGCTTGAATTGGGTTTCTAAATTTTAAAAAGTCTTTCAGTAATATAGGATATTTTAGTGTTTTCATGAATGTTTTTCATTTAATTATTATGAGATCAAGTCAATCTAGAAGGAACCTTTTAAATTCCCAATATGATACCAGTTTTTTCTTCTCATAAGTAGTAATGAGCTTTTACTATAAATGGTTACAGCGTTCTTTAGAATGACAATAACATTTTCATCATAAATACAAATTTTTGCAGATAAGTTGAATATATCAATGAAAGAAAAAAATCTACTTTTTCTTGTTTCCTTTCACAGGCAATGATACCGTCTTTATCCAAGTTACACTGCCCTATGGCCCAAGTTAGTATATTTGGCTTAAGACTCATAATTCTTGCTTTGGCTTTAAAAATCAAACCAAGTATAACCTTTCCTGCTAAAACTCTTCTTGGGTCTGGCAGCATTGGTACCTTGCTTGCAATGTCCTAGAAGTGAGGCCTTCACTTGTGCTATCTTTTGATCATAAATGATTTGCTTAAATTTATGGATTTTTCATGCTTTTTACAAAATCTTGTTTCTGTCTTAAAAGAACATATTAAATAAGTGGCTTCCACATTTAACCATTTCTTTTTTCCAACTGTAGAGTTCTAAATATATTTTAATGCTCAACTTTGAAAAAAAAAAAGCAAGAGCATGCATGCGCATATGGGAATGCTGGCAGCTACATGCAGTTTCTAAATCATAAAATATACTTAGCCTGATGGCAGGATAGATTGTAGACAACTGCTTTTGACTTTAGAATAACTTTCTTATAATTGTAATCATTCAAAGTATAGCCTAAATACTGATAAACAAAATAAAGCTCCATTTTAATTTTAAGGTAAACTAACAATTCACTAAATTTCATTGTATTAATTTTTTTAAGCCAGTTAATATTTTTTACTGTCCTTTCATACAAGTAATTTCAAAATGTGTACAATGGAAAATACTAGTTACCAGCTGAGTTAACTGTATATTCGCAAGGAAAAAGGTAGGTGATCAAAATGTTGATCATTTTAATAGTATCAGTACACAAAGTACTCTTTTTAAGATCTATATTGTTATAACATATAATTGACAAAAAGCTTAATGCTTAAAGGGAAAAAAAGTGCCAAGTATAATTTTGAATGATGGTTTAAGTATTTTTTTCACGTCTTTTTTTATGATGTGTATAAACTAACAACCAACGTAAGTGTTGTTTTCCAAAGTGTAATTATTTATATGCCTACCTTACGTTCTTGTTACCATAAATGTCTGTAAGAGAGGTTCCAATTAGTAGCTTTACTTACCTTTTTTGTGCCAGTTCACCAACTTAGTTCACTAGATTTTAGTGTAATTTCTGTTTTCATTGTCAGGGCTGCCTCAGTTGTCTTGAATAATGCCCATTGCTGGTAAAATGTTTAGGTTTAAAGTATAATGAGCCTCTTTTTGCTTACAGGCAAAGGAGAGCCTATAACTAAACAAAATGAGGAGAGCCCCCTCACCTAGACACTATGATTCTTTCCCTTGCATCCTTTGAGAGAAATGCTAGGGAGAGACATTAGAGAGACTGGTTAAGAGCAGAATCTCTACTCCCAGGGACTATCCAGTAAGGTGGGGAAGTTCTATAAATTCTAATAAAGTCAAAGAAAAAAGTGAACCCATTATAGAGTTTAAAATTACCATTCCAAAGATTTTCAATAGCTCACTGTCTCCTAGACATCTGAGAATCAGACCCAATTAAAAATTCCAATAATGGATTAACGGTGGGAATGTTACTTTGTTCAGGCAAAATAACAGAATATCTTAGGCAGCTTTTCTCTAAATATTCTGCTAAAAAATGTCTGCATGCTTTTATGGCAGTTTGCTTTAATAAATGAAATACTATTGGGTATTGGTTTATTGAACTGCTTTTGGTACTTCTATACATTGCTTTTAATTATAAGCAGTTTCCAGCTAAGCCTTTTCAAGATAAATAAATGAAATAAAATTCCTGCGAACTTTTTCTTAAAAATTTAACATCCTACAGGATCTGCTTCCGTATCATCTATAAGTTTAACCAAAGGCACTGATGAAATGCCTGTCCCTCCTCCTGTTCCTCCACGAAGACGACCAGAATCTGCCCCAGCAGAATCTTCACCATCTAAGGTAAAGGAGGAAACCTTGTTATGTAGAAATTGGAATCATTACAGTTACATTATAAACTGCTTATGTCAGGTTTAGTTCTCACTGGGATAAGATAACATTTCAGAGTATATGGGCTTAATCGTTTAAACAAGGATTACATATGGATTTAGCATGCAGTAATGTTTATTTCTTTTCTTCTGACGGTAGTTTTTTGGCATGCTTTAAAAACCATTGTAAACCTAAGGCTATGGTTATTTTCGGGAAAAAAACAAAAGCTTTAATCTATAAAGTAAGAAGAGTTTGGTTTCAGGCAGTTCTTTAAAACATACAGAGAGAAAATGCTGAAGCTTTGTATGAAGGCACATTATAAGTCAAACTGTATCTTGGCATGTGCTAAAAGTTATTTATCTGAGCCCTTAATAGTAAATCTGACATACTTTTAAATGGAGTTTTCATGAAAATTCTGGGTTTGGAAGATACTCTAAAGGCTCAAAATAGCTGTTATTTCTACTTATTTAAATTTATTTCTTTTTGGCCAGCTGTCAACTTAATTCATTAATTCTTTTTTTTTTTTTTTTCTGAGACGGAGTTTCGCTCTTGTTACCCAGGCTGGAGTGCAATGGCGTGATCTCAGCTCACCGCAACCTCCGCCTCCTGGGTTCAGGCAATTCTCCTGCCTCAGCCTCCTGAGTAGCTGGTATTACAGGCATGCACCACCATGCCCAGCTAATTTTTTGTGTTTTTCTAGTAGAGACGGGGTTTCACCATGTTGACCAGGATGGTCTCGATCTCTCGACCTCGTGATCCACCCACCTTGGCCTCCCAAAGTGCTGGGATTACAGGCGTGAGCCACCGCGCCCGGTCCATTAATTCTTAAGCTGTCCAGAGAACAGAGCACGAGGATAAGTCAAGACATTCTTTGTAGAACTTCATGAATGTTCATATAGTTAAAATTATAAGATAGGTAATTTATGCTAAATTAGAAACATTCTTAGATTGAGTGACAAGCTAAGCAAGCAGTAGCAAACAAAAAAATTGTGAGGAAAAACATTAAAGTAAAAACTTTGGTAAAAAAAATTTTTTTCTGTGAATTGGCAGAACCTCCCATATAAAACATATGACAGCCTTGGCAACATAGCAAGACCGTGACCCTACAAAAAATGAAAAAAAGTAGCCGGCATGGTGGTGCATGCCAGTGGTTCTTGCTTCTTGGGATGCTGAAGTGGGGGGATCATGTGAGCCCGGGAGGTCAAGGCTACAGTAAGCCATGATTACACCACTGCACTCCAGTTTGGGCAACAGAGCAAGGCCCTGTTGCCCCCCCAAAAATTTTTAATTTAAAAGAAAACATACGGCAAAATTACCTGTTCCACCTTTAGCATCCTTCCAATAGCATGTTTGAAAACCCCAACTTAATTCTTAATATAGTCATGGTACTTCATAAGTGTATTAATAAATGTGTATTTTATTCTTTTTTTCATTTGTTAGATTATGTCTAAGCATTTGGACAGCCCCCCAGCCATTCCTCCTAGGCAACCCACATCAAAAGCCTATTCACCACGATATTCAATGTCAGACCGGACCTCTGTATCAGATCCTCCTGAAAGCCCTCCCTTATTACCACCACGAGAACCTGTGAGGACACCTGATGTTTTCTCAAGCTCACCACTACATCTCCAACCTCCCCCTTTGGGCAAAAAAAGTGACCATGGCAACGCCTTCTTCCCCAATAGCCCCTCCCCCTTTACACCACCTCCTCCTCAAACACCTTCTCCTCACGGCACAAGAAGGCATCTGCCATCACCACCACTGACACAAGAAGTGGACCTTCATTCCATTGCTGGGCCGCCTGTTCCTCCACGACAAAGCACTTCTCAACACATCCCTAAACTCCCTCCAAAAACTTATAAAAGGGAGCACACACACCCATCCATGCACAGAGATGGACCACCACTGTTGGAGAATGCCCATTCTTCCTGAGTTCCTCTGTACTGGGATGTATATTTTCCTAGCCCCAAATCCATTGCTGGCAATGGATGCACTGAATGTGCCAGCACTGAGGAGTTAAAATGAGAACTCCAAACACTAACGACTTTTCTTCAAGATGCAGTATAAGACAATGAATTTTAACCTAGATGTAATTATAAAGTGGAAATTGTATTCCAGTTTAGAATATGGAAAGACTGACCTAGAGGAATTGGACAACTGATTGCACCTGAAAATCAAGTAAAGGGACTTTTTCTGGCCAATAGGCTGGAGTCCTCTTTTTGTGAAGTGATCTTTATCATGAAAGGGATGGAAAACAGTCTGGTGTCCAGCAGGCCCACCTGATGACAGTTTTTGTAATTCAAATTATGCACTTTTAAAAAAAACTTAAACAGGGATCTTAATATCTTCCTTTGTTTTCCTTTGCTTTACTCTTCTACTTTAGAATATTTTCTTAAAAATCACTCAAAGGACTGTGAGGAAAGGCTGTGGTACCTGACCTTGTTGAAATCAAGGCCCGGCACTGTACTACAGTCCTGTTTACAGATTATTACAGTGAACTGAATGGGTACCGAGGCTTCACCAAAGAGGTACTTTTTTGTTGTTGTTGTTTTAGGAATAATTATATCAATTTTAAGAGCATTCCCCGTCACCTGTCTCCACACACCCAAACAAAATGTGGTGGTGTTGCCTTCAAAAAAGAGAAGTTGTGTGTCATTAACATGACAGAGGAACTTAAAAAAAAACTGTCAAGTATTCTATTTGCATTTAGGAGACTGTTAATCTATGCTAGATTGTCGTTTTCCCTCCTTCTCCCACAAAAGTTTACTGGTAATCCATGTCATGGCTCAAATTATCCCTCTAACCATACCATGGAAATGCAGGCACCCAATGTGAAAAGGAGCACTTGCTGGGCATCACTGACACCGTTCATGTTTTACTAATAGTTGAGTAATCAGCATCTCTAGAATTATCTTGCATTGCCTAAATCATATGTATATAGTGAATGTTATATAATATACCTGGCAGGTCTGTTTTAATTTAATTGAATAAAGATACAAATACTTTGTTTGGCTGGCATATATTAAATTATTATATGAAGAAAATGGTTGATTCTTATTTCTTTTAGTTGAAAAACACACAAAAACACTAAACATAAAAGCACGTATTGTGGTACGCCTTGGTTTCTAGTTCTGGATATATGTCTTAATCCTAAAGAATGATCTAAAGTCATAGTTTGGCATATAGAAAGATATTTGGTTAGAATAGGATGGGTACCTTTTAAGCAGAACTTTGTAAGTTTTAAGTTCCTAAGCAACATGTATACAGTTTGCTAAGGTTTATATAGAACATTCTACCTTGCTTGAGGTTTTCTGCTTTATCAAATCTATTCATAATAGAACATCTACCTGCATCATCACTATCATAATATGGATTATTCATAAAGTGTATGTACTGTTCTGAGTCTAACAAACACTGTGACTGAAATGCATGCACCTTGTTGAAGAGAAAACATTTTATTAATCTCCACTATAATGTCTGTGAAATGTGCAGTATTCCATCCTTAGAGTTAAGTGGTTCATCAGCGTCTGCATGTATCCTCTGATGAATGAAACATTTCCACAATTCTGTTCATCACACCATTAGAGACATTTTTAGGAGTGCTGCAACATGGTGGGAACTTAGTACTTTAGTAATTTCCTATATTTATTAAAGCGTAAAATATACATCATGATAGTACAGATGTAGTCCTTTAAGACCAGAAGGTATGTTAACTGCACCATCATTAAAAAATCTATCCTGTCATATTTTCTTATTTATTAGAGTTGAATCCTTTTTGTTCAATATCTATACCATTCCTTGATGGTAGCCATTTTTCTCTTTATAAAATATTTCTTCTTTGAAAAGTGTCCTAAAAAATTAATTTCATATCCCTTCTTGGATGCAAAGTGTCCGTAAGACCATCCACTCAACAGTATTTATCTAAGCCAACTTACTAGTGCTGCTACAGCTAATCATGATACACAGTCCAGAATCTCCCAGGACTTTTTACCGCGCCAGCCTCGTTGTCCCTAGGATTTCCCTTTTTATGTCTCATGGATTACTTGTCTCTGTAATTGCCCCAGGCCCATTTCAAATGAGAACCTGATAAAAGTCACATTGGACCCCACTCAATATGTCTTTGGCTAATGAGTTAGCCTTCAATAAGGTGATAACCCCTTTTCACTCTGTCTGTAAGGAGGAAAAATTCAAATTTGGAGTTCTAATCTTATTTCTCCCAAAGGGAACTATTCTACCCCATGGTTCTAGGAGACCACTTCACTGTGCAACAGCTTTATATGCATTGTGGATAGAGGATATTTTTATTCCGAACTGTGACATTTGGGTAAAAATATTTTCTGCAGTGGTAATTGATAAGAAAAATTCCAGTTGGATGCCCTTAGGTGGAGGTGAGGAAACGGTACCCTCACCTTCTTCTCAGTATGAAACATTAACTAGTTGACAAATTTATCTTTGTAACAAAAATATACTTAATGAGGGACCAGAAATGCCAGAGAAGATAAATGCATCATTACAAAATTCTGCTTTTCAATCCTGGACATTACAGGGGGGTAAATGCAGCATGACTTTTTGTTAAACACATTTTAAAATGTGGAACATTTCTTTTAGAAATAAAAATATTTCAAGGCTGACTTGACTTAGTGGGCTGATAATCAATATAAATAAAGAGAAGCTTTTCCCATCTACATACTTTTTAAAGCAGGAACAGATAAGAAATATGTGCTTCTAAATTTATTGAAAAACAGGTTATTTACTCTTCCCAGTCCTCCAAATGTATTTTAAGACTATACATCATCAGGAAGTATACAAACTGAGATTTTGCTTATTTAAAGGTTGTTGGGTATCAAGTTATGTTTAGCAGGTTACTATTCTCTAACAACTCAAGGATGCTTTAACGGATCTGAATTTAACAAAGAGCATACCACACTAACACTACAATCAACAACAGTCCAGTGAACAATTACTATGTCAGCTGGAGGCTATATTATGATTCTAAATTCTTAAAGGTTTTTTTTTTCCTCCTCCATAAATTAAAAATTACCTTATGTAAACCAAAAATTTGTTGGTATTTATGGTCATGATCTTAATTCCCAAGTTTAGCTTACTTTAATCTTGTACTTCATTGTTTTTTAATATGACAAATTCAGATTTTTAAGTGGCTCAGCAAAATAAATGGAGGAGGAGTGTCCCAATTAGTGTTGTACATACTGAGGAAAACCTTTTTGTTCCTTCAGATTTAGAAACAATTTAACCATTTATTTCATGGTATTCTGCTGCTGTGAGTAGGTTGACTTATTCTTTTAACATACATTGTATGACGGACTACACAAGCATAGGTCCTGTTGTATTCCACATTAATCTTTACCAGTAAATAAACATCACAAGGTAAATACTGGTTTGGCAGAAAGAATTATGCAGTAAAATTATTTATAAGGGAACATGATGATTTTATTCAATATTTTTATTCTTTGAAACATCTCATTACTAACTTATAAAATTATTTCATAATCCCTTATACATGAGCCAATGAAGTATTTTTTGAGCTCTTCTTAAGCATGAAGTCTATATTATAAATCTAAACAACAAAAGCACTTGTAACTTGTTTAGTAAATTCCATGCCTTATTTTCCATTTTTGACACCGTAAAGTGCATTTTCTGTCGACTGTGAGCAAATTTCCCTTTTGCCTTTAATGAAAATAGTGCATTAAGTAGCCAATTGCTGCAGAATTATAAAGCAAGTTAGCTAACGGTGGGTCACATTGGACTACCACTCAAAGAAACAAGATATATAACAGATGGAAGGTACATGTGGTGTGGCTTAGGGAGAGCGCACCTGTGCCAGATGCATGCCACTTTCAGTAGCTGCCAAATGTGCCTTTAATTAAGAACATCTCTAATTTTTTTCTTCAGATCAAGTCAGCATTTGGGGGCGGGATTAGGGCAGGGGACTTTGGGGTGCAAATATCTGGTGAAACCACCAGAGAATTTGTCAAAGTGACATGTATAATTTTAGTTGAGACGTGTTTGTGTATATATGTGTATTTGCCTTTGTTTAGTAGCACAGTTATTTACTAAAATTAATTGTCAAAAAAAATTGCTCTGTCGGTCTTACTTTGATGTAAGAACAAAGTGTGGTCTATACATCTAATATGGCCTTTGTACCTAACCATGTTCATAGGTAATCTTTGTACTCTGTGTGCAGCAGTATTTGGTTTGCATTTAAAGTGAAAATAACGGCTGTTATTTTTCCGGCATTACTAAGATAAACCGAAAAATAATAAAGAAAAATGCCTTACATAGCCCACAAGTGTATTATTTTTGCATGTATTTATTTTAGAGAGCAGTATTTTTTTAAATCATTAGTGATTCCCATTTAGCTCATACTTGCCATATAGAAATATTTTGCATTTTATCAAGGTCTTACTTTGGAGGCACTTTTTCCTCTATCAAGTTAGTTATTAAAGGATAAAAGAAGTTTCATATTTCCCTCTGTGTCAGATTTTCTCATTGTAGTGAGTGGGAGGCCCTTGGGATGAAAATTAGTAACTTAAAGTGATCTTGGGTGTCACCTGGATGAAGTTTCAGAATGCTAAGGCATTTGTATTCCATAAAAGAAGTTTTGAGATAAAACCACAGCTCCCTGACAGGCAGCTTTTGCTGAGATCTGCTGGAATGAGGCAGCCTGACAGTAATGCTTTTTAGGCTTGCAATGAAAATATGAGCTTAAGGTTGTAACTAAAGAATAATGCAAATGTACTGTCATTCAGTGGGAACTATAGAATGTAAAAATTAATGAATCCTTAGAGAGCCAAACCCCTGATTTAAAAATAAAGGTAGATGAGGCCTGAAGAAGTGAGATGACTTAGCTAACATCATGTAGTAGTGAATCTGACCACTGATTCAGCTTTGATCCCTGGTAATTTGGAGGACTGCTTTCAGGAATACCTAAAATTAACTGGTGATTTTTACCCCCTGGTTTAAAGACATGATGTCACTGATTTATACAGATTCATTTGGTAGACCACTGTGAAATCCAAGCATGAATTATCGAGTATATTCTAGGAATTTAATAGCTATAGGAAAATAACGTTCTTACTAGTTCAACTTTCTGAATTTTTCTCTTGAAATGTCACTTATTTTGAGCTTTAACCAAGTGATTTACTTTTTAACTCATTTTAATCCTGTTAGGTCATTGCAGACCTGTCATATGGTACAGGCCATGGTTAAGCCTGCCTTTTTTGCTGACAGACACACATAGTGTCCAGAGGGAAGGAGGGCTTTGATATAAAGTACAATTCCAAAAAGGCAGTTTATCCATTCTAACATTTCAGGACTCTTGATTCTTACTGGAGACAAGAAAAACGATAGCCTACTTAAAAGCTAATTTCTCTTCCTCAGTAACTCATGAAGAAAAGGAAGAATCAACTTGATAGAAACAAGCAGGTGCTTTGGAATTATGTCTGTGTTCACCTTCTGGTTCCATGACCTATTACATGAGTGACTTTGGAGAAGTTAATGTTTCACATCAATACAAGGAGGTTAACAGATCTACTATTTTAGTCTATTATGAGGTTTAAAGGTAATATGTATAAAGCACATGCCTTTCACAGAGTAGGTGCTTAGTAAATGCTAACTAAACTTACAAGGGATGCATTGTCAAAGTTTACTTTTAGCTATGTTTTAAGAGGTTGGTTGCTTATCCTGAAGCCCTCATAATTTGATTCTTTACAATCTGACTTCCTTTGCTGTTTCTCATCACTTAAATTGGTTCTGAGTGACCTTAGGTTATAAGCATTTGGTAAGGGCCCATCTGACTATTCAGCATTCAACAAATATTTATTCTTCCAGGTACAATTCTGATATTAGGAATATGGCAATAAACAAAACAGGCAAAAGTACATGTCATCATGGGGTTTATAATCTAGTGAGGAGATGCAGACAAAAAGTAGTAAGCATAATAAGTATATTATACATTCAAATGTTTTCACTTATGAACAAAAAATGATAGGTAATTGGGAACGGGGGGTCCAGGGGAGGTGAATTTAAAATGGAATGGTCAGAAGCCTGCCTCCTAAGAGATGGCATTAATAGACTTGGAAGAGGTGAGGGAACAAGAGGTGAGGGAACTGCACATATCTGGGAGAAGACTATGTCAAGTCACAGGGAACAGCCAGTGAAAAGCCCAGAGGCAGAAGCGTACTTGGTATATCTGAGGAATAGTGACGCTGCTTGTATCTGGAGAAGAATAAATGTGGGCAGAATAGAAGGAGATTCCATCAGAGGTTTGATAGAACCCAGCTCACTTAAGGCTTTAAAAGCCTTTGTAATGACTTTGACTTCTTAGTGACAGAGCAACCAGTGACAAGATCTGATTTACATTTTAACAGGATCACTCTGGCTGCCCTGTTGAGAATAAAATAGTAGGAATAGGGAGACTAACCCAATACAAAAGTGGCTTGGACCAGGATGATGGCAGTGGAGGTGTTAAGAAGAGGTCAGCCAATATGCTGATGGACTGAATGTGAGGTGTAAGAAAAACAGAATTGTTAAAGATGATGTCAAGGTTTTGGCCAGAGCAACTAGAAGGATAAAGTTACCACTAACTGGGGTGGGGAAGATACGGTTGAAGCAGGCTTGGACACATTAAGTTCAATGAATATGTTAGACGTCTTAAGAGATGTCAAGGAGGGAGTCAAAGATGTTAGTCTGGCGTTTTGGAGACTAGACTAAGCTAAGGATATTAAATTGGGAGTCACTTTCATAAAGATATTAAAGCCTGGATAAGACCACAAAGGAAGTGAGTATAGGCTAGAAAAAGAGGAGCTCTAAGCAAAAGGAGAGCTGTGGGGCACTCTAACATTAAAAGACCGGGGGACAGGCCAGGCCTGGTAGCACCATCTACTCTGGAGCCCAAGGCAAGAGGATCACTTAAGCCCAGGAGTTTGAGGTTCCAGTGAGCTATGATTATTCCTGTAGAGTAGCCACTGCACTCTAGCCTGGGCAACACAGAGGTCCTGTCAGAAAGAGGGAAAAAGGAAAGGAAGAAAAGTGGGGAGTGGAGATGGGGAATCAGCAAGTACACCAAGAAGAAACTGCCAGTGAAGAAAAATTTGAAAACCAGGAGTATGTCATGTCTTTGAGTCCTAGTAAAGATAGGAGGACGTGATCAGCCTGTCAGATGCTACTTGAAAGAGTAAAATGACTGAGAAGGAACCATTTGTTGGACAGTATGGAAGTCACTGGTGATCTTGATACAAGCAGTTCAGAGTAGTGGTGTGGGCCAAAGCCCGGGCCTAGTTTAATAAAGAATGGAAGGGAAGCAGAAAACTGGGGCATAGCTAGAACTGTCAAGAGAAGATTTCTTTTGCTTTAAAGATGGGAGAAATAAGAGCATGTTCGTATGCTGAAGGGTTTGTCCCAGTTTAAAAGAAAAATGTGATGAGAAGAGATGGAAGCACAGATGGTATCTACCAACATCTTTACAGTAGATCCTACTATTAATATCTTCAGATAGATAGGCTTACATACATGAGAACAAAAGCCAACGCATTCAGCTTTCTTGATAAGAATTAAGAGCATTTACTGTTATTATGTATCTGAAGGGAATGAGGCACGAAGAAATAAAAATCTGTTTTGTAGATAAGAAATTGTGATGACTTATTCAAGATTATGTACTAAGCTCCTGGAAAACAACAACAGATTTTAAAGTTAACTTGGTTTGGGGATAAAAAGTTTGATTATTTTGAACATCTGACAATCTCCAACAAAAATATTTTTAGCATTGACTAAATTCATCCCTTTATGTTCTATATTTAAAACTCAGCTATAGTGTCACACATCAATTTCTATTTTTTTCCCTTAAAATATACAGGTCTCCATCAGTTTTCTCAACCTTCTTGTAATCCATCTCCCTTTTTGAAAAACTGTACCTCTCCTTTCCTTTCCTCCCAACCCACCCCTACCAGGTGAGACTCACTGGCCCATATACTATAAATATCAGACTGCTCAGATGCTGTGAGTGCTGCCCTTACACCTTCAAATGAACTTTAAGGACAAAAGAATCCCAACCATACCAAAAGCATTACGGTTCTAGACACAGGAAGAAAGTTATTAATGGTGATGTTTCAAGAAAAAGTTTAATCTGAAACTAATTTTATGATACAACTTAATGCAGAAAGATCTGTCATGTTTCTAAGTGCATGCAATTAGTTTTCTGGAATATACAGTAAATTTTACCAGTTTATAAAGAGTAATGATCATGTGCAGACGTACATTCTTAAATCAGAATCTTACTGTGTGTGATAGTAAAGGTCACAGATAATCGTGAATACAAAAATATTCACTGGTTTTCAATGATTTGTTTTTTGTATCTCAAGATAATCAGTTCTTTACTCTGTTTTAAAATCCAGTCTATGAATAGAATCTGAATGCTGAAACTTACATACTAGATCATACTATGTATTGACCTAATAGATGGTATCGCTAAAATTTCAGTGGGACAGTGACTCGCAGGACTACATTAAAATGCAGATTCCTTTGAAAAACTATCAAGTCCTATGCTTACAACCTAGGTGACAAAAAAACCTATAAACCAAACCCCCATGACATACAATTTACCTATATAACAACCCTGCACATGTACCCTGAACCTAAAAGTTTAAAAATGCAGATTCCTGGACCCTACCTCCAGATATTCTAATACAGTAGGACTGAAATGGTGCCCAGGAATCTGCATTTTTACAAGTGCCCTCATGGAGGTGATGTATTAGTTCAGACTTAAAGGCAGTGAGGAAATGAGAAACGAGGTGCTATAGAAAACACTGTTCAAAGGGTTTCCCTGATGTTCTGGTATCAATTCCCAGACTAAACTATTTGTTATAGGATGAAATAGCCCACTGGGGAGAACCCTGGAGTCTGGTCCACAAATCCTTGGTTCTCAAAGGCTCCAATTCTGTAGTCAGAGAAGCAGGACAGTCCTTGCTTGGGCCTATATATACTGATCTCAGAAGGCTATGGAAAGGGCCTACTGTAACTCCTAGCCTGTGCAAAATATCTACGTCATCTTTTGGTAGAATGCTTCTTTCTGATTATCAACCCAAATACTTCTCAAAGACATCTGTGGTCTCCTATGTACAGTGGACTTCTCCAGAGGGCTGGAGGTCACAGATGTAGTGGTCGTTGTCAAGTTCTTTTCCACACTGCTCCATCCATGCATTACTTGATGTGATGCAACATAGTGTCTGGTGGCCCACACCTGTAATCCCAGCCCTTTGGGAGGCTGAGGTGTGAGAAGGCTATAGAGCCCAGGAGTTTGAGACCGGCCTGGGCAAGATAGTGAGACCCTGTCTCCACAAAATTTTTAAATCAGTCAAGTGTAGTGGTGCACACCCGTAGACCTAGCTACTCAGGAGGCTGAGGCAGGAGGATTGCTTGAGGAGTTCGAGGCTGCAGTGAGCTATGACCTTTCTTTTTTTAATTGATGAGGTGTTTTCTAATGCTAGATGCTGTGAAAGTGACAGTGGTGCCTTTAACTGCTTCTAAAGGCAACTATATTTTATTTCCTTCATGACTGATATTTTTTCTTTAAAAAAAAGGCAGGGAGGTAGAGGGATAACTGAAGCTGTCAAATTAAGAGTAAAAATTATTTTCTGTAGCTCTCTATTTATTAAAGCACCACCATCAATGTTGGCATCAACTACTTATTGAGTACCTACTATGTAGTCTTCAAGAGGTTAAAAGGAATTTAAAAATATATGGCAAATATATATATTATACATACATACATATAACATATATATGGCATAGTTCCTGCCCTTGAGGGGACTCACATTCTTACTAGGAAGATACAACAAACACATAAAAAGGTAAGTTACACCACAAGAAATCACAAAAAGATGAAGAGACCTAAACTGGGTCTTAAGATCGGCAGAGAGGAAGGAACTAGAGAAAAGGCATAATGCAAGAGTGAGCCTGGGCAAGGTGCATGAAAGACTGGGAAACAGTAAAAACCCAGTTTACTTGAGGTAAGTCAGTTCACCTAGAACTTTGAAAAGTATCAGATGGTAGTCAGCAAGAAAACCTAGAAACTTACTGGAGAGAGCAAGCCTTGGATGTCAAATGGAGAAGTTTGGAATTTCACTGTAAACCAGTAAAAACAGAAGAGTTTCACATAAAGCAATATTTGGGAATATTGTGTTAGAGACGTGCAGGACAGATGGGAACAAAGAGTGCTTGCACGCAGTTAGAAATGGGATCTAATTAAACTTAAGAGCCCTGCACAGCAAAAGAAGCTATCAATAGAGTGAACCGGCAACTAACAGAATGGGGAAAAAATTTTGCAATCTACCTATCTGACAAAGGGCTAATATCCAGAATCTATGGAAAACTTAAATTTAAGAAAAGAAACCATCAAAAAGTGGGCAAAGGATATGAACAGACACTTTTCAAAAGAAGACATTTATGCAGCCAACAAACACGAAAAACTCATCATCACTGGTCATTAGAAAAACACAAATCAAAACCACATTGAGATACCATCTCATACCAGTTAGAATGGCAATCATTAAAAAATCTGGCCTGGCGCGGTGGCTCAAGCCTGTAATCCCAGCACTTTGGGAGGCCGAGGCGGGTGGATCACGAGGTCGAGACATCGAGACCATCCTGGTCAACATGGTGAAACCCCATCTCTACTAAAAGTGCAAAAAAAATTAGCTGGGCATGGTGGCACGTGCCTGTAATCCCAGCTACTCAGGAGGCTGAGGCAGGAGAATTGCCTGAGCCCAGGAGGCGGAGGTTGTGGTGAGCCGAGATCGCGCCATTGCACTCCAGCCTGGGCAACAAGAGCGAAACTCCGCCTCAAAAAAAAAAAAAAAAAAAAAAAAATCTGGAGATCACACCTGTAATCCCAGCACTTTGGGAAGCCGAGGTGGACAGATCACGAGGTCAAGAGATCAAGATCACCCTGGCCAACATAGGGAAACCCCGTCTCTACTAAAATATAAAAAATTAGCTGGGCGTGGTGGCACGCGTCTGTTGTCCCAGCTACTCGGGATGCTGAGGCAGGAGAATTGCTTGAACCCAGGAGGTGGAGGTTGCAGTGAGCAGAGGTCGTGCCACTGCACTCCAGCCTGGCACCTGGCGACAGAACGAGACTGTCTCAAAAAAAAAAAAAAAAAAAAAAAAAAAAAAAATCTGGGGACAACAGATGCTGGAGAGGATGTGGAAAAATAGGAACACTTTTACACTGTTGGTGGGAGTATAAATTAATTCAACCATTGTGGAAGACAGTGTGGTGATTCCTCAAGTATCTAGAAACAGAAATACCATTTGACCCAGCAATCCCATTACTGGGTATATACCCAAAGGATTATAAATCATTCTATTATAAAGACACATGCACACACGTTTATTGCAGCACTGTCCACAACAGCAAAGACTTGGAACCAACCCAAATGCCCATCAGTGATAGACTGGATAAAGAAAATGTGGCACATATATACCATGGAATACTATGCAGCCATTTAAAAAAATGAGTTCATGTCCTTTGCAGGGACATGGATAAAACTGGAAACCATCATTCTCAGCAAACTGAAAAAAGAATAGGAAACCAAACACCGCATGTTCTCACTCATAAGTGGGTGTTGAACAATGAGAACACATGGACACAGGGAGGGGAACATCACACACCAGCGCCAGCGGGTGGGGGCTAGGGGAGGAGTAGCAGGGGGTGGGGGGACTGGGAAGGGATAGCATTAGGAGAAATACCTAATGTAGATGACCGGGCAATGGATGCAGCAAACCACCACCATGGCACGTGTCTACCTATGTAACAAAGCTGCACAATCTGCACATGTACCCTAGAACTTACAAGTATAATAATTTTTTTAAAAAAGAAAGCTACAGAAAATCCAGGTGTCAAATGATTGGGACCACCTGGGGAGTAAGTACAGCATTAATTATTTCTAGTTTCATAAGCTAGTTTCATAAAATACAACTCAATTATTTTGGAGTTACACTACAGATGTAACATCAAGATTTTTCATAGGATGCTACCAAAATAAAATTGGTGAGGTATGTGATAGTTTTTCAACCTTTCTAGTAACTGATCAATTTTAGTGATAAACAGAAGATGAAAGAGAAAGGAATTTATTGTGTTTACATTTTATTTAATAGGTTGTGACTTCTGTAGTATTTCACTTTCCATGTCCAGTCAATTTGGCATTGTGCTTTCAAGCACTGCTGGCCTGATAATAGAGAAAAATCTAATTTCAAATGAATTCATTAACTTCAGGGAAATGAAAATCTTGGCTTAAACTTAAATATTGCAAACTCCAAAAACTTGGCAGTGATCCTTTTATGTGTTCCAGACAATTACTGTTCCAAATGCACTAGGTTAAGTTCCTAATTTGTCATCAAACAGAAGAAAACTTGCAACACTTAGAAGTGAACTTTTGCCTGTTTTATCAACAAATGCATCAGTAGAGGAACAGCTTCTGAAGACACCAGTTTGAGTAACAAGACTTTGAATGAACATAACTCAAATACCCCTAATTTACTATAGGGAACTGCCTGCGAGTAAAGACAAATTGTTTAAACCTTATTTTTTTTTTCTATTATAAATCTGATATTTGGGGCATATCAAGGATGCTCACCATGTTGGACATATACATGTGGAAACAGCACATTTTATCACCCCAGAGCCAGGCAGACCTGTTGCAATTTGATTCCTCTATCTGAGCTGTTAGCTTTATTTACAAAATAGGAAAACAGTCAAGTACTGCAATCCTGAATTTTCACTTTGACCTGGTGTTTGTAGCAACTGCTGTGTGTGAGCCACTGAAGTTTTGGTGTTATTGCCACCTTCTTTACAGGCTGCAAAGTCTTTCTAAAGGATGTGGCTAAATCACTGCTTTTTTCCTAGTCCATCAGGTCATGAGTGTGTGTGACACTCAAGATCACTAGTGGATCTTGAATACTGAGTACTCAACAAAACAGAGTCTGCACTGTTTCCATCCTCAGCACAACCCACACAAGGGAAAATGTTTGCCTTCCTCTCTCCCCAGTTTCTACAGAAATCCTTGTTCCCTTTACTGATTTCCATAACCACAGAACAAGTTTGTAGATCAATGTGTTTTTAAGCTTTGAACTTTCTGAATCATGGTTTCAGCACAAATTCTCCGTAACTCGGATTTGTAGCATATAAAATACAGTTTGTTAACTAATCCTTTGCCTTAAGAGATGTTAGATATGGCCTTAGGGTTTTTGGAAGACATGAAGCCAGACATAACTAGACCCTAACATAATGTATATTAGTCTAAGAACACTGGATGAATTAATAAGCTAAATGCCTAGGAAGCATAAAATTCACATCCATGTTAAATAGGAACATTCTTAATATTATACTCGGGGAATGACTTCAAGGTAGAAGTTTTCATTCTTACAAACGTTTATTTTCCTTCAAATTTATTGTGTTTTTCTGTAATGATGTGAAAAGTCTTCATTTCCCTTTTCCCCAATGGTGAGGTTCAAAAAGCCAGATCTTAACCAGAAACTAATCTTCATCTCTTCAATGTCTTGTATGTTGATTTAGTTTCATATGTATTTATATTAGTTTTCCTCAGGGATTTATACAACAAGATATATGTGTATATATATATATATATATATATATTTTTTTTTTTCCTACACAGATATATACAAGCTTTTTATCCTCATCTTACCACTTGACAATACAACTTTAAGTATGTTTTACACAGCTGTTCCTTGGTCAAGGTCATTTGCAAGAGCAAGTCGGTTTCTGAAGAAATCTTGTTTGGTGGGTGAAGGATCCATTGAGAGATTCTCATTAGTTTTTTCCCTGTATTCTGATCCACTGGACCTAAAATCTCAGCACACAGATAAAGTACAGGTTGATTTGGTTTTAATTGTTTTCAAATATTTTATCTATCCCAATTGTTTTGCATTTGTAAAACAGTTGCTTCCTAGATCTGGAATACTTTTTACACCCCTGAGTTTCATGACTTAGGATATGTGTATCTAAGATTTGCATTGAACATAAAGAGAGTATCTTTCTAATGCTTTATGGGGACAATTGTGACAACTGTATATGTCAGTGTAAGATACTGTGTAATAATATCATAATAGGGGAACAAAAGCTCAGAAAATTCAAGTAATCCTGTTTTTGATTCAGTGAAGTAACAACTCCACAAATTACCAAGGCCCTTAAATTAAAATGATGGGATTCATGGTTCTCAACCAAGGTTACCAAGAACCTTCACTGAATTTGGTATTACATTACAAACTCTTGCTTTTGCTTGTTTTCATTTTTAAATCAAAGATTTATTGAAGCCAACCACACATGTATGCTACATTTGGTAGAATGCAGAAATTCGTACAGTAGTCAGATTGCAGAGATACTATAATCTCAACCACCACAAAAGAGACCAAAGCCAATCAATAGTCAACAACTCAAATCAGTCCATTTGAGTCCCCAGTCGAGGGTGCATTCTTCCTTTATCTTGGGTAAGCCACTTGGGTAATCCATTCCAGCTCTGTACCTTCTCCAGTTTTCTCATGTCAGAAGTCCCTGGAGGGAGGAGGCTTTCTGGAAATAATCTCTGATAAGCTAAAATGGGGCCCTTTGGCTAGCTTGAACTCTAACCTAGAATGGTAAAACTAGTCCAGACACTCAGAACCAATATCAAAAAACCTCATGCAGGGTATATGAAAGTGATGTTAGACATGAAGTTCTTTGTCCAAAGTTCCTATACAACTGACCAAGTTCTCCATCTGCTGAGGCTGTCAGGTACACTTCCACTGTCCACCAAAGAAGGGTCCAGGGCCTCTGAGTCCTTGCACTATCATTGGTTTGCTACTGTTGAGTCCTCACTCTTGTAATTAGATAAGTTAATCATGACTATCATTTACTAAATTAATGGGCAGAATTCAAACATCTCTTTACATTATTCAAGGAAAGAAGTTGGATCCACAAAGACTAAAAACCCTAATGTCTGGAAAACCTAATGACTGACTAGGTATTTTCACTTTGCACCCTGATAATCAATATCACAGATGAAGCCATAGCCACCTGCCATGCTTTCTACTTCGGGTTTGTAAGGAGCACTTTTCCACTACATCCCAGTGCAGAGGAAAAACTATTCTCTCTCTCAACTCCAGTACATCCGGGTACTCATCAAGCAAGATCTCTGAGTGGGATGAGGTTCTCTTCCTTTTCAGGAACCCCCCCGAGTTCTCCCTTGAAAGAGCTTCCACATGGCCCACCCTAAAACTCCAGGCCTTCTCTCGTCTTTCACAGATTCCCCCTACCTCCAGTTCAAATCATCCCTGATTAGTGCAGTTGTACCCCAAATTTAGGAAGATGTATTTTTGACCATTTTATTCTCTCCCTATGTCTTCCAATATTCAGAAGACAAGGAATGCCTACAGTTTTGGGGGCAGGAAGTAGGGGGCAGGATTTGAATTGGGCTGCTATTTCTTCTTGTTCCCCACAGGACAATTTCTTATCAGAAAGTCATTAGTCAAAACTTGAAATCTTCGCCTGGTATTTCCCCTCTTGGCTACATCTGGTCTCTCCAAAACCCAATATGCCACACTTTGATGGTTCCAACATGCAACTGTTTAGTGTTTACCTGAAAATAGGAAAGCTTTGATGTCACCACCAGCCCCAAGGACCACAGAAATCTTCACCAGTTGCGTTCCCATTTCTGAAACAAATGCCAAAATCGCCCTGTCTAGTTTTCAAAGTCCACAAACTCAGCTTAATTTTTTTTAACTGCTCTTCTCACAAATTGTACCTTCCCTGTCTCCAGTGTCTGAATTTCTCTGCATTTCTTGATATTAATTAAACAGCTAAATTGCTCATCCTTTTCAAAATCCAGCATTCTACTATAGCCATGACTAAAAGCTCATTTTCATCCTTGTAAAGATCATTTTAACTGACCTCTTTATAATGCTTACGTGTATATAGCCACCCGGACTCTTCCAAAGGTGTGACTGTTAGGCTCTGAGGTAGTGCATACCTAAATTACTAGGAAATAACCTGTAGAATCAAGGAGAAAAAGCCAGCAGATCTGCTTTTATTACCTTTCTCTATGAAACAGAAATGGCGTTTGAGCTCCTGGAGCCATGGCGGCTGACTGCAGGGCATATCTGAGCAGACATTAAAGGAACAGGTAGGCAAACACTTGCTAGGGAAGGGCACAATGGCTGCCAGGACATACTGACACATAACCATCCAAGTATTTGATGTGAAGAGGATAAGACAACAGACCTGTTGCTAACTTTCCTTTCACTCAAGGGTGACAAAGAAAATAGCAAATTGAATAGGTCAGACAAGGTCTAGATTTGCTATCAATAAACTTGGAAAGCTTGTTTGGAGCTGGGGATGGGAGTAGTTGAATCCAGTGCTGCAAAAACCTCTGACTTAAGAAGGCTTGGTTCTCTGATCAGAAAGACTGTCTTCCTTGAAAGCTTTAGGAGACATGCATCTGTCTCAAGAAGTAAAGGGCAAGGAAACACACATCCTGTCAGCCAGTCAGCCAGCCCTGGTAATCAAAGCAACAGCCTTGTGTGGTTCCACCTTTATTTCCACTCAGACAACCCTTCAGATTTTAAATACAAAGGACAGCACCATTACCATGGAGGTAATCTGATGGATGCAGGAGGGACTGATCTATGAGACAGGACAAGAGGACTAAGGGAATCCACTGGCCATTTACAAGGAGAATCCCAAACAGCTGCAAGAGGACTGACAGCAATTAACCAACATGAGTTTGGAGAGCCCATAGCAAATGAGCATTTATTTAATGTATATTAGTTGAGTGCCTACTATGTGCTATGTATTACACCTCATATCAATAGTTAGGTTACCCTTACATTGATCTGTAAGCTCCTAATGGGCAGGAATTATTTCTCTTATATCTTTTGTGCTGGACAGACCTAGTATATTGAAGACCCTTAATTGAATGGTTGATTTCGGCTTATTGAGAAACATGTGTAATCAAGGTTAAGTAATCTAAAATGTTTACCCCTTCAACTATCCCCTTTAAAGTTATATAGGAAATGAAATGGAGAATGAGAAAGAACCCCAAACTGAGTAAGAGTGGGAGAGGGACTTGAAATGAGCTTTAAGGAGACAGAGAATAGGTGAGATCAAGTTATCAATGGATTCTTTAGCAGCCCTGCTTTCTATTACATGGTCTGTTGAACAGCTGAAGCTGGGCATATACAAAAACTGCTGGGAAGACACCAAAATAAGACAATTCACTGAGATGAAATGATTACATTCGGGGCCCTGTAGAAGTACTCTCTCTGTGTATGATTAAGAAAATAGATGGTGATGGGATTGGTGGAGGGAGGGTGATGATAAGGAAGGAGACACTCTGACGCGTGTAAATTTTAAAGCGCTAAAGAGGAAGTGGATGAGCAAGGAAGTAGAATTAATCACTTGGAAGCCATATTCTTTATCTTCTACTCCCCTGAAATTTGAGGATAAAAGAGAGTACCATCTACATGCCCTATTCCTAAGCTGTCTCACGTGATCCTCTTCCCCACTGCCACATCTGCCATCGACAATACTCGTTAAGTGGTGCAAGGTGTATATATTAAGGTGACATGTAATTTGCCCCATACTTCACAATTATCTAGGTTTAAGTCTTTGACAGCCTCTGTATAGATCTTTCTAGAAAGGGACAGTTTGTCTTCCATCCTGCTTAAAGGCAGGGGAATAAGTTCCAGTCTAGCATCAGCCTACCATAGTAAGTCTGTTCCCTCTAAGAATACTCATTTAAAATGTTTAAAATCATTTAACATTTCCAAACTTTAAGATATGTAGCCTTTATTCTGATCAATTCTGGGTACCCTTCAGGGACATGTGACCTTGTATCTCCCCAGCACAAATGTGCCTGAGATGGAAACAATCAGAAGGTCATTCTTTTCCCCAAATATTGTGGGCATTTTTCAGGATTTTTTTAATGATGTCAACTTGACTCTCCCTTTTGAATCCTTGTGGGTATGAGCCTTCGGCCCTCCCAGCCTCAGAGGGAAGAGAACCCTTTCTCAGGTTTTCTGTTGCATCTGGCTCCATGCCTAGCTTCATCCCGAAGCAGCATTCTGGGTGTGTGGGGCCACCAGCCAAACAAGCCCCTATGGAACAAAAAGTGTATCAGTGTAGACAGGAATGAGCCTCCAGAGGGCTGTGGGGGAGGAAGGCAGTGAGCCCCAGACATGACACAAGTGGCTTTGCTGGCACTGGCCCATGTGAACCTGTGAGGCCAGGCTCTGCAATGGTTCCAGTACTCAGGATTGGCCACTTCTTAAATTCCCAGGGCTTGCTGCCAGCCTGACCTCCTGACATGCAAGAGGAGAATGGGCTGAATGTCTCTTCTGGTTCCTTCCTATGCCTGTCCACAGGCCCGACTTCAGAGTGCAAGTTCCTGTGTAATGGCTGGGACTATGTCTTTCATGATTCCTATACAAGTGTCTTGCATAGTGCATGCATATAAGATTGAATGCTTAATTGATGAGAAGAATGGTGTGTTCTCATCTGAGTTAAAAGCCACTGCCCTTCCTGTGCTACACTGGGGCCTCCCTGACCTTCCTCTCTACTTTATAATGGAGCAGACTTTCCATCGTACTCACATGAAAACACTCAGAAAATGCTACTTAAGCTGCCTCTTCAACCCATGCAAAGTCTCAAGAGTGCCCACTGCAGCACCCCAAGCACCTGATGGTACTGATGACCCTAGGCCAGATCTAAAAAGCCAGGAAAGCCTGCCAGATGGTCATCTGTGTGGCTCCACCTTTACTTCCACTCAGACAACACTTCAGATTTTAAAAGGGACAGCACCAGTATTGGTGGCAGCAATGTGATTGATGCAGGAGGGACTGATCTATAAGAAAGAACAAGACGACTAAGGGAATCCCAAACAGCCCCAAGAGGACTGATAGCAACTAACCAACATGAACTTGGAGAGCCCATAGCAAGTCCTCTACATTATACCAAGGTCTGTGGGGAGTTACAAAAAGATAAAACCTGGTCTTCTACATGCTAGGGCTTTAAAACTGTTAAGTCCCAAAGCCTCATTAATTTCTTGTTTCAGATGATAAAAAGATGTGATTACCCAGATTGAACTACAACAAAGACAAACTACGGATAAAGTAAATCCCCACACTAGAAAGGACGCTGGTGATTTCTTAAACAATCTCCCATTTGGTGCAGGGATCACTTTCATAGCATCCCTGACCAGAGACCTCTCATGAACCCATTTCCTCATGACGTAGCCAGCTCCAGTTCCAGGAAGATGCATTTTTAGGAAATTCTTCCTCTTAGCCACTGCTCCTAGTTCTGCCCTCTGAATCCAGAGAGGACAAATATACTCCCTCTGCCTCATGTCACTGGCAAAACATTTTCTTACATCTCTGACAAATAGCAATTTGTAAAGGGACCAGTGGTGGATCTATTGCTCATTGCTTTCCAACAGACAGCACCCAGTTATTATAAATGACAGTGGGCAAAAAGTGGCTGTTTTGGGAATACTTTGGTTAAAAAAAAAAAAAAAAAAGGCTCAAGTTGTACCCTTAGGATTTTGGAGTCCTTAGAAGGATTCAGGAGTCTGGCTGGACACGGTGGCTCACACCTGTAATCCCAACACTTTAGGAGGCCAAGGCAGGTGAATCACTTGAGGTCAGGAGTTCAAGACCACCCTGGCCAACATGGTAAAATCCCATCTCTGCAAAAAATACAAAAACAAAACAAAACAAAAGTAGCCAGGAGTGGTGGCAGGTGCCTGTAATCCCAGCTACTCAGGAGGCTGGGGCAGGAGACTAGCCTGAACCCAGGAGGCAGAGGCCGCAGTGAGCTGCGGTTGTGCCATTGCACTCCAGCCTGGGCAGCAGAGCAAGACTCCATCTCAAGAAGGATTCAAGAGTCTAAATCCCAAAGGTGGACTGGAGACGTATCTGTTTCCAGGTTCTCCCACCCCTGTAAACTTGACAGATGTTGGCGCTGGGTCAAGTTAGATCTATGATTCTAGAAAGAGAAATTCAATTCTTAACCCTTCAAACCCTGAGTAAGGTGGGTTGAGGATCCAGCAACGGCATGCAAGCACGCACTGGGTTCCTCGGCAAAACTGAGAGGGAATGCTGGGCTCTGGCTAAGTGTAGACCTGTTGCTCTTTCTTCCTCTTCCCCCTTCTCCAGTAACAACAGGTACCACTAATCTTAGTACCACCCTCCCCACAGGAGAACAATTACAATTAGACAAACCAGCAAAAACAAAGTCCTCACTCCGGGGCTGCCCCCAATTCCTCCATTAAGACCACAATCTAAATCCACCAGTGACCTCAACCTTCAAGGAAAAGGTGATTTCCCTGTGCTTCCTCACTCAGCAGCAGCTCTCCAAAGGCAGCAATAATGCCTCTGTTTAACTTTCCCACCCACTAAAATATGAAGACTTGTTATTTAAAACTGACTGCAAGAGCATCCTCCACCAAGAGTAACTAAGCAGCAGGGAAAATCTTTCTAGGGGAGAGGGAAGGAGGTCTGAGCCAGTGGAGACTGAAACAGCAGTCTCTCAGGCAGGCAGTGGCTGGACTGACAAATCCCTCTATGGTCAAATCCTAATGCTCACCCATCTCTTCCTTATATTTTATGCTGGGCTTTGGCCACTGCCTCCCAGATTGTAAGACAGTGCTGACCAAAATGCTTGGTGGGTGATGTTTTATACAACAATGATGACTTAGAATCTCAGAAGGACCACAGGAGGAAAATGCCTTGTTTTTCCTCCTAAGGAATACGGAAACTACATTAAAGTGATTTCTAACTAGGGCCACGCCAAATCCACTCATTCAGGGAAAGCACTAACAGAAGTCCCAATAAACATGAATCAGCACCCAGGATGACAATAAGTCCCTAAATGCAGAAGTGCTGAGATCCCATAGAAAACTTTCCACCGATGGGGAGATCTGATGGAGCACCCATGACACCCAGCCCCAGCAGTGGATCCCACTCCTCCCAGTCTATAGGGGCTTGTCACCAGCTCGTTTCTCAAGGGAACCACCTCTGCCCACTCCTCTTGGGACACGCGACTTTGGGAACAAGGAAGGAGGGATAAAAGAAGAGGCAGGGCAGAGAGCTGAGTTTGCTTCTACTCTGGGAGATTAAAATGAGAAACAGCTTCACCCCGCAGGAATCATGGCTACTGGGTACAGGCATTGTACTTGAAGCAGTTGTGTGAGACCAGGCTACTTGATACTTATCATTGTTAAAACCTCAAGATTTAGCCCAAAGGGAAATGAGTTACAATGCTGTCTTGTCTAAGGGCTACTCACTTCTTTTTAAAGAGCTTGCGGAAGGAGCTGCGAAAGCCCCCTTTCTGGTCTTGCCTGGGATTTTGATCGCTGAAAGATGTTTGTTCACTTTCTCTTTCTTCTTTGGGACAGAATCTGGTAGTATCTTCTAAATGCATCTCCTGGAAACAAAAAAAAGAGGTTTTTTTTTCACTCCTTTCCAACGTTATTATGGATCCTGACTATGGGCAACTTTGCAATGTTGTTACTTTCCTCTTCCACGCCAAAAGACTACCAGTGGGCACCCAATCCCAACTAAAGCAAACCCTAGGCTAATGAAGAAGCCAGTAGGTGAAGAGAGGATAATTTTCTGCTGAGTATAGTATCTCCTACGTATCAAGGCAAATAGTCTAGTGTAACACAACAATAATTAAGGGAAATAAATTTAGCTAATGTTTAAAAAGTGAATAAATTAAATTCTCATTTTGGCACCAACACTGGTGCTGGAAAACCAGCAGCAGTCCCCTCGTATCTCCAGGTGTTTCTCTTTCTACAAAATAAGGATGTTCCTTACTTGTAATGCTAGTTTTAAAGTCATGTTCCTAACTCTCCATTTCAGACATAAACGAAGGAAGGCATTTTTGAGAAGGCAGATCTGTTTAGAAGTAAATGTTAACTAATATTTCCAACCTGCAAATACACCTGTAATAGTTTTTTCAATTCTTAACCCATGCTATTTGGAGTATAAAGTAAAATAAGTTAAAAATAAGGCTGTATCTTTTGTGAACTCTCTAGCTTCTTTTTAAATGTGAGATGTGCTAAGCAGAAGTGCATGTATATTTATATGCATACAAGTCCTATATGCACTTATATACATGTTTCTATTCCATATGAACGAAGTGTTTACCTTGAGGTGACTGTAATTTAAAAGCAACCTAAAAATAGCTGCTGAATTTTGAAAAACCTTTAGAGAAGCCAAGAAGTCAAAGCAAAAACCACAACAATGATGCCCTGAAAGTTTCATGATTAGATGGGTGACTGCTTGCTGACAGAGAAACAAAGTGTGAGGATGGATTTTTTTTTTTCCAGGAAACATATGGGTCTGACTTTGAGAACTGGGGATCGCAGATACAGAAACTGAGATTCTACTAAGATTCCTAACTAGACCATGGAGATCGACATGCAGCGTTTCTTAAAGTATTGTCCTGTGACTACAGGATCAGCTCGGGCCTTTACTTAAAGTGTAACTTCCTGAGTCCCACCCCAGACTTTCTGAATCAGAATCTCTGCAGTTAGACCTAGTTAATCCTTATGCACACTTAGATTTGAAAACAAATGATTTTTGGGAGGGGTCCTCAACTCCCAGTACCAGCCTGTGACCTCTTAGGAACTGGGCCACACAGCAGGAGGTGAGTAGTGGGGTGGGCGAGCCAGCGAAGCTTCATCTGTACTTACAGCCGCTCCCCATTGCCTGCATTACTGCTTGAGCTCCACCTTCTGTCAGATGGGCAGAGGCATCAGATTTTCACAGGTGCACAAACCCTATTGTGAAATGCACATGCAAGGGATCTAGGCTGCACACTCCTTAGGAGAATCTAATGCCTGATGATCTGAGGTGGAGCTGAGGCAGTGATGCTAATGTTGGCGAGTGGCTGCAAATACAGATTAACATTAGCAGAGAGGTTTGACTGCACAGAGACCATAATGAATCAATTGCTTGCAGACTCATATCAAAACCCTATCAGCGAATGGCAAGTGACAATTAAGTTGCATCTGGTGGCAGGCTTTATAGTGGCAAGTGAGTTGATGTACTTCGGTGGTGCAGCTACATCTGGTGGCCTTAAAAGTAGTTTTGAGACCATTTCAAATCTCCCTATGTTCTGGACTAACGTCAAGGAAGAATATCCTAAGATTGCCACAAAGCACTGAAAAACCTGCTTCCATTTCCAACATCCTATCTTTGCGAAATGGGGTTTTCTGTAGTGACAGCAACCGAAATGAGATTCCAGAGTACACTGGACATAAGCGAGACACTTTGGGTGTCACTATCTCCCATCATCCCCAGATGGGACCATCAAGTTGCAGGAAAACCAAGTCAGGGTTCCCACTGATCCTACATTATTGTGCGTTGTCTAATTATTTCATTATATATTAGAAAGTAATAATAATAAAGTACACAATAAATGTAATGCACTCAAATCATCCCAAAACCACCTCCCCAACCCCAGCCTGTGGAAAAATTATCTTCTCCAAAGCTGGTCCCTGGTGCTGAAAAGGTTGGGGACAACTGACTTAAGGCATGCTTCTGCCCACCTACACTTAATGTTTATATGAATCACCTGGGAATGATCCCAAATTCTGATTCAGTAGGTCTGGGGTGCAAATCCTGCATTTATAACACGTTCCAGGCAATGCATTTACTACTGCCCCCAAGGACCACATTTTGAGAAACGGGCTTTTAGAGATCATTTAGTGACTAAATCTATTAATGATTTAAGGAAAATCTTTCTGTGAAATCATGATCTCAATAGAATTTCATACGTTAAGAAGCCTACTCAAAAACTGTATCTTATTTGGCCTGATCCTCACAGCAACCCTGTGAGGCAGACTGTCTTTATTTTGAGACAACTGGAGGCACAGAGAAGCCAACTGACTTGTCCAAAAGCACAGTTACTGGGCAGCAGAGCCAGGACTAAAACCTAGAGGTCCTGACAGAGACAGAACACTAAACACTAGGCTTTAAGTGGCTCTTCTGGGCAGGGTGAAAGATATACAGAGCACTTAAAGGGATGAAACACTAGGAGTTTTGCAACTCTCAAAAGCAGAGTTGACACCTTTAAGGACAGAGCTTTTGGGGGTTTATCTTTTGCAACTAAAACCCCATTGTGCCGCCACCGCCAACACAAACAGGCAGATATACAGACATGCACACATGCACACACATGTCCATGCATACATGTATACCCACATGGCCTCTGCCCACCTGCACTCTGCATGCCACCTCTCTCTAGGATTCCAAACAACTAGGGCCTTTTAAGTTTTGGAAAGAAAAATTGTGTCCAAAACCAGAAATAAGTAATGGGAACTTGGTGTGCTTGAAAATTTTAATGATACTGCTAGAGAAAACGCCTTTCTTAACTGACTTCCATTTGACGTTTCCTTGGCACCTCATCCTGAACTGACTTGACTCATGTCTTACTCTGTTAGGAGATGAAACCTGCTGTCCAGTATGTGCGATTAACCGTTCCTAATACATTGTTCGTTGTTATTTGGTATGTCTGGTAAACAGCCACAAATATATGACTCATTGTTTGCTTCTTGGATATATATTCATTATTTCTGATTAATCATTTTTACCTTGCAATTGCTGAACCCCAAATTTTTCACACATCAACTAGAAAAGGACATTTTTATTACATATGAAATAAAAGCGCTTTACAGTACAAACTATACTAATTAGAAGGTTTTATATGTAAACCTCTGCTCATCCCAAGTCACACCCAATTGGCACTACAATTTCCATCCTACTTCCTTTTCTATAAACTTCTAAGCTTGACACATGTCTAAGATTGATTTCTCCAAGAAATTCTGCCTAAGCAAATTTTACAAAGCTTGGAGTTGAAAATCAGAGCTAGGGAAAATCTAACAACTCCAGGAAACCTCAGCAACGTTAGCTGAGCACACTATGAGGTATTTTTGTCCTCTGCAGGGACCAGACACAGACTCTGACTGCTGTAGTGCAGGTGGGCAGCAACCTCCTTGGCTCTTCCTGTTCTGCTGGCCTAATTTCCACCACTCTGACCTGGCACGGTATGCCAGAGAAAAGGCATCGCCCTGCTTCTTTTATGCTTCCCTGCCTCACTGTTCCCCTAGCCAACTTCTAGGCAGCTTTTACAATCTAATTCAGACATTCAACTTATCTAGGAGGCCTTCTCTGACCACCATGACCCCAAAGGTTTTAAATATCCCTCCCATGTGTTCCCACAGTTTATGACATAATTTTGTGTTTCTGTGTCTCCTTCCTGTACTAAGCCAGTGGTCCTGAAGGATAGAGACTTGTTTGTTTCAGCAATTAGCACAGAGCCTGGTACACGACAACCATTCAGTGTTTGCTGAAAAACTAATGAATGAAAAAAGTCAGTGATCATGAATCTGTTCCCATTAGAAAATGAGAATAGTTGGAACGGAAGGGTGGTCGCACAGGTCAGAGCTATCATGTTACCTACTCTCTGCTTAAATAGATCAGAGCAATTATTTGCTCAGAAACTATCAGCACTTCATGGGTAAGTATTTAAAGACCTCTTTAAATGACTTCCAGGCTTGCAGACATCACAGCGAAACATCAAAATATCAAACACCTGCAGGCAGCCTGCAGGCAGTAGGGGTGGCCATCGGAATACCTCAACATTCACTGAGGCCAAAGGTGTTTCTATTTTGGGATGTCCCTGTCCCAGTGGACTTTGCAAATTAATATGACACTCTTTTCCAGTCAAAAGGAAAAGCAAGCAGAAATACAGTTGGCTTTGCAGCGCACTGCTCAGCGACTCGACTCTGAGCTAGGGCAACTTGCCTCCCCTCTAGCTACAAGCAACACACTGGCCCGGGATCTGCGTGCAGTGCTCTGAAAAAAAGCGCAACTCTTCACCTAAGCAGGAAGAGTCCCCGTAACGCCCTAAGTGTGTGTGTGATAAATCAAAGACAAAGAATCGCGGGATTCTCTGCTATCTCTGCCGTCCCTCGTATACCATACGAGGCATGCTCTTTGGGTCCTGGTACTGGAGAACACGCGCGGCCACTTCCCTTCCAGGGCCACCGAGGCAGCCTACAGCTCGCGGGGTGCAGGGCTCCCCAGGCTCCCCCTCCGCCTCCGCCCCCCGAGCGCGCTCCCGAGCCCCTAGCCTGGCCCGGCCCCCCATCCCTGCACACTAGGAGAACTCGGGCTGCTTCCTGCAGATCTAGGCCTGGGGCCGCCGACGCTGTGGGTTTCGGTTCGGTGTTACTTTACCCTCCTTACTTCCAAATAGGTCTGTTTTTCGCTTTGGGACCTCTGTTGGGGGAAGAAAGTCCGGGGCGCGCCGCGGGCGGCGACAGCTGCGGCGGCCGGGCCGTGAGGCTGTGCGGCGCGCTCGGCCTTGATGGGCGCGCGGCCGCCGCTGCTGCTGCGCGTGCTGTAGAGGCGCGGGGCCACGCCGTCGGCGGGCGGCGCGCGCGGGAACTCCTTGAGCGAGCGGCTCAGCGGCTTGGCCTTGCCGTGCGCCTGCGCCTGCGCCTGCGCCGCCGCCTCCAGCTTGTAGGCGCCGCTGCTGCCCGCCGGCGACGTGGCGCTCTTGGGTAGCGGCTGCAGCGGGTGCTCCGGCCGCTCGGCCTCCATGGCGAAACTGACGGGCCGCAGGAAGCAGATGTCCAGGCTGGACTCAGAGGAGGCGGGCGAGCAGTTCTCGAAGAGGGCCGGGGCCTGGAACGGCTCCTCGTCGTAGGGCGCAGGCAGCGCGAAGATCTCGCCGCCGTACTCGAACTCCTCGTAGGCGGCGGGCACGAAGCTGCGGGCATCGGGCAGGAGCTCGGCCGGGGCGCGCAGGGAGCGCTCCACGTTGCCCAGCGGCTCGGCCGGAGAGGGGTCGAAGTCCATCTCCGGGATGGCCTGCAGCGGCCCGGCCAAAGCCTTCACGTCCTGCTCGGCCGCGCAGAACTGCGTGGGCGCCAGGAGGCTCTCGGGCCGCTCGTGCTTCCTGCCCTCCAGCTCCCAGTCACTGGGCTTCCCGGGCTGCATGCTCTCCATCAGGCTTTGCTGCTGTTGGCTTTTCTTCACTGGGGGCATCAGATGTCTTTAGGAGGGAAACAGAGTACAAAAGAGGTGTGCTTACAGCCAGTGAGTTCCGGCTTCTCGCCTGCCCGCGCCCCTCCTGGCCGCCACCTCCCGAGCTTCACAAACTTCCACTCAGGCGCTTCCACGAACCCCAGCCCCCAGGCGCAGAGTGGAAATGGTAGTCTGTCAAGCGGAGGCCCGAAGGCATTGTCTGAGCTTCCGGGAGATGGCCGGCGGGTCAGGGATGGCCATCATCCCACGTGGAATCCCAGGCCCTTCCTCACCACCTGCGGTGCTCCAAGGCACCTTCAAGCGCTCTCTCCCTTGCTTGCCCTAGCAAAGTCATACGAGATAATGGAGACTCAACTCTTGTTCGACTGGTGGATCTTCACACTCAAAAAACAAATTACGTTCCTAAAGTAAACGTAGGGTGATCTTGATAACTATTGAATCTGGATGATGGCATGTGGGGTTCACTGTATTCTATGTAGATTTGAAATTTTCGTAATAAAATTTTAAAAGTATTCCTTGTCGCTATAACACATGCTGTATAATTCAGCTCAAACTTCCTCCCACAAAGAATTACCAATATGTAAAACTGTCACTCTGGATATGCCCAATTTCATGAAGGGATTTTGGTTTTTGGCGTCATGGGTAATGGATAATTTACACAGTTTACAAACTAGGACAGGGTACCATCAAATGAGATGTCCAGTTGTGCTGGACTTGACAGATGTAAATTGACACTGACCAGAAGTAGTTACTCTGCTAGTTTATATATTCATATTTTAATTCTACCATAAAAGTGCACAAAGAGTTTGGGAGGCTGAGGCAGACGGATCACCATAGGTCAGGAGCTTGAGACCAGTTTGGCCAACATGGTAAAATTCTGTCTCTACTAAAACTACAAAAATGAGGCGGGCATGGTGGCATGCACCTGTAATCCCAGCTAGTCGGGAGGCTGAGGCAGGAGAATCCATTGAATCTGGGAGGTGGAAGTTGCAATAAGCTGAGATCATGCCATTGTACTTCCATCTCAAAAAACAAAAAAACAAACAAACAAAACCAGAATGCTAAAACCAATATTTCACTCTGGTGGTCTTGCAAATTAGGTCTCACATTAACATGTGAAAGAAATAGTGAAAATATTGACCTCATCTGAATTCTCTTTTAACTTGGAAGAAAAATTGGGGGTTTTATTTTCCACACAAAGTGCAGTGACAGCCTTACTATTCAATTGGTCTAATCTCTAGAGGTTTCATATTTTGGCTCTACTTGTTGCATTTCAAAGAAGATGAAGTTTTGTAACTGCCTCAAGAGTTGAAGTGATCCATGAAGTAAATATCTACTTTCTGCCTCTCTTCCCACTTTCCACACCTGTCCCTCAACATTAGTGCATTCCTCTGAGACCTAAGCATCTGATTGGCTGCTTGGCTGGCACAAAGAGGCCTGATGGGGAAAGGGACAGAGGAATCTAGGCTGCCCGGCTGACCCACACAAACTGGCTGGGTCCCAAAGGCATTGGCATTGACCTGCCCACAGCAACAGGTGCTTACGTGACGGCAGGGCCAGAACTGGGAGCAGAAGGGTAGGGTTGCAGCATCTCCTCTGAATGGATCCCAGTGTCACGGACAGCCTCAGGACCTGCAGTGGGGGAAGCATCTTGCCCAGTATTGGCACACTGGGAAGCCAGCCCTTTGTACAGCTTCGCCATGGATGACCTAACAGAATGGAAATAACAGTTCTCAGGTTGTACAGTGGCAAAGTGGCTCTCTGAACACATAGATTATGCCAAAAAAGAGAGATGTCTCGGATGAAGTTTGCTGTGAAGGTCTCTATCTCCAGGGCCTTTGCAAACTAAGTTGCTTACTTAATAGGGTGCAAGCTAGCAGAAGTAGGGATGCTGATTCACAGGCTGGAAAGAGCTTGGGGGAAGGGCTGGGGTTGTGGAGAGACACATTCCATCACAGTAGCCCTGGCTTGGGAGATAGCATCTTTTTCTGGTCTGAAGCTTCCACAGAAATGATTCTGTTTTCCTCCACAGGAGTTGGGATGAAATTGAAGGAAATCCAGGTCATTAGGAAGCTGTGCTGTGGGTTGCTTCTGTTCCCTCCAAAGCTCAGATTCTCCCTAATCAACCTTCCTATTGCTCCCTAATATAAAACCTAACCAAAATTCCCCTCCCTTATTTGCTTTATTTTTATCCATATCACATATCACCATCTTATTTACTTGCTGACTGTCCAACTCTAAAAAGGAAGCTCCATGTGGCAAAGATTTGGTTGGGGCCATTTTCTTCCTTTCAGTATATTCAGTGCATGGAACAGGGCGTGGAACAGTGCCTGACATAATATAGGTGCTCAATAAATATTTGTTGAATTAATAAAGGGAGCCATGTTGCAGACTTTTAGCTGAAATTTTGACCAGGTAAGTTTAGAGCAGTGAACTATTTTCAAGGTGGTTAGCAACATGGGACAAGAGGGGGTCTATGTAAGCAGTAGAGTGAAATGTTTTTTTTGTTAAAGTAATTTCCCCTGGGTGGTCAGTGTCTTCCTCCTATAGTCAGCCTGACCAGCTCTTTCTCTCCCCTTTTCTCTTCTCTTCTACCACCCATCACTGCATTTCAACTACTTAACACACAACGTGGTTACTTGTGAAAGACACCCACAGTAACTGGTGTATATCTCTACTCTCAGAAGTCTTTAACCCTTTACACCATCAGAACCTTACTTCTTGAGCTTTTTCCGTTTCTGAATAAGCAAATCTTCATTGCATTGAAACAGCAGGGTGTAGTGTGAGATAAATACTCGGAGGCGCTGGACACACACCAGGAGTAGATAATAGTCAGGGTGCTCCTGCTCTGTGAACTTCAGGACATTCTGGATGGAGGGAAAAAGGAAGCAGCATTGCATAATTAGCATGAAAATTTGTTTTGTCTCTTCTGCACCTCACCTTGATCTGTTGTGAGAATTTGATAGCCGTTTAATCAAAACAACTTACAATACACATGACCCATCTAATTATATGCTGAAAGGTCAAACTGGCTGCTCTCTATCACACCAAGGGAAAAATAAGTCACTATCGTTCCTGTTTGAGTTGAACATGAACATTATTTCATTTGAAAAGTTAGAAGCATCTCCTAATTAGACCTCTGAAGTAGTAGAGGCATTCTAACAATTACTGTCTATAAGCAGTGCCTTAACTCAAAAGAGCCAGACCAATGTTAAGAGCATCAGGCATCAAGGCAGGTGAGGGAACAGGATGTTTATGATCAACCTGGTGGCCCCTCCTGTTATATTCCCTGCTGTGCTGTAGCAGAACATGAGTGCGATTTGGATTTGGGAAAGCTAAAATGTATCGAGTACTTCCTATTGCCAGGTAGTAAGTCCTTTACGTATATTATCTCATTTAATTTTTACTGCAACCTACTTACATCGGTACTATTATTACTCCATTGAACAAATAAGGAAATCGAGGTATGAAGAAGTTAAATGCTCTTCATCAGGTCACACCTGTAGTAAATAATGGAAGCAAGATTTGAACTCAACTCAGAGAGTAGAACCAGGGCTTGTTCGCCATATTCTGCGATTTGCAAAACCTGAGTTTCAGTCCTAGGTTTTTTTTTTTTACCTACTAGGTGTGTTAACTTGGGTAAATTCTTAATTTATTTGGCCCTGCATTTTCTCTTGTAAAATATAACGACAATAGTACCTACTTCATGGGATTGTTGTAAGAATTAAATAAGATCATTATTGTGAGAAAATGTTTTTAAGAGCTAAAGCTATACACAAGTGAAAGTCTTTTCAGGCCACGGGTGCTGGCTCACACCTGCAATCCAAGCACTCTGGGAGGCCAAGGCGGGAGGATCACTTGAGCCCAAGAGCTCAAGACCAGCCTGGGCAACACAGGTAAACTCTGTCTCTACAAAAAATACAAAAATAAGCTAGGCATGGTGGTATGCACCTAAGTCTCAGCTACGCAGGAGGCTGAGGTGGGAGCATTGCTTGAGCTGGGGAGGTTGACGCAGCAGTGAGCTATAATCATACCACTGCACTCCAGCCTGGGCAACAGAGCCAGACCCTATCTCAAAAAATATATATATATATCTTTTCAATATTGGTGCTTTGATACTGAACTACTGGACTACTTCTACCTGAGATTAATCCCAAGCATTTTAAGATGCTTTCATTGAATTAAGAAGATCAGTCAGCAGTTAAACCAGAACAGGTGGGTAGTGGAAAGAAAAGAGTCTGGTGAGAAGTTAGTGAGCCTGTCTTTCAAGTCTGCTTCCTCCAGGATATCACAAGCCCTACAGGAAAATGGTGTGAAGACATCAGCTCATCATCTTCATGCCTCTTTGATGACATAAAGCTTGAGCATGGTATAGCAGAACCCTGGACCCATGCCAAAAGAAAGTAGGATAGCAATAAAGTGGGCAGGTTAGAGATATTTAGATGTCGGGGGTGGCGTTTAGATGGCTGTAAAACCAAAGTGGAAAGAACTGGATGAGGTGCTTAGAATCTAGCAGGGGTGGTTACAGAAAGATCCTGCATCAGCTGAGGTGGAAATTGCTGGTAAGTAAAAATAGAACTTCAGAGGTAAGCATCATGAGCTGAAAATTTTTAGAAATAAAGATTTTCAGCTGGTCACAGTGGCTCACACCTGTAATCTCAGCACGTTTGGAGGCCAAGGTGGGTGGATCACTTGAGGTCAGGAGTTCAAGACCAACCTGACCAACATTGTGAAACCCCATCTCTACTAAAAATACAAAAATTAACTGGACGTGGTGGTGGACGCCTGTAGTCCCAGCTACTTGGGAGTCTGAGGCAGGAGAATCGCTTGAACCCGGGAAGCAGAGGTTGCAGGGAGCCAAGATCTTGCCACTATACTCCAGCCTGGGTGACAGATCGAGACTCCATCTCAAAAAAAAAAAAAAAAAAAAAAAAAAAAATTTAGCTCATACCACAGGGCATTATGGGCTATGGGGTAATCATAGCAATCTAGGTAAACACTTTTTAGAAATACTAACGATTCTTGAGGCGTTACAGTCTTTCTCAGTTGGGAGCCAAAGACAATCATTATTTAGCATGAAAATCAGTTCAGTGGCTTTCCCACCCACGCCTACCTGCAGATGTATCAGGTATTCAGGGATGCGCTGGACTATGTGGAAAAACAACGTGTAGATGTCAGATTTAATCTCTTCATCACCCTGAGTGAAAGAAAGGTCAGGTCACTCTTCAGTGTTCCTCTAGCTGTGGCAGCAGAACCTCTGAGTTGGTCCCGCCAGAGTAGGAAGGGTTTCCTCCCACAGCATTTTCTTCCTGGAGATTGTCATAGAGCACTGATCTCTCATGGGAGAGGCCACACGTTCAGGGACACGCCTTAGGGGATAACTCTTCTCCCGAAGGGAGCATTTCATATACTTCTTCTGAATCCACCCAAATCTCCAAACTACCCTCTCCTTCCTCTCATCTTAGCGCAGTTCCAGACAGAAGTGAGTACTCAATAAACCATATCTGAGTTGAATGAATTCATTAAGGCTCTCCACCAAGTCATCATGACAATGGTGTAGTAATAGGCTTGAAGGGAGACTTGGAGCCTCAGGAGAGTGGAAAAGGGAGTGTGTGTGATTCGAAACTGGTGAGCTGGCCTGGCCGCAGAAAACACGCTGCACTTTCTGCACGTCCCTTCCTTCTCCTTCTCTTCTTTCCCAGATACTAGCTGAAAGCTAATATGTGGTAGGCATTATACTGGGTTGGGAGTAGTGGGAGGTTGAAGTGGACACTTAATAAGACAGAGAGCCTCTCATCTCTTGTGAAATTTGATTAATTCTTAGTGTTGGGGCTTCTGACACTGTTTTATCCTATTGATCTGAAATAACTAAGTTGTTACACATGTTTATGGGCTTACTGAGCACCTAATGTATCACTGCAGTAGCAATACTTCGAGCAACATGACTAAGCCACCTTACGATCTTATAAACTGACAAAGGACGAGAAGTTTAATATTCAGAGTCACATCTTCTGAGACTGAAAAAACCCCACCACATACAGCATGTAAACTGCAGCCTGGAGATCTCTAGATAGAACGCCCGTTTCGTTTGCCTGTGATTCCAGTGGAATGGAAGAGAGGGTCAGGAAGGCAGGGAGAGGACCGACACAATGCCACTGATCCGTGATGAGTTCCCCTAATGCCAGGTAGCAGTGTCAGTGGCTCTGTTCAGGCCATTCCCCAGCCTAGAAAGCACGGTGCATGTGCCGTATTGACTGCGTGGATGAACAACATCATATGGATGCCATGTGCAGACGAAGGATAGCAGATACATGGTGTTAACTCACCTCTTTCAGGACTACAACGTGAACCAATGAGATGCACTCAGGCAGGTCCCTCAGGTAGGCAACATAATAATCCAAGAAATTATTCTTTAAAACAAACACATAAAAAGAAAGAAACAAGAAAGTTACTCCAGCTCTCTCCTGATTTAAATATTTAAAAATAATAAAAAGAAATAAACAAAAAAACACAAAAATACATGGTAAGAACCTGAAAACAGGATCAATAATATTTTTATAGAGTTATATATGTAAAACAAAAAAGTATGTTGCAGAGATTATCTTATTCATTTAATTGTTCTTTATATATTTTGGGGCTTTAAAAAAAACTTTTTGGTTTTACGGTAAACATCCCTACTGCTTAGGAACCAAAACTCAGCATCAGCCAGGTGCAGTGGCTCATGCCCATAATCCCAGCACTTTGGGAGGCCAAGACAGGCAGATTACCTGAGGTCAGGAGTTTGAGAAAATCCTGGCCAACATGGTGAAACCCCATCTCTGCTGAAAATACAGAAATTCACTGGGCATGGTGATGTGTGCCTGTAATCCCAGCTACTGGGAGGCTGAGGCAGGAGAATCACTTGGACTTGGGAGGCAGAGGTTGCAGTGAGGTGCAATTGTGCCATTGCACTCTAGCCTAGGTGACAGAGTAAGACTCTGTCTCCAAAAAAAAAAAAAAGAAAAGAAAAGAAAGGAAAAGAAAACCTCAGCATCCTTTCCCTAATGAGAGAAAGTGAAACAATAAACCCAGGGAGGAGGGAGGTTCATGTAAATTGAAATTGTATTTTTTAATCATTTAATAATAAAAACGTATATTTTTGTAATTCCATTTCATTTCAGTCAATCATCTATGTCCAGATGAAGGACTCTGCCCACGCCACTTCATGTTATGCAGACTGGTGGTTCACAACATTTTCTAGTAACTGCATATTTCCACTAATTGAATAATATTCAGAAATATGCAGTTACTAGAAAATGTTGCATTATTATAGTTTATATATATATATATTATATATAAAAATAAACTATGCATTATTCTTTTAGGAAAATCATTATCAGCTTCTAAAGTTATAATAATTCTGAGCTAAACAAAGCCTTCTGAACACAAGAGAGTAAAAGTGATATTAAAGTATAAAATAAAATAAAAGTATATTAAAGTATAAAATAAAATAAAATAAAAGTGATATTAAAGGATATTATATCCACTCTAGTCTATGGAAGAAAATAATCTGTAAACTTTGTATTGTTATCCAGAGTTGAGAATAACTGATATACAAAAATTGATTCCAGGCAAAGTCTGGCTTGCAGACCAATTTTAATTAGCCCACAAAATCTTTTAAAAATCAGAAAATTTCCCACAAAATTCTGGATTTCCAGCTTTTCTTAAAATATCAGAAGCTCAGGCAACTCTGCTCCTTTCTTCCTGCATAATGAGTGGATAGAGCAGAGCAGCTATTCCTTGTAGGACCACACAGGTGCTCCACTCCAGCTCACACTCCGCACCAGTCCATACTGTGTTCACTCATTTATGCCACTGTCTGGCCCTGTAGGCATTTAAGTTTGCAACCTCCAGCTTAGATCATATTTTCTTTGTAGGATATTATAGAGATTGTAAAATTCAAGACAATAGCCACCCATCACATTTTTTAAAGATCTCCAATAAATAAAAATTGTGTGTGAAAATACATACGTATATACAAACTTTCATGTGTGTATATATATATGCATGTGTGCATATATATACAAATATATATATATACAAATATATATACACACACACACATCTTTTTTTCTTTAATTTAATTGAGACAGGGTCTTGCTGTGTTACTCAGGCTAGTTTCAAAGTCCTGGGTTCAAACAATCCTCCTGCCTCAGCCTCTCAAAGTGTTCAGATTACAGGAATGAGCGAGCCACCACACCAGGCCCACAAATATATATATACATGCATTTACATAAACACAAACACAATACATACACACATCCACATGTGTGTTCAATGTAGGCAGTTATAGGACAGTGGAAAGCTATGAACTAGAAGTCAGAAGACCTAACTTAGGATTCTAGTCACAGATCTCCAACTACCTGTGATTCCAACAAGGCTTTTAAATCTCTCTGAATCATGGAATGATCTGCATGCAGAATGAAAAGTTACACTAGATCTCAGCAGCTCCTCTACCTCTGAAATTCACTGCTTCTAGATTCTCCATTAAGAGAAGTAGACAAGTGAGACACAAATACATATAAGTAAAACTTATAGAGGGGCAGATAAAAGCTTACCTCATCATTTGTTAATTTAAGGAATAAATCTCCAAGAACGCCTTGGCGTGGCCACTTCAGGACCCTTTCCTGCAGCGCGTGAAGCAGGTCCAGGTGCTGCTGGACAAGGTACCGTAAAGAGCCAGGGAAGAGGCTTGAAACAGAACAGAGACGAATCACACACACCAGGTGTAGAGAAGAAAGAACCCTACAAATATACGCATGGCAGGGCCCATTCTCCCAGCCATCACCATACCCTGAGTCACAAGCCTGCATTTAGGATTTTTTTAAGTTTTTTTTTTTTTAAGTTTTTCATTGCACACCTAATAGCAGATATCCCCAGACTACAAAAACAACAAAAACCCTTTACTGATGGCTCCTATACAAATACATATTGAACTAATAAAGAGGCCCAGTGTGCCACGCCTGCAATCCCAGCACTTTTAGAGCGGGTGGATCACCTGAGGTCAGGAGTTTGAGACCAGCCTGGCCAACATGGCAAAACCCTGTCTCTACTAAAAATATAAAAAATTAGCTGGGCATGGTGGCGTACACCTGTAGTTCCAGCAACTTGGGAGTCTAAGGCAGGAGAAATCACTTGAATCAAGGAGGGAGAGGTTGCAGTGAGCTGAGATCACTCCACTTCACCCCAACCTGGGTAACAGAGTGAGACTCTGTCTCAAAAAAATAAACACACACATAAATAAAATAAAAATAAAGAGTACATCACTTGAAAGACCTTTTTAAACCTAACCTGGTACTCACTCATTTACACGACACTCGGTGGAAATTCTAAGGGATACCTTTTCAATGTTTTAGAGTTATTCCTATTTGATGGGCAAAATTGTCTATTCTAGTTAGTCTGGTGGATGCAGCACTCAGGTGGCCTCTACATGACCATTCTCAGCTACCAGTAGGAGACTGCTATTTAGGTATGCCAGAAAAATTGTTTACAGCTGGCAACTAAAAAGCTCAGGGAGTTGTAGGATGTGAGAGGGTTTCTTTTTTCCTTTTCTTCGGTGTCTAAGAGGAATACTGGGCCAGGACAGAGTGTTGTTTGGGTAGACTATTCAAATAATTTGGACGTGTGTCCCTGCCCAACTCTCATACTGAAATGTAATCCCCGGTGTTGGAGTGGGGCTTGGGGGGAGGTGACTGCGTCATGAGGGTGAATTTCTCGTGAGTGGTTTAGCGCCATCCCTTTTGATACTGTCCTACCAATAGTGATGGTGATTGAGTTCTCGTGAAATCTGGCTCTTTAAAAGTGTGCAGTGCCTCCGTCTTTCTCTCTTGCTCCTGCTCCGGCTTATGGCATGTCTGCTTCCCCTTCACCTTCCACCGTGATTGTCAGTTTCCTGAGGCCTCCCCAGAGGCGGAGCAGATCATGCTTCCTGTACAGCCTGCAGAACCTTAATCCAATTAAACCTCTTTTCTTTATAAATTGCCTACTCTCAGGTATTCTTTACAGCAATCTGAGAACAGCCTAACACAGTTACTGACCAGGCCCGGCCTGCTACTCCCTGAAATTTGCACCTTTTCTACTCTTCCATCCCTCTCTTCTATTTTGCAATGTACCTTGCAATGTACCTCAGAAGTAATGAAGGGAAGAAGGGAGGCATCAGAGAAGGGTGGGTGGAGAGGAGAGATAGAGAGAATCATGGGAGGAAGCGGAAGGGGGGCTAGCTGGGTAAGAGTGAGGCGATTAGAGGCCTATAGGAAAGAGGAAGAAAAAAACAAAAAGAAGCAGAGTTTTTCTGGGCTTCTAATTTGGTGACTTAAGGTAGGTTCCCTTACGCTTTCAGCACCACAAGTTTAACATACAGAAAAGAGATGGTCTGGTTCATCTGAACTTATCTGAGTATTTCCCCAGGGTCAAATGAGAGTAAGTTGGTGGACAACCGGGGTGCTCTGCCAACAAGCAAACCTTTGTTGGGACAATAGGAAGGACACCAGATTGAGAGGAGGTTTTTTTCCAACTCATTTCCAAGCAAAGCAAAGTGACCCCTGTGACTATAGCTGAGAGGAGACATATAAACACCAAAAGAGGGTACTCAGCCCCCTATGAAAAGATACAAGGAAGCCTGCTTCCTCCACTACCTATGCCTGCAGCCTCCACACATCCAAAGCCAGCTGATCCATTAACACAGGAGAAGAGGCCTCCTGATGTCAGCACCTACAATGGAACAGTGGGCTTAGGAGATCAAAGAAATCCCTACCCAGATCAGAGGGGAATTTGGAGGTGTGGCTAGAAGATATACTAACTGGGAGAAGACCATAAACCGATGGAGAAAAACACAACTGATTGTACTGAAAAAGCAAAATAAGGCTGGGCGTGGTGGCTCACACCTGCAATCCGAGCACTTTGGAAGGCCAAGGTGGGCAGATCACCTGAGGTCGGGAGTTTCAGACCAGCCTGACCAACACAGAGGAACCCTGTCTCTAATACAAATACAAAATTAGCTGGGTGTGGTGGTGTGCTCCTGTAATCCCAGCTACTCGGGAGGCTGAGGCAGGAGAATCGCTTGAACCCTAGAGGCAGAGATTGTAGTGAGCCGAGATCACGCCATTGCACTCCAGCCTGGGCAACAACAGTGAAATTCCGTCATAAAATAAAAAACAGGGCTGGGTGTGGTGGCTTATAACCATCACTTTGGGAAGCCAAGGAAGGCGGATCGCAAGGCCAGAAGTTCAAGACGAGCCTGACCAAGATGGTGAAACGCTGTCTCTACTAAAAATACAAAAAAAAAATTAGCTGGGTGTGGTGGCAGGTGCCTGTAATCCCAGCTACTCAGGAGGCTGAAGCAGAGAACCGTTTGAACCTGGAGAGGCGGAAGTTGCAGTAAGCGAAAATCACGCCATTCCAGCCTGGGTGACAGAGTGAGACTCCATCTCAAAAAAACAAAACAAAACTGAAAGAGCAAAATGCTGAGGCCTCCCCAGAGGCTGAGCAGATGCCAGCATGCCAGCTTCATGCTTCCTGTACAGCCTGCAGAACTGTGATCCAATTAAGCCTCTTTTCTTCATAAATTACCCAGTTGCAGGTATTCTTTATAGCAATGTGAGAAGAGCCTAAGCTATGACATGAAGTGTACTTACTGTTTCATAAGTTACATGAAAAACAATGACCTACAGTGAGTTCTGTATAAAATGTTGAAAATGGGCTTTAAACTTAAAAAAAAATTTAACAAGGGTATTCGAAATTAGGGAGGAGTGTAAAATCAGAAGACAGAGAGTAAAGGGAGAAAGACGCACGAAGCACAGCCACGCTTCACTTATTTCAGTCTTTCGCCTGGCACCAGACCTGACTCCCAGAAGCAGCTTTTTCAGAAGACAAAATATTCAGAGATCAGCTTTTTTTCTTTTCCTCACTGGAGATGAAATTATGGCAAGATGAGTAGTTTATTATTTCTAAAGCCTTCTAAGTATTTATCTCCCAAGAATATATACTTAATCAGTGAGGGAAATACACTAAAAGCAAGCAAGAAAAATCCAGTTATAGTTTCAGGTTAATAACTTAGCTTTTGCCAGCCCAGTAAGAGGCTACAGTAACTCCTGAGCTTCGCAGCAGCAGGTTCCCACCACCTTGGATGGGCATGATCATTAAACGTGTGCCACCTGGTGGTGATCTGTAGCATGACGCTTGCTGAGTTCTTGGCGGACGTAGCACTGGAATTTAGCTTGCAAGGCTAATGGACAATCCTGCTGAACTGATCACTGCCCCCTCCACAAGTGTTCAGACAGCACTGTGATCCTGAGGCTGTGGCTCTACCTAGGTCAGAGCCAAAAAAGCCCAGAACTCCAACTTCTTTTTTTTTTTTTTTTTTTTTTTTTACTACTACTCAGCCATAACAAGGGATGAACAGAACCCCAACTTCTGTGATCCTTCGACACATGACAACCTGGGTAACAGAGCGAGATGCCGTCTCCAAATTAAACTGAAAAATTAGCTGGGCGCGGTGGCTCACGCTTGTAATCCCACCTACTGGGGATGCTGAGGCACGAGGATCACTTGAGCCCAGAAGTTTGAGGCTGCAGTGAGCTATGATTGGGCCACTGTACCCCTCTCCAGCCTGTCTCTAAACAAACCAAACAAATGAACCATAGCCCTCTATCTCTGCCCAGTTGTCAGCCAGCAGCAGCATGTGCCCCTGCAACTTCCAGCCCTTTCGGCCAGGGGCAGGGCTGGCTTCAAACAGGCTAAGGAAGCTCTTGAGTGACTCACTTTTTTTTAAGAAAAACCTAAGGTTTTATTTAATAGGTTGGAGAAGATGTGGCCACCTCAGGCTTGAGTGTCAAGTTGTACTTGCAGTGGGGATTATTTGCATCCAGGTTACTTTACAACAGGGTAAAAAGTGTTGAAGCTTGTGTTTTGTGATGGGAAAGGTAGTAAATGTTAATAATACACTTATTTTCATCTTTGCATGGAGAAAAATGCCAATAGAGAAAAGGAATAATCTTGTTCTGCTTTGTATTTCCTTCAGCTGGAGAAGTTGGGCATGGTGGCTCATGCCTGTAATCCCAACACTTTGAGGCACCGAGGTGGACAGATCACTTGAGGTCAGGAGTTCCAGACCAGCCTGGCCACCATGGAGAAACCTCATCTCTACTAAAACTACAAAAATTAGCTGGGCATGGTGGTGTGTGCCTGTCATCCCAGCTACTCAGGAGGCTGAGGCAGGACAATCACTTGAACCCAAGAAGTGGAAGTTACAGTGAGCCGAGATTGCACCACTGTACTCCAGCCTGGGCAACTGAGTGAGATCTTGTCTCAAAAAAAATAAAGAAGAAAATAAACTGCACACAGAGGTTTCAGAAAAGCTTTTAAAAAAAGAAAAAGATAATGAGTGGAGGAGGATAATGAAAATATAACCCTAGGAGAGAAAAATAGCAGCACCACCAAGCTTAGAACCAGAGACTTCATATTCAGTACTAATGAAGAGTATTGGGTTGAAGCTTTTCCCTGCTTGGTCTGTGCAAAGAAAAAAGAGGGTTAGCCTAGCAAATAAATAACATGAATAGCATTATCATGGATTCTTGAAATAACCATTATGATGGGTTTTTTTTACATGGAGTTTCACACTTGTTGCCCAGTCTAGAGTGCAATGGTGTGATGTTGGCTCACTGTAACCTCCGCCTCCCGGGTTCAAGCAATTCTCCTGCCTCAGCCTCCTGAGTAGCTAGTATTACAGGCATGTGCCACCATGCCTGGCTAATTTTTATATTTTTAGTAGGGACGGGGTTTTTCCATGTTGGTCAGGCTGGTCTCAAACTCCTGACCTCAAGTAATCTGCCCACCTCAGCTTCCCAAAGTGCTGGGATTACAGGCGTCAGACACCGTACTCAGCTATAACTATCATCTTACTATCATAGAGGATTGTATGATACCTTTAATTTTTAATCTTGTAGGATTTGGGGGACAGATCTACTCCTTCCCGGTGATGGGTCAGAAGAGAATTTCTTAGAAAAATAGGAGGTGACAAGGCCAGGCGCGGTGGCTTACGCCTGTAATCCTAGCACTTTGGGAGGCTGAGATGGGTGGATCAACTGAGGTCAGGAGTTTGAGACCAGCCTGACAAACATGGCAAACCCCCGTCTCTACCAAAAACACAAAATTAGCCGGCGTGATGGCATATGCCTGTAATCCCAGCTACTTGGGAGACTGAGGCAAGAGAATTGCTTGAACCCGGGAGGCAGAGGTTTTGGTGAGCCGAGGAGGCACCACTGCGCTCCAACCTGGGCAACAAGAGCAAAACTCCAACTCAAAACAAAAAGAAAGAAGGAAAGAAAAGGAAGATAAGAGAAAGAAGAGAGAGAAGAGGAGAGGAAATAGGCGGTGACAGCAAGTCAACAGGGGCCCTCTCTTTTATCTACCCAAATCCTCTGCAGGGTCTGGCTTCTCCCCTATGATCTCCTGCCTGCTGGAGGCTTGCAACAGGGCTAGATAAACATACCTAGAAGCCCTACTTAACAAATCAACTGAGATCTGAAGGAAAAACTTATGGTTCAAGAGGGAAGATTGGGTTTTAAAATAGGAAGAGATACTCAGTGCTTCTGCCTCTCTGAGAAACTTTACCTAGTGCTGTTAATGAAGGCGGTGGCCTTAGGGAAGTGGTGTGATGTGGAGACCACACGCAGTACAGGGTAGGGCAGGCCTGCTTTGAATCCCGGCACTACTGGGCTCTGTGGCTTTAGACTTCCCTGGGCCTTAGTGCCTGTATCTGTAAGGTAGGGGTCACAGGGTTCTGCTGAATGTTCATGAAGTCATAAATCAAGTGCCTAGCAGAGCAGCTGCTTACTCCTCCCTTCCACAGTAAACAGTTATTTCTCTTTTCCCAGCCTTGCCCCACCTCCCCAGATTTTCAGACTAAGAAGAGATGCTGCTGGCTTAGAATTTTCCATGTGGAAGTAAAGCCACACCAAAGGGTAGACTGCCTTTAGATTTCAAAAGCTATATAGCTAGAGGCCATAGAGACTTCCAGAGGCCTGCAGTGCAGCTGGGAGGGCCTAGGAGGGGCAATGGGAAGGGTCAGATGGGGAAGGAAGTGCTGAGAATCTGGCAGCCTCTGAGAGAAGGTGAGGCCCAGTCTAGAGCCTTGCCTGGTCACAGCGTTAGCTGGGTCACCTTCGCCTTTCTGTTCTTGTCACTTTGTATTTTGTTCACCCTGCTTTTGTAGTAAAATCACTCTTAAAAATAGTTAAGCCCCTTGTGGGTTTGTCAGGGGGCCGTGCCTCACTCAGTCATTTAGGTAGGAGGATCAGCAGTGTGTTTGGGTGACTGAGTGTACTGTTGGCAGCCACCAAGTCCAGTGGATTCGGGGGGATGGTAAGGAGTCGGAAAATATAATTAGGGGCTTCCCTGGGTAGATTCAGAATTTACGAACCACCAGTGTATATTGCCCAATGGAATGTTTAAAGTAATAGTGCCACATATGTTCATAGCGGTCTATAATCCAGATTTCTCATTCCTTTGAATTGGCCTTTCCTCAATTTTTCTGGATTATTACATATTCATTACATTAATCTTTTTAACCAAGTCTCACTTTCCTCCTTCCTGCTTTCTCCGAACAGAGAAGGAAACAGAAAAAAAATCTAAAGACTAGGAACAGATATAGGTGGAGGAGTGCTGTAACATTGGGAAAGCGTGTTGTTACAACAGGTGGCAGACCCTGTGTGTGCCAGTGTGCATTACCCAGTGCTATGAGATCACCCACATGATAATAAGAAAAGCCCAGGTCCAGAGTTGTATCAGCCCTGTGTCATTTCTCTAATGGCCACTGAGTGCTTAAGTTTTCCACACATTCATTCCCTTGTGCTTCTAAGAGATCTGTGACCTATGGAGACCCCATGCAGATGGTAACAGAGAGCAATGCTTCCCTCACTGTAGCATTTGTTCCCCCTTAAAGTTTTTAAAAGGCATGTTAGAGACACTGAAGGCCCAGCAGAGTACACTCATTTTCTTACCTTAATGAAAATCTAAGTTTAAGGCTTGCCAGGGGTTCCCTATTGCTATGATCTAAATGTGTGCCCCAAAATTCATGTGCTGGAAACTTAACCCCCAATGCAACAGAACTAGGAGGTGGGGCCCATAGTGGGTGTTTAGGTCTGAGAACTCCACCCAATGAATGGATTATTGCCACTACAAAAGGTGCTTGAGGGAGTGGGCTCTCCTGCTCTCTCCTGCTCTTCTGCCACATGAGGCTACAACATTCCTCCTCTCTGGAGGACACGACAATAAAGTGCCATCTTGGAGCCAGCGATTGAATCTGCAGGCACTTTGATCTTAGACTTCCCAGTCTCCAGAACTGTGAGAGAATAAATTTCTGTTCATTGTAAGTTATCCAGTCTGTGATATTCTGTTATAGCAGCACCAAGTAAGCTGAGATACCTGCTATCACTGCCTCTTCTCTTTTCAAAGACTGTTTCTGGAACTCTTTATAGGCCCCAGACATCCCAAAGTGGAAACAATAAACCACTTACCTTAAATCCTAATCACTCTGAAAAGCAAAGGCAATGAGTGCATGGATACCTTCTCTCTTTGGAATTCCTCTTTCCATCAGACCCCTGGAATGTGGCTTTTATCTTCAAGATCAGAGAGATGTTAATGACATATTTTCTTTCAGATTCAAGCAGTTCCAGGGCCACAGTCTGTCTTTTAGCTTTAGAAATAAACCAAAGAGGGACTTGATATTAACCATTTCTTCCTAAAATCCTATTAAATGCAAGCAATAAAAAGCGATAAAAGGATATTGAAAGCAATAAAAAGGACCATCTGCAAGTTTTTGAAAGGTAGAAAGCAGAATAGAGGCACAGTAATTCATTCAGCAGAGCAAAGGGCACAAAGTCTTGGTGTCCCCATCTGCAGATGAAAAATCTGCTGAGAAGCAGCCAGAAGGCTCAAGGATTGGAGACATCAGGGGCAACATAGAAAGTGCAAATAAGGGGCAATGCTGAGAGCAGGAGCAATTGTTGAAAGTCTACACAGGAGGCAATTGAACCTCCAGATCCTCACCCCCATGCCAGATGACTTCCTCACTTCCTCCCCATGGCAAAGAAGAAAAATGAAACTAGAGAAGTCCTGGCTTCTGGGATCTGGGCTAAAGACTTTAAACATAGTAGAGTTGAGATGCTAAAATGAAAACAAAAGGGCTCAGGGAAGGCTTCACACTGAACAGTGAGACTTCCCTCAGCCTCCTTCCCCTGCAGATCTAGAGTGCCAGCAGCCAGGTTTAAACTCTTCAGGCAGGAGATTGGAGGGTCTTCCACTTGAGAAACTGAACTGCCCAAGGAAAAAAATCCACCGACACTGAAATAAAGAGGTCAGCTATCTGCCAGGCAAGGTGGCTCATGCCTGTAATCTCAGCACTCTGGGAGGCCAAAGTGGGTGGATCGCCTGAGGTCAGGAGTTCAAGATCAGCCTGGCTAACACAGCAAAACTGCATCTCTACTAAAAATACAAAAATTAGCCAGACGTGGTGGCGCACACCTGTAATCTCAGCTACTCAGGAGGCTGAGGAAGGAGGATTGCTTGGAGGCAGAGGTTGCAGTGAGCTGAGATGGTGCCACTGCATTCCAGCCTGGGCAACAGAGCAAGACTCCATCTCAAAAAGGAAAAAGAGGTCAACTATCAAAAAGTTAATTTGCCATCTGATTAGCCTGTCTATAATGAAACCCACTGATTTGCAAGCCTGGTCAATACATTCCAGGGTTTTTCTAGGAACTCTTTCTTACATATATTTAGCTAAGGATGCTCATGCTTTTGAATAAAGCTTATACTACAAAAGAAAGAGAGGAAAAAAGAATATATACTTATATTTTTTATAAGGAGGGAGTACCCTAAAGAAACAGAGACAATGCAGGATACAAAAGAATAAAAACTTTTAATCTTACAATTCATATTCTCAAAGAGATACAAGAAACATATTCCAGCCATTTAACAATTACAGGATGCTAGTTTTAAAAAGAGAAAATAATTTTTTAAAAGGAGAAACTTTTAAACATCGCTTAAAAGATAGAAAAAATTAAAAGAGTAGAAGATGAAGTAAAAGAAATTTCCCTGCTTAAAAAAAAAATAAGAAAGAGATGTATTGAAGAAAAGTAGAAGAGCAAAAGATGGCAGTTGGAAAATCAGTCCAAGAGATCCAACATCGGATTTCTTTTTCAGAAAAAAGAAAGAAAATGGATGAGAAGATATTATCAAATTAGTAACAGGGGGAAAAAAAATCTGAGGACATGTGTTTCCAGAGAAAAGGGCCCTTATGCCCAGCAAATTTAATGAAAAAGACTCACATCATTCTAAGACATATCACATCACTGTGAAACTTCAGCACACCATGGATAAAAAGAAGATCCTAAAAGTTACCAGATAGAAAAATCAGGTAACATACAAAAAACTGAGTATCAGAATGGCACTGGACTTCCTGCTAGCAAAATTAGAAGCTGAAGGACAATGGAACAGTTGCTTCAAAATTATGAGGAAAAATATTTAATATTTGGCCAAATTATTAATCAAGTATGTAAAACCATTTTTGCAAAATTATGACAGCAAGGGAAATCTGACATAGTTGACTCTATCTTGTGTCTAACCTCAAGCTGCCCTTGTTCATTCCTGGGCATAGGCTGAGCTTTTGAGAGCAATTTTGTTCATAGTTTAACTTAAAGCAAGGATGATAACAGCCCTTTCCAAAACTAACCCCATGCCCTCCAATTTGGTACCCACTATCTTTGAAAAACCAATGAAAGGCCAAAAGGTGAGTATTATGAATTATGAATTCATATGATGAATTATGCTAAGATGTATAGGCATAGTTAAATGATAATCAGCCATTGTTCTGGAGGTCACAAGATTTGTAACTTCCCTGGTTATTGCTATAGATAATATCACTACTGTAGAAACTAAGATTGGTCTTTTGAGACATCTTTCCAGACTTTTCCACTTCTGGAAGCTGACTCACTCCACCTGGATCCACAACCAGTGACTCAACCAGTCTTGTGGCCCTCACCCACAGGCTGACTCGGCATCTGAGGACCAGATTCCTATAATTTCATCCCCAACCAATCAGCAGCACCCTTTCCCTATCCCTCTGCCCACCAAATTCAGCCTTTGAATTTTCAGGGAGATTGATTTGAGTAATAAACTCCCATCTGCTGCTTAGCTGTCTGTATGTTTATTCAACTCTTTCTCTATTGCAATACAGCAGTCTCAGTAAAGCAGCGCCACCTGCACAGCAAGCCAGGCAAGAAGGACCCACCAAGCGATCACATATGTGGAAGCTACTGGACAATGTGTTCCCCCAAAACCAGGAGTAAACCAAGAAACCAAGGATACAGAAGATGGAAAAAAAAATCAATAACAAGCAAACAGGAATCAAAAAGAGGAGAAAGATTAAGGGAATTCTTTTTTAAAAAAAATTTTGTGTGTGTGTTGTTTTTTGGGAGCAGTTCACACTGTAGATGACGGGAATTCTTAAGAAGACTGGAAAGTCCCAGGATGACGGCAGTACACTGGGTTAAAGCAGGATAGGCTGATGGAGGCAAATGCTTGTTAAAAAAAAAAAAAAGGATGAGCCGGGCACAGTGGCTCACGCCTGTAATCACAGCACTATGGGAGGCCAAGGCAGGCGGATTACGAGGTCAAGAGATTGAGACCATCTGGCCAACATGGTGAAACCCCAACTCTACTAAAAATACAAAAATTAGCTGGGCATGGTGGCGTATGCCTGTTGTCCCAGCTACATGGGAGGCTGAGGCAGGAGAATTGCTTGAACCCAAGAGGCAGAGGTTGCAGTGAGCCAAGATCATGCCACTGCACTCCAGCCTGGTGACAGAGCGAAACTCTGTCTCAAAAAAAAAAAAAAAAGATGGCTGGGCTTAGTGGCTTGTGTCTGTAGTGCCAGCTACTTGGGAAGCTGAAGCAGGTGGATCACGTGAGCCCAGGATGTTGAGGCCAGCTTGGGCAACAAAGGTAAACTCCACCTCAAAAATAAATAAATAAATGGATAAAAATAAATTAAAAATTAAAAACATTGATGATGTAAATAGTAAAGTTTCTGTTATATTGCTAAGAAAAATTCAAGAGCTATATAAATGAAGAAATATACCATGTTTTTCGAATGGAAGACTCAATACTGTCAAGATGTCAATTATCTGATAACTGGAATTTTTAAAAAGAGAGTCTAGAATTAGATACCCATATAAGACCACTTGATTTGCTGCATGCAACAATGGAAAACAAAACATATTTTCAACTAATGGTGCTGAAACAACTGGATAGCCATCTGGAAAAAAAAATGAACCTGAACCCCTTTCTCACACTGTACATCAAAATTTATTCAAGATAAGTCATAGACCTAAATGTGAAAACTAAAACTATAAAGATTTTAGAAGAAAGCATACCAGAATATCTTCAGAACTGTGAGATAGCAAAGATTTCTTAGAAAGACAAGAAAGTCGTGAGCTATTTTAAGAGTTTAAAATTGGTAGCTAGGTGCAGTGGTGCACACCTGTAGTCCCAGCTACTTGGGAGGCTGAGGAGAGAGAATCACTTGAGCCCAGGAGATCAAGGCTGAAGTGAGCTGTGATCACGCCACTGCACTCCAGCCTGGGCAACAGAGCAAGACCCTGCCTTAAAAAAAGCTGGTCAATGGACTTACTTAGGCACTTTATAAAAGAAGATATATAATAGCCAAGCATATAAAAACATACTTAATATCAATAATTCCCAGGGAAGTGCAAATTAAAACGACAGTATGATACCAGTACACATCCCTGAGAATGGCTAACATTGAAAGGACTAACCATCCTTCCCAAGTATTGGAAAGTATGTGAAACAACAGGGCTCTCATACATTGCTAACGTGAGTATTATCCAACGGCTTTAGAAAACTGCTTGACATTTTCTCTTAAACATAACCATAACCTACAACCCAAAGATTTCACTCCTAGGTATACATCCAAGAGAAATGAGGGCACGTATCCCCTCAAAATAAAAATTGTACAAGAATATTCATAGCAAGCCAGGCACGGTGGCTCACGCCTGTAATCCCAGCACTTTGGGAGGGATGAGGGGAATTCCAAGACAGGCGAATCACTTGAAATCAGGAGTTTGAGACTAGCCTGGCCAACACGGTGAAACCCTGTTTCTACTAAAAATACAAAAATTAGCCAGATGTGGTGGTGCACACCTGTAATCCCAGCTACTCAGGAGGCTGAAGTAGGAGAATCCCTTGAGCCTAGGAGGTGGTGGCTGCAGTGAGCCGAGATTGCACCACTGTACTCCAGCCTCAGCGACAGAGCAAGACTGTCTCAAAAGAAAAAAATATATATATATTCATAGCATCTTAGTCATAATAGCCCCAAAACTGGAAGCAATATAAATGTCTAGCAACAGGAGAATGGATTTTAAAATTGTAATAAATTTATTCAATGTGATTAATAAAAAGGAATGAACTACCAAATGAATTGTGTACAAAAATATACATAAATCTTTTTTTAAAACATTATGTTGGGAGAAGGAGGCAAGACACAAAAGAGTACACATTGTATTGTTCCATTCATATGAAGTTTAAGAATTGACAAAACTAATTTGTGGTACTAGAAGTCACTATAGTAGTTTTCTGTGTGGATATTGACTGGAAATTTCATGAAAGAACTTTCTAGGGTTCTTTCATGCACAGAAATATTGTATATCTTGATCCAGGTGCTGACCACAGGGGATTTACACATGTAAAACGTCTATCAGCTTAACTGTAAGCTCTGTGAATTTTACTCTATGTAAATTAACCCTCAATAAAATATTAGTTAAGAAAAAAAGTAGTATAAAACTTTTTTTTTTTTGAGCTAGGGTCTTATTCTGTTGCCTAGGCTGGGGAGTGCAAAGGCAGTATCACAGCTCAATGCAGCCTCTACCTCCTGAGCTCAAGTGATCCTCCTACCTTGGACTCCCATGTTGCTGGGACCACAGGCACATGCCATGAACCCAGCTAATTTGGTTTTTTATTTTTTGTAGAGACAGGGGTCTCACTATGTTGCCCAGGCTGGCTCCAACTCCTGGGTCCAGTGGATCCTCCCAAAGTGCTGGGATTACAGATGTACAGCCACCATGCCTGGCTAAACAATTTTTTTTAAACACAGAAGCAGAGGAGGACTGTGTACCCAGCCTGCGCCTGCCATTCTTCCTCCCCTGTGCCTCCAAAAGAAATCATGGAAGCAAGTGCCAGAAAAAACTGTCAAAAGAGTTTAAAGTTGTTGCCACTCTTTTTCACAACAAACCTTTTAATACTATTTGACTTTTCATGGATTTGATTTTAAAAATTCTTTTTTTTTTTTTTTTTTTTTAGACGGAGTTTGGCTCTTGTTGCCCAGGCCGGAGTGCAATGGCGCGATCTCGGCTCACCGCAACCTCCGCCTCCTGGGTTCAGGCAATTCTCCTGCCTCAGCCTCCTGAGTAGCTGGGATTACAGGCATGCGCCACCATGCCCAGCTAATTTTTTGTATTTTTAGTAGAGACGGGGTTTCACCATGTTGACCAGGATGGTCTCGATCTCTTGACCTCGTGATCCACCCGCCTCGGCCTCCCAAAGTGCTGGGATTACAGGCTTGAGCCACCGCGCCCGGCTGATTTTAAAAATTCAAAATAATTTTTAAAAAATTACCTCCCCCCAAATAGCCAGGAGGAAATGCCGTTGTCTGACACAGTAATTGTTCAGCAGTGATTTATGATATGAAGGGAAGGAAGGAAGGAAAAAGGAGGGAGGACAGGCCCTGTTGCAGGTGTGATGTTTTGGTGGTAGACTACTGATGAAGGGTCTGTTTACAGAAGATTCCACATCATTGGCTAAACAGTTCTGCCTTCTTCTCCACCAGCCTCATGCCTCCCCCAACTCCCACCACAGCACTACATTACTAAGTGTCATGAACACTCAGAATCAAGGTGGTAGTCACTGGCCAAGTGCTGGTGAGTCCCTTTACCTCTATAGGCTTTAGTTCATCTGAAAAGGAAACCAGGAACTAGGTGGCCTCATGAGTCCACTGAATCTAAACTGTAAGGATTCTCTCCTTAGGGTTCAAAGCTCTGGTACATCCCGTTCTTTAAACTATCAGCCTGCATTCCCCTTGGAACTTACCAGCTAAGGAGGTTTCACATAAAACATTTTCCAAGGAGCTGTGTCTACCCTGGCTGGCCTCCTTGAGTTTATCCGGGTGGTCTTTGGTGACGTATTCTTCACCCCATTCTTTACCATCCTTAGGCTGCCTCCACATGCCAGATGGGAGATGGCCCTTGGGCTGGATCTCAGCTGAGAGGCAAGACTTGAGGTTTTCTTCTGCTTCTGGAGTTGTTGGGTTCACTCCTGGTGTTGTGGAAACAAACAAACCTGCTATCAAAATCTTTTTTAAAATTATGTTTGTTACTTTTCTTTTTTTTGAGACTAAATTTCACATTTGTTGCCCAGGCTGGAGTGCAATGGCGTGATCTCGGCTCACTGCAACCTCTGCCTCCCAGGTTCAAGTGATTATCCTGTCTCAGTCACCCAAGTAGCTGAGATTACAGGCATGTGCAACCACACCCAGCTAATTTCTTTATTTTTAGCAGAGCCAAGGTTTTACTAAAACCCAGCTAATTTCTGTATTTTTAATAGAGCCGAGGTTTTATTAAAACTCAGCTCATTTCCATATTTTTAGTAGAGACGAGGATTTTTGGCTAGGCTGTTTTGAACTCCTGACCTCAGGAGATCCACCTGCCTCAGCCTCTCAAAGTGCTGGGATTACAGGAGTGAGCCACCACACCCAGCCCTGTTACTCTTTTTTTTTTTTTTTTTTTTTTTTTTTGACTGAGTTTCCGCTCTTATTGCCCAGGCTGGAGAGCAATGGCATAATATCGGCTCACCGCAACCTCCACATCCCAGGTTCTAGCAATTCTCCTGCCTCAGCCTCCCAAGTAGCTGGGTTACAGGCATGCACCACCATACCTGGCTAATTTTGTATTTTTAGTAAAGATGGGGTTTCTCCATGTTGATCAGGTTGATCTTAAACTCATGACCTCAGGTGATCCACCCACCTTGGCCTCCCAAAGTGCTGGGATTATAGGGGTCAGCCACTGCACCCAGCCTTGGTTACTAACTCTTAATGAATCTGCCTCTGTTTGGGTACAGCTATCCCTTGAGGATTAAATATGCCAATTAAGGATTAAAAGTGTCCGAAGCTGCATGGGGTCCCCTCTGTTTCTGGTCTATACATCCTCCATGTTTTATACATAGTCTTTACTAAATAAGGAGTTTTGAAAAATGAATTTATCAAATAGTATAGCTAATTTATAGTAATATGTATTGACTCCTTCTATCTGCTTCCTCTCAGGTGAGCACACCAGGCGCTGGAGCACTCCTGGGAAGAGAATACAGAAAGACGAGGCGGAAGGGTGCCAAAAACAATGTCTTCTTCGGCCGTTTTCTCCTTGACCCTAATGCTAGAAAGGAAGGAGAAAGGGAAGATGAAATAATTTACAAAATTCCGCCAAATTGTCGTTAAGAAAATTAAATAAATCCTTTTTAAAATTTTGTTGTCTTTTCTCTTCTTTTGTTTCTTTTATATTATTTAGTCTTTATTACCTGCACTACACAGATGTAAAAGTAAATAACTTTTGAATTCAATTACACAGCATGTGATCCACGGAAAATTAATGTCATGCCACATTTACCTGAAGTTTCTGCCAAGTGTGAATTCATTAGCCATTGAAGTAAACCAGAAAGAAGGAAGCATACTGGTTTTGACTCAAGCTTTCCTAGCCCTTCTCTCTCCTTGGGTTTAAACGAGTCACCTACCTGCTCTAGCACACATCTTAGAATCTTTGTAACTTTGCAACTTTCTCTTTTGTGAGTTCTTTCATGCCTGTTTTGAAACTGAGGAAGTGGAAGCAGGGAAGGTAGAAGAGGTGAAGAATGGAATTGCTGGAAAAAAAGAAAACTAAGAGAAAAGCCACTTACCAGGACCCATCATTCCCTTCACATTACTGTCTCCTACATGAACAGATCTGGACTCCTGGGCTGCAGAGAAAGGAAAGCATTCATTCAGCGTTCATTCTACTAACATGGACTTAAGCACCTTTCATAAGCCAGGCACTCAGGGCAGACTCAGAGATTCTACAGTTTTATGGGGGAGGCAGAGCAGTAAAAAAAAAAAAAAAAGAAAGAAAGAAATTACAGTATAGTATGGCAAGTGCTATTTTCGCAGCAGTAAAAAGATATAATAGCGGTACTTACCTCAAGGATTACAATAAGAAATAAATAAGTTAGTATTTGTAAACTGCTTGAAGTACTACCTGGCATATTGTAAGAGTTAAATAGTTGTTTGACTATCATGGTGGTGGCAGTGGTATGATGGTAATAATAAAAAGAGACAGAATGATACTGTTAAAATGTAAAATGATACATGTGAAAATGTAAGCCAGCCTGGGCAACAAGACAAAAACCCCGTCTCACCCCCCACCTCCAAACCACAGAAATCAGCGAGGCATGGTGATGTGCACATGTGGTCCCAGCTACTCAGGAGACTAAAATAGGAAGATTGCTCGAGCTCAAGAGGTTGAGGCTGCAGTGAGCCAAGACTGCGCCACTGCACTCCAGCCTGGGTGACAGAGCAAGACCCTGTCTTAAAAAAAAAAAGGGGGGGGTAAACCTGTCACTTCTCTGGTTAGCCCTCCAATAGCATCCCATTTCAATGTCAAAGCCAAAGCCCTTATAATGATCATAGAGTGCTCTAATATCTGCTCCCAGCTCATGCCTGCTGTTTCTTCTTTTTGTTTTTTTAACTGCACCTCCTGTTTTCTCCCTGGTTCAATCTGCTTTAGCCCTGCTGTTCTTTTTTTTTTTTTTTTTTTTTTTTTTTTGAGGAGGAGTTTAGCTCTTGTTACCCAGGCTGGAGTGCAATGGCATGATCTCAGCTCACCGCAACCTCCGCCTCCTGGGTTCAGGCAATTCTCCTGCCTCAGCCTCCTGAGTAGCTGGGATTACAGGCACACGCCACCATGCCCAGCTAATTTTTGTATTTTTAGTAGAGATGGGGTTTCACCATGTTGACCAGGATGGTCTCGATCTCTTGACCTCATGATCCACCCGCCTTGGCCTCCCAAAGTGCTGGGATTACAGGCTTGAGCCACCACGCCTGGCCTAGCCCTGCTGTTCTTCTTGGTGTTCCTTGAACATGTCAGTTATATTCTCACAGGACCCACTGGCTGTTCCCTCTCTTCCTTCCCCTCGGTGCCCATAAGTGAACTTTCTCCTTCCTTCCAGTCTTTGTCTGGCACCCTATTTAAAATTACAATTGCTCTTTACTTATTTTATTTCTTAACTTGTCACTCTCTAACATACCACATATCTTACTTATCTTGCTCATTGTTTGCTTGCCTCAGAGGAAAGGCTCCATGAAGGCAGGAATTTTTGTTGTTTTGTTCATTCCTATATCTTACCACCTAGAACAGTGCCCGGGATGGAGGGAGGGAGAGAAGCAGGAGGGACGGAGGGAGGGAAAACATCAGGATAGCTTGAATGCAGAGAGAAGTCAAGGGTAACAAAATCTAAGTCTGAAGAGAAAAGCAGAGGCAATTTAAAACAGGGCCACATAGATGGTGTTAAGGAACTTGGACTTTATTCTGAGAGTCATGAGGAATCAAAGAGAATCTAAGAAGGAGTGTCCAGAAAGTAGGTGGAAATTCAAAGCAGCACAGTGTCAGCCAAAAGAAGAGCATGTTTCAAGAAGGCAGGTATCAAGGGTACCAAAAACTATCAGGAAAGGTAAGGAAACCGTTTTAGTGAATTGGTAAGACATTCTGCACGTACTTGGCAGCTTGTGTTAAAACTCAAGGTTCAAGAACCAAACATTCAGAAAGTCTTGGCTTATCCACTGTTAATGATAAAATAGTACAACTGTTATCTATCGTCCCAAAATTCAGTAGCTTAAAATAGCAACTATTCACGGTTCAGTTTCTCTGAGTCAGGAATCTGTGCACAGCTTGGCTGAGTGCCTCTGGCTCAAGGTCTCTCATTAAGGCTGTAATCAAGGTGTTGGCTATGGTTGTCATCTCATGTGAACGCTCTACTCAGGGGCATCTATATCCAAGCTTATTCACATGGTTATTGGCAGGCTCCAGTTTCTGTAACATGGGACTCTCCAAGTTGCTGCCTTACAATTTGGCAGCTAGCCTCTCCCAGGGCAAGTGTTCTAAAAGAATGCTCAATACGGAAGCCTCAGTGGGTTTTTTTGGTTGTTGCTAGTTTTCTTTTCTTTTCTTTTTTTTTTTTGAAACAGAGTTTCACTCTTGCCATCCAGACTGGAGTATAATGGCACAATCTTGGCTCACCACAACCTCCACCTCCTGGGTTCAAACGATTCTCCAGGCTCAGTCTCCTAAGTTGCTGGGATTGCAGGAACCCACCTCCATACCTGGCTGATTTTTGTATTTTTAGTAGAGACAGGGTTTTGCCATGCTGGTCTTGAACTCCTGACCTCAAGTGATCTATTCACCTCAACCTCCCAAAGTGCTGGGATTACAGGAGTGAGCCACCGTGCCCAGACCACAGTCTTTTCATAACCTAATCTTAGAAATGGTAGTCCATCTTTTCTGCCATATTCTATTCATTAGAGGCTAATCAGTAAATCTAGCCTTTACCTGAGGGAAAGGATTACGTGAGGACGTGAATGCTAAGGGGTGGGGATAATTGGAGCCATCTGGGGCTGCTTACCACAAAGAGCTGACCTCCCCTTCTGAGAAGGCAACCCCTTTAGGTGAGCCCTGATACAAAAACTTCATTTATGTGTCTTACAATTGTATAACTTGTCAGTTGGAAATGTCATTTTGCAGGCCCAAGCACACCTTACCTTTGGGTTGCTTTCCCCACACAAGACACTCTCAAGATGTTCAGCCTCCCCGTTCCTGACATTCTTCCTTGAGAACATGGAAAACTAATTTTTTGGAAGATATAATCTTCCTATCCATCTCTTCTTTTTACTTCCTGTTTATTCTACCCTTTCAACATTGGCTTTCATCCTTACCACTTCACTAAAACGGTTTCCTTACCTTTCCTGATAGTTTTTGGTACCCTTGATACCTGCCTTCTTGAAACATGCTCTTCTTTTGGCTGACACTGTGCTGCTTTGAATTTCCACCTACTTTCTGGACACTCCTTCTTAGATTCTCTTTGATTCCTCATGACTCTCAGAATAAAGTCCAAGTTCCTTAACACCATCTATGTGGCCCTGTTTTAAATTGCCTCTGCTTTTCTCTTCAGACTTAGATTTTGTTACCCTTGATTTCTCTTTGCATTCAAGCTACCCTGATGTTTTCCCTCCCTCCGTCCCTCCTGCTTACATTAATCTTAAATTGCTGCAGCAACTCAGTAGAATAAACTATGACCACGTCTATGTAGGAGGAAAGAAAGGAGGGGTTGCCACTAAATAGTTCATTTAATCCATGTGGGCACTGAAATCATCTGGATCAGCTGTTCTCAGTAGATTCAACAAATTCTGTGATTATTTATTTCCCTGGGGACTGTTTCACATTGTCTAAACATGTACAGGTTTACTTTGTAAAAATAATTTTTAACCTTTTATCTTGTGAACATGTTTAGCTGCTCCAGACCTGGCACTGAACGTTTACTTTCTAAGCCTATTGTATACTATACTCTTTCCCAGTGACGCTCATCCTCTTATGTAGAGCTGTTCATGTCCTAGAGGAAAGAAAATAGAGCCACCTGCAATGAACCCAGTCCCCAGATGGATCAAGTGAGTTTTCCCAGGTTGTGCTTATCAGTTTCTCAACGAATTACTCAAACAGATAAAAAATAAAAATAAAAATAAAAATAAAAAGGCAGGCTGGGCACGGTGGCTCACACCTGTAATCCCAGCACTTTGGGAGGCTGAGGTGGGCAGATCACGAGGTCAGGAGTTTGAGACCAGACTGGTCAACATAGTGAAACTCTGTCTCCACTAAAAATGCAAAAAGTTAGCCTGGTGTGGTGGCAGGTGCCTGTAATCACAGCTATTCGGAAGGCTGAGGCAGGACAATCGCTTGAACCTGGGAGGCAGAGTTTGCAGTGAGCTGAGATCCCACCATTGCACTCCAACCCAGGCAACAGTGTGACTCTGACTCAAAAAAAAAAAAAAGACTTATTAGAGTAAGTGATTTTTTTCTAACATTTCTCTCTTACGGGTTAGCATAGCATTGATTGCACAATAAATTATTTTAATTCAGTTGAAATTTAGAAATATGCAGATTAGTATTCCCCCACCTAAAAAAAAAGATATTTAAATTGGGCAAACTCTTGTGGCCTCTTAGATCCTCTGGATTCTCCTAAATTCCAGTTACAAGAGGAAAAAATCCAGGCAATACATCATTTTCCTCTAACAAAGATGAAGAAGGGATTAAGCCCATTCTTAAGCCCTAGGAATCAGGAGAAAAATACTTGATTAATTCAGTATGATTTGTGAACTGTACCTTTTTCATAGGCCTGAGAAGGCAAAAGGTTGGTAAAGTCTTCACTTGGAAGAACAGGCTCAGGGATATTGATTGAACGAAAAGGACTTCCTTGTGCTTGTGCAGGCCCAGCCTGTGAGCTGTGTTCTTCTTTCTGAGTTTTCCTAGGAAAGAGAAATAAAGACAAGGCTATTCTGGTTCTTTTTTTTTTTTTTTTTTTTTTTTTTTTTGAGACGGAGTTTCGCTCTTGTTACCCAGGCTGGAGTGCAATGGCGCGATCTCGGCTCACCGCAACCTCCGCCTCCTGGGTTCAAGCAATTCTCCTGCCTCAGCCTCCTGAGTAGCTGGGATTACAGGCACGCACCACCATGCCCAGCTAATTTTTAGTATTTTTAGTAGAGACGGGGTTTCACCATGTTGACCGGGATGGTCTCGATCTCTCGACCTCGTGATCCACCCGCCTCGGCCTCCCAAAGTGCTGGGATTACAGGCTTGAGCCACCGCGCCCGGCCGTGGTCTCTGGTTCTTAATATCTGATCTATTAGGAGGAGATTCAGTTCAGACTAACTCAAGAAAATGTCTGAATTATTAGGTTGAATGATATAAATTGCTATTTTTGAAATTTAAAAGTGGTCAAATACTAGCAATTCATATGGTTCAACTTAATTCATCACCTCAGTTGGAGAAGAAAAAAACTGCAAATATTTACAAATCACCCTTCTAATTATAATATCCACATTCTTCTTTTTTTGTTACTGGCTTTCTTATCATCAGGATCTTCAGAGTTTGCAGTGGTGACAATTTGCTTGAGATGATTTACATTCACTTGGCAATGCAACTCAGAAGTAGCAGAAAGCAGCAGGTCCTCTCCTGAAAACAACCTATTCTCCAGGGTCACACACATATTATTCCTACAATTCTATTTTCAATTTGTTAATAACAAAAACACATAAGTAGGCTGAGCACTGTGGTTCATGCCTGTAATCCCACCACTTTGGGAGGCCAAGCCAGGAGGATCACTTGAGCCCAGGAGTCTGAGACCAGCCTGGGAAAACATATTTCTAAAATCTTTTTTTAATTGCACATTTCTACAATTTTTTTTTAATTAGCTAGCATAGTGGCCACACCTATAGTTCCAGCTACTCAGGAGATTGAGGTGGGAGAATCGTTTGAGCCCAGGAGTTCAAGGCTGCAGTGAGCTGTGATCATACTACTACACCCCAGCATGGGCAACAGAGCAAGACTCTGTCTCAAAAAAAAAAAAAAAAGAAAAGAAAAAAGGAAAAACAAAACCACATAAGTAACAATAAAGATTATGTATGTTTAATGGTGAAACTTTACTTGATTCAACCTGGTCCAGGCATTGTTTAACATAAATTTATTTTCAACCCTAGAAGTAAAATAATAATTGCATTAGAGATATTTTAGAAAATTAATAAAAAAAAATCACTGATGTTGCTACTATCTTAACAAAGCCATCATTATTTTTAAGTATATCTTTCTAGTTGTTATTTTACATATTTTTACCCTTGTAATCAAAGCACTCATGCCATTTTATGTCACTTTCATTTTATATATCATATTAAATGCATTTTTTTTACATAATAGGTACCACCCATCTTTGGTATTAGCCAATGTTATAATTCTATCAGCTTCATCGAATGCTGAGCCATGAAGCACTGTGGCCAGCTAACTAGATACTGATAGTGGGGAAGCTGTTCCGGGTGCCTCTGCAGAAGCCATTGCTTACGGGTTTGCCTTCGGTACATTTTTAAAAGACACTCACTTGGCTTTAACTTTTCGAGATTCTCTTCGCTTCTCCTGTTGAAGCTGTTCAATTTTCTGTTGCATTTCTTCTTGTTTGGAAGTGATGGCTTGGATCATTGACATGGCATTGCTCAGCTCTTCCTAACAAATAAGAATTGCTGTGTTTTAAACTGGCACATGGGGTAAAAGTATATAACATAATCTAGCCTACTGCACACTTTTAATACATGTTTATTGAATGAATGAATGAATAAGATTAAACAAATTACTTCCATTGTGGCCTCAAATTTTAAGACAGAGCTCCAAAAAAGGAAACATGAAAGGTATTTTTCCATGATAATTATGAATGGCCCAGAGGAAAAATTCTTATATTTGGCTGCTATGGAAAAAGGAAAGTTTTCTACTCCTGTTACTGAAACCAAAATTCTCTTGTCAGCAAGGAAATAAAAGAGGGGCTTACCTTGAAATAGTTTAATGAATTCTTCATCTCAGTCACTTTTTCTTCCATGGAACATCTGCAGCTCTTAACCTTTTCTTCCAAAGCATATTCTCCATGTTGAATTCTTGACAGTTCTTGCATTGCTTCTGTGAAGCCAGTTTTGAGTTCAGAGGCTAGGGCCTGCAACTAAATAATGCATGAAAAGTTAATTCAATTTGCTGAAAATTATTACAAGTGGCACCATTGGCCCTTGAATCTTTCTTTTGTTTGAGAAATGAGGCTTCTGAAAATCTACAGACCTCATTTACTAGTGTACTTCAGTTTGGACAACTTAAGACAACCTTGGCCCCATTCGTCTAAGAAAAAGAGTGTCTTCTTTACATAGCACATGCTAAAGCTTGAAAAATGACAAGAAAGCAAGCCATTAATTAAGTTTACAAGTACTTCTGCAAGCTTCTATTTATTCTGACACCTTTGATTAAAATGAGATTTACTTGAAAAGAAACATGTATGTGAATCTTGATCCAATAACTCTTCAAAATCTGTGAAAGAAGAAAATGGGTCATATTATCTCTGGTTATTATAAGAAGTAAGGAAATTCAGTTCTTGTTTTCTTAAAACAATTTAAAAACAAACAGAGTAACAACCAAGCATAACTGAGAATTTATTTGAAAGAAAAGAAGGTTTTTTTAAAAAAATGCTCTTGGACGGTATCATGAGAAAAAGGAGGTAATGGTATTTTCAATGACGGTAGGCTTTAACTCATAAGAAAGGCACAGAAATATCTGATAGAAAATGGTAGGAGCTCAGAATGTTGTTGATGGTGATCTGAGTCATCTTCAGCAGTAAGTCCTGGTCATATAGGAGCTCACACACTGAACTTGTGTTGTCAACTCCAACATCATGAAAGAGGTGTTCAATTTTGGATCAGGTAGAGTACAAATCCTAGTTCTGTCCTAAAGTACTAAGACCTTAGGCATGTTGTAGCATTTTTCTCATCCATAAAATAGGTATGATAATATCTATTTCACAGGGCTGTCTTGAAAATTAAAAGCATAAATGTAGGTAAGCTGCCTACCACAGCACATACTTGGTACACAGATGTTCAAGAAATGTTCATTCTTCTCCCCCTTTAGGTGGCAAATCAAAAAGTTAAGCACAAACAGAAATGTGGAGAAAATGAAGCACTTCTAAAGTTCAGTTTTATTTATTGAACAAATGAAAACATTTTCAACAGACAGTAAGTTAAAAATAACAATAAGATAACATTACTTTCTTGACATTTATGATCTTACACTCTGCTAGTTAGAGGCACTCTTAGCTCCACATGTCTCTTTAAAACAGAATCATTTAGAAGGCTTATTCTATGATCAAGTTTTTTGTTGTTGTTGTTGTTTTGTTTTGTTTTGAGACAGGGTCTTGCTCCATCACCCAGGCTGGAGTGCAGTGGCGTGATCTCAGCTCATTACAACCTCTGCCTCCCAGGTTCAAGTGATTCTCCTGCCTCAGCCTCCCAAGTAGCTGGGACTACAGGCATGCACCACCATGCCCAGCTAAGTTTCATATTTTTAATAGAGATGAGGTTTCACCATGTTGGTCAGCCTGGTTTTGAACACCTGACCTCAAATGACCCACCCTCCTTGGCCTCCCAAAGTGCTGAGATTGCAGGCATGAGCCACCATGCCTGGCCTCAAATATTTTTCTTTTAAAGGAATGAAAACTAAAGTCCAGATACCTTCACAAAGTTTCTCTGAATGTATATTTCTGAACATTTTCAGAATCAGGTCATCCACATGGTTTCCACCTACAAAGGCACCTCCCACTCTACAGTGTCTCCTGTATCACATTTTAAAAATGTAGGATTTTGCCGGGTGCGGTGGCTCAAGCCTGTAATCCCAGCACCTTGGGAGGCTGAGGCGGGTGGATCACGAGGTCAAGAGATCAAGACCGTCCTGGTCAACATAGTGAAACCCCATCACTACTAAAAATACAAAAAATTAGCTGGGCATGGTGGCGCGTGCCTGTAATCCCAGCTACTCAGGAGGCTGAGGCAGGAGAATTGCCTGAGCCCAGGAGGCGGAGGTTGCGGTGAGCCGAGATTGTGCCATTGCACTCCAGCCTGGGTAATGAGCGAAACTCCATCTCAAAAAAAATAAATAAAAAAAAATAAAAATAATAAAAAATAAAAATGTAGGATTTTGTGGTTCATTGTGCCTTACAAAGGATTGCTGGGAGTAGGGAGAAATAAGAGGAACCAGAGAGATCATTTTGAGCAAAAAAGCAGGAACTGTCAAGTGTTTGGGGCTAGAAGGCTGGGAAACATCATGAACAATCTATTTTTCATTTCAATCATTTTAAATTGTAATTAATCTTTGCAATGGATTTTGGCACATGTCCTAATTTAGTCATCATGGTGGATTAAATCACCAGATCAACCACTTTCTGATCTGATAATTTTTCATTATACAAATGTATATTCTGTAAGAAAAAAAAAATTGATAGCTATGTAACATCAAATCAAAAATGTATGCAAGTTTTAAAATTGGAAGAAGAAAAGCTGACATTCATCTTAGTGACATTCATTTAGATTTCCTGATTGGGAAAAAAAAAAAAAGAAAACACTATCCAACAGAAATAGGTTTCATTATCTTGCTCTCCTAGGCAGAGTTTTTTGCAGAGACCAAAACGCAGCAACAAACTCCTAGGAAAAGGACCTTTCCTTCCCTGCAGAACCCCAGCTCTCAAAAAATTATTAAAATTTTCCCCTAACAGCCAGGCGACATAGGTACTCTGGGTCTTTGAAAGCTATTTTTGAATCATGTGCCCATTTCCTACCAACATATTACTCTGAGCTCCATGGGTACCTGCTACTGAAGTCTTGCTACTGCTTTGAAAACAGCTTTACAGCACTGATCAGTGAGGGAAGGAAGCCGTCAGGAGGACACACACCTGATACAACATGTCATTTTAGTTAACAGCCAAAGACGCTAACCAATTGCACCACAGAGACCGTGACTAACATGTCGTTTTAAGATGCTGAGGGATCCTAATATCTTCAGCCCCTATAGAGTGCTTTTCAGCTACCAACCTGACCACTCCCTTGTGAACAATAAATACTGTGAAGACACCGTCTTAACATCTTTTCTCGGCTCTCTCTTCAGCTTCTTTTTTGACAGCCCACAGCCCACCCCAAGGATTAGAAACGGGTGTCTACCTTGTTCTCCAGCGAGTTGAACACGTTCCTCATCTCGTTGATTTTTTCATGAAGCTGCTCTAGAGAGGTTATGATCCCTCCATCCTGCCGCTGGAGGCGGGCTCCCGCTGGAGGTAGGTTCAGGGAAGACTTGTACTTCGAAGCCTACGGTACCACAGAGGGCATCTTAGGCTCAAATAAATAGGGGAGAGGAGTCCGAATTCTTCCTATTTCCTGCTCTTAATTTCTGAGTCTCAATTTTCTTTCTTTTCTTGGCTTCTTAACTCTTCTTAAGATGAATTTTAGTCAGTGTCTTCCAATTTTTTTTTTCATGAAAGGTCTCTCAGGCCTCAAACTTAATTTTCATAAATCTCAACTTGTGTTTTATAGACATTTCTTCCTTTTTGCCACATTATGCAGGCCAGGAGGCTACCAAGAGGTAAATTAGGGGAACTGGACCTGTGCCTTGGGAATCTTGCAAAGTCATAAATGTCGATGTTTGGGAAACCTCCCAATTCCTACAATTCTATAAGAGCACAAGCCAGGTGTTCCGCAGTGGCACATACATGATGGCAAGGAGGCCAAGGTAATTGCCCTGGTTTCCCCCTAAACCAGGGTCACTGCAGAAGCAACATGAGTTTTCTGCCAACTTCCATCTTCCAATTGTAGGGCTCTTTATTGGTCCCCAGAAGTGCAATGATTTAAAATAGAAAGTGAGCAGCAAGTAATTTGAATGTTGAGAGTAAACTTCCCAAATCTACTCCTCTACATTCCCTTAAAGTCATTCTTGCAGGGCCTTATTGAAACTGACAGGAAGCCTGGTGTGCTGGAAATTTCTCTTATTGATCCCTGGATACATTACAGGCCTAGAAGAGTTAACTTCTCTGGTATCAGAAGAACATTCCTCAACGGCAAAAAGAGACTGAGGCTCAATCAGGATTTACAAATCCTAAAAAACTTTCAATGGCAGTTTTGATGATGAAACCTATTACTGTAGGACTGATTCCCAAGTGTTTCAATTAGAGGTCCTTTTGGCACATCACTTCTTTTACAAATTATTTTCATTACAGAGAAAAATAAAGAAGAAAAAAGAGAATCGCCAAATAGAATCATCCCAAATTTCATTATTTCAGTGTTACCATTAACCCTCACATTTCCTTCTATTTTGTTCTATGCATATAAATGCAGATATTTATATTGTCTGAAATTACACTGCAGATACATTTGATTCTACCTCTCTTTTTTTCCTCCTAATATTCCAATAAGGCACTTACAATAGCCTTCAAAATTTTTCTGAATGTCTACTTTTGATGGTTACATAATATTCCATCCTATGAATTTGCCATACTTTACCTACCCATTCACTTTTGTTGGAAGTGTATGTTGCTTGTAATTTTTCAATGTTATAACTCATGCTGCAAATTATGTTTTTGTTTTAAAGTTTTGTATATATTTCTAATTATGTCCTTAGAATAAATTCCTAAGTATGAACTTCCTGTGGGTCAAAGATGTTAGTACTATTTGACCCAAAGGGAAAGCTACCATATCACAGGGAGGCAATCTGTTCAACTAATTAATAACTATACAAGTTATATTTGACCAGATGATTTGAAAAGTTATGGTAATATGTCTGTATATTCTTGGAAATGTTATATATGATATGTAATGTCCTAAATTAGTAGATTTGGAAAAACGTATCTTGAATAATAAAATACATGAAACAATAGAAATAGAAGAAGCCACAGTGTTTACATTCCTAAGGCTACAAGTGAGTTTAAAACAGTTGGAGTTCAAATCATTAGTGTGAATGTTGGGCTAGCACTAAATTGTGCAGTTACTATGTCTGTTGCCTTAATTATGGGATCCCCTTCTTATGTTAATGGGATAGTAATTTTTATAATCCATATGCAAAATGAAGTAATAAAGGGTAAAATGACACCACCTGACTCCGGAAAAGAGATCTAATTCAACAACTCTGAGAGGGGTATGTGCAGTGAACAAAGGATAAGATAAAAAGGAAAAAGGGAATAGACTTTTCTAAAAGTTTCTAAAAATTAAACATACTTAACAGAACTAAATATTATTAATTATTATTTGCTAATTAGTCAAAATATAATACTCCTTATTTTAATCATTGCTTCTTTGAGCTTCAACTTTTTCTTAGCCATCTATAACTTTACTTTGGTAAACTGTCTGTGTTCCTTGCTCATTTTCTACTGTAGTTCTGGAAGTTTCCATTTTTATTGGCCTTCATGAATTACTAATATATGATTAAATGTTTGAAATATTAATGTGTCTGTTCTCACACATAGGCAGGTGTTGAACATTGAGAACACATGGACACAGGGAGGGGAGCATCACACACTGGGGTCTGTTGGGGAGGTTAGGGGAGGGACAGCGGAGGGTGAAGAGGTTGGGGAGGGATAACATGGGGAAAAATGCCAGATTTAGATAACAGAGGGATGGAGGCAGCAAACCACATTGCCATGTATATACCTATGCAACAGTCCTGCATTATCTGCACATGTACCCCGGAACCTAAAGTACAATTAAAAGAGAAAAAGAAATACTGTTGTGTCTTCCTAATTTTGTTATTTGCCTCTAAATTTGTTTAGAATATTTTTATGATGGAAATAGTTTAAATTATAATGCGGATAAACTCAAATCTCTTTCTTTGTGATTTCTTCCAGTGCTTTTTAACTTAGAAAGACATTTCACATTTGTAGACAAATGAAATATTCACTTATTTTAAAATTTTATGGTTTGAATTTTTAATATTTAAACCTTTAATCCACTTCGGAGTTTGTTTTGATTAGAGTATGAGGATCCCTTCTTTTTTCCAAAAGATCCAGACAAAATCTTCCCAACACTGTTTGGTACAAGACTAAATGAGTGCATCGGACCTCTTGGCTCAAAGCAATATAGACATCTTATAATATAGTCATCCATTCATTCATTCATTCAGTTCATATTTATTGAATATGTATTATATACCAGGCATTGTACTTTACACTGAGAATTCAACAGAGCGCAAAATGGACTAAATTCCTGCCCTTAGAGCTTACATTCTATATGAGGAGACAGAAAAAAAAAACAAACCAGGTAATATATACGATAATGTCAGGTAGGGATGGGATCTATCCAGAAAATAAAGTGAGAAAGAGAATGACCAAAATTTCATATTTTACTTCAGGTGCCTTCCCTTCTACTATAGATTTTATTCTGTTACGGTTAACTCCTCCCCAGTTCCCTCCTTCCTCTTTCTCTTCTTCTTTCTTTACTTCTCCTTTTTCTTCTTCTTCTTTTGGTTAAATGTTGCTTGGAGTAAACAGACTGGGGCTTAGGAAGTGTTCTTTTAAAACAAGGATGGCGTTATGACAGCATCACAGAGGTCATAGAGACCAACTTCACTTCCATTGCTTTGTGTGATCCACTGTGAACAGATGTACTAGGATTTGTAACACAATAAGATAATGAGGCCACCCCCACTGCAGCTATATTTAGCCAACATTCAGGGAGTGACCTACATAAAATCTATAATAGACTTTAAATCGTACCTGACTTTAAAGAGGTACTCACACTCATTCAAATGTCATACACAGGTGAGATGAGAACAGAGGGGAGGTGGGCAAGGAAAGCATCTGGAGGACTTGGACCAGTGAGGCATCAAATCAGCACTGAGTGAAAACCCATTTTTGCTTCTAGGCCTTTGTTCAAGCTAGTCCCCTGCCCCAAACAACCTTACCTATACCTACTTGTCAAAAGATCAACTTGTCCTTAAGTACCTAGCTCAAATCCTCCAGTCAATACTAATTCATCCCTTCCCCACAGAATTTTATCAATGCCTCTATTACAATCCTTTCAACAAGTTACCTTGTAAGAGCTATTATTCTTTTTTATTGCTGTTTTTTTGAGATGGAGTCTTGCACTGTCACCCAGGCTGGAGTGCAATGGCGCGATCTCGGCTCACTGCAACCTCCGTCTCCTGTGTTCAAGTGATTCTCCTGCCTCAGCTGCCTGAGTAGCTGGGATTACAGGCATGTACCACCGCGCCTAGCTAATTTTGTGTATCTTTAGCAGAGACAGAGTTTAACCATGTTGGCCAGGCTGGTCTCAAACTCTTGACCTTGTGATCCACTTACCTCTGCCTCCCAAAGTGCTGGGATTACAGGTATGAGCCACTATGCCCAGCCAAGAGCTATTATTCTATGTGTTCTTCAGGTTGTGGACACATAAAAATCAATGAGAATGTCTGTTTTATCTGTTTAATCTGCCACGAGGTCAAGCAGTAGACTTTGCACATAGTAACTGCTCAATAAATGTGCATTCTATTGAAATGAGGCTGTTTCTTCCATTCATCCTATAGCTGGTCTGAGATAGAGGCAATATAGTTAAGTAATGTTTTAATAATCCTGTTGGCTTGCCCTAGTTTGGTCTACAGCAAAGACCTCTTACATGATAATTCTGGGCACTAGTTGTCATTTTCACTTTACTGTCATTTAAACTCAACAAATCTAAATAACATTTCCCCCAAACTATCTACTCTTCTGGACTCATATATTTCTGCTTGAGAAAGCACTCTCTTTTCCTAGTTACCAGGGCTTAAAACCTTAGAGCCAACTTTGAAAGCATCCTTTCTTCCAACCGCCCACCAAGCTCTGTCAATATTTTCTTCCTTTTCAGATATTCCAGAAAGCACTGCCTGAGTCTGGAGAGGAGCATAGATTTCCCTTGCCCAAGCTGCATTTATATTACAAATTATGTCAGAATAAAGTTCCATGATTTTTAAGAACAGAAATATACTTTTAATTTATGGTTGGGAGACAGAAGCCAAGTAAACACTACTTAGAGGACCAAAGCAATCTCATATGACTCTTACTGCAAAGATGTTTTGCAGAACTTTTATCTTCTTGTAAAATAAATTGTTCTCATTGTTTAAAAAGAGCTTGAAAATTTTTCCTATACATATATTTGAACATTTGCAATGTTAACCCCCTTTTCATTCTCAATTCTCCCTGCTGACATAGAAAGTAAGAAAACAGATCTTTCTCTCTCCTCTCTGATGGACACGTTACCTTGCAGTTTAACAGCCATGGCGATGGGGGCAGCAGGCAAGAGAAGCAGAGTGGAGGTGGGGGTGGTAGTGCTGCATTTTATAAATGGGATAAATTGTCTTTCTTTTCTTTTCTTTCTTTTTTTTTTCTTTGAGATAGAGTCTTGCTTTGTTGCCCAGGCTGGAGTGCAGTGGCATGATCTCGGCTCACTGCAACCTCCGCTTCCCGGGTTCAAGCGGTTCTTCTGTCTCTGCCTCCTGAATACCTGGATTACAGGTGTGCGCCACCATGCCCAGCTAATTTTTGTATTTTTAGTAGAGATGGGGTTTCACCATGTTGGTCAGGCTGGTCTGAAACTCCTGACCTCATGATCTGCCCACCTTGGCCTCCCAAAGTGCTGGGATTACAGGTGTGAGCCACTGCACCCAGCAAACAACTTGTCTTTCAATAATGAGTTCTCAGCCAAGCACAGTGGTGCTCCCCTATAGTCTCAGCTACTCAGGAAGCTGAGCTTGAGCCCAGGAGTTAAAGACCAGCCTGAGCAATGCAGAAAGACCTTGTCTCAAAAAAAAAAAAAAAAAAAAAAAAAAAATCAGTTCTCTACAAAGTACACTGTGAGTAGTGGGACCTATTGCACTGCCTGTCTCAAAGCCCTGTTAAGAGAGTAAGTGCAACAATATATATGGAAGCATTTGTGAGTGCTAAAGACGTCTACGCATAAAGAATAGTCAGTCATCACTATTATACATGGAAGCATTCCAAACAATCGATTTGTCTTTACCTGGTAAATCTGCGTGGAAGGATTATTCACCGGCATATGTTCATTCTCTCCTGCAGGGAGAAAGAGCTTTGTTCAATCAACACTACTCATTCTGTCCCTATGCCCTTCAGATATATACAGGAAATAAGGGAACACATAGGATCCTACATTTGTGCCTGCATAACAAGAAACCAATGATTCAAGAGGAACAAAAAATGAGCTGATGTATGTGGTGTCCATATTCACACATCCTAATCACTAAACCGTTATCTGCCTGATAGACTCTTGCAATAGAAAACCACGTTCTACTACAGTAGGGAAGTTTCTCAAGCAAACTGAATGATGTGTGATTATTAATCACACAGAAAGGAATTTGCAGGAAATGTCTTTATTATGTTCTTGAGGCTGACTGAAATTGACCTTCGGGGACAGTTCTACAGTCAGGAAGGCGGCTCTTCACCAGGCACTTACTGATCTTGGTGAGCCTGCAAACAATGTCCTCTACTTCTCCCACCTCTGATCTTGGCCAGACTTCGGAACTGTGCCCTACTGTCACGGCCAAGTTCAGCTAAGGGAATCTTGCTGTCCTCCTGGGCAAGACTGCTGACAGAATTGTCAACAGAAAGGTTCTGGGAAGGATGCAGGCAGAAGAAAACAGTATTGTATAGCACTAGACTTCAAGAAACACAGGGCACACACAGAGGAGGTAGTAGGTTGTAGAAAACCATTCACAGGCCTGGCACAGTGGCTCACGCCTGTAATCCCAGAACTTTGGGAAGCTGAAGCAGGTGGATCACCTGAGATCAGGAGTTGGAGACCAGCCTGGCCAACATAGTGAAACCCCATCTCTACTAAAAACACAAAAATTAGCCAGGCATAGTGGTGGGCACCTATAATCCCAGCTACCCGAAAGGCTGAGGCAGGAGAATTGCTTGAACCTGGGAGGCGGAAGTTGCAGTGAGCCGAGATGGAGATCATGCCATTGCATTCCACCCTGGGCGACAAGAGTGAAACTGTCTCAAAAAAGAGGAGAGGGGAGGGGAGGCAAGGGGAAGAGAGGGGAGGGGAGGCGAGGGGAGGGGAAGGAAGGGGAGGGGAGGGGAGGGGAGGGGAGGGGAGGGGACTGGAGAGACCATTCACAACCTAGGGAGAAAAAGAGGTTGGCCTAGAATGTCTTTTTCAGAACCACATTGGTTGGCCATAAAGATGAGGCAATCCATATAAAACATTCAGCTGGTTGTTTATCCATTTAGCTACTTCTCCAGTATGTCACAATGCATACATTGTGTGCATTAAGCAGTTTATAGAGGAAAGCCCTGGTTGCAAACATTTGGTTGTGTAGATATGTATATTGTTCTCCTAAGGCAAGCTGGTACAGGAAACCCCCTCCAGCCTCGGTATTTAAGTTCATAAATAATATATAACCTTAGCCCAGAATTTATACGCACAGAAGCCTGGCCCTACAAAATCCATTTGATTTGAGGTTACTGAAAATTCCTGCATAAGCTTGAGTAAAAATTATTTAGAGAATTTCATACTATGTCCCAACAGCCTGGTAAAATAGCAAGAATTAGGGCTTTGGAGGAAATATCCAGATCCCAGACCTAACTTTGATACTTTGTAGTTGTCACCTGACTTCTCTATGACTGTTTCCTCTTCTGTAAATTGGAGATGATAAGAGAATCTGCTTCTATACAGTTGTTTCTATATGGTAACGATTAAAAGAGAAAGCACTTACGCTTCTAGGCTAGTTTAGAAGGTGATAGATGTCTAGTAGTTGACTCTGTGTCTTGGCCTTACCCAGCTTGTTGTTCTGAGAGAGTCCTAAAGTTATTGCTAAGAAAAATAAGATAACAATCCAGAACAAATTCTAATAGCATTTCCTATTTTTTCAGCACCCAGTCTATAGTCTTCATAGTCATTATATTATGACAGGGAAATGAGAATAGTTGACATATTGTCCTGTCTCGAGATAGTGGTAAGACAAGACAAAAACCTACATTTCTTTTTTTTTTTTTTTTTTTGAGGCGGAGTTTCACTCTTGTTACCCAGGCTGGAGTGCAATGGCGCGATCTCGGCTCACCGCAACCTCCGCCTCCTGGGTTCAGGCAATTCTCCTGTCTCAGCCTCCGGAGTAGCTGGGATTACAGGCACGCGCCACCATGCCCAGCTAATTTTTTGCACTTTAGTAGAGACGGGATTTCACCATGTTGACCAGGATGGTCTCGATCTCTTGACCTCGTGATCCACCCGCCTCGGCCTCCCAAAGTGCTGGGATTACAGGCTTGAGCCACCGCGCCCGGCCCAAAAACCTACATTTCTTGAATCCTAAGCCCTAAAGCAAGACATAGGAAAAATCTGACCTTGCTTTGTTTTGGTTTTTTCCATAGTGCCGGTTACTTCTCTTCTCCCGCTTATTCTTCAACATTGCATCCTCATCGTCCTGGCTCAGGCCACCTCCTCTTCCCTGCACCTGTCAATTCAAATCGAGAGTAAGGGATAACAGGTAGAACTGTCAAAGAAACTGAACTTACTTCAGGTGTTAACTTTAAAAAATGGAAATGAACACAGCCTGAGGTACATGCAATTTCAGAAGAGGAAAAAATATTAAGTTGAGTAAACATTTAGCATCAAGATAAATGTCATTTTGTGAATACATATAAAATCCATTATTCAAATTTAGGGCAGTTTTTCAATATGTTACATTCTTTTTTGGATCAAACCAATTAATTAAGACCTATTGGTTTTATTAGCAAGTCATAGTTTAAGGAAATTTTCTTTGCCTTTTTTTTTTTCAAACAGGGTCTTGCTCTGTCACCCAGGATAGGGTGCAGTGATGCAATCATGGCTCACTGCAGCCTTGACCTCCTGGGTCAAGCCTCCCACCTCAGCCTCCCAAATAGCTGGAACCACAGGCACATGCCCCCACACTTGGATATATATAAAAATATATATATTTTGTAGAGATGGGGTCTCCCTATGTTGCCCAAGTCAGTCTGAAACTCCCAGGCTCAAGTGGTAATCTGATTTTAGCCTTCCAAAGTGCTGGGATTACAGGTGTGAGCCACCATACCCAGCCCCAAGGAAATTATCTTAAGAAGAAAAAACTTGAGCAGATATGAAGGCCAATACATCTGTTTCCATTCCATTAAATAGTACGTTTCTTGATAGCCTTGTCCCCACTTTTGGCACCTGGTAGACTCATTTGCATCCATGAAATGCTAATCGAATTTATGGTCTGTAAATTCTATTGATCGAATTTACAAATGGTCTGTCATCTTTAAATGGTCTGTCGTGACCATTAGACATGTAGCTGCAAGGTCGGAACACAATCCAACACACACTCAGTTTTGAGGATACTGGCCCTCTTTTTAGCCATCCAGCATTTTAATCCTTTCCTAAGTTTGAAGAATTCCCCTGCCTTGTGAGGCTTGATCAGATGCCTCCCATTATAGAGGCTGAAAGCCCCAGATTCTTCTAGTCTCCCTTGCAGCTAAGGCATGATAGACACATGACCTAGGACACACCACTCAGATGCACCTACCCCAATTAACACCAGCAGTTGCAAAAATAATTCCTACGGCAGATACTTGATATTCTTTCTACCTTCTAAGACAGCAGTGGCAGTGAGGGTAGTGGTGGTGACCATTATTTGTTACGAACATATTAGGAAATTCAAGATGCTGTTTTCAGTGCTTTCCTCACTAGAATAGTTGTACTATGTAATTTAGGCATTGCTGCTAGCCATAGAATCCCAAACTCGGTTCTCCAGCTTCCCAGCAATTACATGAGCTGTCCATCTCCTTTCAACAAATTCCTTTGCTGCTTAAATCAGCCAGAGTTTGTTTTCTGTTGCTTATAACTAAGAAACCTGATTGAAACAACACAAACATCTGAACACTATCCGAGATTAAGAAAACACAACTTTAAACTTTGTTCATCATTCTAGAATAGACAAATCTAATCTATACTGACAAAATGGGATCAACAGTTGCCTGGAGGAGGAGGTGGAGGGACAACTGGGAAGAAGCATAGGCATTTTCTTCTTCTTCTTCTTCTTTTTTTTTTTTTTTTTTTTGAGACAAGGTCTCACTCTGTTGCCCAGACTGCAGTGCAGCGGTTTATGATGGCTCACTGTAGCCTTGAACTCCTGGGCTCAAGTGATCCTCCCATCTCAGCCTCCTGAGTAGCCAGGACTACAGGTGGATGCCACTATGTCTGGCAGATTTTTTTATTTTTGTAGAGTCAGGGGACTCAATATGTTACCGAAGCTGGTCTTGAACTCTGGGACTCAAGCAAATCCCCTTCCTCAGCCTCCCAAAGTGCTGAGATTGTGGTCATAAGCCACTATGCCTGGCTGCACAGGAAACTTTAGGATGATAGAAATGTTCTACTGCTTAATTGTGTTAGTGGTATATGGGTGCACTAATTTGTCAAAACTCACTGAATGTATATTTTAATTGGGTACATTTTATCTTACATAAATTATACCTAAAGAGAGTTGATTTAAGACTTTATTATGGGCCAGGTGTGGTGGTTCATGCCTGTAATCCCAGCACTTTGGGAGGCTGAGGTATATGGATCACTTGAGGTCAGGAGTTGGAAACCAGCCTGGCCAACATTGTGAAACCCCATATCTACTACAAACACAAAAAATAGCTGGACATGGTGACAGGTGCCTGTAATCCCAGCTACTGGGGAGGCTGAGGCAGGAGAATTGCCTGAACCTGGGAGATGGAGGTTGCAGTGAGCCAAGATCATACCACTGCACTCCAGCCTGGGTGACATACCGAAACTCTGTCTCAAAAAAAAAAAAAAAAAAAAAAATAGGCAGGGCACAGTGGCTTATGCCTGTAATCCCAGCACTTTGGGAGGCTGAGGTAGGCAGATCACCTGAGGTCACAAGTTCGAGACCAGCCTGATCAACATGGAGAAACCCCATCACTACTAAAAATACAAAATTAGTCAGGCGTGGTAGCACATGCCTGTAATCCCAGCTACTCAGGAGGCTGAGACAGGAGAATCACTTGAACCCAGGAGGCAGAGGCTGCAGTGAGCCATGATGCCATTGCACTCCAGCCTGGGCAACAAGAACAAAATTCCATCTCAAGAAACAAACAAACAAACAAACAACAACAACAACAACAACAACAAAAACCACTTTACTATAAAATATGGAATGCGTTCAAACCAAAAAATAATAATAAATTGGCAGGGTGGGAAAATACACACTGGTAAAAAGCTATTGGAAAACAGCTACCTAGTTATAAAAGAGGAATATAAAGAAAGGACCAAAGTCAAGGCCATATGCTGTTTAAACTCTTGCACATTTTTCATGTAAGCATGAAAGTTATGCCAAGGTAGGGCATCTTTCATAACTATCTTGAATCTTTTTTCACAGCCAATATAAACATTACTAAGATGAAGATTTTCTCCTCCTTAGCAATTGTTAATTTACTTGATATCTAATCCATTCTAGGATGAATATAATTAAATCACAGAATATTACAGCCAGAGTCCTGAGAAAATTATTCTCTCCAACTTATTCATTTATAAAAGAAGCAAATGAGACCTGAGGAGGGGAAGAGAATTGGCCTGCCCAAAGCCTAACATATCTTTAAAAATGGTCTTTAGAAGTGATTTCTGGCTGGGCGCGGTGGCTCAAGCCTGTAATCCCAGCACTTTGGGAGGCCGAGGTGGGTGGATCATGAGGTCAAGAGATTGAGACCATCCTGGTCAACATGGAGAAACCCCATCTCTACTAAAAATACAAAAAATTAGCTGGGCATGGTGGCGCGTGCCTGTAATCCCAGCTACTCAGGAGGCTGAGGCAGGAGAATTGCCTGAACCCAGGAGGCAGAGGTAGTGGTGAGCTGAGATCGGGCCATTGCACTCCAGCCTGGGTAACAAGAGCGAAACTCCATCTCAAAAAAAAAAAAAAAAAGAAGTGATTTCTGTTACTATTTTGGGGAAAAAAAATCTTTAAATATACAAAGCCATGTCTTTATGGGATTTTTGTGGGTGATTTTTACTGGAGATTTAGTCATTAATCTGTAACTAATTGAAAACAAAAAACAAAAATCCATGTATCATAGGTAAAATGAAAACTTACACATTTTCTAAGCTAGAATATCCTCACACTCATGTATGTACACATGACCACTTATTTCAAGACATAATACTTTATTTTATTTTATTTTTCGTAGAAACGGAGTCTTGATCTGCCCGGGCTGGAGTGCAGTGACATGATCATAGCTCCTGGTAACCTGGAACTCTTGAATTTAAGGGACCCACCTGCTTCAGCCTCCCAAGTAGCTTGGATTACAGGCATATGCCACCATCCACGGCTAATTTTTTACTTTTTGTAGAGAGAGCATCTCCCCATGTTGCCCAGACTGTTTTTGACCTCCTGGCCTCAAGCGGTTCTTCCACTTTGTCTTCAGGTGTGAGCCACCATGAGACATAATAAACATGTGTGATGGACAGTAAGTTAGAAATTTTATTTAGTAAATTACAAAAGCAACAAAACTACATTAGAGGCCAGGCATGGTGGCTCACGCTTATAATCCCAGCACTTTGGGAGGTTGAGGCAAGCAGATAGCTTGAAGCAGGAGTTCAACAACAGCCTGGCCAACATGTTGAAAACCTGCTCTACTAAAAACATAAAAATTAGTCAGGCATGGTAGCACACACTTGTAATCTCAGCTACTCAGGAGAATCACTTGAACCCAGGAGGCAGAGATTGCAGTGAGCCGAGATCATGCCACTTCACTCCAGCCTGGGGAACAGAGTGAAACTCCATCTAAAAACAAAAGATGGAGTTTATACATCAGAGAAAATTTGGAAAGTATATAGGGAACAAAGCAACTGTAACACTTCTACTTAAACAACTATCCTGATCACTTGTTTGTATTGACTGTTAATATTTTTTCTCTGGAATGTTTTAAGTAATTATTAATGAAGCCTATCTAAAATTTTATGTCTACCTTTCCCAACTATATTATAGCATAAACATTTTACTTTCTTTTAAAAATTGGATCATGGCTGAGTGCAGTGACTCATGCCTGTAATCCCAGCACTTTGGATGGCCAAGGATGGAGGATCGCTTAAGGCCGGGAGTTCAAGATCAGCCTAGGCAACATAGCAAGATCCCATCTCTGTAAAGGAAAAAATACAACAAACATGGGATTATTATTGTTGTACAGATAAAATAAATGAAGAAAAACCTTTTAAAAATTAAAAAAATTGCACCATTATTATTTATGCTGTTTTTATTGTGGCTGTTTGAGCAGAAGGTAAAAGTGTTTCTCCCCAATCCCAACTGATGTTAATAATCTGTGGTATTCTTTCATTCTTTTTTCTATCCTCATATAATTGCATGCAGTCATATACAGAATATATATATATATATATATGGACTATGGTTGTCATTGTAGGTTTATATATTATACTTCTCTGCATCTTACTCTCACTTAATACATTGTGGAAATCTCTCCAAGTTAATTGGCATAGATCTAAGAAAATCCTTTTTTTTTTTTTTTTTTTTTTTTTTTTTTTTAAGACCGGGTCTCACTGTCTTCCCAGGCTAGAGTGCAGTGGTAGGATCTTGGCTTACTGCAACCTCTGTCTCCTGGTTTCAAGCGATTCTCTTGCCTTAGCCGCCAGAGTAGCTGGGATTACAGGTACATGCCATTATGCCTAGCTAATTTTTGTATTTTTAGTAGGGATGGGGTTTCACCATATTGGCCAGGCTGGTCTCGAAGTCCTGACTTCAGGTGATCTGCTTGGTTCGGCCTCCCAAAATGCTGGGATTACAAGTGTGAGCCACCACACTTGGCCCTAAGAAGTTACTTGTAATAATATTCCATGGTACAAATGAACTGTGTTCATACTTCTCCACTGATGAACATTCCCTTTATTTCCATTATTTTGCCACTGGAAACGATCTCACAATAAACATCTTGATACATAGAGCCTTACATATTGATGGTTTTATTTATGTGGAGTTTCCATAGGTGTGGCTAGGCTGCTTTCCAAAAAGGCTATAACTATTCTCATTTCCCCCAGGAATGTTGCCTGAGTACCTTTCTCCTGCATTCCAGCCAGTAGTAGATTTTAACACTTTTTAAAGGTTGGGTGGGTGACAAGTGATAGCTCATAGCTACTTTTGCTGATTGCTAGTGCTACTGAGCATCTCTATGTTGTATACTTACTATACATTTAGATTTGCTTGTCTGTAAATTAACCCTCTGATTTGCCTAATTTTCTTTTGGGTTATCTGCCTTTTTTTTTCCCCTTATCAAGTAGTGAGAGCTTCTAAATAATATGTATTAACTGCTCATTTGTTATATGCAATATTTTTCCCATTTATTTTTTTGCCTTTTGACTTTGTGGCACTTTTGCTATTGAAATATTCTTTTTTTTTCTTCTTCTTTTTTTTTTTTTTCTGAGACAGAGTTTCTGTCCCCCAGTGCAGTGGCACAATCTCAGCTCACTGCAACATCCACCTCCTGGGTTCAAGCGATTCTTGTGCCTCAGCCTCCTGAGTAGCTCAGATTACAGGCATGTGCCACCACATCTAGGTAATTTTTTGTATTTTTAGTAGAGACGGGGTTTTGCCATGTTGGTCAGGCTGGTCTCAAGCTCCTGGCCTCAAGTGATCCACCCACCTTGGCTTCCCAAAGTGCTAGGATTACAGATGTGAGCAACCTCACCCACCTGGTAAAACTTTTTTTAAATTATGTTTTATTTTGTCATTAAGCTTATATTAGCCATAATGAATTAGAAGTTTTCCATCTTTTTCTATAACCTATAAGAACTTCAATTATATTGGAATTATCTGTGGGTTTTTTTTTTTTTTTTTTTGAGACGGAGTTTCGCTCTTGTTACCCAGGCTGGAGTGCAATGGCGTGATCTCAGCTCACTGCAACCTCCACCTCCTGGCCTCAGGCAATTCTCCTGCTTCAGCCTCCTGAGTAGCTGGGATTACAGGCACACGCCACCATGCCCAGCTAGGTTTTTGGTTTTTTTTTTTTTTTTTTGTATTTTTAGTAGAGACGGGGTTTCACCATGTTGACCAGGATGGTCTCCATCTCTCGACCTCGTGATCCACCCGCCTCAGCCTCCCAAAGTGCTGGGATTACAGGCTTGAGCCACCGCGCCCGGCTTTATCTGTTTTTTTAAATTGTGTTTTAGGTTTTGGGGTACATGTGAAGAACATGCAATATTGTTGCATAGGTACATACACGGCAATGTGGTTTAGAGCATAGCTATGAAACCATTTGATCTTGGTACCTTTTTTAAAAAGTAGTCAGATCTTCAAAGCCTTTTCAATTTTTTCAAAAGAAATTGATCTAGGCAACTTTTCAGCTTAATTTAGTCATTTATATTTTCCTAGGAACTATGTATTTCCTTAAGTTTGTCAAATTTGTTGACAGAGCCTGTAGTCTCAGCTACTTGGGAGGCTTAGGTGGAAGGATCATTTCAGCCCAGTAGTTCCAGGCTGCAGTGAGCTAGGATTGCACTACTGCACTCCAGCCTGAGTGACAGGGCAAGATCCTGTCTCAAAAAGAAAAAACAATTTGTTGACAGAGCATAGGCATTTTCCCATATGCTCTATAAGGAATGGTGGAGGGAGAAAGAACATTTGTTGGACAGCTGTTATGTGCCAAACACGATGCTTCATATTTTATTTGTATTGTCTCATTTAATTAAATTCTCATATTGATTCTGTTGAGGATGTGTCATTATCCCCATTTTCCAGATGAGACCACTGAGGCTTGGGAAAATGAGGTAATAATATGCCAGGATCATGGCACAGGGAGCCAGAATTGTAATTCAGGCAGGTTCATACAATTTCAGAACTGGTTCTTTTATTTATTACTTCTGGCTTTCTCCAAATAGTTTCAAAATCATTGTATTTAGTGACTAAGAAATAGTTGCTTAAGAAAATTTGTCATCGTTTTCTTTCCCTCCCCCAATTACTAGGGAAGTTTTCTGGTTTTTACTATAATAAATGAATATAAAAAGAAATAGAGTCCCTTTTCTTCATATTTAGGACGTTTTTTTCTTAAGCTAAGTTTACAGAAGAAAACTTCTAGGTTGACAAGAACAGCTGTGATAATGAATAATATGTATTAAAGAGTACATTTTAAAAGGGAGCATAGTAACAGGATTATATAGAAAGGTAATATGACTTATTCTGGAAAAAGCCTTGATATGATTATGAAAGTCCCTTTGAGATCTCACTTGTAGTCTGCTCTTCATTTCATACTGGGAATCCCTCACCCTGAGCCTAGTAATTCCTCACTCTGCCATTGCTAGCCCTCGAGTCACTGCCTACCTTTGAATAAATAACCATCAGATGCTGCCACATGCCTCTCACCAAGTTAATGTGGCTCCTATTCCCCCCCAACCTTCCTCCATTCTTTCCATCTCTATGGTTGCAGTGCTAACCCCTATAAACACCCATTCAGGCCTTGGTAGACCCTCGGGAAAATATTAAGTTTTTAGAAAGAGCCTTTTGGTCTCTATGTCATGCCTGATCATGATATAAAGCAGTGGTTTTCAGGTTATATTTTTCGAAGCCCTCAGTCATCCTCCAGTCTGTCTTGAATGCAGAGAGGAAGCCACCAAGCTGATGGGGTTCTGGGTCCCTCTTCTTACCCGCTTCAACCAGAGTCTCTCTGTTCTTGTCTGGTTCACATACTACAGCTTTTGGGAAGGATTTCCCTTTTTTAATTTTTTTTTTTTTTTTTTTTTGAGACAGGGTGTCACTCTGTCACCCAGGCTGAAGTATAGTCGCACGTTCATGGCTCACTGTAGCCTCAACCTCCTGGGCTCAAGTGATCCTCCCACCTCGGCCTCTCAAAGTGCTGGGATTATAGGAATGAGCCACAGTGTCTAGCAGGGAAGGATTTCCTTTGAAGATTAGTTTCCACTGTTTAAAAGCAAGGGTTCTAAAATTATTTATATAGAGAAATAAGAATGTTGAAACAATAAGAAGTTATAGCCAAACTTTTCAGTATTCTTTCGGTTTCTGTTAACTTATTATTTAAGAAATTTTTCTAAATTAATTCAGAAAAAATTTTAAAATAATAAGTTAACAGAAACCTAAAGAATACTGAAAAGTCTCCTGACCCTCCCCGAGACTGACCTAGAATGTGTACCCTCCTCCCCACATACACACATAAGACTACAAAAACTGAGGATTTTCTATTACTTTCCAATTACTGCTGTGACAGAAAAGGAAAGTTTTACACTTTGGGGAATTGAAATTAATTGAAAGCAGACTTGAGTTAATTTCCATTTCAGTGTCCTTTATTGAACAGGTCTTTAGTGCACATTTCTAATTTAGTAGAATGAGAACTTTTTATGCTGGGGGGAGGGTGATGAGGAAATACTTTCCCCTGAAACTAAAATAATTCATCAGGACAAATCCTGCAACCATTTTCAAGAAGAGAGTCTATATATATGATCTCTGTGATGTAGAAAAAATGCTTTCAAGGTTATGAAAAGGGCTATTTGCTTGTTTTTTTCTATACAGCCTAAAAGCAGCATTATTTTGTGACAGTAACACTTTGTTTGTTCATGTTTTGTAGTTTTCAAAGCACTCTCATGTACGTTATCTCACTTGATCACTACAGCAATGCTGTGCAGTAGGCCAAACACATGTTCCATTCATTTTATACCCAAAGAAGCCATAGCTCATACAAATTATTTGCCAAAAGTAACACCAGAAGTCGCTTCAAGTAAGACGAGTAGTCTTTCTATGATTCTCTAAATAAACTGCTTCATGTCACAGTATTCCAAAGCACTGTAATTTAAAGTACCACTTTAAGGTACCATTGTCATTTTTAAAAAGGTATCATGTGGACTCTGATGGCTATCTGAATAAACAGGTTGGATGGATGGATACAAGGAAAAAAGTTTTGGCAGGTCTGATGAAAGAGATTGAGAGAAAGGGAAATAATACTAAGTCAGATTAAAAAGAGGGATGTAGCCACCAATTCAGAGAACATGAAATATTATTTGTAAAATTCGATATGCAATTTGTGACTAATTATTTCTTTTCTTTTCTTTTCTTTTCTTTTCTTTTTTTTTTTTTTTGAGACGGAGTTTCACTCTTGTTACTCAGACTGGAGTGCAATGGCGTGATCTCGGCTCACCGAAACCTCTGCCTCCTGGGTTCAGGCAATTCTCCTGCCTCAGCCTCCTGAGTAGCTGGGACTACAGGCATGTGCCACCATGCCCAGCTAATTTTTTTTTTGTATTTTTAGTAGAGACGGGGTTTCACCACGTTGACCGGGATGGTCTCGATCTGTTGACCCTGTGATCCACCCACCTCGGCCTCCCAAAGTGTGTGGCCAATGATTTCTAAAAGCTAGGTGAGATTAATAATTTTCTAGGAAAACATACATTACTGAAATTTGTTTTTAAAACACTAGAAATGTTTTAATGCAGAACAAGTATCTGTAGAAAATATTTAAAGGTAAGGTCAAATATCTACTCTCCAATAAGAAATGGTTCAGCATACTATCACATAAATAGATAAATAAATAAATAAATAAACATAGTCTAAATAAAATGCCAGAAAATAAAAATATAATACTATGATCAGCAAAGTTTGTTCTAAAATTAAAGATGGCTTAATGCTTATGAAACAATTAATAGAATTAATTAATCAATGTAACGCAACAAAACAAAGAGTACAGTGTGACCCTAGAAGCAAAGTGGTAAGGAGATAAGACAATTCTCACAATATGTAGATACACAAGTGTTTAAAACTAGGATACCTCAACGAAAATGTAGCTTTTTATGCCCACAACCAAACAAAATCATCCTCGAATACATAGCAGTTTAAAGTGGCAAAGCCAATAAATTAAAGAATTAAAATTAAAATAGGAGTGTGGCGCCTTGACTCATGCCTATAATCCCAGAATTTTGGGAGGCCAAGGCAGGTAGTTTGCTTCAGCCCAGAAGTTTTAGACCAGGCCGGGCAACATGGCAAAACCCTGTCTTTACAAAAAAAAAAAAAAAAAAAAAAAAAAAAAAAAAGCCAGTCGTGTTGGTGCACTCCTGTAATTCCAGCCACTCAGAAGACTGAGGTAGAAGAATCACCTGAACCCAGGAAGTCAAGGCTGCAGTGAGCCATGATAGAGCCACTGCACTCCAGCCTGAGTGGCAGAGTAAGAACTAGGCTCAAAAAAATTAAAATAAATAAAAGAATTAAAATAGGACTCTGTCACCAGACATCTCAAACAGTAAGTGGCCTTATTTTGAAAATGGTCGTTGGTGCACAAGTCAGCCTCTTCCGTGACCCCTTCTCAAATATGGGCTGCTAGAAACAGGGTGGCTCCTGCCACTGAACTAGGTCACAAGGCCATCACTCCTTCTCAGTTAACTGCCTGCATGGCTGTCCCTCCCCAGACTGTGAGCAACTAAAGAGCACACAGGGAGTTCTATTCATCTTTCTGTCTCCAGCTCCTGGCACCATTCTCAACATACTCTCAACAAATGTTTGAAGTGACCTGAATTCTCATGCAATAGACTACCAGAGAAACATACTTTAACTATAACCTCCTTCACATCAACAATAAAAAGTGGTAAATATAAAGAGTTTGGCCTGAAGATAATTTTTATTAGCAAAAAAGCCCTGTTTTATTTTAACAAGCAAAGTTTCACTGGCAGAAACATATCCCCTTGTTCCCACTCCCTGGCTTGAAAAACCAAGAGAAAGCAAGCTCTCCTAGTGAATGGTCCCACCCTAAAACGAACTGTAGTGATGTGCATCACTGCCAGCGGCCCCAAAGTGACCAGAGCCAGTGAGAACAGGAGCAAAGCATAGAGAACAGATCCATAGTTCGGGAGCACAGAAGGCTCAGAAATGAAATAACAAAGATCCTTCCATCCTCACTCCACTGGCAGGTTAATTTTTGTCATTGTTCACCTAAGATCAGTCAAGAGAAAGTAAATTGGTAGAGTTACTATGTGTCTACATCAATCAGGAAAAAAAGAATATGAGCATGCTATCACACACACAAAACCAACCACTGGCCAGAGATTATTTTAAGTTTAGAAATGCCTCATTAGGCTGGGCGCGGTGGCTCAAGCCTGTAATCCCAGCACTTTGAGAGGCTGAGGCGGGTGGATCACGAGGTCAAGAGATGGAGACCATCCTGGTCAACATGGTGAAACCCCGTCTCTACTAAAAATACAGAAAATTAGCTGGGCATGGTGGCGCACGCCTGTAATCCCAGCTACTCAGGAGGCTGAGGCAGGAGAATTGCTTGAACCCAGGAGGCGGAGGTTGCGGTGAGCCGAGATCGTGCCATTGCACTCCAGACTGGGTAACAAGAGCGAAACTCTGTCTCAAAAAAAAAAAAAAAAAAGCCTCATTGAAAACATGAAAACTTACTAAAAGTTTCAGATCAGGGCTGAAAGTCACTTCCAGGGCTCTTCTGACTCATTTTTATGCTTGGCATACATACTTAAATGTCTCAGAACCAGATTTTGTGAGACTGAATGTCTCCCAGTCTCTGCATCTGGTCAGGGAAAACGTGCTACGTCTCTTATCTTATCCTGATTTGACTCTCTTTAACTCAATCTGTCAAACACATTCTCTCCCTGGATTCATCTGAGTGTAAGTTAAAAGCCTCCTGGAGGCCAAGCACGGTGTTCAAACCTATAAATCTCAGCACTTGGAGAAGCTGAGGCAAGAGGACCACTTGAGCCCAGTAGTTCAAGACCAGTCTGGGCAACATAGTGAGACCCCACCTTTACAAAAAGTTTTATTTATTTATTTAACTGGGCATGTTGGCATGTACCTGCAGTCCCAACTACTTGAGAGGTTGAGGTGGGAGGATTGCTTGAGCTCACGAGGTCAAGGCTGCAGTGAGTAATGACTGTCCCACTGCACTCCAGCCTGTATGACAGAGTGAAATCCCGCCTCGGAAAAAAAAAAAAAAAAAAAGCCTCCCGGAGACACTGTGCAAGAGGCAGAGAGCCCCAGTAAATACCTACTTAAAAAGACAAAAAAGTGTCTGTCACTATACATTCACTAAGTAAGTCCCGATTAACAGGAAGGAAAGACAAAGAAGGACAAGAGTGCTCTCCTGGGAAATGCTGGAGGGAAAGAACCCTGGGCTCCAGAGACAACTCCCTCCAGTCCTAGAGATGGCTCTGATTTGCAGAGGAGTATATTAACATGGAAAAACTTTAGTCCTCAGGAAATGTTCCTTCTGCTAAAGCAGAGGCAGTTCCAGGACTCCCAAGATCTGAACCAGGTGGCTGAGTTAGTAGTACCTTGTGAAATGGATCATCAGTCACCAAAGCTTAATTTAGGTGAGAGGGGAAACCAGGTTACTGCTGCCCCTCCTGGGAGAATTTTTTTCATAGTTCAGATGAAATGACATTCAATTTGGAGCTGCCTTTGGCACTTTCAGAACAGCTAGGAAGGAGAAAAAGAGTACAATCCAGTCTTCAGAATGACTGTAATTTCCCACTACTGCTCAGTGAACAAAAACTCCCAGGGAGCAAAGCCTTCAAAAGTTGGAAATCATAGTGAAACATTGAAAATCAATGACCTCAGTTAGAAAAATAGCCCACAGCCCATGCATACTTGACAAGGGTCAGCAGTGGTCTCTGGGTACTAAAGCCACAGTATGTCCCCCTACAGAACTAGTCCACTTACAGGCCTATCTGGAGATTTTGGCCCTACAGTCCTCTGCTCCCTGCCAACCAAGTCCTGCTTAGCCCTCAAAGGGCAGCTCATGTCTTGGGGCAACCCTCAAGAAGCCTGCCTTGGCCATTCTCCTCAACTGTCATCTGTCATCTCTCCTCACCTAACCCAAGGATCATCTTTTTTTTAAGACAGAGGGTCTTACTCTGTCACCAAGGCATGGTGTAGTCATGGTTCACTCAAGCCTTGACCTCCCCGGCTCTTCCCACTTCAGCTGCCCAAGTAGCTGAGACTACGGGAGTGCACCACCACACCCAGCCCATTTTTATTTTTGTTTTTGTTTCTGTTTTGTAGAGACAGGGTTTCACCATGTTGCCCAGGCTGGTCTCGAGCTCCTGTGCTCAAGCGATCCTCCCACCTTGGCCACCCAAAGTCCTGGGATTATTACAGGCATGAGCCAATGCACTTGGCCAAGTCTCACCTTATAACCCATTATTATCACAGAGCCCAGCAGCAGAAGCCTAGATACGGGAAAGAGTCAACATTTTTGTTGACCAATGACAAGTGTAATTTCATCATTAGTTTGATTATTTCTTTTAAATTTCAGCTTATTTCATACGTGCCCTCCCTATAGCTAAAGCATACTGAACCCCACCAATGAGCACATTTTTACCATATCTGAAAAGTTTAGAACAAGGAGAAAAGGGCTAGAGACATTCCATAAGGAAACCAGAACACACCGGGGCAGGTTTTGCTAAGAAGCTATTTTCTGATTCCTCAATCTAGTATTGTATTATTTCAATTTCTTTGTTTGGAACAAGTTGGGACAGGAATAAGTTAATAAAAAATAGAAGAGAAGTGTTCCATCCCCCTGCCTCCAAACTGAATTACATACTTCTCCTTTGTCCCATATAGTTAATAGCAATCCTGTTCTTCAGATTTTTTTTTTTTTTTTTTTTTAGACAGAGTCTTGCTCTGTCACCCAGGCTGGAGTTCAGTGGCACAATCTTGGCTCACTGCAACCTGTGCCTCCTGGGTTCTTTTTTGCAGAGACAGAGTTTCACCATGGAGTTTCACCTGTTTCCAGGTCATGTTGCCCTGATCTCAAACTCTTGGGCTCAAGCGATTTGCCCACCTGGCCTCCCAAAGTGTTGGGATTACTTCAGCATTTTTTTTTTTTTTTTTTTGAGACGGAGTTTCGCTCTTGTTACCCAGGCTGGAGTGCAATGGCACGATCTCGGCTCACCGCAACCTCCGCCTCCTGAGTTCAAGCAATTCTCTTGCCTCAGCCTCCTGAGTAGCTGGGATTACAGGCATGTGTCACCATGCCCAGCTAATTTTTTTTGTATTTTTAGTAGAGACAGGGTTTCACCATGTTGACCAGGATGGTCTCGATCTCTTGACCTCGTGATCCACCCGCCTCGGCCTCCCAAAGTGCTGGGATTACAGGCTTGAGCCACCGCGCCCGGCCTCTTCAGCATTTTTAAAGGTATTTAAGGGAAGACACTAAACAACCTCAGTTGAAATCTATTCTAGGGCTGCTTAAGCATGCCACAAGGAAGTCAGCCCCTGTGTAGATTATGCTCATTTCATCTCTCTCTGATGTTACTGGAAAATGATTCCTTTACCTGAAGACAAGTTGATCTAACAGGGCACATACATGCTGCCCCACACCACTTCCTGCCTTTAATGCTCCTCAGAGGGTCTTCCATTTTGATTTTTGATAATGCAATCTATGAACATTTTCATCAGGCTTCTCACTGTAGAACTAAATAAAAGGGTTCCTCAAAAAGTCAGGAAGACAGGTCACCTGCTGGCTCATACAGTCTGGGAACGGAAGAGTACTAGACTGAGATCTAACCCGTCATGACTTCTTACTGTGGGGCTTTAGGAAAGCCAGGTACCCTCTCTGGGCTTCCATTTCCTCATCTGTAGTATGAGGGGGCTTTCAAAGTCCTGGTAGCTCTAAAATGCTGAGGCTAAAATATAACAGCGTAGTTCCAAATATCACTCAGCAGTGTGGTAACATGGTGATATCACAACCAATGGCCTCCCTTCCCTAGCCCTCCAGCCCCTAGAGCCTTCTATAACTGTTCTTTTGTTTAATCTAAACAAATCACCACCTTACTCCAAACTGAAATTATGCTAAACAGTTCATCATTTCTGAATCCATAATATTTTCACTATGCAGTTTTATCTGTCTTTAAGGAAAGGAAACAAACTGGCTTTTTTTTCCCTTCTTTTTTTCTGCTAAATGAATATCCCTGGTCACCCATATATTTCTCTCCATCGAGTATTGCCACTGGGCTGTTCCCTGGTCACCTCAAACTCCATCTGTTTAGATCACATTGGTAACTTTAACCTTTCCAGTCTCTCCCTTCAGGTTCCCCTAGCTCTGTCACCAGCACCGCCACTGACCCAGGCTCAAGACTGCAGAATAATCGCCTCTCATCCTAAAATTCACGTCGTGAAATCCTTATTCAAATCCACTAGTTGCAAAATCCTTATGAGTCTTACTTTGTAAGTTTTTTTATTTTCTCCTTTGCTTTTCATTGTCACCTCTTTGGTCAGCCTTGACTGCTTCGTGCCTAAACATCTCTAGGAGCATCCTAATTAGTTCATCCATCCTCTTCACTGCTACTAGATTGTTTTCCTTTAAATGTCACTTAGATGATCTTTTGCTTCTGCTCAAAAACTGCAATAGGGGTTTTTTGTTTGTTTGTTTTTTGATACAGAGTCTCGCTCTGTCTCCCAGGCTGGTGTGTAGTGGTGCAATTTCAGCTCACTGTAACCTCTGCCTCCCAGGTTCAAGCAATTCTCTCTGCCTCAGCCTCCCGAGTAGCTGGGATTACAGGCATCAATCACCACACCCAACTAATTCTTGTATTTTTAGTAGAGATGGGATTTTGCCATGTTGGCCGGGCTGGTCTCGAACTCCTGACTTCAGGTAATCTGCCTGCCTCAGCTGCCCAAAGTGCTGGGATTACAGGCATGAGCCACTGCACCTGGCCCGTATTTTTCTTCTTCATAAAATAAAATGGAGATCTCAAGGTCCTCCACAATGTCCCGGGGCCGGCCCTCCAACCTCATTTCTGATGCGTAGGAGGTCTGCCAGCCACCTCAGCCTGGTTCACCACTTGCATTTCCTATTTTGTCTCTCCTCCCTGCTGTCTGGTCTGCCCTGCTCACCCCACTTTAATGGACAAATCTTTGCTCATTCTCCAAAGTCTAATGCAGGCCCATTCCCTTTCTGGAACTTGAACCCTTCAATCCAACAGAAAATCATCCTTCCTTTCTTGGGATAACTGTAGAACTCAATAGGAGTCAAAACAAATTTTTCTACTGTTATTCATCTTATGTAAATAATCTCATTTTCTAAGTTAATTGTAAACTCCTTTGAGAAAAGAGGCTATTTTTTCCACCTCTATTATCCCTGTACATAGGATATATTCTAACATAGAGTAGAAGTTCAATAAAGGTTTATTGACAAAGACACTAAACTGTCCTCAACACTGACAGTGGTAACTCCTCAGCACACAATCCCCCTCAATCAATTATTAATGATTAATTGATAAGGTATTCTCGAATCTAAAAATCATGGATGTAAAGACTAAGGGAGAAATGACTGATAGAAGGAAATACAGACTGGGAGAGTGGAACAAAGGGATTTAATGTTCTAGTTAGGCTCTACATGGCATTTTCAGAGTTACAGGGTCATAAAATAGGATGATCTGCAACAGCTTAGCCCTTGTTACATACATTAGATTCTAGTGTTTTGGATTGAAAAGCAAACTCAATCCTTTTCTTCCTTCACCCACTTTGGAATGCACCTTAGAATCCTTACTGCCTGTTGTCTGCCCACTCCTTTCCTCTTAACACCTCTCCAGAGCTTGCCTTTGGCCCCTAGTGTCTGCCATTCATCTGCTCCTGGATGTTCCTGTCTCCAAACCAAATTATATGATGGGCTTTGAATCATGAGCCACTAGATGCATAATAAATCTAAAAAAAGAAATGTATCCCTTTGAAAATAGTATTTCCAGCCTAGTCCTTGCATCTTTAACTCCTTCCCACACATTTTTTAGTGTAGGTCCTTCCTTTAGCCTGTAGTATAAATCTGGATGTAAAATTCACATGCAGAACAGATCCCTGCTTCTTAAAATCCTGTAAATTCAGTTTTCATAGTTTTTTTTTTTTATGTACTGTTAATTGCCCATTGGTAGAAATTAAATGAATTAGATGCAATACATTTGAAAAGTCATTAAAATGTTAAAATAGACTGTCTGGAATCATAGAAGCAGAGAGAAGCTCATTTGTAAAAATCCTGGGCCGTAAGGCATATGAGGAGGAAGAGCTAGGTTGAATCTCAAGCTGTGATTTATCTCTACCAAAGCCTATTTCTGCCCTGTCTCTTGGCAACTTCAAAGTCTTCTCAACTTTACAATATCCTACTACCCCACATCAAGGATAAAAAAAGATCTAAGGTCTCTGCTTAAATGTCACTTTATTAGAAAGGCCTTCTTTGACCGATACATGAAAGAAAGGAGTCCCAGCCTCTATGCCCGATCTCCCTTTCACTGCTTTATTTTTCTCCACAACATTTACCAATCAAATGATAATGTTATATATTTATTTGCTCATTGACCGTCTTGGCTTATCAGCTCATGAGGGCTTGGACATTTTTGTTCACTCTGTATTCTCCAAGACCTAAACCAAGGTCTAGCACAGAATAGGCCTTAAATAAATAGGTGTTGAATAAATGAATAAACCAATCTCATAGTTCAGAAAGACCAAATGAAACAAAACAGCACCCACCACAACTACTTGCCATATCAACTAAGGAATCAATGTAGAGTGGTAAAGAAAATCAAATGGAAAGAGTATTCAGAGGTCAGTCCCGTCACTTTACAAACACGGAAAATGAAGTCCAGAGAAGACAAGTGACTTGGCTAAGTTATAAGGTCTTGTTTTGACAGAGAAAAATAAAATGATTCACTAGAGAGTCCCAAGTTCTTATACATATATGGTGATTATGGAATTGGATAAAATGTCTTTAATTTCAGTGAGGCAGGACTCAGAAGTCAGTGGTATCAAATTGCTGTCAAGTTAGACACCTTGCCCAGATATATCAACCTCATTGCCTGTCATCAACATTATGACTCTGTTCGTTTTAATCTTGAGAGATTTTTTAAAACACTCTTTAATCTGTTCTCAGCTCATACTTCAGCCAGTTGAGAGCAATAGCGAGAGCCATGCTAGTTGTTAATAGGGAGTAGAAATGGAGAATTTGAGTTTGATGTCTGAAAGATGTGGATTCAAATCCCAAGTCCATGATTTAAATAGCTGGTTGACCTTGGGAAAATTACTCCCCCTATCTGAGTCTGCTAGCCCAGTCTCTGGAATGACCGTTAAGTCTCTAGTGCTGATTATTGCTATGCTTTGCAGTTTGGAAACTCAGCTTTAGCCTGAGATCAGTAGAGATAAGAGAAGAAGCAAATGTGGAGGTCTCCTGAGGAGTCCAGATGTAAAGGTCTTTCAGGATAGGGATGTGTTAGCTTCCAAGGTCTGAAGCACGGAGCTCAGAAATGAGCCCCACCAGGGAGCTGGTTACTGCTGCAGCCATCAGAATGGAGCCCTCCATCCACAGCCTCAGCCCAGGAGTGGGTAGGAAGGGAGCCCACCAGCAACCAGCTGCTTGGCATCACTGGGCCTAAATATGGGGTTAGAGCTGGATGAAGGGGCTGCCCCTGCACCAATCTATCAGAGGTGCTAAAACATCCCTGGAAATGTGACAAGGAGAAAACTAGATTTATCAGGAGTTCTCTTAAGGAAAGACTCTTGTGTGATTGAAATGAATGCTTCCTTCTGATAGGGGTGTGTGGGGGCGGGGGGGGGTAAGAATGGGGTATCCTAAATGCAGGCTTGAGTAGCAACACATGGTCACCAAAAAGCCTTCAAAGAAGGCTGAGTCTGGTTTTCTTGCAGGATTTTTGTTTTGTTGAGTGGTATAGCCACTGTGAAGCCAGAGCTGAACTGTTATTGATCCTGAATAGGAAACTGAGTACTGCTCTTGGGAGCCTCCTCTTCCACATTTCCTCCAGGAAAAGGTCACCCTCTCCTCATTTAAGTGTGAGATATTGAAAGAAAATCTGTTTAAGCAAGTGCCAGATTTTTAGCCTGCCTGCGGTATCTTGACTCAGCTCTGTCTGTGGGACCTTAATCTTAAATCTCAGAAACACCATCTCACTAACTCCAGCTCATCGGCTCTGCAAATCACTACCTCCCCATATCCTGTGGGACTGCTCCTCTAATCAGAGTCTTGAGAGGTTGTCTGGATGGAGCTCAAGGTGTGCCCCTGTGGACAATTAGACACTGGTTGATATGATTTTGCTACTTGTAACAGCTCGTGACTGGACTAGCTGAAGTTACTTGGTTTGTTCCTCTATTTCAGAGTAATTCAAATAAAACTTTATAGTAGTTAGAATATGCATATACATGGGTAGATGATCTCAGTTCATGCCTTTCACCAAACACTTTCATGCTGCTGTGGCTTTGTTCCTCCTATCCTCCGTTCCTCAAACATCTTTCTTTATCTAATGAAATACTTTTTATCCTTCGGGGCTCAGTTCAAGCACCTCTTTCTCTATGAAGCTTGCCCCTATCCTCTAAGTCATAATCAATCAATCCCTGTTCTACCACATTCTCAGACAGCATTATTAGTGTTTCTTCCTGCCAGGAATTTTAGGCAATAGTCTCTGTGTATTTACTTATTTATTTTAGAGATGGGATCTTGTTCTGTTGCCCAAACTAGAGCGAGTGTATAATCCTAGCTCACTGCAGCCTCGATCTCCTGGGCTCAAGCAACCTTCCTACCTCAGCCTCCCAAGTAGCTGGGACTACAGGTGCGTGCCTCCATACCAGACTAATTTTAAATTATTTTTTGTGAAGGTAAGGTCTCGCTTTCTTGCCCAGGCTGGTCTTGAACTCCTTGGCCTCAAGCAATCCTCTCCCATCAGCTTTCCAAAATGCTAGGATTACAGTCGTGACCCACTGTGCCCAGCTGACCATTTCTTTCTTTTTTTTAATTTTTTTTTTGAGACGGAGTTTCGCTCTTGTTACCCAGGCTGGAGTGCAATGGTGCAATCTCGGCTCACCACAACCTCCGCCTCCTGGGTTCAGGCAATTCTCCTGCCTCAGCCTCCTGAGTAGCTGGGATTATAGGCATGCGCCACCATGCCCAGCTAACTTTTTGTATTTTTAGTAGAGACAGGGTTTCACCATGTTGATCAGGATGGTCTCGATCTCTTGACCTCGTGATCCACCTGCCTCGGCCTCCCAAAGTGCTGGGATTACAGGCGTGAGCCACCGCGCCCGGCTCCAGCTGACCATTTCTTATTCATATCCATTGAACCTGGAAGGTAATAATTCTTTTTTAAAATTTCTTTTTTTAATTCACAAATTATAATTGTATTTATTTAAGAAGTGTAGTGCAATGTTATGATAGGTGTATACAATGTAGAATGAGTAACTCAAGCTAATTAGCCTACCTGTCACCTCACATACTTGTCATTGTTGTGGTGAGAACATTTCAAATTTATGAAATCTACAATATGTTAACTAAAGTCAGCCTGCTATGCAATAGATCTCAAAAACGTATTCCTCCTGCCTTACTGAAATTTGTACCCTTTGACCAACATGTCTCCATTCCACCCCCTCACTTATCCACCCCCAGCCTCGTTCTACTCTCCACTTCTATGATCTTGACTATTTAGATTCCACATATAAGTGAGCTCATCTCATATTTGCTGTTTGGTGCCTCGCTTATTTCTCTGAGCATAATATCTTACGATCCTAGAGTGCTGGACTTGAAGCCTCAGGATAAACGGGGCATATCTCCTCACAATAGCAATTTTACTCTTTATAGTAGCAATTTTACTTAATTTTCAGCAATTTAAAAAATTATCAAACATTTTTAATTCTCAGATATTTTATAGAGGGGAGTGCAAAATTAGCTTGAATTTTAACGTAACTACATTTAAATCATTTGTTCACATTCCTCTGACGTGAGGATTATTTGCAGTGGGCACTCAGCACAAGTCTGAGTTGAATTTAATTCCAGGAGATGTTTATGATTAATTATTTCTCTTCCTAAAAAACCCCACAGAACTTTATTTGTTCATATTAATAGCAAGAAGACCCATTTAAAAAAAATTAATGAGTTGGAAAAGGCAAGCTGGAAAAATAATGCTATTTCACCTAAATTGTAAATTTTGGTTTAGGAAAGTTCACTATTTAAACATGCCTGAGAAATCTTTCAGAGCACTACCCTTTGGCAAAGACCAAATGATTCTTTGTATTTAAAAAAAATATTTATAGGATACATTATACATGTAAAGTAGCATATGCAATATATGCATAGTTTACTCTTCCAAGTCTTTACAGTATCTGATAAGTTAAAAAATTAAATGAATAATAAATAATAAGTATTTATCAAGTGAAATGTCCTTGAGACTTTTTGAAGCCACTGCCAAGAAGTAGGACTTAAGACTAATATTTTCCTTTTTTTAAGTATATTAGGTAAAGTACAGCCAAATAGAAATAAACCAGCTATGATGTTATTTGTAAGCCTTGCTTTACACTACATTACTTTAAAATCTTAATCATAAAAGCAATACACACTTAATGTAGAGATGTTAAAAACCTGAACCACTGTACCCTCTTTCTCTTTTCCTGCTCATTGTAGGTGGAAGGGTCAATAGGAAGGCCCCTCTGGAGCTCCTGGAAGACAGCAGAGGGCATGACAGTGACTGAATCAGGAGTGAATGACCCACCTTGAGTGACTGACACTAGCTTGACTGTGCATGGAACTTCCTGTAGCCCAGGAGTCAATGTGCACCCAAATTTTGTGTTTGACAATCACCCTTTTGTCTTTTTTTTTTTTTTGAGACGGAGTTTTGCTCTTGTTACCCAGGCTAGAGTGCAATGGCGTGATCTCGGCTCACCGCAACCTCCGCCTCCTGGGTTCAGGCAATTCTCCTGCCTCAGCCTCCTGAGTAGCTGAGATTACAGGCATACGCCACCATGCCCAGCTAATTTTTTTTTTTTATTTTTAGTAAAGATGGGGTTTCACCATGTTGATCAGGATGGTCTCGATTTATTGACCTTGTGATCCACCTGCCTCGGCCTCCCAAAGTGCTGGGATTACAGGCTTGAGCCACCGTGCCTGGCCTCACCCTTCTATCTTATAAATACAGTTTCAGAACTTTATTCTCCCAACTTTCTTTATAAAAGTAATGGCTTTCCAAGCAATTCTATTTGATTTTAACAATATAACTTTTAAATAATATGTCATTAGTCAATAATCCCCTCCAAAATCAGAATTAAATGATCTTATCTACTTTTTATATTTTATTCCATCATCCAAATCATTATTCCTATGATGATTTATTTAGACATGCACTAATACAGACTTTTTGCCACCTCTGAAAGTCTTTATCAAAATTCTTCTGTGACTCCTAAAGTTCAAATGCCCTAACCCAACAGACAAACCCCTTTGTGCTCTGGCTTCTGCCCAGCTCTGCAGACTCATCTTTAGTCACCTCCATACACACACTGGGTTCCTATCACGAAGACAATCATGTTTCCCCATCCACTCTAGCCTCTGGGGCTGTTCCATCAGTGGACAGTCTTCCCCTGCACCAGGCTAGCTGTCAAACTCCTAGTGCCCTTCAATATTTTGTGCAAATGTCATTTTCCCCTGTCTTTCTTGATATGTCCCAGGAGAGTTAAACCTTGTTTGTCTGTGCTGTGGTCGCATCTTGTCTACACTTCCATTATAGTATTTCTATCAAACTATAAATTTAAAAGTCTCACTTCTACAAGATTGGGGTCCAATACTCTCAAGGTTTCCAGGAATCCTCTAAATTACAGGCAAAATTTTATAGGTTCATTTTCTTCTCAGGAAAGAGTTCAGAGCTCACATCAGTCTCAAAGGAGTCTATAATTACGCTCTCAAAAATAAACTTAGAAACCACTGCACTAGATTATGAGTCCTTAGGAGACAGTGGGTGAATTCTATTATTCTTTGAGTCTCTACAGATAGATGCCTGATGTTAGCTGAATGAGCATTTCAGTTATTGTTTAGAGGTAGATGCTTATTCCAGTAAAGATATATAGTAAACTCAACCTCCTCTGTTTTTTTATTTAAGTAAATAGGAAGTATGATACTGTGAAAAATATAGATACTTTTCATACATTCAAGTGTGATACTGTGAAAATCCTTCCATATCTTTCTTTTTGCCCAGTGTACTTTCCATACTATGGAAAGTACACCGGGCAAAAAGAAAGATATGGAAGGATTTATACTAAACTAATAACATTGGAAAGAGGGATGGGGTTCAGGGTAGGATGGGCTTTTAAATCTTATTTAAACTCTTCTGTCATAATCATGTTTGTATTTTATTTTACAAGAGCACTTTTGGGTTTTGAAGTTTAAAAATAATGTTTTAAATTATGAGACTTTTTTCCTAAGTGTGTCAGACATCTAGCTTCCAATCCCAGCTCTGCTACTTATTCCATTTTGTGACCTGGGAAAGTTAATCTTCCTAAGCCTATGCTCCCTCAAATGTCAAGTGGGCATAATAGTTACTAGCCCACATTCTTATTAAGTGAAAAAGCCCAGTATGCACTAGGGACTCAGAATCTACCACTTCAATGGAAAGTAAATGTTGTCTTTCTTAAAGTTTTTTGCAATCACCAAAGACATTCAAAATAGAACTTAATTAAAACATAGTACTGCTGAATGTGATGGCTCACACCTATAATCCCAGCACTTGCAGAGGCTGAGGCAGGTGGATCATTTGAGGTCAGGAGTTTGAGACTAGCATGGCCAACATGGAGAAACCTCATCTCTATAAAAATACAAAAATCAGCTGGGCATGGTGGTGTGTGCCTGTAATCTCAGCTACTCGAAAGGCTGAGGCAGGAGGATTGCTTCAACCTGGGAGGTGGAGGTTGCAGTGAACTGAGATCATGCCATTGCACTCCAGCCTAGGCGACGGTGAGACGCCATCTCAAAAACAACAAACAAACAAAAAAACCCAACATAGTTCATTCTTGTCTCAATGCTGTCAGCAAGCACTCATATATGCAGTCAAGTCTGATATAATGTGGCTGGTTTAGAAGGTGGCTATTTCCCCTTACTGCTAGCTAATTAAGTAATCTCACAATTTGCTTATTTGATTGTTTTCAAGCCAAGAAGGGTTATAAAATTCTACAAAGAAATTTATAATACTCTGCTTCAAGAATGATCACTGGTTTAATCTGAGCTCTCAGTTTGCCTGTGTTCTTATTAGAAACCAGTTCTTTGCAATTTTCACTCACCTCGTGCCCTGTCTCCACTGGGAGACATCATATCATTTTTTTTGAAGTCTTCTTCCTGATTTCTCTAGAAGTTCTGTAAAAAACAAAATGCCATTGATAATGATAGCTACCTTGAATTTATGCCATCATTTTTCCTATAATTTTGTAATTAAAAGTTTTATTATATATGCAATTCACTGTTGTTAAAAGTTTCTAATAGGTCCAAACCATACAAAGCAAAAAAGTAAAAGTCCTTGTTTTTTCTAGTCTTTTAATTTTCAAGTCAGTTGGTATTGAGTAAGTACAATCACCTCAGCATTCACATGTTTGGGGTGACTAATAAAAATAAATTCCTATGTACTTAAAAACAGAGCTGGAGAACGCCAGCATGGCTTAGAGGGCTTTGCTGAATCAGAAGAGTTCAAAGCAGTTGAATTGACCCTAAAATATTGAAAGCCACAAATCTAGAGTCTTTTCTAATATTCCACATTAAATCATTGATTTCCAGTGACAAATGAAATATGTTTATAATAGGTTTTTCTTTAGAGACTAATTACAGTGATCTATCCTCAAAATTAAGAACAAATCTAATTAGAAAACATTCTGTGATTTATATAATTTTTGCTGCAGTACAGGCAGAAGTCCACTGAATCTTCCTGGACTTCAGTATCCTCACCTGTATGATTAGCTTAGTAATAGCAATACTTGCCTCACGGTGTGGATGTGAGGATTAAGGGACATGAAGACTGGAGGGAGGGAGAATGGGATGTAGGAGTGTGGGGAGGGGAAAAGCCTAACTTGGTCACCTTTTGTCATTTTTATCAAGGGGCCTTTATCCTAGGTGAATCTGTTTATTCCCAGCTTGGCTTGCTCTTTTTTTTTTTTCCTTTAACTTTACCAATTTTTTTCTTAAAAGATTACTTTTGTACATAATGCTGTATTTTGTCTAAAAGAATATAAGAAGCCATGTAAGGTCTGATACTGGCTCTGTCAGACACTGCTAGTTGCTACCCAGTATTCATTGTCCTCTTTTTTTTTTTTTTTTTGGAAACCCACTTAAAAGACTGTATTTCCCTTCTCTCTCACAGCTAAGTGTAACCACGAGACTAGATTTCTACCCATGCAATACAACTAGAAACACTGAGTGACCTCTGGGAAGTCTCCTAAAAGAAGAACACACCTTTTTTTCCCCATTCCTCATTCCTGCTGGCTGAACCCCAGTGAGATCAGTGGAGACCTAGCAATCAGTGAAATCGATGAAGACCTAGCAACCTTCTTGGACCAAAAGGTGATACATTAAGAATGGCAGGAGAAAAAGATGAGACGAATCTCCGTACCTCATAGCAAAGAACTCATCTAACAGCTCTAGACTGCCTACCTTTGTGGGGTTTTTCATTTTGGTTTGTTTTAGTTTTTATTTATGTAAGAGAGAAATATACTTCTAGCTTGTTTAAGCCCCTATTATTCTGTTTGTTTTTTTTTTCCCAGCATAGCATATGCAGATGAACCCAATCCTTACTGATATGCTGGTCTTCTAGGCAGCTATACAGAGCCTAAAAACAACTTTTTTTTCTTTAAAAGAAAGGTTTTCTCTCTGAAGCCTAGGCTGGAGTGCAGTGGTGTGATTGTGGCTCACTGCAGCCTTGACCTCCTGGGCTCAAGCAATACTCCTGCCTCAGTCTCTGAGTAGCTGGAACTACAGGTGCATGCCACCATGCCTGGCTAATTATTTTTATTTTTATTTTTATTTTTTGGTAAAGATAGGGTTTTGCCATGTTTCCCAGGCTTGTCTCAAACTCTTGGGCTCAAGTGATCCAAGAGTTGTGGCCTGCTAAAGTGCTGGGATCACAGGTGTGAGCCACCACACCTGGCAGGAACAATTTTTAATTCTGGAAAGTTTTTTCACATTCCCTTGGAGCCTATGTGTGCTTTCTGCTTATTAACAACAAAGTCTTCAGAAAACTCTAGTGTGTCACTCCAGCCCTTGTTTGTACCCTTTCTCCCTTGAATTGCCTTCATTTCAGATACTACTCACTCCTTTGAGCTCCTCAGATAAAAACCTGGAAAATGAAGCAACTCAATTGCGGAAGAAAGAGGGAGAGTTTGGATAAAATTAAGTTTTTAGGGCTTTTTGTGAAGTATAGGAAAAACAGAGTTCACGTGCATTCAGCAAGTATTTAATAAGCATATACCATATAAAAGGCATTGTACCAGGTGCTGGGAGAAATGCAAGGATGCCATTGCTTCTGCTTCCAGTCTAGCAGGGAACATGAGACACACAAATAATGGTAACATATGAGGGATTGTGACAAATGAAATAAGAAAAGTGTAAAGTGCATAAACTTTTCAGAGAATAGATGAATTCCATTGTGGGAATTGGAGAAAGCATCAAGAAGATAGGATTTGAGCCAGGCTTTGCACAATAGTCAAAAGGGGATCACCAGAGGGGCCAGGCACAGTGGCTCACATCTGTTATTCCAGCACTCTGGAAAGCTGAGGCAGGTGAATTGCTTGAGGTCAGGAGTTTGAGACCAGTCTGGCCAACATGATGAAACTCTCTCTATTAAAAATACAAAACTTAGACCATGTTGGTGGGTGCCTGTCATTTCAGCTACTCAGAAGGCTGAGGCAGGAGAATCGCTTGAACTCAGAAGACAGAGGTTGCAGTGAGCCGAGACTGCGCCACTGCACTCTGGCCTTGGTGACAGGGTAAGACCCTGTCTCAAAAAAAAAAAAAAAAAGAAAAGAAAAGAAAAGCAGAAAAAAAAGAGGATTACAAGAGGAACAAAGCACAAGGCCCAAATGGATTTAGAAATCCTAGGGAGCACAGAAGGTAGAATAGAAGGTGGGCCTAGACAGGTAGATTGGGGACAGATAGAGGGCCTTAAATCTTTTCTTTGGAACTTGCTTTGCAGTAGAGAGAAAGAGTTGTTGAAAATATTAAAGCAGAGATATAGCACAGGTGTAACAAGATCACGAATCTCTGGTAAGAAATGACTTTGTGGTTCTGTAGAGGAAAGAGCAGCTGCAAAGAGGCCAGTGAGCAGGCACCTTTAATAACCCAAGTAAAAGACTATGATGACCTGAATTAGGGAAGTGGCTCTTAGAAAGGAGGGCACAGATAGAAGTGACATTTCAAAGATTGTTCCATGAGCCCAATATATGCTTTGCCCAAGAAAAAGAGTTGGATGGTCACTCTCAGATTCAGAAGGAGAAAATACATTCATAAGATAATTTTTAAAATTGCTCTAAACTGAACTGGGAGACTAAAAGGAGACTAACTATGATGTAATAATGAACTTCTTGGTTATACAATTTTACCAAAGGCTTAACTTTTGCTTTTCCCAAATGTCAATTGGGGTTGCACTGACTAGTTCTGCTAGGAGATGGGGAAAGCACATTAAAAAGCATCTCAGAAAAGAAATACAACCATCCTTTCTTTCTCATTGCTCATCCTTTGCCCAGGTGTTATGGTAAATAGCAGATGTCAGTTAGGTTATTCCACTTTTCCCCAGTTATTCCTTTACCCACCTTTAGGCATCATCTCTACCCACCCCACCTTCCCACACACTCCATAAGAAATCCAATGAAAATGTAAGAGGAGGATTTTTTTTTTTTTTTTTTTTTGTGAGACAGAGTTTCGCTCTTGTTACCCAGGCTGGAGTGCAATGGCGCGATCTCGGCTCACCGCAACCTCCGCCTCCTGGGTTCAGGCAATTCTCCTGCCTCAGCCTCCTGAGTAGCTGGGATTATAGGCACGCGCCACCATGCCCAGCTATTTTTTTTTGTATTTTTAGTAGAGACGGGGTTTCACCATGTTGACCAGGTTGGTCTCGATCTCTCGACCTTGTGATCCACCCGCCTCGGCCTCCCAAAGTGCTGGGATTACAGGCTTGAGCCACCGCGCCCGGCAAGAGGAGGATATTTTTTAGGGAGCATAAGAATTTTCCAGTATTTGCCTCTTCGTTGCTTGCTAAAAGCATGCCAGTGGCCGGGTGCGGTGGCTCACGCCTGTAATCCCAGCACTTTGGGAGGCTGAGGCGGGCGGATCACGAGGTCAAGAGATCGAGACCATCCTGGTCAACATGGTGAAACCCCGTCTCTACTAAAAATACTAAAAATTAGCTGGGCGTGGTGGCACGTGCCTGTAATCCCAGCTACTCAGGAGGCTGAGGCAGGAGAATTGCCTGAACCCAGGAGGCGGAGGTTGCGGTGAGCCGAGATCGCGCCATTGCACTCCAGCCTGGGTAACAAGAGCGAAACTCCGTCTCAAAAAAAAAAAAAAAAAAAAACATGCCAGCATAGCCTGCAGAAAAGTGGAAAGGGCTGACATTGCCCCATAGATGAGAATTATATCCTCAAATCGCTTGAGATAAGTAGACCCCAAAGACAAATCCAAAAGAGCAATTCCCTCATTCTCAGGAAATAAATTCCAGAGATTTCTTCAAATGGATACATTTGAGAATCCGGTTAGCTGCTGCTTTCTCTTTATTTTTCTGGTTATTTTAGGAAGACTTAAACAAATGTTAATTCCTACTACCCTCTTTTTGTCAATAAAAGTAGTAACAGACAACAAAATAATCATGAATATACCAATCAAAAGAGTGCTGTCTGTAATAATAGCAATTTAAGATTTGTTTTGTTCATCTTATTCAGGACATTCAAAGTGCTTTACAAATAACGTAATGAGGTTTTTTTTCCTTCCATGGCTACCAGGGTGATTCCTGGCACTCTCGAAAGGCACAGTGATTAGTCAAGTCCTTGGGGCCCAGCAGCAGTAATGTGATGCGTATTGGTTAAACTGTTTCACATTCATGTAAATTGCGTGTGTGGGGGGGGCGGGGGGGTCGGGGGAGAATCTTCCACACTGTCCTTGAGAAGATTAGCAAGAATTATGAACTTAAAGATTCTTACATTTTATAAAAATCCAAACAAAGAGAAATATTGAACAAATCATACTCTCGTCCTAAAATAAAAATCTCAGGGTCTTAACCTGTGGTACTGGGAATTGGGTTTCATGTCACCTGTAAATCTACAATTGTATGCAAAATTTTGTGTGCTTTTACCTTTTTTTTTTTTTTTTTTTTTTTTGCAGAAATGGTGGACTGGTTTCTGAAGATTCTGAAAGCAATTCTTGACACCGAAAAGGGTTAAGAACTGCTGTCATTAAAGAAAAAGAGAGGAAGGAAAAGGGACAGAGGAAGGGAAGAAAGGAGAGGAAGATGAGGAGGAAGATCAGTTGATCTTTGTATCCACATTGCTTGGTTTACCACTGGCCTGCTATGTTGAAGTACACCCTTATACACAGAGAAAAGGGAAGGTAAATAAAGGGAATAAAGAAAAAGTCAACAGTAAGGCCAGCATGGTGGCTCATGCCTGTAATTCCAGCATTTTGGGAGGCATAAGTAGGAGGAATGTTTGAGATCAAGAGTTCAAGACCAACCTGGGCAACATGACGGAACCCCATTTCTACAAAAAATACAAAAATTAGCCAGCGGTGGTGGTTAGTGCCTGTGGTCTCAGCTACCCGAGGGGCTGAGGCGGGAGAAATGCTTGAGCCCAGGTGGCAAAGTGAGACCTTGTCGAAAAACAGAAAAGAAAAAAAACCTAATAATATGATTATCTTCTTTGAAAAGCCTCTGAGTTTTTAGATGAGCTTAGATTGCATTTTCAGAGTCCATGGTATGAAAATCATAGACATTAATTAATTAGGTTTGTGAAAAATGTTTAGAATAAATATACATCAAAACCTTTTTTCTCTAGTGTAAATTTCTGATTATTGCATTGAATCCTTCAGAAGTAGACTTCAGTGAAATACCTATACAACTTACAGCAATATAATTTTATATTAAAAGAGGCTATTAAAAAATATAAAAGAGTGATATAAAGACAGATTTCTACATATTCAGAACACTATTTCAGCATAAAAAAACTCACATAATTCCAATACTAATTATAATAGAATGCTATTCTCACCTAAGTAAAGCCAGTGTCAAGTGAAGCTCAGTTCTCATTACACACCAAAGCCCCATGAAGTGTTTAGAATTAGGTTTTACCAATAAAGCCCCCACGTAATTAATCAGTATACATTTTCAATCAGGATGTGTTTTCTGTTCTGTACATAGAGGGGTGAATGCTGAAGATTTTTCTGTCTTTTTTCTGTTAGAAAGGAATAAACCAATTTCCCTCCATCCCTAATCTTTTTCATTCTTTCATTATTCTTAATCTCAAAGAGGCATGTCCATGTCGGATTTGTGCTGCCTACCATCCTTTCTTTAAGATTGCTCTCAAAATTTAACTCAGCTTCAACTATATTTATTAATATGCAGAACAACTTCTGTCTCCAGTTTATTGATAACCTGCAAAGGCAGTTAAGACATCATATAAAAATTAAGCAAGGAAATAAATGAACATTTTACAAATTGTTATAACTTTTAAATAAAAGTTATTTCTTTGAATGGCTACCTTAAATAAATGATAGCATACATTGGATTTAAATTGATACACCATATGGTAAGGATTGATGGGTTTTCATCTCTTATAAAATTATTTCCCCTTTCAGTGCCCCTTAAAGCATATAAAAGCACATACTTACCCCATGTTGCTTGGGGTGGTTATATCATCCTCAGATCAAGGCTTATCTGGGTTCTGAATTAACTTAAAGTTATAAAAAGAAGCAGTAGAGAGGTTTGACTTCCCCTGAAACGAGACCGTAGTATGCTAACCAGGCTTTTAAATGAGGAAAACTAGTGTCTCTTCTAATTATATAAGCTCCAGGTCAAATTCTAGCATCAACTAATCAAATAACTGAGCTGCATTTAGTTTCAATGAGTAAAAGGAAGAAACCCATTTAAGAGGAATATCTTTGGTATATTAGAAAATTGAAAAACTGTACATTGAAAAGTTATTAATAGCAATAAAAGTTAAATATTTTAAGAGTAAAATATGTATCTTGCTACATTAAATGAATTGAAAAAAAAATAGGGAAAATTTAGTTTGCAGCAAAGCAAATACTTTTCTATAAAGTATTTTCCAGAAGTTTTTGAATTAGAATTATATGTCCTGGTCCCTGAAAACATCTTCTCACCTTATCTTAACTTGTCCAGTATTTATATCTCTTTACAAATTTCCACATAATAATACTTAATTCTAAAGCCACGCCAACTAATGTTAAGCAACTCATGCAAAAAAGTCCAATTCTTAAAATGTATCTTTGAACACTTATAAATAGGGTCTTTTGAAATTAAACATAGAGCTATTATTATGAGAAACCAACAAAAATGCCATTTTTATTTTAACATTTTAGAAGATGGTACAACCCAAATTTGTGCCAGTACAGTAAAAAATAGATAATACATTTTTTGGCTATAATATGTTGAGAAATACAAATATTCATAAGATTTTGAATAGAGAAATATGACAAAGAAGTTATATATTGCATACAGTATTTTTTGTCAGTTTTAGAATAATAGAGTTTCAGCAAAAACATTCAGGTCTTTATTGTAATTTTTAAAATGTAGCTGACATAATTTTTAAATTATTTTATGTGAAAAGTAAAGAGGTTTTCTGGATATAGACTATATGACAACACACAGATCTACTTTTTAAGAAATTGAGATATAATTTATATACCATACATAAAATTTGTCCTTGTAAAGTGAACAATTCGTGGTTTTTAGCATATTTTCAAAACTGTGCAACCATCACCACTGTCTAATTCTAGAAACCTCATGCCTCCCAATTCCTTCCTCCCCTGGCAACCACTAATCTATTTTCTGTCCCTAAGGATTTGCCTATTCAGATCATTTCACATAAATGGAATCATACAATATGTGGCCTTTTGTGACTGGCTCCTTTTACTTAGTACAATGTTGTCTGTTTGTTGTTTTTGAGATGAAGTTTGGCTCCATCACCCAACCTGGCGTGCAATGGCATGATTTGGTTCACTGCAACCTCTGCATCCTGAGCTCAGGAAGTCCTCCCAAGTAGCTGGGACTACAGACATGTGCCACCACATCTGGCTAATCTTTGTATTTTTTGTAGAGATGGGATTTTTGCCATGTTGCCCAGCCTGGTCTCAAACTCCTGGACTCAAGCGATCCATACACCTTGGCCTCCCAAAGGGCTGGGATTACAGGATGAGCTACCCCACCTGGCCAGTACAATGTTTTTGAAGTTCATCCATGTTGTAGTATAAGTACTTCATATTTTTTATGGCTGAATAATATTCCATTATGCATACATTTTGTTTATATATTCATCAGTTGATGGAGAGTTGGATTGTTTCCAGTTGGAACTATTATAAATGTCTTCGTCCATTTGAACTGCCGTAACAAAACACTTTAGGGTAATTTGTAAACAACAGAAATGTATTGCTCACAGTTCTGGAGGTGGTTAGGTCCAGGATGAAGGCACCAGCAGATTCAGTGTCTGGTAAGGGCTTGCTCTCTTCTTCAAAGATGGCACCTTCTTGCAGCAATCTCTTGTGATAGAAGCAGCAAGCAATCTCCTTCACATCTCTTTCATAGGGCACTCATCCCATCCATGAGGGCTCTGTCCTCATAACCTAATCACCTCCTAAAGGCCTCAACTTTAATACTACCAGAATAGAGATTAGCTTTTTATTGTTGTTGTTGTTGTTGTGTTGTATGTGTGTTTTTCTTTTAGTTTTAGTTTTTATAGACAGAGTCTGGCTCTGCTGTACCTGCTGGAGTGCAGTAGCACCATCTTGGCTCACTGCAGCCTCCGCCTCCCAGTTTCAAGCGATTCTTGTGCCTCAGACTCCTGAGCAGATGGGATTACAGGCGCATACCACCACAACTAGTAATTTTTCTATTTTTAGTAAAGAAGGGGTTTCACCATATTGGCCAGGCTGGTCTCAAACTCCTGACTTCAATGATTCACCCACCTTGGCCTCCCAAAGTGCTGGGATTATAGGTATGATATTAGCTATAATCATAAATTTTGGAGGGACACATTCAGACTCTAGCAATGAATAATGTTGTGTACAAGTCAATTCCCTTGGGAACATACCTACGAACTGCTGAGTCATGTAGTAACTCTATGTCTAATATTTTGAGGAACTATATTCCACAGTAGCTGCACCATTTTATGTTCCCACGGGAAATGTGTGAGGGTTCCAATTTCCCCATATCATTGCCAATCTTTGTATTGTCTTTTTTTTTAATATAGCCATCCCACCAAACAATGCATGTTTTCACTTATAAGTGGGAGCTGAACAATAAGAACACATGGACACAGGGAGGGGAACAACACACACGGGGGCCTGCTGGGCGAGTGGGAGAAGGCAGAGCATCAGGAAAAATAGCTAATGCTTGCTGGGCTTAATATCTAGGTGACAGGTTGATACGTGCAGCAAACAACCATGACATACATTTACCTATGTAGTAAACCTACACATCCTGCACATGTACCCCAGAACTTAAAATAAAATAAAATAAAATAGCCATCCCAGTTGGTGTGAAGTAGTATCTCATGGTGGGTTTGTGGGTTTCAATTGCATTTCCCTTAAGAGTAAGGATGTTGAGCAACTTTTTGTTTACTTATTGAGTGTTTGTATATCTTCTTCAGAGAAACATCTATTCAAATTCTTTGCCCTTTTTTTTTGAGATGAAGTCTCACTCTGCTGCCCAGGTTGGAGTGCAATGGCATGATCTTGGCTCACTGCAACCTCTGCCTGCCAGGTTCAAGCGATTCTCCTGACTCAGCCTCCTGAGCACCTGGGATTACAGGTGCCTGCCATCAGGCCCAGCTTTTTGTATTTTTAGTAGAGACAGGGTTTTGCCATGTTGGCCAGGCTGGTCTCAAACTCCTGACCTCAGGTGATCCACCCACCTAGGCCTCCCAAAGTGCTGGGATTACAGGCATAAGCCACTGTGCCTGGCCTCTTTGCCCATTTTTAAAATTGATTCCTTTTTATTGTTGGGTTGTAAAAGTTCTTTCTAAATTCTGGAAATTAGACTTTTATCAGTTTCATAATTTTTATTGCTATGGTTTCTGGAAGTCTGGAGGTGGCAGGGAGCTCAACCAGTGAGTTTGAGGTGAGAGGGAGGACCACAGGACTATGCCTCTATTAACGTCCATGGATGTTATCCCTTAGGCTTTCCCTCTGGGGTTGTGGATTGGCTAGTTTAAAGAAAACATGTGGAAAGGGGGAACTTATTTTTGCGTGGCTTATGTTGACCTTGAGGTTTTATCATGGTCAGCAGCTGTGGGATGTGTTGGGTTTTGGGTCAGCAGGGTGAGGAACAAGTGGGCTGTATTGCAAACAACTACAAGGGGAAGGAAAGTTTTAACTAGGCCAAGAGTAATGGGATATGAATGGGCTTCGGACAACTTATATCAGGCCAAAAAATAGACACTGAGGCAGCAACTATATTAATCAAATTTCTGACAATCAGATATGATTTGCAAATATTTTCTCCCATTGTGAGGATGGTATTTTCATTTTCTTGATAGTCTCCTTTAATATAGAGATATACTATTTTAAAGATAGAAGTGACAAGAGTTGGCATCCTTGCCTTGTATCCTATCTTAGAGTAAAAGCTTTTCAGTTTTTCACCATTGAGTATGATGTTAGCTGTGAGCTTTTTATATATAACCTCTGTTATGTTTAGGTAATTTCTTTCTATTCCTAATTTGTCAAGTTTTTTTTTTTTAAATAATGAAAAGGTGCTGAATTTTGTTAAATGCTTTTTCTGCATCTGTTGAGCTGATTATATGATTTTTATCCTTTATTCTGTTAATGTGATATAAAACATTAGTTGATTTTTGTATGTTGAACTACCGTTGCATCCCAGGATAAATCTCACTTGGTCATGGTATACGATCCTTTCCATGTGTTGTTGGAAACAGGGGAAAATCTCATGACATAGATCTTGGCAATGATTTCATGGATAATGACACTAAAAGCACAGGCAACAAAACAAAAAATAAACAAGTAAGACTACATCAAACTAAAATCTTCTGCACAGCAAAGGAAACAACAGAGTGAAAAGGCAACAACCTACAGAATGGGTGAAAATATTTGCAAATCATAGATAAGGATTTAATCTGCAAAATATATAAGGAATTCTTACAAATCAATGGTAAAAAATTAATAACCTGATTTTAAAATGCATTGGGAATGGAATAGACATTTCTCCAAAGTAGACATATAAATGGTCAATAGGTATTTGGAAAAATGCTCAATGTCACTAATCATCAGAGAAATAGAAATCAAAACCATAATGAGATACCACTTTATATTGGTCAGGATGGCTATCATCAAAAACAAAAAACAAATGCTGAGGTGGAGAAACTGAACCCTTGCTGTTTTGCCTCTCTAAACCCTCAAATCCTCGGCTGGAATCACCCCAAAAGCAGTAACAGGGGGATTTCCCACAAGGAAAATAGGGCTGGCTGGGATACCAAAGGAAAAAACTCTAAACTCTGGGGTGATTGGTCCAAAGAATGTATTAGGGAAACTTCCTTACTGAGTGCTGCAATAATCACTGAGAGAGAAAAGGGTGTTCTACCCAGTTATGTCTACAGCAAGGGGCTCAGAGTCTGGAGATTCTATGACAGCTGGAGAAATTTGGCTCAGGGATGGCGGCCAGTTTCAGTGTTTCGAGCAACAACCCAAATACCTTTCTCAGTGCCTGGGAATGTTCAAGACCCAGTTTGGGTTCAAGCCTGTAGAGAAAAACCTGTAGCCAGCTGGGTCACAGAGCAGTCAAGGTACTCTGATTTTCAGTAAGGGCATAGTAAGAAAGTGGGAAGAACTGGGCCATACACTTGCCCACTGTTGCTGGGAATGCAAAATGATGTAGCTGCTACCGTAAACACTATGGAGGTTCCTCAAGGAATTAAAAATAGAACTACCGTGCTCACTACAGCAGAACATATACTAAAACTGGAATGATACAGAGAAGATTAGTGTGGCCCCTGCGAAAAGATGGCCTGAAAATTTGTGAAGCAGTCCATATTAAAATAAGAATAAAATAAATAACAAAATAAATAAATAAAACTACAATATGAGTCAGAAATCCTACTTCTTGATGTTTTTTCTAGAAGAATTGAAGCCAGGTACAGTGACTCATGCTTGTAATTCCAGCACTTTTGGAGGCCAGGCAGTCAAGGAGTTCAAGACCAGCCTAGCCAACATGGTGAAACCCCATCTCTACTGAAAATACCAAAAAATTAGCCATGTGTGGTGACACACACCTGTAATCCTGGCTACTCAGGTGGCTGAGGCACAAGAATCGCTTGAAACTAGGAAGCAGAGGTTATAGTGAGCCAAGATTGCACCATTGCACTCCTGCCTGGGCAACAGAGTAAGACTTCTCTGTCTCAAAAAAAAAAAAAAAAAGAACTGAAATGAAGATCTCAAATATTAGCACTCCTATGTTCACTGCATCACTATTCACAATAGCCAAGCTGTGGAAACAAACTAAATGTCCACCACAATGAATAAAGAAAATGTGGTATATACGTACAATGGAATCCCATTCAGCCTTAAAAGAGAAATCCTGCAATTTGTGACAACATGGATGAACCATGAGGACATTATTCTAAGTGAAATAAGCCAGTCACAGAAAGACCAGTACTGTCTGATGCCACTTAGAAGTATGAGGTATTAAAATAGTCAAATTCGGCCAGGCAGGGTGGCTCACACCTATAATCTCAGCATTTTGGGAAGCCAAGGCAGGTGGATCAGGAGTTCAACAGCCCAGTCAACATGGTGAAACCCCATCTCTACTAAAAATACAAAAATTAGCTGGGTATGGTGGCGCGTGCCTGTAATCCCAGCTACTTTGGAGGTTGAGGCAGGAGAATCGCTCGAACCCAGGAGGCAGAGATTGCGGTGAGCCAAGATCATGCCATTGCACTCCAGCCTGGGCAACAAGAGTGAAACTCCATCTAAAAAAAATAAAAAATAAAATAAGATAGTCAACTTCATAGAATCAAAGTGTAGAATAATGGTTACCAGGGGCTGGGTGATGAGAAAATAAGAGGTAACTAAACAAAGGTCATAAAGTTTCAGTCAAGCAAGATGAATAAGCTCTCGAGATCTACTGTACAACACTGTACCTGTAGTCAACAATAATGTATTGTACACTTAAAATTGTGTTCATTATCTTTAGCAAACTATCACAGGAACAGAAAACCAAATACCACAGGTTCTCACTTGTAAGTGGAAACTAAATGATGAGAACTCATGGACACAAAGAAAGGAACAACAGACATGGGGGCTATTTGAGGGTGGAGGTTGGGAGGAGGGAGAGGATCAGAAAAAATAACTATTGGGTACTATGCTTAGTACCTGGGAGACAAAATAATCTGTACAACAAAGCCCTGTTACATGAGTTCACCTGTATAACAAACCTGCACATGTATGCCTGGACCTAAAATAAAAGTTAAAAAATAATAAATAAATAAAATGTATTATAGCCTAAAAAAGTTTTTTTAAAAGAGGGTGGATGTCAACTGGGATACACAGCACAAACTAGAAAAAAAAAAAAAAAAAAAAAAAAAAGATGACAAAACTCAGAGGATTGGAAAGCAACTTTGCCAAGATTTGGATGGTTCTGTCATAGTTATTATAATAAGCAGACTGAATTGAATCACCTAATTCATTTTAAACTAATTATAAAACAATGAAAATGAAGTTCAAAAAGATGTAAGTGATGATTTTATTGGCAAATTTATAGGGGTAGTGTATGAAGTCACTTCCAAGAGCAGATTTAGTTGATTTCCTTACAACTGAAAGCTTCAATTACTACATTTAAACTTTACTGTAACATTATATCTACATGTGAATAACATTTACATGTGAAGCTTTAATTTCAGGTCTGGAGCAGCTGTAAAATGAAAGTTACCACTCCATTCTAGTCCTTGAATATCAGTATATTCCCCTTCACCTTCCACCCTGCAATAGTAAAAAATAAGTTTTTCATTAACCAAGATGAATAATTTACAGTCCAGATATAAGATTGTCTAGCATAATGTATACCAAGTCTGAAGTATTATATCTTTCTACTTTCAAGCTTTACTTTTAAACCTAGCATCCTGCTTTAATAACCTACTAAAAAACAAAAACAAAAAAACCACATACTATTCCAAACAAACACAATTATTTGGTGTCCATGATTTTAGGATCACATAATCTGAATTCATACAAAACCAAAACAATGAGTTTTTAAAAAATGAAATGTTCACATTGGTTATCTAGCTTAATTGCTTTAGTTATTCAACAAATATTTCTTGACCATCAGTGATTTTTGAGGTGTCATGCCACCATATCCGGCCTCCAACGATTTTTAGAAACTAGATACATTATAAAAAATATTTAGAATTAACTATAGTATTTAAGCAGCCGGGCATGGTGGCTCATGTTGTAATCTCAGCATTTTGGGAGGCTGAGGCAGGCAGATCACTTGAGGTTAGGAGTTCCAGACCAGCCTAGCCAACATGGTGAAACTCCGTCTTTACTAAAAATACAAAAAGTAGCCATGTGTGGTGGTGCATGTCTGTGGTCCCAGCTACTTGGGTGGCTGAGGCAGGAGAATCGCTTGAACCTGGGAGGCAGAGGTTGCAGTGGGCCGAGATCACTCTACTGCACTCCAGCCTGGATGACAGATCAAGACTCTGTCTCAATAAATAAATAAATAAATGTTTAAGCAAACATGCCAGAAAAGAATTTTTTAGAGTTACAGTGATTTTTTTTTTTAATTTAACCTTACCTATTTTCATTGAAATTTCCAATATATTTTGCCCCAGTTGGGAATGTGTAAGTCCCCAGGCCATGAAACATGTTATCCTTAAATTGTCCTTCATATACTGCTCCTGAAAAATGTTCAAGTCTTCCAAAACCATTCATCTGTTTGTAACAAAGATAATTACCTTAGAAACTAATCTTCAGTTTCCTAAGAACCTTTAAAAAATGTACAAATATAAGTCTATCACCTGCCAATTATTACTTAATCAACTTTATATCATCCTTTATTTCAATAGTATTAAGACAACATTTTTATCATTTTCCTTCACCTGTATCTATCTGTGAAGCCCACTAAATCAAATGTTCTGGATCTGGGACATTTGAACATCAGGGGGTCCATGACGAAAATAATAGGGGTCATCAAGATACCCTAAATGTATCAGAAATCTTAAAGGGCAACCAGTTTAGTTAGTTCAGGAAACCAGTAAAAAGTAGTTGTTAAGAATTCAAATTTGGCCAGGCACGGTGACTCACACCTATAATCCCAGAACTTTGGGAGGCCAAGGCGGGCAATCACGAGGTCAGGCAGGAGATTGAGACCATCCTGGCCAACATGGTGAAATCCCATCTCTACTAAAAATACAAAAAATTAGCTGAGTGTGTGGTACACGACTGTAGTCCCAGCTACTTAGGAGGCTGAGGCAGGAGAATCACTTGAACCTGGGAGGCAGAGGTTGCAGTGAGCCGAGATCACGCCACTGTACTCCAGCCTGGGAGACAGAGTGAGACCCTGTCAAAAAAGAAGGAAGGAAGGAAGGAAGAAGGGAAGGAGGGAAGGAAGGAAGGAGGGAAGGAGGGAAGGAGGGAAGGAGGGAAGGAGGGAAGGAGGGAAGGAGGGAAGGAGGGAAGGAGGGAAGGAGGGAAGGAGGGAGGGAGAGAGGGAGGGAAGAAGGAAGGAAGGAAAAGAAAAGAAATAAAATTGTCTTTAAAAAAAAAAAAAGAATTCAAATTTGGATTCGAGCAGACCTGGGTTTACTTTCCTGTTTTATCATTTACTAGCTGGACAAAAAACCTGGGCCTGATTTTCCTCATTTGTAAAATAGGAGTATTAATGGTACCTATCTCATGCAGTTGTTATAAGGATTAAATGAGAAAATTATGTAATGGATTCAGCTTTATTCAGTGAATAGGAGATGCAAAAGATAATAATGATGATTAGCTTGCTGCAATGAGTTTAATATTACTCATAAGTTAATACATGTTACTATGATCATTTGTTATTTTTATTATATAGTCTACTCATTATAGGAGTTTTTGATTAATGGTGAAATGCCTGGAATCATTTAACCCACAGGGTTATTTATCCATTGCCAGTATTAAAAACAACAATAATACCTTGTCATCTTTCCAGCTTCCCGTGTAGACAATCCCATTAGGAGTGGTATGAATACCTATTCCATTTCTCTCATAGGTTCCAGAAGATGTTCTTGTACAGTCACCATCTAAACAAGGGAGAAATACTGAAGATTATAAATGAGAATAGTTCTATCTAGGCCTAATTGCAACTACATCTCCTGAGTTTTTTCAGCTCCCTAGCACTAAAACCAGTGAGACCAGAGATGAGTAAATCCATGAATGTAGAACATCTTGTAAACAGTTGAGAATCAAGGGCCAGGAAGACTGACAGATCCCATAGGTTTCCGAGGCATATCGTCTAGAGTTAACATTGAAGTTTTAATTTTAAAACCTGTTTATCTATTAGGATTTCTGTCATTTTGGTTAATAAAGTTAATATTCCAATAGTAGTTTTATAAAATTTAACAGTCTCATTTTTTTATTCTTAAGCTATTTAATTTTCTGTACAGAAAAAGTAACTGAAGTGTATGCTTACCATACTTGTCTCCATTTGGAAAGATAAAGCTGATCTTATACACTTCTGAAGCTGTTTTAAAAGATTTAAGAAGAATGACATAAGTTGACTTTTTTTTTTTTTTTTTTTTCAGTAGAGGCAAAGTTTCACTATGTTGCTGAGGCCAGTCTCAAACTCCTGGGCTCAAGTGATCTTCTCGCCTCAGCCTCCCAAAGTGCTGGGGTTGCAGATGTGAGCCACCACATCTAGCCAAATGTAAATATTCTTATGTCATAACACCTATAACCAATGTGTTTTAAACACTATCCAAATGAACTCACTTCACAGGGTCACAAGCATACGATGATTACTTGGCATTTCCATCATCTAATGTAGGGTTCAGGGGAAATAAATAATTTTGCCCAGATGATCTCTTTTAAGATGTATTTATTATTATAGCTTTATTAATATATAATTCTCATACCACAAAATTTACCCTTTAAAAATATATAATTTGATGTTTTTTAGTATATTCATAGAGTTGTGCCACTATCATCACAATCTAATTTTAGAATATTTTAATCATCCCAGAAAGAAATCCTGTACCCATTAGCAGTTACCCGTTACAATTCCCATCCAACACCCCTCACCCCACTACCCCAAACTCCTGACAACCACTCATCTACTTTCTGTCTTAGTGGATTTACCTATTCTGGACATTTCTTATAAATGAAATCATACAATATGTGGTCCTTTGTGTCTGGCTCTTTTCACTTAATGTTTCTAAGGTTCATCCATGTTGTATCGTGTATCAGTACTTCATTCCTTTTTATAGCCAAGTATATTGTATAAATATTTTGTACAGAAATAGCATGTTTCTTTAATTCATTCATCAGTTCATGGACATTTGTTTCCAGTTTGGGGCCATTATGAATAATGCTGCTCTAAACATTGATGTACATTTTAAAAACACACACACACAGCTTCCCAGGAGTAAAAAAAAAAAGGGTGTACAAATTTTTGTGTGGGTATGTTTTTATTTCTCTTTGGCAGCCCATATGATTTATTGATTGTCCCACAGAGGTAAAGTGAAGTGAGGAATCTCTAATTTGGCAGTAGGAAGAAATGGAAAATAAAGATAGCAAGTGTGGAAGGGCTGGTAGACCCACACAGAATGAGGCTGGAATGGAGACCAAGTGAAAAAGGAAGAAAGAGGACCACAAGACTGAGGGGGACTCGGCCTCTGAGCCCTGGACATTTAGTGAACTAAAACATTAGAAACTGTATTTTCCGATACTGAAGAAAACTTATGTAGAGAGGGTATGCCAGCAGAGATGCTTCTAAGTTCCCTCTCTCTATCCCACATCTACTGAATCCGAGTCTTTATGGTAGGACAAGGGAATTTAAAAATTAATTTAAGTGCCAGTTGAGAAAGGTTGGAGGCTCATCTCTGAGGAAACAGAGTTAACACAATAGATAGAGGACTTAAGCTGTAATATCCTCAGAGAGAAAGAGAGAGTATTAGTATCCTTGAGACACAAACAGGTGATTATAAAAAAAAAAAAACAAAAACAAACGATTAGCAATCCAGAAAATGAATAATATAATTGGTGAAACAAAACTTCTGAGAAGGGATGAAGAGCAGAATAGATACAACTGAAAACAAATTAGTGAGCTGGAACATTAGGTTGAAAAATGTGCTTAGAAAGTACCAAAAAGTGTGAGTAAGATGGCTGGAAAAAACTTTTTTTAATCAAAAAAGAAAGAAAGAAAGTAGCACAAAGAATTTTAAAGTAATGGAAAACAGATCCAAAATGCTAATGTCAGTCTAACAAGAATTGCAGAGGGAAAGAATAAGGGATATTTGAATAAACAGCTAACAATTTCTCAGAACTGAAGAAAATGACTGCTTGGACTACAAATGAGAACTAAGCAAAACCCCACAATAGATAGATTACAGTAAAATTTCATGACATAAAGACAAAAGCCAGTTAGACTAGTTAAAAACAAGCAAACAAAAACGAGATTACCTACAATAAACTACAAAGGACTGACATCAGTTGCAGCGGATTCTAAAAAAAAATGGCATGATATCTTTATTTATTTATTTATTTATTTATTTATTTATTTATTTTTTTGAGATGGAGTTTCGCTCTTGTTACCCAGGCTGGAGTGCAATGGCGCGATCTCGGCTCACCGCAACCTCCGCCTCCTGGGCTCAGGCAATTCTCCTGCCTCAGCCTCCTGAGTAGCTGGGATTACAGGCACGCGCCACCATGCCCAGCTAATTCTTTTGTATTTTTAGTAGAGACGGGGTTTCACCATGTTGACCAGGATGGTCTCGATCTCTTGACCTTGTGATCCACCCGCCTCGGCCTCCCAAAGTGCTGGGATTACAGGCTTGAGCCACCGTGCCCGGCTGGCATGATATCTTTAAAATTCTGAGACAGGTCTGGGTGCAGTGGCTCACGCCTATAATCCCAGCACTTTGGGAGGCCAAGGCAGGTGGATCACAAGGTCAAGAGATCGAGACCATCCTGGTTACATGGTGAAACCCTGTCTCTACTAAAAATACAAAAATTAGCTGGGCATGGCGGCGCACGCCTGTAGTCCCAGCTACTTGAGAGGCTGAGGCAAGATAATTGCTTGAACCCAGGAGGCAGAGGTTGCCGTGAGCCGAGATTGCGCCATTGCACTCCAGCCCAGGTAACAAGAGCAAAACTCCGTCTCAAAATAAATAAATAAATAAATAATAAATAAAATTCCAAGACAAAATTATTTTCAACCTAATATTCTACATCCAATGAAACTGTCAGTCTAAAATCATGGAAACTGGCAGGCATGCTGGTAGGATTAATTAGTGGATCAGGCCTGGAATCCCAGCACTTTTGGAGGCTGAGGCGGGTGGGTTGCTAAAGCCTAGGTAGGAGTTTGAGACCAGCCTGGGCAACATGACAAAACCCTTGTCTCCACAAAAAATACAAGAATTAGCCTGGTATGCTGTCGCATGCTGGTAGTCCCAGCTACGTGGGGGGCTGATTGCTTGAGGGAGGATTGCTTGAGCCAGGAAATCAAAGCTGCAGTGAGCCCTGATCACACCACTGCATTCCAGCCTGGGTGAGAGAGCAAGACTCCGTCTTTAAAAAATGATAAAATAAAAAAGAATTAAATTTAAAAACAGAATCTGATGGCACATGCCTGTAATCCCAATGCTTTGGGTGGGTGAGGATTGCTTGAGCCCAGGAGTTTGACACCAGTCTGGTCAACATAGTGAGATCCCATTTCTACCAAAATTAAAAACAGAAAACAAAAAACAAACAAAAAAAGAATCTGTAACTAAAACTCAGGTAATACCAATATTGAAATGGTGTGGAGGGTAGACAGCAATCTTGCTAGAATTCTGATCTTGTTTAGGGGTTAAATACAGACACTAATTAACACTAACTCTTAGAAAAACATGAATTTAGGTATGTCTGCTCATTTTTTCCCTATAATTTCTATGATTTGGTTGTGGATACAGGGTGAAGTATGGCAGTATATAGAAACTGCCATGTGTGCTCATAAATTGGTTATTTACATGTCTGCAAAATTTGAAATTCCAACTGGGCAGGGACACAGAGCTGCTTTCTAAGTGTTTAATGATAACTAACTAGATTACCAGATCTGCTTGTAGTTTCCCACTGATGCCATGCTGTACTCTGGGTGGAACACCCTTCTCTTCTTTATCTGGTTAATCGCTATTCATCCTCAAGAATTGGCAAAATAGAGTGTGGTAGTTAGGGTTCCATGCCCTGGCATGGGACTACCTAGCTTTGCATCCAGACTCCACCATTTTCTTTGGCCTCGGCCAAATAATTACATTATGCCTCAGTTTTCTCATCCTTAGATGAGGCAAATTAAGTAAATGAGCTAATCTAGTTAAAGCACTTAGCCCAATGTCTAAAGTAAATATTAGCTATTGTTTTCTTGTAGCCCCAGCTCAGGTATGAGCTCTCCCACAAAGCCTTTTTTCTCATTACTGGTCAACCTCAGACTCATCTGGGATCCCCTACAGCACTTTGGGCCAATTCCTACTATAGTACTTAGGGCTCTATTAAAACCATGCTTTTGTATCGGGATCTCCTATCCTACCCGGTTCCTCCAGGACACAGATGGCGGATTAGTCAAATCTCTTCTCACCCTACCGTCCGACTCCTCGTTTAGTACTAATTGTAACAGAACGTCTAGTGAATGAAGGGCACTTCGGAAGCAATCGCTATATGCTTATAAAGCAGAACATTAAACATAAACATGTCAGAAACTGGACCGTTTTCAATTGCTGCTAGAATGTTCTACATTAGAAACTTGGAATGTCGGAGCTAGAGGGAACCTCACAGAGACGGCCAGGCATCATAGCGGACACCGAGGCCCAGGGAAGTTGGCACGCGTCTCGGTGTCTCAATAGCGAATTAACGACAGAATCAGAGCTAGATTCCCAGACCAGGGGTTCCTCCGTGGCCCTCGCCTAGATGGTCAGGAAGTATGTCACACCCCTACAGGAGTTACCAGGGGCCAAGCAAGTTCTGACTCCATGCTAGTCCGACTTAAAGGAGCTCTTCTTTGCCCGGGTCGTTGGGGGGACGGGCACTCACTTGACCGAGAGGTGTTAGAGAGATCATCCAGACTCTGCGTCTCTCCCTGGGCGGCCAGCTCTGCGGCCGGGAGAGACCTAGGCGCCAGGACAGCTCCAGGTGCGACTTGGTTGCTGGGGCGACCGGGCACCTCTCACCCGGAAGCGAATACGCGAGGGGCCGAAGCTGAGCCAATCAGAAGGCGCCGGGGCTGTGCCGCTGTCGCTGGGCCACCACAGTGCCGCTCCAAGTGAGAACCGTGAGAGTAGCCGAACCCAGTGGGGACTCTGACCCTTGGGCAGCACCTCCCGGCAGCCGGCTCGAGACCCAACGCTGCGAGCCAGGTACGTCTTCCACTTCTGCGGACAAGTGATGCGCGTTGTGCGCAAGGTCTGCGCGTCGCTCTGTTTGTGAGTGTGCCTGCTGCTTCCTGCTTCAGGAGTGGTCCGGATCTGAGGAGCATTGCGGCCCAGTGTATCTCAGCCTGTCTGCCTGGGACCGGTGAATCTGGACCAGCAGGATCCCAGGCCCTGGGACCGGACCAAGGCGGAGCTTTGCCGCTGAGATTGGTCCACGCTCAGACCGCAGGTGGGGAGTGAAATTCAAGCTTGGAGCGGACTAAGGGGTTGATTGAAGGGGCTCAGGCTCCTTGCCTGTCTCTGTGTGGCCTTTGTGGGGAGAAGGGAGGGGACGATGTGAGTTCGAAAATGGGTACGAGATCTGTGTATCTGGATGGAGCTGGATATATTGTGATCAGTCAGAGATCTGCCTGGGAGGAGAGTAGTGTATAGTCACTTTTCACCGCCTTGGGTATCAAAGAATACTCTTACAGCCAAACATAAGTTCCTATATCCATGGTGAAGAAAGATAGTTGGAATCTTCCTAGGCTAGATGGAATAGATTGTGTAATCTAACTACGTGGATGGAAAACTCTGGGAGAGTGGTACTTGGTACCACTACAGTCAGCAAATCTTTGTTTAAAATTTTGAGTGCGTATCTCAGATCTAGTTGTAAAGGTAACATTTTCTGGGTTGGTGTGAGGCAACTTGTTTTGAATCAGAGTAAATATCCTCTTGCTTTTTCCTAATGTTTCTCAGTACACAAATTTATGTGGGCTGCATGGTTTTTGAGATGAAGTTCTAATCTGTCTGCTTGATTTGTTATATCCTTTCCCTAAATTTTAGAAATAATAGGTAATTATTGATGTACGACCTTACAGAATTCAGTTTGACCTGTTCTTTTTCTTTCCTGTTAAGATTTTAATGACTACATTTTTGTGAGTAAAGTTGACACTTGAACAACATGGGTTTGAACTACATAGGTCCACTTACAGGTGGATTTTTTTTCCAACCCAACACAGATTGAAAATACAGTATTTCAACCAGGCACAGTGGCTCATGCATGTAATCCCAGCACTTTGGGAGGCCAAGGTGAGAGGATCACCTGAGCTAAGGAGTATGAGACCAGATTGAACAACATAGTGAAACCTCATCTCTACTAAAACTTTCAAAAAGTAGCTGGGTGTGGTGGTATGCCTGTGGTCCCACCTATTCAGGAGACTGAGGCAGGAGGATTGCTTGAGCCCAGGAGATCGAGGCTCAAGAAAGAAAAAAGGAGATCCAGTCTCAAAAAAGAAAAAAAAAAAAAAAAAAGAAAGAAAGAAAAGACAGTATTCCTGGAATTTAAAACCCACATACAGAGGGCCAGCTTTTCCTGTATGTAGGTTCTACAGGGCTGACTGCAGGACTTGAATATGCGTGGATTTTGGCATACATGGGGTTCTGGAACCTTATACCCTGTGTATACTGAGGGATGATCATTTCATGGCTCATTCTCTTAGTTTCTTCCAGATGTCTTTTAAAATGTGATCTTGAAGAGACCTTACCCAACCACTCTGTCTAAAATAATAGCCTCAGGGTTTCTTTTTTCTTGATAGCACTTAAGTAATAATATATATCTATTTGGTTTTTTGTTTTGTTTTGTTTTCTGACAGAATTTTGCTCTTGTTGCCCAGGCTGGAGTGGAATGACGCTATCTTGGCTCACCACAACCTCTGCCTCCAGTTCAAGCGATTCTCCTGTCTCAACCTCCCGAGTAACCGGGATTTCAGGTGTGTGCCACCATGCCCAACTAATTTTGTATTTTTAGTAGAGATGGGGTTTCTCCATGTTGGTCAGGCTGGTCTCAAACTCCTGACCTCAGATGATCTGCCCATCTTGTCCTCCCAAAGTACTGGGATTACAGGTGTGAGTCACCACACCCAGGCCATATTTATTTGTTTAGTATCTGTCTTACCCTCTGGAAAGTAAGCTTCAGGAGGCAGAAATTTTGTCTTCTTTGCTGTTATATCCCCAGGATCTGGTACATAGTAAGTGTTCAATAAATATTTGTGGAATGAATAAATAGATGGACAAATCTCCATTCCCACATAAGTCATTGTTTTCAGCCTTCAATCATTTATTCCACAAATAGATATTGAATTCGTACTATATGCTGGACACTGTGTTAAGGGTACAGTGGTAAGTCATTGTTTTCAACCTTCAATCATTCATTCCACAAATAGATATTGAATTCGTACTACATGCTGGACACTGTGTTAAGGGTACAGTAGTAATCAAAATAGACATATTCTTACTTTCAAAGAGCTTTCAGGGAGTAGGAAGGAGAGACAAACTTAAGATAAACACTGGATACATATGTATAATCATCAAGAATTTTGAAGAAAGGAATACTAAAAGATCTAGTTTAATAGCCACATATTTGTGAGTTGCCCAAATTTTTTCTAGCTTTTGATTTTTAATTCCATTTTGGTTAGAGAACATACTTCATATTATTTATTTCTTTTTAAATTTATTGAGCTTTATGGCTGGGTGCCCGTGGCTCATGCCTGTAATCCCTGCACTTTGGGAGGCCAAGGTCGGTGAATCACCTGAGGTCAAGAATTCGAGACCAGCCTGACCAACTTGGTAAAACACTATCTGTACTAAAAATACAAAAATTAGCCAGGGGACATGGTGGCACATGCCTGTAGTCCCGGCTACACAGGAGGCTGAGGCGGAAGAATCGCTTGAAGGGAGGTGGGGATTGCAGTGAGCCGAGATTGCACCACTGCACTCCAGCCTTGGTGACAGAGTGAGACTCTGTCTAAAAAAAAAAAAAAAAGTATTCAGGTTGTTTTTTTTTAAATCACCTAGCATGGTCTATTCTGGAAAATGTTTCATGCGTACTTGAGAAGTATGTATATTTTGTTATTGGGTGGAGTATTCTATAGACATCTATTAGGTCTAGTTGATTTAGAGTGTTAAGTCTTTTATTTTCTTGTTGATCCTCTAATTGTTCCACCATTATTGAAAGTAAGGTATTGAAGTCTCCTACTATTATTATTGAATTGTCCAATTCTCCTTTAATTTCTGTCAGTTGTTGCTTTGTGTATTTTGATGCCTTATTATTAGGTACATACATGTTTTTCATTGTTATCTTTTCCTGATAGATTAACCCTTTTATCATTAAGAAATATCCCTATCTCTAGTAACATTTTTTGCTTTAAATTCTATTTTGTCAGATATTAACATAACCACTCCACTTTTCTTGTGGTTGCTCTTTGAAAGATCATCTTTTTCCTTTTCATTTGTTGTGTCTTTGAACTTAAAGTGTCTCGCCTGCAGACAGCATATATTTGGATCATGTTTTTTAATCCAGTCTGCCAATCTCTGTCTTTTGATTGGACTGCTTTATTCTCTCACATTTATTTTTATTATCTGTATACTGGGAATTACATCTAATTCTATTCTACTTTTGGATGTCTGTGTGTCTCATTGTCTATTTTTTCTTCTGTTCCTTATGCTTTCATTTGCATTTAGTCATTAAGTGAATATTTTCTAATGTGGTATTTTTGTGATTGCTTTGAGGTTAATCATATACATTATAATTTATCAGAATCAGCTTCAGATTTATACTAGCTTAATTCTAGCAATATTGCTGTGGTTTGAGTATTTATCCCTAAAGTTCATGTATTAGACATTTCGTTTCTAATACAACAGTGTTAGGAGATGGGGCCCAATAAGAGGTAATTAGATCATGAGGGCAGAGCCCTCATTAATGGATTAATGTCACTAGCACGGGAGTGGTTAGTTATAGGAAGAGTGAGTTATTATAAAATAAGTCTGGCTGCTGGTGCCTCTCTCTGTATCATGCTCACTTCTGCCTTCCATCTTCCACCATGAGGTAACACTCTCCAGATGCCTGCATCATGCTCCTGGACTTCCCAGCCTCCATTACCATGAACCAAATAAATTTCTATTGTTTATAAATTACTTAGTCTGTGGCATTCTGTTATAGCAGAAAACAGACTAAGACAGATATATAGAAGTATTCATTTTATATAGCTCTATTTTTTCCTCCCTTTTATAGTATTGTTATACATATTATATCTGTTAATGTTATATGCCCAACTATATATTGTTACAATTATTACTTTACCATCTGTGGACATTTTCTCAGAATAGTACAATTATGCTCCCACCAATCTTCTTTGTGCTGTTATTGGCAAATATATTACACACATATTACCTTCCTATAGGTTACAGGCCCAACATTACATCATATATATATTATCTTATATAATTCATTTTAAAATCATTTCAAAGGAAAGAAGAAACAATACATTTATACTGGTTTTCAAATAAATAAATATCCAGTATAAATTTTTGTGTGTGTGCATTCCTTTATTACTGTGAACATACTTATAATGACTATTTTGAAGTCTTTTTCTGTTAAATCTGACATCTTGTCTCATTCACAGGCAATTTGTGCTTTTCCCCCTCAGTATATGGATCATACTTAAGTGTTTCTTTGCATGCCTTGTGATTTTTTTTGTTGTTAACTTGTAGGTAACAAACTGTAACAACTCTGGGTACACATTCTCCCCTTTCGGGGGCTTCTTCTTGTTGTTTGCTGGTTTAATCTTTAGTGACTGGCTAGATTATTTTAGTAAAGTCTGTTTCCCTCCTATGATTTTAAGCCTCTGCTGTTGCTCCTCTGGGAGGTACAGCTTTGGGTATGCCCATGGTTGGTGGCTCAATTATTTTCAGCAATGCTCTGGAGAGTAAATTCCTTTACAAACTAATCCAACCAAATTGTGACTTCTTTGAAGCAATGATTTCTGAGATCCAATATTTGTTCCTCCAAAAAGGCTCTTCCTAGTGATCTTATCCCTTGGTTTGTTTCCTGCAAACTAGTTGGCCAACAATCTAAACTATATCTTTATTTAATCCTGTAATCTCCCTTTCACCACAACCTCACTGTTTTTTAAGACAGGGTTTCACCATGTTGGTCAGGCTGGTCTTGGACTCCCGACCCTAGGTAATCTACCCGCCTTGGCCTCCAAAGTGCTTGGATTACAGGCGTGAGCCACCACGCCAGGCCCAACCTCACTATTCTTGAAAGTACCTTTAGGTTCGAACTTCTCCACATTCCATTGTAAGTGGAGTCAGTCCTTTGGAAAAAGATTAGGAGCTATCTGCTTTATGGCCTACTTCCCTTTTGCCCCTGGCAGAATCTCTAAACCCAAGCTGTATTCCTGATAGAGCATATGTAAATTTAAATTTTGTCAAAACATATATTAAATACATGAAAACTTCTCTTCTCAACTGGAGTTTTTAAAATCCTATACTAGGCTGGGTGCAGTGGCTCACACCTGTAATCCCAGCACTTTGGAATGCTGAGGTGCACAGATCACTTGAGATCAGGAGTTCAAGACCAGCCTGGCCAACATGGTAAAACCCCGTTTCTACTAAAAATACAAATATTAGCTGGCCTTGGTGGCAGGTGCCTGTAATCATAGCTACTCCAGAGACTGGGGCAGGAGAATTGCTTGAACCCTGGAGGTGGAGGTTGCAGCGAGCCGAGATCATGCCACTGTGCTCCAGCCTGGGCAACAGAGCGAGACTCCATCTCTATATAAATAAATAAATAAATAACTCTGTTAGACCTAACCAAATGAGAATCTAGGGTTAAATTCTAGACATATGTGTTTTGAAACTTCTCCATATGTTTATGATGTACATCTTTGGTTAAGAAATCTGTGTCAGAGGCACTCACTAAGTATTAGTCCTGAGGTGGAAGTGCTTATAAATCTTTTGTGAAGACTTTATCCATGCTACCCCTAAACTGGCCGGCTCTTTTTATTTTGTAGTTTTTAAACTTTTTTTCACTGGAACAGATTCAGAATCCTGACCTAAGGCCAGCTGTTTTTAGATCTGCATTTTCCTTTATTTCTTTAAAGTAGCCTATATTCATAAGTTTGGCAAACAAAGGATTATCATACATGTCTGGTTTTATGATGTTTACATTAATTTTTTCTCTTGTAGGTGAAAATGAGCTCTTCAGTAAGAAGAAAAGGCAAACCAGGCAAAGGAGGTGGAAAAGGGTCTTCTAGAGGAGGAAGAGGAGGCAGGAGTCACGCCAGTAAATCTCATGGGAGTGGTAGTGGTGGCGGTGGCGGTGGTAGTGGTGGAGGTGGCGGCAATAGAAAGGCCTCCAGTAGAATTTGGGATGATGGAGATGACTTTTGTATCTTCAGTGAATCACGACGCCCTTCCAGGTCATTGTAACTCTTTAAATGTTTAAATATGGAAATGGTATTAATCCCCAATGTATGGGACAACAGATGGCTGAGAAGGGAAAAAAAGTCAAGTAATTCTGGTCAAATTAATTGTCCTCCTCTTTGTACCCTTTTCTGAAGGCATGATGGGAAATAACAGCTTTTGTGTATATGTAGGAATTATTATTATTTTATTTTTATTTTTATTATGTTTTTTTTTTTGAGACGGAGTTTCACTCTTGTTACCCAGGCTGGAGTGCAATGGCACAATCTCGGCTCACCACAACCTCTGCCTCCTGGGTTCAGGCCATTCTCCTGCCTCAGCCTCCTGAGTAGCTGGAATTACAGGCACGCACCACCATGCCCAGCTGATTTTTTGTATTTTTAGTAGAGATGGGATTTCACCATGTTGACCAGGATGGTCTCGATCTCTTGACCTTGTGATCCACCCACCTCAGCCTCCCAAAGTGCTGGGATTACAGGCTTGAGCCACCGCTCCCGGCTGGAATTATTTTAAGTATTCCTTAGGCATCATAGATTGATGTTAAAATGATGATGTTAACATTTTTATTTCTCTCTTTTTTAAATAGAGACAGGGTCTTGCTATGTTGCCAGGCTGGTCTCAAACTCCTGGGCTTAAGCAATCCTACCACTTCAGCCTCTTAAAGTGCTGGAATTACAGGCATGAGCCACTGCCCCTGGCATTTATTTTTAATAATCAGAAATAAAGATAATTGGTTCTAATAAAGAAAGATAATTGGGTCTTATTAAAGAAATAAAGAAGTAGGGCCTAATTTTGACAAGGAAGGATGAAATTTCATTTAAAACGAAAAATTTTAAATTTCATTTTAAATTTCATTTCATTCCAATGCAGAATGAAATGAACTGCTCTTCATGTGTAGCTTATTTCTTTTCAGAGCCCTGTAGTGCAGAGGGAACCATCACTGACATTGCTTTTTCACAAGGATTCTTGAGTTAGTGAAGCCAGATTTAACAATTAAGAATCTGATAAGTTTGTTTTTTTTTCTTTTTCTTTTTGTTTCAAGATGGAGTCTTGCTCTGTGGCCCAGGCTGGAGCACAGTAGTATAGTCTCGGCTCACTGTAACCTCCGTCTCCCAGGATCAAGTGATTCTCCTGCCTCAGCCTCCCAAGTAGCTGGGATTACAGGTGTGCACCACCACACCCAGCTAACTTTTGTATTTTTAGTAAAACAGAGTTTCACCCATGATGGCCAGGCTGGTCTCAAACTCCTGACCTCAGGTGATATGGCCTGTCTCAGCCTTGCAAAGTTCTATGATTACAGGCATGAACCACTGTGCCTGGCCAAGAATCTGATAAGCTATTTTCTAGCAGTTCTGATATAATGATGTCTGGTAAATACTGTAGAAAATGGAGAATCTCCTCACATTCATTGTCATCTTTTGTAACATACATGTTAATCCAGTTGTATTGTGTATATTTGGGGACCCTAAGGAGAGTGTAAAAGTTCTGATCTCAAGTATGTGTGTAATTTTCTTTTGTCCTCTATAGACCTAACAACAGTAACACAAGCAAAGGAGAGGCACGCCCAAAATGGAAACCCAAAGCCAAAGTACCCCTTCAGACTCTACATATGACTTCTGAGAATCAAGAGAAAGTGAAAGCTCTTCTCCGAGACCTGCAAGAACAAGATGCTGATGCTGGATCTGAGTAAATTGTTTTATTTGAGTAAATTATTATATTAAGGAAAACGTACTGGCAGTGTGAAGGTCCTGTGCGTCTTTGGAATGCTGTGTCAGCACTGATTGTATTGTGGCCATATAATTAGTTGAAAGTGAGGGCCGGGCGCGGTGGCTCACGCCTGTAATCCCAGCACTTTGGGAGGCCAAGGCGGGTGGATCACAAGGTCAAGATATCGAGACCATCCTGGCCAACATAGTGAAACCCCATCTCTACTAAAAATACAAAAAAAATTAGCTGGGCATGGTGGCGCGTGCCTGTAATCCCAGCTACTCAGGAGGCTGAGGCAGGAGAATTGCCTGAACCCAGGAGGCGGAGGTTGCGGTGAGCCGAGATTGCGCCATTGCACTCCAGCCTGGGTAACAAGGGCAAAACTCCATCTCAAAAAAAAAAGAAAGTGAGCCAAGAGAGATATGAGAATAATTATTCAGCCACAATTTTAGAGTGAGTTTGTTTTGCAACATCCATGGGATTGCCTTTTTATCATTATTTTTTTTCAAGGCAGTGCTCATATGGATTCAGTAACTGATTTATCTGTAACCCTCCAGATAAACCCTTGTAATGAACAAGCAGAAGTAGTACTCTAGGAGCCAATATTGACTCAGTCAGATGCAGTCTTAGGATTTGCTTGTCATGACCATCTGCCTAAGAGAAAGCTTGTATTCTTAAATCTTAGTCGTTTCCCACTCCACTGCCTTTTGGCTCTTTTGCTTTGTGATTTCAGTTGGAGAAGTTAATTCCTTCCTTCCATTTAACAGAATTAATTAGTGGCCAGTCATGAACAGCTCATTTCCATCCTACATACAAATCTCTTATCTGTTTTAGATTTAGAAAATAAGTTTATGCAGCAAAACAAAAAATTAGGGATTTTTTTTTATGAATGAGAAGAGAGAGGATAGCCAAGGTTTCTGTGGTTAAAAACACAGGCTCTGGAATCTGTCTGCCTTTGATACAATCTCTATTTGCCCCTTAATGTGTAATCTTAGGCAGTTTCTAATCCTCTCTGAGTTTTAGTTGATCATCTTAAAAAAAAAAAAGGACATTCCAATAGTACTTGGTACAGTTATTAGGAAGATTAAAGGAGTTAGTTTATATAAAGCACTTAATATAGTACCTGGCATTTGATAAATGTCTGGCAAATGTTAATTGCCAAGATATAAATTAATAGTTCAATATAGGGCCAGGCATGGTGGCTCACGCCTGTAATCCCCGCACTTTGGGAGGCTGAGGCAGGTGGATCACAAGGTCAGGAGTTCAAGACCAGCCTGACCAAGATGGTGAAACCCCATCTCTGTTAAAAATACAAAAAAATTAGCCAGGCATGGTGGTAGGCACCTGTAATCCCAACTACTCGAGAGGCTGAGGCAAGAGAATTGCTTGAACCTGGGGGCTAAGATCACACCACTGCACTCCAGCCTGGGCAACAGAGTGAGACTTTGTCTCAAAAAAAAAAAAAAAGTTCAATATAAGGTTAAATCAGCAACTGAGGAGTAGTCAGGATCCTGTGAATTAAATTTTTAGACTTTTGCTAAATTTTTGTTTGAAGTAAGTAGAAAGTAATATCTAATATATTAAAATGTTCCCTTTGCTAGAAGAGGCATTTCTGGGGAGGAGGAAGATGATGAGCCTGATTGCTGTAACGATGAGCGGTACTGGCCAGCTGGACAGGAACCTTCCCTTGTTCCCGACTCAGATCCTTTGGAATATGCTGGCTTAGCCCCAATGGAGCCTCATATTCCAGAATTTACAGTCTCGCCATTTGCAGTGCAAAAACTTTCCAGGTGATTGCTTTGATCATTTATGGGAGTTGGGAAAGAATTCAAGGAAACCGAAATTATATAAAGCCAACACGGCCAGGTGCGGTGGCTCGTGCCTGTAATCCCAGCACTTTGGGAGGCCAAGGTGAAACCCCATCTCTACTAAAAATACAAAAATTAGGGAGGCGTGGTGGCAGGTGCTGTAATCCTAGCTACCAGGAAGCTGAGGCACAAGAATCGCTTGAACCTAGGAGGCGGAGGATGCAGTCAACTGACATCACACCACTGCACTCTAGCCTGGGCGACAGAGCATGACTCCGTCTCAAAAAAAAAAAAAGAGAAAAAACAAAAACCAACTACCCCTCTTTGTATACTCTCCTATTGTGTGGGTTCCAGCAGTGCCTGATAGGCCTAATATTCTGTCTTACTGGATGGGGGCATTCAGGAGGGCTCATTGTTATCAGGGATACTTTTTCAAAATACAAGCCTTGCCTATGTATAGTCATAACTTCATGTAAACATATTTAAGTGAATTTTACTGTAATGCTGTGATATTCCTTTTTATGTGTCACTTTTATCATGTTTTGCCCTTGACAGGTATGGTTTCAGTGTTGAACGCTGTCAAGCAGTCCTGAGGATATGTGATGGAGATGTGGGAGCATCACTGGAGCATCTCCTTACTCAGTGTTTTTCAGAGACATTTGGAGAGAGGATGAAGATCTCTGAGGCGGTCAACCAGATAAGCTTGGATGAGTGTGTAGAACAGCGACAGGAAGAGGCATTTGCTCTCAGGTCCATCTGTGGAGAAAAATTTATAGAAAGAATTGAGAATAGAGTCTGGACCATTGGATTAGAACTGGAGTATTTGACAAGTAGATTCCGCAAATCCAAGCAAAAAGAAAATACCAAAAATGTACAAGAGAATTCACTTGAAATCTGTACATTTTACCTCAAAGGAAATTGTAAATTTGGATCAAAATGCAAATTCAAACATGAAGTGCCCCCAAATCAAATTGTTGGAAGAATAGAAAGAAGTGTAGATGATTCTCATCTTAATGCTAATGAAGATGCGTCTTTTTTATATGAACTTGAAATTCGATTTTCTAAAGATCACAAATATCCCTACCAAGCTCCCCTCGTGGCATTTTATTCCACCAATGAGAACCTACCTCTGGCTTGTCGTTTACATATTTCTGAGTTTCTTTACGACAAGGCCTTGACATTTGCGGAAACTTCAGAACCTGTTGTGTATTCTTTGATAACCCTGTTAGAGGAAGAATCGGAAATAGTCAAGTTGCTAACGAATACCCATCACAAGTATAGTGTCCCTCCTGTGAACTTTCTGCCAGTACCCTCTAGGACCAGAATCAACAATCCTGCCTGTCATAAACCAGTGATTCCAAATAATTCTTTTGTTTCTAATCAAATTCCAGAAGGTATGTAAGGCATTGATCTTGTGGAGGGAGGCATTCAGAATGATGGGTTTAGAAGTCAAAGCTTTTAAGGCTGGTCTGGGATGGCTTAGTGATCTTGAACAAGCTGAACAAGTCATTTGGTCCCATGGGCAAAAAGGAATGAGAATTCCCTGAAATATAATTGTGTCTGACTTTAACTGTAAGGCCCAATTGTGTTGCTTAAGGCCTAATTGTTTTGCTATGGTTGGGTTCCCTGAGTTGAAAGTTTGTAGTGATGTATGTTTAACTATGTAAAATCTGAGGCTTGGAAGAACCTTAATTTAATTTAATTCCTTTAGTTTTCATATGCTTACTTCTTATGCTGTATACTAGATTACTTTCAAATGAATTTTTAGAGATATTTTGCTTTCTATACCACTATCCATACCCTCCTGCTTTTGGTATACTAGACCCCCAGAATTCATTAGGGATAGCTCTATGAATCCCTAAATCCTCAAATACTTGTGTAAGCTTCCAGCTTTGTCTAGATCCAGGTTTACTGTGCAGATTCTTTTTTTTATTATTATTGAGATGGAGTTTCACTCTTGTTACCCAGGCTGGAGTGCAGTGGTACAGTCTCGGCCCACTGCAACTTCTGCCTCCTGGATTCAAGCGATTCTCTTGCTTCAGCCTGCTGAGTAGCTGGGATTACAGGTGCCTGCCACCACATCTGGCTGTTTTGTATTTTTAGTAGAGACAGGGTTTTACCACGTTGGCCAGGCTGGTCTCGAACTCCTGACCTCAGGTGATCTGCCTGCCTCAGCCTCCCATTGCTGGAATTACAGGAGCTACCGCACCTGGCCTGCTGTGCAGATTCTTACACCACAAGTAAGCCCCTTTCAAAAAATTATTGGCTGAGGCAGGAGGATTGCTTGAGCCCAGGAGTTTGAGGTGAGCCTGGGCAGCATAGCGAGACCCCGTCTCTACAAAATATATATTTTTTCTTAGCTTGTCAGCCATGGTTGTGCACTCCTGTGAGTCCCAGGTAGTCAAGAGGCTGATGTCAGGGGGTCACTTGAGCCTGGGAGGTGGAGGCTGCAGTGAGCCATTGTACTTCAACCTTGGAGACAGAGACTCTATCTCTTAAAAGAAAAGAAAAAAAAAAGGATGCTCTTTTATTTGTTGCTATCTATCTTTCTTCCAGAGAAACAAAAGTTTTTATTATTTCATAAGAGTTCCTTGGTAAACTTCAGTAAGTAGAGAACAGTGACACTGTACTGAGATGTGGCTGCTGGTCAGTTAGCCAATTTCACTCACTAACCACCCAACCCACTCCCAGATGCCAGCTTCTAGCACTTGGAATTCAAATATGTTCCTTGGGAAGTGATAATTAAGTGCCATGGACTTTTTTTCTAAAATAATAGTTTTATTGAGACATAATTTATATACCATAAAATTCACTCTTTTAAAGTATACAATTCAGTGATTTTTAGTATTTTACGGAGTTATGCAACCATGACCACCTTCTAATCCCAGGATGTTATCACCCCCAAAAGAAACCCTGTATTCATGTACCCATAGTAGTCTCTCATTTTTCCCTTCCCCCAGCCCCTGACAACCACAAATCTGCTGTCTATCTCTATGGGTTTTCCTACTCTGGACATTTCATAGAAATGGTATTATACAATATGCAGCTTTTTGACATGGGCTTCTTTCACTTAGCATAATGTGTTCAAGGTTCATTCATGTACTAGTACAAATCAGTATAGCATCCCTTTTTATTAGTGAATAATAGTCTATTATGTGGACATACCATATTTTGTTCATTGATTCATCATTTGATAGACATTTGGGTTCTTTTATGTTGTGGGATTTGGGAACACTTGAAAATAGTTGAAACATTCACTGCTAATTCTTTTAATGTTAATTACTTTGTTTTAATTTGGTTTAAAAATAATCACTTATGCTTGATAAAAGTTTATTTGAGGATGCATTTTAAGTTCCTTAGTAATAGAAATACTAGAAATGAATGAAGTTATTTTATTCAAGTTTTAACTTTTTCTCCATTTTGAATTTTTGTTGTTGACACTCTGTTAAACAGCGACTTTCCTTTTTTGTTAAAGAAAGGGCTCCATATTGAAATGTTTCCTTTTATTTCCTTCAAGTTGAAAAAGAATCAGAATCTGAGGAGTCAGAGGAGGATGAAGGTCCTGCACCTGTTATAGTAGAGAATGAAAGCTATGTGAACCTTAAGAAAAAGATTTCCAAAAGATATGACTGGCAGGCAAAGTCAGTATATGCTGAAAATGGTAAAATCTGCAAGCAGTTCCGAATGAAACAGGTAGGGTATGCTGAGAGAATGATTAGCATTGCTTCCCTAATATCCCGATGATGGGATTAGGAATTAGGAAGCTTTGGCTACCCTCCCTAATGTTCTTTTGGTTCTTTTTCTCCCTGCGTGGTCAAAGTTTCTATAGGCCACAGCAAACTTGGGTGCATATGCTAGATGGTTTTGGGAAATCCTTTAGCTCGTACATATCAAACACACACATATATGCCAAATAGTCTCAGAATCATGTGCCTTTGGTACTGTGATGGACAGTCTGGTATGTAAAAGGAATAGCAAGACTGTGGTTTAATGGCCAGGCACAGTGGCTCATGCCTGTAATCCCAGCACTTTGGGATGCTAAGGCAGGTCGATCACTTGAGGTCAGGAGTTTGAGACCATCCTGGCCAACATGGCAAAACCCCATCTCTACTAAAAATACAAAAATTAGCCAGACATGGTGGCGGGCGCTTGTAATCCCAGCTACTCAGGAGGCTGAGGGATGAGAATCACTTGAACCCTGGAGGCAGAGGTTGCAGTGAGCTGCGATAGCACCACTGCACTCCAGCCTGTGCGACAGAGCAAGACTTCGTCTCCAAAAAAAAAAGAAAGAAAGAAAGAAAAAAATACTGTGATTTAGAGCCAAGCAGGCCTGGTAGCACATGCCTGTAGTCTCAGCTACTTGGAAGTCTGAGGCAAGAGGGTTACTTAAGACAAAGCCAGCCTAGACAACACAGTGAGACCCTATCTCTAAAAACAAAACAAAACAAATATTGTGATTTACATTAGAAAAATTAATATATAAGAGAAGGATAAGAAAGTACTTTTACCCTCTTTCAAAGACTCAAAGGATAAATAATGTGCCCAAGGTCACATGGCTAGTAAGTGGTTTAGCCAATTGCATTTCTAAAGTCCATTTTGTTTTTACCCCATTCACATGAAGATTGTTTTAAAAGAATTCATAAGTAAACTCTGAGGGCAAAGTTAGAGATAGGGCAGAGGCAAGTTGCTTAATCAATATGGAAATTGGATTAAATGCTCTCTAAGGGTGCTTCCAGTTCTAAAGTCCTGTGAGTCTGATTTTTAACACTGTATAACATCATCACATCTGTAGTGTAATAGCCATAGAACATCAAAATGTATATAAATTGCACTGTAGATAAGATGATAGAAACAAAAAATTAGATATTCAAATTTGATCAGTGTGATAAGTTTATGATAAAATTACATGTAGGAAATGGCATGTTCCTGTAAATTTTATTGCAGTATTCAAAAGTATAGCCATAGTTTTAATAAACAAGGCAATATTTATAGTATTGGCCATTAAATATGAAATTGATTTACATAGTTATAGTGATTGGCCAAAAATAACCCTTTAGTGAGTGCTTTTCTATTATTGATTTAGGTAAAAATATGATATTGTTTAGAGCTATGCTGTCTGATATGGTAGCCCCTACCCATGTTTGGCTGTCTAATATTAATTAATTAAAATTAAAACTTCTGTGCCTCAGTACACTATTTACACTTCAAGTGCTCAATAGACACATGTGGCCAGGGGTTGCTGTATTGGACAGCACAGGTATAGAACATTTCCATCAAAATAGAAATTTCTATTGGACAGTGCTGGTATAGAGACTCTTGCTGGGAAGAACTGGATATGTGCTAAGCAAGAGGGCTTTATTTCACTTAGAAAATCTTTCAGTTTAGGCCGGGCGCGGTGGCTCAAGCCTGTAATCCCAGCACTTTGGGAGGCCGAGGCGGGTGGATCACGAGGTCAAGAGATCGAGACCATCCTGGTCAACATGGTGAAACCCCGTCTCTACTAAAAATACTAAAAATTAGCTGGGCATGGTGGCGTGTGCCTGTAATCCCAGCTACTCAGGAGGCTGAGGCAGGAGAATTGCCTGAACCCAGGAGGCGGAGGTTGTGGTGAGCCGAGATCGCGCCATTGCACTCCAGCCTGGGCAACAAGAGCGAAACTCCGTCTCAAAAAAAAAAAAAAAAAAAAAAAAAAAAGAAAATCTTTCAGTTTATTCAGATGTTGGAAAACTATTTAATGTACAGATTCCATGGCTTACTCTGGCTGCTTCTCTGAGCAGCCTTCTGAATAAAGACCTCTACATCCAATCCCAACAAATCCAACAAAGAATCACTCAAGGCCAGGAGTTCAAGACCATCCTGGGCAACATAACAAGACCCTGTCTTGATAATTAAAGTAAAAAAAAAAAAAAAGCTGTAATCCCAGCACTTTGGGAGACCAAGGCAGGTGGATTGCTTGAGCACAGGAGTTCGAGGCCAGCCTGGGCAACCTGGTGAAATCCTGTCTCTACAAAAAAATACAAAAAGCTGGGTGTGGAGGGACACACCTGTAGTCCTAGCTGCTTGGGAGCCTGAGGCAGGAGGATGGCTAGAGGCTGGGAAGTGGAGATTGGAGTGAGCTGTGATCATACCACTGCACTCTAGCGTGGCAAGAGTGAGACCCTGTCTCAAAAAAAAAAAAAAAAAAAAAAAAAGGTAACCCAACTGATGTCTTATCTTTGATTTTATTAGGCTTCCAGACAATTCCAGTCCATTCTGCAAGAGAGACAATCACTCCCTGCTTGGGAAGAAAGAGAAACCATCCTTAACTTACTGCGTAAGCACCAGGTGGTTGTCATAAGTGGTATGACTGGGTAAGAATGCAATTTATTCATATGCAGCTTTCATCTATAAATATTATATGCACCCTGTTTACCATAACCAGTTCAACTTTTTAAAAACTGTAGCTGGATTTATGGGCATTATATACCTCTGCCTGGAGACATAAGTCAAAAAAATCCAGCTGCAGACTTTTAACAAGGCTCATGTTTAAATTTAAAGGATAGTTCTAGAACATTTAGCTTGAAAGCTTTTCATCTTCTGAATTTATTCGGATTTCCTATCACCCAGGCTCGAGTGCATGGCATGATCTCGGCTCACTGCAACCTTTGCCTCCCAGGTTCAAGTGATTCTCATGCCTCGGCCACCCAAGTAGCTTGGATGACAGGTGTGCACCACCATACCCAGCTAATACTTTTGTATTTTTAGTAGAGATGGGAGTTTGTTACCATGTTGGCTAGGCCAATCTCGAACTCCTTGCCTCAAGTGATCCAGTCGCCTCGGCCTCCCAAATTGTTGGGATTACAGGCATGAGTCACCATACCCAGCCATTTTTTTTCTTTTAAAAACAACTTAATGATGGTGCATTATTTTTCCTGTTTCACATTCTCCATATATTATGCAAACCTATTTATCAGGGACAAGTTGTAAACTTAATTTAATTCTTTGTTCAAGAGTATACAATTTAATAATTACATTTGTGTCCAGACTCAGTGATATGGTAATAATCTGTATCATCTAATTTATCTTTTTAATCTCAGCCTAATCTTAGCTAAATTAATACATATCAAAGGGGAAAATGTAAAATATTTTGATAATCATAAGTTAATACTCCTTTTCTTTAGGGTTCCTGTATAGAGTTTACATTCCTAAAAGCATTTACAGACCTTAATCTAATGTCTGTTCAATAGTCCCAGTTTTACAAATATTACTAAACTATTATTTGATTGTCCTTTTGATTGGAGTGCAAATTCCTAGAATTTCTCACCTCTAGGTAATAAGTCAGGAGGTTGTTTTACAAAATACCTGAATCTGAACAACTTGTATTCTAGTTAGCTTTATCACTTTCCTCATTCCATATGATTACTCTTTAATTAACTAGCCCTTGAAAACTTCATTTTAAGACTTACTTGTTTTAATATACAGATGTGGGAAAACCACACAGATTCCACAGTTTATTCTGGATGATTCTCTGAATGGACCACCTGAGAAGGTAGCCAACATCATCTGTACCCAACCCCGACGGATATCTGCAATCTCGGTTGCTGAACGTGTTGCTAAAGAAAGAGCAGAGAGGGTGGGTCTGACCGTGGGATACCAGATTCGGTTAGAAAGTGTCAAGGTTTGTATGATGCTCTGCTTATTTCCTGGTAACAGAAATTTACGATTTTTAGGTATAAAGAGTTTGGGAGGTTAGGAGATTTGTGGGCAATTTGAGATATATACTTTCAGGTTATTTTTAAATTAATGATTACCTTCAGTAGGGTGAAGTATTTTTAGAAATATTTTGGTATAAAAACTCTTATTTGGTTGTACTAAATTTCCTCTATAAAGCTTTTTAGTTTTTACTGGCAGAGTCATGTAGTAAAGACTGTTTTGCTCTTGAACTTGGGACTTAATCCATTTAACCAAATAAGGAGCAGACAAATTGAGAACTGATTTCATTATTCACTGTTTTTTAATGCTTTTTATGAAAATCTTAACATTTTGATATGAAGTAGAAAGGCTGTTGTTACTGTCTGGCAAGAAACTATATTTAGTATGGTTTCCTATTAAATGGAATTGCTGGTATTTTCAATATTATTATCACTATTCAAATGACTTTACAGTAATATTTCCTTTTTTTGAAAATTTTATTAATGATTTATATTACCCTTTTATCTGTAAGTCCTCAGCCACCAGACTGTTATACTGCACCACAGGAGTGCTGCTGAGAAGGCTAGAAGGAGATACAGCTCTACAAGGAGTCTCCCATATCATTGTTGATGAAGTTCATGAGAGGACAGAAGAAAGGTAAAACAAAGATTTTCCCAGTAGACACCCACACACATGAAATGAAAGCATGGCTGAAAAAATTGTTTTGTAGTTCCAATTCAGTTTTATGGAGCTAGTAATGGTAATTTGTCATAAGGAAAGCTATGTTAGAGAAGAGCACCCGCTTTCCTGGTCTCCAGGGTCTATAACACTAAAAAGGACAGCACATGCTCATCACTTACTAGATGGAGTCACCCTATTAGGTTAGAAGGTATACTTCACACCATCCTGGGCGTTAACGCTAAGTTGAATACCGTACTTAGTAGAAATAACAGATGTCATGCATGCTGTGGCTGAACGTATCTTCTTCCTTCCTTGTTTATTTGGTCAGTTATTCATTCCTGACATTGATTCATGTATTTATTGAGCCTGCATTAAATGCCAAGCGACATATTAGTTGCTGGGGATACAGTGATGAACAAGCATGTATAGCTCCCCCTTATCTCTTACAGTCTGGTAGAAAAAAACAAATAATGAACAAGTAAACCAATAATTACAAATTGGAATAAGTACTATGAAAGAATAAATGGCATGCTGTGTTTGGAGGGAGAGACCCATAGATGCGCAAAGATAATATCTCTGTAAGATGACATTTAAATTGAAAACTGAAGTAGGGCCAGGTACGGTGGCTCACGCCTTTGGGAGGCTGAGGCAGATGGATCACAAGGTCAGCAGTTCAAGACCAGCCTGACCAACATGGTGAAACCCTATCTCTACTAAAAATACAAAAATTAGTTGGGTGTGGTGGTGTGTGCCTGCAATCCCAGCTACTCAGGAGGCTGAGGCAGAAGAATCACTTGAACCCAAGAGGCAGAGGTTGCAGAGCCAAGATCGTGCCACTGCACTCAAGCCTGGGTGACAGAGTGAGACTCTGTCTCAAAAAAAAGAAAAAAGAAAACTGAAGTATGGCAGGGTGTGATGGCTCACACCCATAATCCCTGTACTTTGGGAGGCCCAGGTGGGAGGATCGCTTGAGCTCAGGAGTTAGAGCCCCAGCCTGGGCCACATAGTAAGACCATGTCTCTATGAAAAGTAAAAAAAAAAAAAAATTAGCCAGGCATGGCAGCTCACACAAATGGTCCCAGCTACTTGGGAGGCTGAGGCAGGGGAATCAACTGAGCCCACAGGTTGAGGCTGCAGTGAGCTGTGATAGTGCCACTGCACTCTGGCCAGGTCAATAAAGCAAGACCCTGTCTCAAAAAAAAAAAAAAAAGAAAGAAAGAAAAAAGAAAACTGAAGTATGAGAGGGAATCCCATGTGGCAAATGGGGGCAAGGAAAGCATGTTTGAAGTGGGAAGGGGCTTTATGAGTCTAGAAACAAGGAAGCTCAGTTCCACTGCTGTGTAGCAGCAAAGGGGAAAATAGCACAGGAAAGAAGCAGCAGGAGCCAGATTTTCCAGGGCCTTAAGCACCGTGAATAATAAAGCATGTGGGTTTTATCTTATGAAATTAGAAGTCATTAAAGGGTGAGGCATAAAATAAAAATTCTTGCCAGGTATAATGGTACATGCTTGTAGTTCCAGCTAATGAGGAGGCTGAGGTAGGAGGATTGCTTAAGTTCAGGAGTTCAAGGCTATAGTGTGCTGTGATTGCACCTGTGAATAGCCACTTCAGCCTGGGAAATATCAAGAGACTCCATCTATTAAAAAAAACAAATTATAAGTCTCAATATTTTAAGTACTGAGGAGGGCCAGGAAGAAGGATAGCATTAATCATAGTTTGTCATGTGGATCATGCCCTAGAGCAGTAAAAGCAAACTAGTGGGAGACTGAGGTGGGTGGATCACCTGAGGTTGGGAGTTTGAGACCAGCCTGATCAACATGGAGAAACCCTGTCTCTACTAAAAATACAGAAAATTAGCCAGGTGTGGTGATGCATGCCTGTAATCACAGCTACTCCGGAGGCTAAAGCAGGAGAATCGCTTGAACCCGGGAGGCGGAGGTTGCAGTGAGCCAAGATCACACCATTGCACTCCAGCCTGGGCAACAAGAGCAAAACTCCATTTCAAAAAAAAAGCTAGTGGGAAAAAAGAGAAAGTCCTGTGAAAATTATGAAGTTTTCCCAAAAAGTATTATACTACTATAAATATCTTGAGAAGAAGGAAAAAAGTCTAAGTAAACTTGGTGGACTGATAGGAAAGCAGAAAATAGCTGAAAGCAAAACGTTAAGAAAAAAAAAAAAAAGGAAATGAACTTGAAGAGAAGACCCAACTATGGGAGACAAAATGTTTTAAAGAATTGAACAGGAGCTGGGCACAGTGGCTAATGCCTATAATCCTAGCACTTTGGGAAGCCAAGGTGGATGGATAACTTGAGGTCAGGAGTTCAAGACCAGCCTGACCAATATGGTGAAATCCCATCTCTACTAAAAATAGCCAGGCATAGTGGCAGGCGCCTGTAGTCTCAGCTACTGGGAGGCCGAGGCAAGAGAATCGCTTGAACCCAGGAGGCGGAGGTTGCAATGAGCTGAGATCACACCACTGCATTCCAGCCTGGGCGACAGAGCAAGACTCTGTCTCCAAAAAAGAAAATAATTGAAAAGGGAAGACATTTAACCAGAAGAACTATTAAAAGAAATAATGCATTACTATATTAGTAAATAAGAAATATGAAGTAATTAGAAACTAAAGAAAGCAGACTTTTAGATAAAAAGAATAAACCAAAAGAAAAAGAAATAATTCCTAGAACAAGACCACACTAAATATTAAATAACTATACAGAAAACACTGGCAATCTTTAAGGGACACATAATGTTTTTGTAGAAACTCCAGAAAACAATGGAAAAAAATTTAATGGTAAATAATGTCATTTTGCAGCTGTTGGAAATGAATATCTGAAAGAAGTAATTTTTTTAACAAAATCACTGAACAACTTGGAAGAGAAAATCAATTAAACCATTCTCTCAAACTAATGGTATTTAAATGATTGAGTTATAAAGATAAATTTAAACTTTTAGGGAAACTTATATCCAGTATGATTTTGAATATGAAGAATAGTTTTGAATTCTAACATTTGTACTTCTACAAACTTAAAGAAACGAGAGCATAGCACTGGATTTGGTTCCTGGCTAAAGTAGGAGAAAGATTTTTATAAAATCTAATGATCTGTAGAATATGAGCAGTTGAAAATTCAAAAGATTTTCACATCTGAATAAAGGTAAATTATACAGTGGAGAAGGGTACTTCAAACATTTTAAAATGCCAGTTTACAGGAAAGGGTATACAAATTACAGGAAAAAGTAGAGGAATATTTGCTAACTGATTGAAAAAAGCAAAAACTAATAAAATCTAGGAACAAAACTCAGTAAAAATATTGACAAGATTAAAGGTCGAATGTAGAAAGATGACAGTTGTGTTAGTTTGAAATTTTAATAAATTTTCCAATCACAGAGATAACTTGATTATTCTAAAGCATTTAGTAGATACCAAAAAATATAAGAGAAGAATCTCTGTCCCCTATAAAATTGCTAGTTATATGTTACAATTTTGGTCTCTTTTTTTCTGGGACTATATTGGGAGTTAGAAGAGGGATATGGTAGAATGAGATGTATTTCCACAAACACTATTGGGATTATATGGTTTTGTTGTGCTGCTTTTGATTGAACAGAATGATAGCATGAGCTAATGAATTATCCCTTTTTTTTTTAAAAAAAAAAAACAGAGTCTCCACTCACTGCAGCCTCCACCTCCTGGGTTAAAGCAATCCTCCTGCCTAAGCCTCCCAAGTAGCTGGAGCTACAGGTGTGCGCCACCAGGCCCAGCTAATTTTTTAATTTTTTTTAGTAAAGTTGAAGTTTTACCATGTTGGCCAGGCTTGTCTTAAACTCCTGAGCTCAAGTGGTATCCTCACCTTGGCCACCCAAAGTGCTGGGATTACAGGCGTGAGCAACCATGCCCAGCTGAATCATCTGTAAAATTAATAATTACATAAGGAAATTCTGAAGTCTGGATATACCATAAATTACTTAACTATTTGTCTGTTGTTAGATTATTTCCCTGAAAAAGAAACAAAAATAGTGATAAATGTAATTAAATTAGCTCATTAAAAAGAGCTAAGTAGTATAAGAATAGTTTTCATTAAAAACTCAGATAGGCCAGGTGCTGTGGCTCACACCCACAGGCCTCCCATTCTAGGATTACTGACTATATGTTCAAAAATCCCAGCACTTTGTGAGGCCAATGCATGAGGATCACTTGAGCCCAGGAGTTTGAGACCAGCCTGGGCAACATAGGGAAACACTGTCTTTACTATAAAAATAAAAACAAAAAAAAATTAGCCCCAGCTTCTTGGGAGGTTGAGGCAGGAGGATCACTTGAACCCAGAAGTTCAAGGCTGCAGTGAGCCGTGATTATGCCACTGCACTACAGCCTAGGTGACAGAGCCAAACTTTGTTTCAAAAAAAAAAAAAATAGAAAAGAAAAATATTACAGATAAAGTGAAAGTTCCTCTTAATACTCCCAAACCACTCTCAGTTTCTTTCTTAGAAGTAAGCTGGTAATACATCCTTCTATGCATGGATATAGATGTTTACTTTGTTAAAAATAGTTACTTTTGTTTTCTGACCTTTTTTTCTTACACGGATGATATATTCATTTAGTAAGTCAATGAATATTCATTAAGTACTTACTATGTCCCAGGTGTTGTTGTAGATCCTGGAGTAGTGAATAAAATTCTTGTCCATGTAGAACTTCTAGTGGGAGAGCTCATCAATAAACAAGATAATTAAGTAAAATACAGAGTATGGTTAGTGCTAAGAAGAAAAAATAAAGCAAAAAAAAGACAATAGAAATGCAAGGGAGGAGGGCATTTGAAATTTTAAATACGGTAGTCAAGGAAGTCCTCGCTGAAAAAATGTCTTTGGAGTAAGGACTTGAAGGAAGTGACAGAGCTACCTGTTTGAAGGACTAGGAGAAGCCCAGTAATCCAGGCAGATTAATAACATGTACAAAAGACCCAAGATACGTACCTCAAAGACAGCAAGAAGAGCAGTGAGCTGTTGCTGAGTGAATGAGAGAGAGAGAGCACTAGGAAAAGATGGGGGCATGGGGTACAGACCATGCCATGTAGAGCCTTGTTAGTAAGGACTCCAAGGAGTCATTGGATTTTACGTAGAAGAGTGGCATTGATTTTTCTTTTTTGGTTTAAGAGATGGGATCTTCCTATATTGGCCACGTTGGTCTTGAACTCCTGGCCTCAAGCATTCCGCCCACCTCAGCCTCCCAAACTGCTAGGATTACAGGTGTGAGCCACTGCACCTGGTCAGCACAATCAGATGGACATTCAAAGAGCATTATTGATTGGCTGTAATGAGAACAGATTGCATGGGGGCAAGGGCCAAGAGACCAATTAGGGTGGTGTTATTCTGCAGTGCATATTATTCTAGACAACTTGGGATTTTTCCTACTAATGATATGTCTTAGAGATGTTTCCTGTCATTATCTAGAGCTCTACCTTATTCCTTGTATCTATCTGCCTCATGTTATTCCATAGACTGGATGATATTGTTATAATTAACTATTTCTCAGTTAATGGACATTTGGGTAGTTTCTATTGTTTTATTATTACAGCCAATGCTATAATGAAAATCTTTGTATATGCCTCTTTGTGTACATGCAGATATCAAGAAGTAGAATTATCAAGTGTGTACCCTATACCAGCTAAGAGTGAAAAAAAAAATTATAAAATTTGATGATACATCCTGTTGGGATTTTGATTTGATTTATTTGGGAAAGAATTTGTATCTTTCTTTATACAGGTTAGCATCCCTAATCCAAAAATCTGAAATCTGAAATGGTCCAAAATCTGAAACTTTTTGAGAGCTGACATGACACTACAAGTAGAAAATTCTACACCTGACACCTTTACTCTCTGATGGTTCAATATACACAAACTTTATTTCACGGGCAAAATTAATCAAAATGTTGTATAAAATTACCTTTAGGCTATGTATATAAGGTATATATGAAACATAAATGGATTTCATGTTTACATTTAGGCCCCATCCCCAAGATATCTCCCTGTGTATATGCAACTATTCCAAAATCTGAGAAAATCTGAAATCTGAAACACTTCTGGTTCCAACCATTTCACATAGAGGACATTCAACCTATAATATTAAGGCTTCACATCCAAGAACGTGACACATATGAATGTTATGGGTTTTGTTTTTTTTTTTTTCACAGAGATCTTATGTATTTCTTGCTCAAAATATGGTAAAAGTTATCAATTTTCATGTGTTGAATTTGTTTGATACTCGGGTGTTTCTCTTATTTTCTCTAGTGACTTCCTGCTGCTAGTTTTGAAGGACATTGTATCGCAGAGGCCAACACTTCAAGTTATTTTAATGAGTGCGACTTTAAACGCTGAGCTTTTTTCAGAGTATTTTAATTCCTGCCCAGTTATTACTATACCAGGTGATTAAAATGCATCATTAAATATGTATAATTCTAATGCTTTAAGCAAATATAATTATTTTAAAGTTTGACACATAAGTAGATATTTATACCTCTTTCTAGAGAAGTGATTCATTTATAACATAAAATCATAAACCTTTAATGTAGTTGAGATAACATGTCTTGCTGGGAGATTTTAATTTTTTTAGGTGACTTATAAAAAAAGTCATGGTTACTTATCACTAGCATTCCATCATGTTTAACATCAAAGTTTATAGTGGCAGTATGTCATCAAGAGGGAATTTGTGCCTGCAACAGTATATTTGTTCATTTCTGGATTCTGCTAAATTTCTGGATGTTGGTCCACTCTGGGAGAAAGTAAAGTTGGATAGTCTGCTTTTTCTTTCGGTGCTTCCACAGTCTCATTGTGAAATTAATTTATCACCCTGAGCTTTGATTTATCCTTCAATCAAAAAGACTCTTTGGAAGTACTGACTGATAAACAATAATGCGGTTTGTTTTAGTTATAGAGAATGCCGACAATAAATTTAAGGAAGAAACTTTGTGTTTAATCTAGAATACAATTTTTGAATGTTTAAAGATCCTCTACGGTGGAAGTGGGGCAGGTATGAAAGGTGTAACAGGTTAAAAAAAAAAAGTCTTAGGAAATGATCATTTCTCTACCTATACACTGTCTTACTGACTGAAATCTACCCTTTCCTATTTCTGTTACCAAGAACTTTTCTTCTTGATACTTTTAAGACCACAGAACAAATAGGACCTTAGTATGACAAGCTTTGTTTTAAGAGAATTATATATATAAACTATTTCATGATGGTTAAATGGGTGTTCTCAGGCTTTTCTATTTTTATCCCCTTGTTTTTCTAGGTCGTACATTTCCTGTTGATCAATTTTTTTTGGAAGATGCAATTGCTGTGACAAGGTAGGGAAGATACTAATTAAGATTCAGTGAAAGGACCTGGCATGGTGGTTCATGCCTGTAATTCCAGCACTTGGGAGGCCAAGGTGGAAGGATCCTTTGAGGCCAGGAGTTCAAGACCAGCTTGGGCAACATACTGAGACCCACATCTCTTGAAAAAAAAAAAAAAAAAAAAGACTCAGTGAAACTTTGAAAACAGAATAATATTTTACCCTCAGTGTGCCAGAATACTAATACATGTGTTAGTCTTTTTTTCTAATTTTTCTACACTTTGATCTTAGCCAAAAAGCCAAGAAGTGACTTTCTTCTGTTTTTTCTGTTTGAGTATTTTGTTCTCTTCTCTCTTTCAGCAAACAGATTGCCAATATTTAAATCCTTCTACTTACTTTTTTTTTTTTGGAAGTAGAATCTTACTCTGTGGCCCAGGCTGGAGTACAGGGTTGTAATCATAGCTCACTGCAGCCTCAAACACTTGACTCAAGCAGTCCTCCTACTTCAGCCTCCTGAGTAGCCGAACTGCAGACACACACCACCATGCCTAATTTTTTTAGTGGTTTTGTAGAGACAGGAGTCTCGTGTTGCCCACGCTGGTCTCAAACTCCTCACCTCAAGCAGTCCTCCTGCCTTACCTCCCAAAATGATGGGATTATAGTCATGAGCCACCATGCCTGGCCCCCTTTACTTACTACAACTTTGGCAAGTAGCTTAAGTCTCTCTGTACTTTAATTTTAATGAATTAATACTTGCTGATTCTGCTGAGAGCATAAGATAATTAATGAATTAATACTTGCAAAGTGCTTAGAACTGTGCCTGGCACATAGTGCATGCTCTTAAAAATGTTAGCTATTACTGGCCAGGTGCAGTGGCTCGTGCTTATAATCCCAGTACTTTGAGAGGCCAGGGCAGGTGGATCACCTCAGGTCAGGAGTTCAAGACCAGCCTGGCCAACATGGTGAAACCCCGTCTCTACTAAAAATAGAAAAATTAGCTGGGCGTGATGCTACATGCCTGTAGTATCAGTTACTCTGGTGGCTGAGGCAGGAGAATCACTTGAATCCAGAAGGGAGAGGTTGCAGTGAGCTAAGATTGTGCCATTGCACTCCAGCCTGGGTAGCAGAGTGAAACTCTGTCTCAAAAAAAAAAAAAAAAGTTAGCTCGGCCGGGCGCGGTGGCTCAAGCCTGTAATCCCAGCACTTTGGGAGGCCGAGGCGGGTGGATCATGAGGTCAAGAGATCGAGACCATCCTGGTCAACATGGTGAAACCCCGTCTCTACCAAAAATACAAAAAATTAGCTGGGCATGGTAGCGTGTGCCTGTAATCCCAGCTACTCAGGAGGCTGAGGCAGGAGAATTGCCTGAACCCAGGAGGCGGAGGTTGCGGTGAGCCGAGATCGCGCCATTGCACTCCAGCCTGGGTAACAAGAGCGAAACTCCCTCTCATAAAAAAAAAAAAAAAAAAAAAAAAAAAAGTTAGCTATTATTATATCATCATTCTACACACATAGAGTTTGCAGTATAGCCTGAGTGTTAAGATGTCTGTCTAATTAATTTTAAGTACTAGATAGAAAATGGTAATGTCCATTGTATATAAACAGATCTCTCTTCTTTGAAAGCCCTTGAGGATTCCCCAAGATTTCCTTTGCACTGTTTCTTCGCACTGTTAACTCTCCCTTAGACTCGTGTGATTTCAACTGTCATCCCTGTGTCAAGAACTCCCAGATCAGTATCTTCATTCCTGACCTCTGAGCTCTAGATTGAAACACCCCTAATATCTGGCACCTTAATACAAGTCAGAATTTTTCTCCTTCTCTGTTCCTTCCTTCTCTAATAAGCCCCCTCCTAATTCCATATTCATTTAATGGTACTGTATTCTCAAGCTAAAAACCCAAAACCAGTGGCTCTCAAATTTTAGTGTGCAATAAGAATACTTAAGGAGCTTATTAGAATTATTATTTTCTGGGCCCTATCCCACTACCATGGCATATGAGTTTCTGAAGAAATCATCTTTCAACCAGTTTACCTGTCTTTTCTTTTTCAAACTCACTGCTTTCAGAATTTTATATATAAATATATAGGTGTGTGTGTGTGTGTGTGTGTGTGTGTGTGTGTGTATGTGTGTGTGTGTGTGTGTGTGTGTTTTGTTTTGTTTTTTTTGAGAAAGTCTCACTTTGTTACCCAGGCTGAGGGCAGTGGTACAATCATAGCTCACTGCAGCCTCGGTCTCCAGGGCTCAAGTGATCCTGCCACCTCAGAATACCAAGTAGCTGAGACTACAGGTATGTGCCACCATACCTGGCCAATTTTTGTATTTTTAGTAGAGACAAGGTCTCGCTATGTCACCCAAGCTTAGAATTATCTTTAAACATAGAATTGGTAACATTCCTCCTGTTCTTAAAAACTTTCACTGGTTCCCTATCACTCACACTTTGTGGACACTGAAGGCCCATGTCATCTGACCCCAGCCAATATTTAACTTCCTTTCCTACTTTATTTTCCTACCTACGTAAACCTTAGCATTGTGAGACTACTTGTTATTTCTCAAATATGCCATACTATTCCTATCTGTATTCCTTTTTCCCACTTCCTTCTCTAGCCTTTCTTTAACATCCAACTTGAATGCTGACTCCATTACATTTCCTATTTTCTGCTATTAAAAATTAATCACTTCTTTATTAAAAGTCACAGAGTACTTTTCTTGTGTGTCTAATGACATTTATTTCTGTCTTGCAGAATAGTGAGTTGTTTTGTTCTGTTCTCACTAATTTGTAAGCTCCTTGAAAGTGTATTTATTTTTCTATGCTATACCACCACCATCACCATAGTCCCTTGTACAAAATAGACATTCAGTAAATGTTCAATAAACAAAAAACTGGTGAATGTGAAAAGAGTGTATGGCATTTAGTGGAGAGAAGGGGTTGGAGGAAGTCAGGATTATAGAATCATAGGTTTTTAAATCTGTTTGTTTGTTTGGAGACAGAGTTTCACTCTTGTTGCCCAAGCTGGAGTGCAATAGTGTGATCTTGGCTCACCATAACCTCCAAATCCCAGGTTCAAGCGATTCTCCTGCTTCAGCCTCCTGAGTAGCTGGGATTACAGGCATGCACCACCACGTCTGGCTAATTTTGTATTTTTAGAAGAGACGGGGTTTCTGCATGTTTGTCAAACTGGTCTCAAACTCCTGGCCTCAGGTGATCCACCCACCTCGGCCTCCCAAAGTGCTGGGATTACAGGAGTCAGCCACTGCACCCAGCCTCTAAATCTTTTTTTTAACAGGCTACAATACACTTTATGCAAATGAAATCTTAATAGGAAATCATACAGAAATAACAGATAAAACAGGAATTATCAGGCTGAAAGAATAGCCCCTAATTACTTACTTTGCTCCCATTCCCTTACCTTACCTTGGGGCTTTGAGCAACATTTAAGGGTCCAGGAAAAAAAAATTGCGGGATTTATCTATGCTAATTTCCCAAAAGATGAGAAAGTAAAGCCCTTTGAAACTGACTTGCTGGAAGTCTCATGGCAGTTTGGTTTAGTGGCAGACCTAGAACTCAAATCCAGAGCTTTTGGTTTTAAATCTAGTCATTTTTCTGCTTTGCCATGATGTCTAATAGTATTGTCACTAACAAATATTAAACTGACGAGTTATAAGAGTTTTGAAATGTTTTAAGGACAGTCCTAGGTTGATGTTCAGCCAATAGCTAGAAACTTGGGTCCAAATTTCATGGCAACAAAGAGGTGTCAGCTTCCTGGGAATTATCATTGAAACAAGAGGATTGATAAGATTACCATGGAAGAATTAAAAATGAAGAGGGCTGTTACTAAGGCTATAACTCAAATGTGTTTTCTGAATGTCCATGCCATTATTCCTGGATAGAGCTTTTCTCCAAATTCTTAGCTGGTCTCCTAGACAGACCTAAAAGCATTGCAGTGTGTTCCCAACCAGAAATAGGGTACAGGCAGCATCCTGGATTGGTGGAAGGATGGCACATGAATTGGGCAGAAACAGTGACATTTCGCTAATGAGCACATTAAATAGGTGAATTCTTTCGCTCCCCACCAACAGAACCACATATACACAACCACATTCCTTTGTCTTTCTCAGGTATGTATTGCAGGATGGGAGCCCATATATGCGGTCCATGAAACAGATTTCAAAGGAAAAGCTTAAAGCAAGGCGGAACAGAACTGCATTTGAAGAAGTGGAAGAAGACCTGAGGCTCTCCCTTCACCTCCAGGATCAGGATTCTGTCAAAGATGCAGTGCCAGATCAACAGTTAGATTTTAAGCAGCTCTTGGCCCGCTATAAAGGTAACATGCCTCCTGGGGGAATATTATAATTATGCCAAAGATTTCTGACACTCTTTCCTACCATGATTTGGAAAATGAAAAATATGACACTTGTTTCATAGTTACATTGCCTTTAATTCATCAGAGCAACCTTAAACTTAGAAAAACCATTCAGAGGCTGGGCATGGTGGCTCACACCTGTAATCCCAGCACTTTGGGAGGCCGAGGTGGGCAGATCACCTGAGGTCAGGAGTTCAAGACCAGCCTGACCAACATGGAGAAACCCCATCTCTACTTTGAAAAAAAAAAAAAGAAAGAAAAATGGTTCAGATACATATTTAGAATACAATTGTTAACCATACTTGCCAATGGGTTTTTTTCTAATTATAGAAGAAATATGTGCTCATTAAAGAAAAATTATGAGGTAGTAAAATATAAGTTATATTCTTGTGCATTTTGTAGCTTTTTATTTTGATGTAATTTCAAATTTACAGCAAAGTTTGCAAGACTAAACAATCAACTCTCATATATCCTTTACCCCAGTTCACCAGTTGTTAATGTTTTCCTTCATTTTTTGCTTTACCATTTGCTCTGGGTGCATGTATTTTTTTTTTTCTTCTTCTGAATCTCCTGAGAGTAAGTTGCAGATATGATACCCTTTTACCCTTAATATTTTAGTATGTCTTTCCTAAAAACAAGGACATTCTCTTATATAACCATAGTACAGTGATCAAAATGAAGACATTTAACATTGATACAATTATTTAATTCACAATCTATACTCAGATTTGAATAATTATCTCAATAATATTTATTTTTGCTATTTTTTTCCTGATTCAGGATCCTATCATGGATCATATATTACATTCAGTCATGTGTTCTTAGTCTCCTTTGATCTAGAACAGCTCCTCGTCCTTTGTCTTTTAGTGACCTTGACAATTTTTAAAGATTATTTTATACAATGTCCATCCATTTGGGTTTGGTGTTCCCCCGTAATTAAGTTTAGGTTATACATTTTTGGCTGGAGCACCACAAAAACAATCTTGATTTCTTGATGCATCATATCAAAAGGCACCTAGGCCCACAGTGCTGACTTGTCCCATTATTGGCAATGTTAACTTGCTCACTTGGAAAAGATGATGTTAGCTAGGTTTCTCCCCTGAGTAATTACTATTTCTTTTGTAGCGAACAAGTCACTTGTGAAGTGATATTTGAGATTATTTTAAAATCCTTTAATATCCCACTAGTTTTGGCATTATTCTTGGGCTTTTAAAATAACATCGTTTGGAGGCCGGGTGTGGTGGCTCACGCCTGTAATCCTAGCACTTTGGGAGGCCGAGGTGGGTGGATCACCTGAGGTCAGGAGTTCAAGACCAGCCTGGCCATCATGGAGAAACCCCATCTTAAAAAAAAAAAAAAAAAAAACATCTTTTGGGGCCTATCCTGTGCTGAGCTTTTTATATTTGCTGTTAGGTAAACATAAAAAGACTCTATGCCAGACTCTAGCCAGCTACTCTTTTGTTTCTATGTGGTCTTCTATCCATATGAGCTAAACTAAACCCATAGAAACCCAGTATTACTACTTTTGCTTTCTTCCTTGAAGCCTAGACTAGAAGCAGATCTCAGCTGCCCTTCTTTCTCCTTTTTCCCTAGACTGTCACCCCTGTTCCTCTTAGTTCTTCCCAAAAAAGGGATGTTTATCTTTCGTAAGAGCTTCCAACCCCTGTTACTGCTTCTGTAGGATAAGAGGCAAGTGAATTTTCCTTTTTCTGTATCTACCAAAGATAGTTCCCATTCCTGGATGGGGAATGGTAATCACCAAGTAATTAAGACATTAGCCATTGTTCTGTTGTTTAAGAAGGTAACCATAGTTCCCAAATATTTTACTTCATCTTCCTAATATTCTGAGATGTAAAGCTAAGAGAATGGACTGTATTTTATAGACCTGGGTTCAACTCCCAAGGCTCTCATAAAACCAGCTAATGATCTTGAGCAAGTTCTTTATTCTCTCTGTGCCTCAGTTTCCTTATCTATAAAGTAGAGTCATTTAGAGAAATATAATACAAACCCACAAGGATAGTGCCCAGCTAGTAAGTACAGATCTGTGATTCTAATTAAAATACATCTGACTCAAAAATTTGTGTTCTATGTATACATCATACTAACTGATAATTCCCATTTCCTTATTCTATTAAACTGTGGAACAAGAAAATTCCTTTCCAGCTGGGCACAGTGGCTCACGCCTATAACCCCAACACTTTGGGAGGCTGAGGCAGGAGGATCACATGAGCCCAGGAGTTCAAGGCCAGCGTGGGCAAATATTGAGACCTTGTCTCTACTACAAATGTTTTTTAAAATTGTCCAGGTGTGGTGACTGGCCCCTGTAGTCCCAGCTACTTAAGAGGCTGAGGCTGGAGGATTGCTTGAGCAAAGGGGTTCAAGGTTGCAGTGAGCTATGATTGCACCAGTGCACTCCAACCCCAACAGAGTGAGACCCTGTCTCAAAAAAAAAAAAAAGAAAATCCCTTTGGTTTCTCTTTGAAAATTTTGGAGTTTTCTTTTAAAATTATCACTGAATCGGCCGGGCGCGGTGGCTCAAGCTTGTAATCCCAGCACTATGGGAGGCCGAGGCTGGTGGATCACGAGGTCGAGAGATCGAGACCATCCTGGTCAACATGGTGAAACCCCGTCTCTACTAAAAATACAAAAAATTAGCTGGGCATGGTGGCGTGTGCCTGTAATCCCAGCTACTCAGGAGGCTGAGGCAGGAGAATTGCCTGAACCCAGGAGGCGGAGGTTGCGGTGAGCCGAGATCGCGCCATTGCACTCCAGCCTGGGTAACAAGAGCAAAACTCCGTCTCAAAAAAAAAAAAAAAAATTATCACTGAATCTAATCCATGACTTTCTAATTTTAAGCACAAAGGTTACTAAAGTTCAGAAAGTACCTTTGGGACCTCCTTTCTAAGGAAGGAGAATGGAGGAGTTGAGGTCAGGAAACATGACTCTACCACCAGCTTCTGGATATGATACTGGTCTGATTGCTTAGCTTTTCTGAGCTTCTGGTTCCCTGTTTTGTTGTGTTTCTTTTTTTAAAAAGTCCTTACAAAAATTAGCCAGTCATGGTGGCTCACACCTTTAGTCCCAACTACTTGGGAGGTTGAGGCAATGAGAATCACTTGAAACCAGGAGGCAGAGGCTGCAGTGAGCAGAGATTGTACCACTGCCCTCTAGCCTAGGCAACAGAGCAAGACTCCATCTCAAAAAAAAAAAAAAAGTCTTGAACTAGTTGATCTCAGTGTTCTCTTTCATCTTTCAGAAAATTAAATAATGTTTCCTACTTCAATTTTTAAGGCATTTTCTAGTTTTTCTTTGAAAAAATTAATAATCTTTATTTTAAACATATTATTGATTTGGCTGGGCACAGTGGCTCATGCCTATAATTCCAGCACTTTGGGAGGCTGAGGCTGGAGGATTGCTTGAGCCCAGGAGTTTAAGACCAGCCTGGGCATCATGGAGCTGCCTTGTCTCTAAAAAAAAAATTTTTAATTAGCTGGTATGGTGGTGTGCACCTGTAGTCCCTGCTACTTGGGAGGCTGAGGTGAAAGATTGTTTGAACCCCAAGGGCCAAGGCTGCAGTGAGCCATGATCATGCCACTGTACTCCAGCCCGAGCAAAAGAGTGAGACCCTGTTTTAAGTAATAATAATAATTTACAGAAATAAAATTATGTTCAATTTTCTTTTTTTTTTTTTGATTAGTTGATCCTTTCTCCTTTTTGAAATGTCTGGTTTTTTGGAATCTTGGTAAAGAAAAGTGATTTCCTGCTCCACCTTCCTCACTTAACCATACCTTGTTGTGGAGGCTGTTTCTTCCCTTTTTTTTTTTTTTAAGACAGAATTTTGCTCTTGTTGCCCAGGCTGGAGTGCAGTGGCTCGATTTCAGCTCACTGCAATCTTGGCCCCTGGGCCATGCACTCGGACCCTTTTTTCCATTTTTGACCAACATGGCATTCATTCTACCACAACAATATTGTTTTGCAACTGCTTCTTTTTGTTGAGATGGAGACTCGCTCTGTTGTCCAGTTGGAGTTCAGTGGCACAATCTCAGCTCACTGCAGCCTCTGCCTCCTGGGTTCAAGCGATTTTCCTGCCTCAGCCTCCCTAGTAACTGTGATTACAGGCAGCCGCCACCATGTCTGGCTAATTTTGTGTGTGTGTGTGTGTGTGTGTGTGTGTATTTTTAGTAGAGACGGGGTTTGACCATATTGTCAGGCTGGTTTTGAACTTCTGACCTCAGGTGATCCACCCGCCTTGGCCTCCCAAAGTGCTGGGATTACAGGCATGAGTCACCACACCTAGCCGAAACTGTTTTTGTCCCTCTTCAAACTTCTCAGCACCATGTAAGAAGTTTCCCTTCCTTGGTACCAACTATAGTTATTTTGTTCCGTTTAGGCTGTAGTTAGGATGATAGGTCATTAGGAGGGCCTGAGAAAAAAGGGCAGCAGTCATGGAAGAGTTAGTCACCAACAATATGCTATTTGCTTTTAAAACAGCTGAGGTAACTGGGCTCACGCCTATAATCCCAACACTTTGAGAGGCCGAGGCAGGTGGAACACAGGGTCAAGAGTTTGAGACCAGCCTGACCAACATGGTAAAACCTCGTCTCTACTAAAAATAGAAAAATTAGCTGGACATGGTGTTGTGCACCTGTCATCCCAGTACTCAGGAGGCTGAGGCAGGAAAACCCCTTAAACCCGGCAGGCAGAGGTTGCATTGAGCCAAGATCACGCCACTGCACTCCAGCCGGGGCTATAGAGGAAGACTCTGTCTAAAAAATAAATAAATAAATTTCTAAAATAAGTAAAAGAGCTGAGGTTTGTAGTACATCCTAAAGAACTATATTATTTACCAGGCCACAGATAGATTAGAAGATTGTGACAGAGGAGCTTGTGAGGGTCTATGAATAGACTCCATGGGTGTTGGTGAAGCCATTACAATCACATTTATTTTTCGGGGAAGATCTGTCACTTACCATTTTCTCAAAGGAACCTAAAGTTTAAGTGAGTCACTGTTATAAAAATACTGGTGAAAGCTGTGGTCTCTGTCCATTGTTGCCATAGGTTAGTGTTACCTGGGCTTCCAGCATATCTCATTCATGAGTCAACTGAATCTAGAAGGAGTTTCTAAAATGTATTTGACTTTGAATTTTGTTTCCAGAACTTAAGTTTTCAATAAATATTTGAAGGGTAAAAGAGGGGAAGGAAAGAGGAGAGGGGAAAACTGGCCCATCTGGGTCTTTCCAACAGGGGCAGGCGCCTGCTTTTTGGGTCATTGTTGAAGCAAAAATACTTCTGATGAGGCTGGATTTTCTGGGAAACTAAAAGAAAAAAGTAGCCTGGGTGTAGTGGCTATAAACCTACCACTTTGGGAGGCCGAGGCAGGAGGATTGCCTTAGTCCAGGAGTTCAAGACCAGCCTGGGCAACACAGCAAGACCCCGTGTCTACAAAAAATAAGATTAACCAGGCATAATGGTGCATGCCTGCAGTCCCAGCTACTCAAGAGGCTAAGATGGGAGGATCACTTGAGCCTGGGAGGTCGAGGCTGCAGTGAACTATGATCACACCACTGCATTCCAGCCTGGGCGACAGAGCAAGAACCTGTCTCTAAACAAATAAATAAAAGAAAAAAGTTCATTTCAGTACATTAAATGTTAATATCTGTACAATTAAACCAACACTCACCTAATTCACAGGCATATTGTCTTCAACAAGGTATAAATATCCTTCTCATTTTTACCTTTTTTTCAGGGGTTAGCAAGTCAGTCATCAAAACAATGTCCATCATGGATTTTGAAAAGGTGAATCTTGAATTAATAGAGGCTTTATTAGAATGGATTGTGGACGGAAAGCACTCCTACCCTCCAGGTAACTGCTTCTTTATTTAAGCCTGGATGATCCACAAATGAAACACTCAGTCCTTGGCTAAATGGGAACCTACCCATGAGTGTTTGAATTACATGCAAACTCTTTGCACACAGTATACAAGGCTTTGCAGTTTGATAAACTTCCCAGCTCTGCTATCCAGGAATCTTGGAACCTTGAATAAAGTCCTTATCTTTTTTTATGTTTCAATTTCCTTGTAAAATGAAGACCATAGTAAATCCTGTTACTTAAAACTATTTTGGCTGGGCGCGGTGGCTCAAGCCTGTAATCCCAGCACTTTGGGAGGCCGAGGCGGGTGGATCACAAGGTCGAGAGATCGAGACCAACCTGGTCAACATGGTGAAACCCCGTCTCTACTAAACATACAAAAAATTAGCTGGGCATGGTGGCGCGTGCCTATAATCCCAGCTACCCAGGAGGCTGAGGCAGGAGAATTGCCTGAACCCAGGAGGCGGAGGTTGCGGTGAGCCGAGATTGGGCCATTGCACTCCAGCCTGGGTAACAAGAGTGAAACTCCGTCTCAGGAAAAAAAAAAAAAAAACTATTTTGGAGATTAAAAGAAACCATATGTAAGGCACTTAGCACAGTATCTGACATATAGTTAAGGCCCAGTAGATACTGCCCCTAATACTGATGGTATTATAATTATAATAATATAGTCCAGATGTGGTAGCTCACACTTGTAATCCCAGCACTTTGAGAGGCTGAGGCAGGTGAATCATTTGAGCCCAGGATCAAGATCAAGATCAGCCTGGGAGACATAGTAAAACCACATCTCTACAAAAAATGCAAAAATTAGTCAGTGTGGTGCCACACATCTGTAGTCTCAGCTCCTTGGGGTGGTGGGAGTGGGAGGATTGCTTGAACCTGAGGCTGCCATGAGCCATGATGGCACCACTGCACTCCAGCTTAGGCAACAGAGCAAGGCCGTGTCTCAAAAAAATACACATCATGTTTTGTATGTTATATGTATTACGTAGTGTATTCTTTTTGGTTTGGTTTGGTTTGGTTTTGGGGTTTTTGTTTGTTAGTTTGTTTTGAGACAGAGTCTCACTCTGTTGCCCAGGCTGGAGTGCATGATGTCGGCTCACTGCAACCTCTGCCTCCTGGGTTCAAGCAGTCCTCTGGCCTAAGCTTCCTGAGTAGCTGGGACTACAGGTATGCGCCTCTGTGCCTGGCTAATTTTTGTATTTTTAGTAGTTTTAGAGACAGGGTTTTGCCATGTTGGTCAGTCTGGTCTTGAACTCCTGCCCTCAGGTGATCCACCCGCCTCAGCCTCCCAAAGTGCTGGGATTACATGCGTGAGCCAACATACCTGGTGTACATTACTGTATTCTTACAATAAGCTAAAGAAAATAAAATGTTATTTTAAAAGTCACAAGGAAGAGAAAATATATTTACTATTTATTAAGTGGAAGCAATTTATCATAAAGGTCTTCATCTTTGTCGCCTTCGCATTGAGTAGGTTGAGGAGGAGGAAGAGGAGGGGTTCCTCTTGCTGTCTCAGGGGTGACAGAAGTGGAAGAAGTGGAAGGTGAGGCAGAAGAGGCAGTCACGCTCATTGCAACATTAAGGAAACATTGTCATTTCTGTCTCACTTTGCTCTTTCATTTCTCCAAAAATGTTTCTGTATAGTATCAAATCTTCCACTGTTTGCTTTGGTTTCAGTGCCCCATCACAGAATGGTCCATGTCATAGTAGAAGTTAAAAACAATCTTGAACCATTCTGCCAGATTGTCTAAGGTCAATTTGTTTTCTGGCACTGCTGCTTCTTTTACATCTTCTTCATCGTCCGGCACTATTTTGGAAGCACTCATCTCCATCAAGTCTTCTGTTAATTCCTCTGGTGTGGTGTTTGCTAGCTCTTGAATTTCTCCAGGATCCAAGATCTTGAAATCCTTCACCACTGCTACCATCTCCCCACCATGATTTCATATCGATAGTCTCTTTTATGATTTTCTCAATTGCATTATAAATCCTGTGAAGTCATGCACATCTGGACACACAGCTTTGTCTAGCAGGAGTTTATTGTTTTAGGCTTGAGGGCTTTCATGCTTTTTCTGTGACAACTGTGGCATCTTCAATGGAAGAATCCTTCCAGAGATTCATGATGTTCTTTCTATCAGAATTCTCTTTCGTAGCGTTGACAGTCCTTTCCATAGAGTACACTGTATAATGAGCCTTAAAGGTCCTTATGAACCCCTAATACAGAGGCTAAATGTGTTTTGGGGCAAGTAGGTAGATCTCCAGTGTCTTTGATGTTGAACTCATGTCGTTCTGGGTGGCCCGGGACACTGTCCAGTATGAAAAGAACTTTGGCAAGGTACTTCCTGATTCCAGGGACAAAGCACTGATGGAACCAGTCCAGAAAAGAGATTCCCACTGGCCAGCCTTTCTTGTACAACCAGAAGATTGGCAGCTGGTATTTCTTCTTTCGCTTCAGGGCTAGGGATTAGCTTTATAGACAGGGTTCATGAACCCTGTGTTTGCACAAAAGAGTAGAGTAAGCCTGTTCCTTCCTGCCTTAAACCCTAGTACTCACTCCTCTTCCTTACTTATTAAATTGCCCTTTGTGGCATTTTTTTTTTTTCCAGAAGAGGGCACTTTTGTCTGCATTTGAAACCTTTTCAGGCAGATGTCTTTTCTCCTCAATGATTTTCTTAATGGCATCCGGGAACTCATCGTCTGCCGCCTCTTGTTCAGCAGAAGCTGCTGCTTCCGTTATCTCGGTATTTTAAAAGCTAAACCTCCTTTTAAATTATCAAACTATCCTTTGCTGGCATTAAATTTTCCAGCTTTAGATCCTTCCCTTCCATTTACTTTAAGTTGTCATATAATACTTTGCTTTTTCTTGAATCATATTAGACTCTATAGATATGCTTTATAGCAATCTTGCACCCACATAAAAATTGCATTTTCAATAAGATAAAAAGGTATTTCTCAAAAAGCACAAGGCTTTCACACCTGCTGGCATAGCTGCAGTGACAGCTTCACAGATTTCTTTTTCTTCTTTCACAATGGCCCTTACTCTGGATTCATATATCCGGAAATGGCAGGCAATGCACAGTTACAAACCTCTGCAGTACATATTGAGCAATTCAACTTTTGCTTGTCATGACTTCTCTCTGTTTCTTGGGAGTACGTACAGCATCACTAGTGGCACTTTGTATAGATCCCATGTTATTCAAGGTTTACTGTATTCCACTAAACACAATGGAAAATACACAAGAACCACAAGAGATCACTTTTTACTGTAATATACAATTTACTGAAAAACAAATGACTTACGTAGAGATGATTAGTGTCACAGTACATTTTAAATGGATTTTCACAACACTTGAGCTCACTGCAGTAGCAACAGGAGGTGACTGCAAAATCATTTTTAATAAAGTTATTAACAGTTATATGCTGTACTATAGTTCATTTTGTGTAGTTTGATTTAATACTGCATTTTTATATTTGTTCACATTTCTCTAGATGCAAATGGTGCCAGGTACAGTCTATAAGTGTGTATGTGTGGGTGTGTGAGTTTTGATAAATTTAACTTTTTATCATAGATTTGTGTGTATTTTATGATATACTATTTTATGATATAAAATAGACTAGTATTTATATATATCTTATGCATTTATGACATATCTTTTTAAATTTTTTTCATATTTCTAGGCTATGCAGTTCATCTGCTAGTTTTTTATTTTTTTTTTCAAATTGTCCCAAATCTCCAAAAATTTTTCAATGTATTTATTGGAAAAATATTGCCTGAGTATAGACTCATGCAGTGCAAACCTATGTTGTTCAAGTGAACACTTATTATTGTTTTTATTTTTTTATTTTTATTATTTTTATTTTTTTTAAGAGACGGAGTTTCGCTCTTGTTATCCAGGCTGGAGTGCAATGATGCGATCTCGGCTCACCGCAACCTCCGCCTCCTGGGTTCAGGCAATTCTCCTGCTTTAGCCTCCTGAGTAGCTGGAATTATAGGCACGTCCCACCATGCCCAGCTAATTTTTTGTCTTTTTAGTAGACACGGGGTTTCACCATGTTGACTAGGATGGTCTCGATCTCTTTTTTTTTTTTTTTTTTTTTTTTTGAGACGGAGTTTTGCTCTTGTTACCCAGGCTGGAGGGCAATGGCACGATCTCGGCTCACCGCAACCTCCGCCTCCTGGGTTCAGGCAATTCTCCTTCCTCAGCCTCCTGAGTAGCTGGATTACAGGTACGTGCCACCATGCCCAGCTAATTTTTTGTATTTTTAGTAGAGACGGGGTTTCACCATGTTGACCAGGATGGTCTCGATCTCTTGACCTCGTGATCCGCCCGCCTCGGCCTCCCAAAGTGCTGGGATTACAGGCTTGAGCCACCGCGCCCGGCACACTTATTTTTGTTAAATGCTATTACTACTACTGTACTATAACACAGAGCAGTTACTGCTTTTCCCTACTCACTGTCTTCCCATACTGATAGCCATCTTAACCTCACTTGCAGTCCCTTGTCCCTAGAATAAATACTCCAAATCTTCTCTTTACTAAATCTATTATTTTCTTCAGGTTTCTCCTCAATTTACCTCTACAGACCACCCTATCTGTTGTCCTGCCCCACTCCCCTTACTGTATTGTAATATCTAAAAATAATTTTTATTTTCACTGTAGCACTTAACACTGTCTGAAGTTAGAGTTTTGCTTACTGACTGCCTCCTTCAATAGGATGTAAGTTCCTTAAGAATAGAGATTTCTGGCCAGGTGCGGTGGCTCACGCCTGTAATCCCAGCACTTTGGGAGGATGAGGTGGGCAGATCACGAGGTCAAGAGATCGAGACCTCCTGGCCAACATGGTGAAACCCCATCTCTACTAAAAATACAAAAATTAGCCAGGCATGGTGATGGGTGCCTGGAATCCCAGCTACTTGGGAGGCTGAGGCAGGAGAATCGCTTGAACCCAGGAGGTGGAGGTTGCAGTGAGCCAAGATTTCACCACTTCATTCCAACCTGGGTCACAGAGCAAGCAGAGCAAGACTCTGTCTCTAAAAAAAGAATTTTTTTAGGCCGGGCATGGTGGCTCACGCCTGTAATCCTAGCACTTTGGGAGGCCGAGGTGGGTGGATCACCTGAGGTCAGGAGTACAAGACCAGCCTGGTTATCATGGAGAAACTCCATTTTAATTTTAAAAAAAAGAAAAGACAAAAAAAGAAGAAAAAAAAAATTTTTTAATATATATATATATGTGCTGGGTGCGGTGGCTCAAGCCTGTAATCCCAGCACTTTGGGAGGCTGAGGCGGGTGGATCACGAGGTCAAGAGATTGAGACCATCCTGGTCAACATGGTGAAACCCTGTCTCTACTAAAAATACAAAAAATTAGCTGGGCATGGTGGCACGTGCCTGTAATCCCAGCTACTCAGGAGGCTGAGGCAGGAGAATTGCCTGAACCCAGGAGGTGGAGGTTGCGGTGAGCCGACATCGCGCCATTGCCCTCCAGCCTGGGTAACAAGAGCGAAACTCCGTCTCAAAAAAAATATATATATATATATATGTATATATATATGTATACACACATATATACGTATATATATATATACACACATATATACATATATATATACACATATACATATATGTATAAAAATTTATGTGGTCATAAAGAACTTAAGAGAAATAGGAATAGTTGCTCTCTTCTGCTTACACTTTAATCATTATGTGGTTTTCTCTTTTTCTTTCTTTCTTTTTTTTTTTTTTTTGAGACAGAGTCTCTGTTGCCCAGGCAATGGAATGCAATAGCACAATCAGCTCTGCAACCTCTGCCTCCCAAGTTCAAGTAATTCGCCTGCCTCAGCCTCCCAAGTAGCTGGGACTACAGGCATGCACCACCACACACCCAGCTAATTTCTGCATTTTTAGTAGAGATGGGGTTTCACAATTATTTTTCAACATAAGAGTATGTTTTACCATTCTTTAATTGTGTGGCTTTTTTTCCTTTGTATTTTTCTTTTTGCTTATCTTCTCTTTTAATAAAAATTTAAAAAAAAAATTTTTTTTTTGAGATAGAGTCGCTTTGTGACTCAAGCTAGAGTGCAGTGGCACAATCACAGATAACTGCAGTTTCAACTTCCCAGGCTCAAGGGATCCTCCAGCCTCCCTCAGCCACTCGAGTAGTTAGGACCACAGGCATGTGCCACCATGCCCTACTAATTTTTTAATTTTTTAAAGTGACAGTGTCTCCCTGTGTTGCCCAGGCTGCTCTCAAACTCCTAGGCTCAAGCAGTCTTCCTACTTCAGCCTCTCAAAGTGCTGGGATTACAGGCGTGAACCACCACACCTGACCTCAATAAAATTTTGTGGCATTTTAGTAGAGAGGATCATGAGTATGTAATGGAAAGAACATGGATCTGATGCCAGACACCTCAGCTTTGTGTCCAAGCTCCATGCTTATTAACTCTGTGGCCTGAGTCTGAAGTTACTGAGTCACTTGCAGGGGTACTAGTAGGCTTTTTTTTTTTTTGAGATGGAATCTTGCTCTGTCACCTAGGCTGGAGTGCAAAGGCATGATTTTGGCTCACTGCAACCTCCGCCTCCTGGGTTCAAGCGATCTCCTGCCTCAGCCTCCTGAGTAGCTAGGATTACAGGTGTGTGCCACCACACTTGGCTAATTTTTTTGTATTTTTGGTAGAGGCAGAGTTTCACCATATTGGCCAGGCTGGTCTCGAACTCCTGACCTCATGATCTGCCCACCTCGGCCTTCGAAAGTGCTAGGATTGCAGTCATGAGCCACTGTGCCTGGGCTTCTTTTTCTTTTTTATTGAGTTGGAGTCTCACTCTGTGGCCCAGGGTGGAGTGCAGTGGCAGTGGCACAATCTCAGCTTACTGCAACCTCCACTTTCTGGAATCAAGTGGTTCTCATGCCTCAGCCTCCCAAGTAGCTAGGATTACAGGCATACACCACCATGCCAGGCTAATTTTTGTATTTTTAGTAGAGACGGGGTTTCACCATTTTGGCCAGGCTAGTCTCAAACTCTTGACCTCAGGTGATCCACCCACCTCAGCTCCTAAAGTGCTGGGATTACAGGTGTGAGCCACTGTGCCTGGCCACTAATAACCTTCTTAATGGATGGCTATGAGGATTAAGTGAGATAATATATGTGAACATTCTTTGTTACTATGAAATACTAAAAACAAGGATGAAAGCTCTCTTTCAGCCTTCTTCAGAGTTCTAGTTTTGTAATAATTCAGGTATCTCAGTTATTTAGTGGGAAGGATAACTATGACTAAATAATAGGTCATGAGTTCTCTATTGGCAGATGCTTTTTTTATATCCCATTGCACTTCATGTGAGCTGACATAGGCACCCAATAAATATTTGTGGGATTAAAGGAGGGACTGGTGAAAACAGTACCATTTTTCTCCCTGAATCAAGCACAAAAGAAGGTAACTCTTGCTGAGTTACTGCTCTTGACAGAGAAATATACTATAATCAGTTTTCATTCTTATTTTTTAATGTAAAATTTAAAAGCCCATAAACTTAATATGATATTGTTAATTAATGTGCTGTCTCTAAAATATATCTGAATTTAGATTACCAGATTGGCCAGCCAATTATTGTTTCCTTTTTTCATTTCCAGCAAAATGTTTATGGATTTTATTTATTAATAGAGGGAAGAGCCTTCCTGTCTTATAAGGTTAGAATAACTCTTCCTATGGAAATAGAATGTCAAGGTTGAGTGCGATGTTGCATGCCTGTGGTCCCAACTACTCAGGAGGCCAAAGCAGAAAGATTGCTTGGGCTCGAGAGTTCAAGACCAGTCTGGGCAGTATAGTGAGACCTCATCTCAAAAAAAAATAAAGAAAGAAATAGAAAGTAGCCAGTGTACTGAAAAAGTATATTTAAAGAACTTTGCTAGGCCAGGCACAGTGACTCACGCCTGTAATCTCAGCACTTTGGGAGGCTGAGGTGGGCAAATCACTTGAGTCCAGGAGTTTGAGACCAGCCTGGGCAACATGGTGAAACCCCATCTCTACTAAAAATATGAACAATTAGCTGGGCATAATGGCATGTACCTGTAGTCCCAGCTACTCGGGAGGCTAAGGTAGGAAAATAACCTGAGCCTGTGGAGGTTGAGGCTGCAGTGAGCCTGATCATGCAACTGTACTCCAGCCTGGGTGACAGAGCAAGACCTTGTCTCAAAAAATTAAAATTAAAAAAAAGAGTTTAGCTAATAATTATTGGCATTACATTGATAGACATTATACTTTTCCACACCTCAGTTTTTCTGTTTGTAGAATGATAATAATACTCCATTTTGTCCTTATTAAGTCAGAGAATATAAAACATGTAATTTTTTAATTTGTTTTTTATTTGATTTTTTATTTAATTTGATATTTTTATTTACTTTTTTTATTTGTTTTTATTTTTTATTTGTCCCCAAATCCTTGAGAACTTTACAAAGAAAATAAAACTGATAGTGAAAAATTTTCTTATTTTATTTATTTATTTATTTTGAGATAGGGTCTCACTCTTTTTCCCAGGCTGGAGTGCAGTGGCGCAATCTTGGCTCACTGCAACCTCTGCCTCCCTGGCTCAAGCAATCCTCCTACTTCAGCAGGCGAAATTCTCAGATTATTGCATATTTTGGTTTAAAACAACTTTATAGGCCGGGCACGGTGGCTCAAGCCTATAATCCCAGCACTTTGGGAGGCTGAGGCGGGTGGATCACAAGGTCAAGAGATCAAGACCATCCTGGTCAACATGGTGAAACCCCGTCTCTACTAAAAATACAAAAAATTAGCTGGGCATGATGGCGCGTGCCTGTAATCCCAGCTACTCAGGAGGCTGAGGCAGGAGAATTGCCTGAACCCAGGAGGCGGAAGTTGCAGTGAGCCGAGATTGTGCCATTGCACTCCAGCCTGGGTAACAAGAGTGAAACTCTGTCTCAAAAAAAAAAAAAAAACCTTTATAATCTATATTAATTTTTCATTTACTTCACTTATCATATTGATTCTTTTTTTTTTAGGTTTTTTATTTTTCCTTTTCTGTGTCTATGCTTACCCACATATTGATTCTTTTTCTATACCCAGGTGCTATACTTGTATTTTTACCAGGACTTGCAGAAATCAAAATGCTTTATGAACAGCTACAGTCTAATTCTCTCTTCAACAACAGACGTAGTAATCGGTAAGACTTTCTACATTTTAAATCATCTATTGCAGTTACCTCTAAAGATCTCACCACTCTCTTTAGAACCTTGAAGGGTATCACTCTTGGAGCATACATTTGTTTATGCCAGCTGGAAATGAACAAACCTAATTGCTGCAGGAAATCAGTTACTCTCCCTTTATTAAAGAAAAATATTTCTTTTCACTTAGCATAGTGACTTAGCAAATTTGCATATAATTTTGGATGTCAGAGGTGGGGGAAAGGCAGCATTAGTAACAATGAAGTCCTACCATTTTGAAAGAAAATCATCTTCAACAGTTCCTGTTTCAGGAGCAAGACACACTGGGTGTGTCTTCATATTTAAGAGGAAAACTGTTTAACTAACAGTCCCTAAAAATGTAAAAATGAAATTTCTGAGGTTATATCATTGTCATTGCCTCTCTTCTATATACATATATTTATTTTATTTTATTTTATTTTTTGAGATGGAGACGTGCTCTGCGGCCTCGGCTGTAGTGCAGTGGTATGAGTTCAGCTCACTGCAACCTCTACCTCCCAGGTTCAAGCGATTCTCCTGCCTCAGCCTCCCAAGCGGCTAGGATTATAGGCTCTTCTCTATATTTAAAGGAAGAATGATTCTTTGCTGGTTTGTTTGCACTAGGCTTATTGCTAGTAGAATATCAATTATTTATTTCTCTTCATTATTTATTGCTGAATTACACTCCAACATTTTCCCCAAGTTGGTATGAGGCTTTTGGTTCCTAGAACTTAGTAAATATTCTGTCCCCACAAGACCAGAAAAAAAGAAAAAAAAAAAAAAAGAAGAAGTAAATATTTTGTAAGGATCAGAAAGGACTTTACCATTTATTTTATTTATTTTATTTTATTTTATTTTATTTTATTTTTGAGATGGAGTCTCACTCTTGTTACCCAGGCTGGAGTGCGATGGCAGGATCTCGGCTTACCTCTGCCTCGTGGGTTCAAGTGATTCTCCTACAGGTGCCCGCCACCATGATCAGCTAATTTTTGTATTTTTAGTAGAGAGGAGGTTTTGCCATGTTAGCCAGGCTGCTCTTAAACTCCTGACCTCAGGTGATCTGCCCACCTTGATCTCCCAAAGTGCTGGGAATTACACACATGAGCCACTGCATCCGGCCAAGAGTTACCATTTAGAAGAGCTGGGCTCTGATGATAGGTCGTGGAGAAGTTGCTAATACCTAAAGTCATTGTTGGTTTTAGTAGAAATTCACCCACTGTAATCCAGTTTCTGTGTTACGTGCTAGAGTACTTCATGTGCTTTTATTTTCTTCCAGATGTGTTATTCACCCACTTCATTCATCTTTATCCAGTGAAGAGCAGCAGGCAGTGTTTGTAAAACCTCCTGCAGGAGTAACTAAGATTATCATTTCCACCAACATTGCTGAGACATCCATAACCATCGATGATGTTGTTTATGTCATCGATTCTGGGAAAATGAAAGAAAAGAGGTATTCCGTCTTGTGGTGATGTAAGAGAGGGGCTAAAAATGCTTCATTTGGGGAGACAATTGTTAATGGCTAATGCTGTTAAGCTACATGGATTACTTTTGAAAAAATGCTTAATGAAAACTGTCAATGAATGTGTGAGTGATTCTATAGCCAGGACCAGGGACCTTAACATCAAATGGGGATGAAAAGTAATGAATTACTTTTTCTCTCTTTTTTTCATGTGATTTTATATGTGCTTGTGTGAAAAAGGGTTGAATAAAGAAACTATGTCGTTTGGGGAACTGTGTACTTGACACCACTTAAATCAGCACTAGCTGCTCCCACCAGGGACTCAACGATCCCAGAATACACAGGGAACTGTGTCCTTCTACAGGAGGAAGCTGGTTCATCCATTCTGTCCCTGCCAAGCAGTCTTGGCCACGTTTTTGTAAAATGACTCAATTTTATATTTTCTTTTTCTTTATAGATATGATGCCAGCAAAGGTATGGAAAGTCTAGAGGACACTTTTGTATCTCAAGCCAATGCTCTACAAAGAAAAGGCCGAGCAGGCCGGGTTGCATCTGGGGTCTGCTTCCATTTATTCACTAGCCATCACTACAATCACCAGCTTTTAAAGCAACAGCTACCAGAAATACAAAGAGTGCCATTGGAACAGCTGTGTCTAAGGTGACATCTGTTTTTTTGTCTTTTGCCTTCAAAAGGTCTAAATGTTTCTCACCCTATTAAGTTCCACGTTTTCCTTTTTCTCCTGGAAGATATTTGGCTAAGAATGGCCACCGATAATCTCATTTATTTGTGAAGAAAGAGATCCTTAGTGTTGCCTTTACCATTCCTTTTAAATTTCTGCACATAAAGCTCTCTTACATTGGAGAGCATGGCCCTAAAATTGAGCTTAAGAATACATCTGTAGGGCCAGGCATGGAGGCTCACACTTGTAATCCCAGCACTTTGGTAGGCCGAGGCAGGTGGAAAACCTGAGGTCAGGAATTTGAGACCAGCCTGGCCAACATGATGAAACCCCATGTCTACTAAAAATACAAAAATTAGCTTTGTGTCGTGGCACACACCTGTAATCCCAGCTACTCGGGAGGCCAGGGAAAGAGAATCTCTTGAACTTGGAAGATAGAGGTTGCAGTGAGCTGAGATGATGACAGAGTGAGACTTCATCTCAAAAAAATCTAAATAAAATAGAATAAAATTTGAATATTAATAAAAAGAATACATTTGTAGGCCTGGTGTGGTGGGTCACACCTGTAATCCCAGCACTTTGGGAGGCCAGCACAGGAGGATTGCTTGAACCAAGGAGCTTGAGACCAGCCTGGGCAACATGGCAAAACCCCATCTCTACAAAAAATATGAAACTTAGCTGGATATGGTGGCATGCACCTGTGATTCTATAGCCATTTGGGATACTGAGATGGAAAGATTGCCTGAGCCCCAGAGGTTGACGCTGCAGTAAGTTGAGACAGCCAGCTTCTGAGACAGAGAGAGGCGCCATCTCAAAAATCAATGAACAAAATGGGCTGGGTGCCAAAGCTCATGCCTGTAATCCCAGCACTTTGGGAGGCGGACAGATCATTTAGGATCAGAGTTCAAAACCAGCCTGGCCAACATGGTGAAACCCCATCTCTAATAAAAATCCAAAAAAATTAGCTGGGCATGGTGGTGCACCCCTGTAATCCCAGCTACTGGGGAAAGCGGAGGCAGGAGAATCGCTTGAACCTGTGAGATGGAGGTTACAGTGAGCTGAGATCCTGCCACTGCATTCCAACCTGGGCAACAGAGTGAGACTCCATCTCAAAAAATAAAAAGTAAATGGCCGGGTGCAACAGCTCACCCCTGTAATCCCAGCACTTTGGGTGGCCAAGGTGGGTGGATTACCTGAAGTCAGGAGTTCAAGACCAGCCTGGCCAACATGGTGAAACCCTATCTCTACTAAAAATATAAACAATTAACCGGGGGTGGTAGCAGGCACCTGTAATTGCAGCTACTCAGGAGGCTGAGGCAGGAAAATCACTTGAATCAGGGAGGCTGAGGTTGCAGTGAGCCGAGATCACACCATTGCACTCAAGCCTGGGTGACAGAGCGAAACACTGTCTCAAAAATAAAAAAATAAAATAAATGAAGGAATAAAATAAAAATGAAATTTTAGTAAGTGGATTACTGTCAATACATGTCATAAAGTGAAATACATTATGTGATAAAAGCCTAGGTACCAAAAATATGCATGTTAATGAAAATGTAAAATTGTATGTATATAGGTTGGCAACTTAAAAGGGAACTGAATGTAAAGTAAATAAAATTTTATGTATGTTACACTTTTCTCTTAAGTTGCTGACATTCATAATTTGTTTTTTGTTTTTTTTTTTTTAAATAAGAACCCTTTTTCTGGATGAAGTTCATAATTTAAAACACTAGTTTTTAAGAGCTATCACAAGGCAGGACACAATGCAGATTTATTTTATAAATAATGACTGCAACTTTGGGCCAGGTTTGCTGGCTCACGCCTTTAGTCCCAGCAGTTTGGGAGGCTGAGGCAGGTCGATTACCTGTGGTCAGGGGTTAGTTTGAGGCCAGCCTGGCCAACATGGTGAAACCCTGTCTCTACTAAAAAAAAATACAAAATTAGCCGGGTGTAGTGGCACACTCCTCTAATCGCAGCTTCTCAGGAGGCTGAACCAGGAGAATCACTTGAACCTGGGAGATGGAGGTTGCAGTGAGCCAAGATCATGCCATTGCACTCCAGCCTGGACAACAAGAGAAAACTCTGTCCCAATATAAAATAAAAATAAATAAACAATGACTGCAACTTCAGATGTAAGAAGCAATAAGTGGATCATTTAAACTTGTCTCATAAATACCTTTAATTGTACAGCAGTCAGAACTATCTAAGCTAATCATGTCCAGTTTTTTATTATGGTAAGAATACTTAATATGAGATCTATTCTGTTAACAAATGTTTAATTTTACAACACAGTACTGTTAACTATAGTCATAATGTTGTACAGCAGAGCTCTCGAACTTACTCATTTTGCAAAACTGAAACTTTATACATAATGGACAGCAACTCTCCATTTCCCCCTCATGTCCAGCCCCTGACAACCACCATTCTACCCTCTGCTTCTGTGAGTTTGACTATTTTAGATCCTTCATACAAGTAGAACCATCCAGTATTTGTCTTTTTGTGACTGGCTTATTTCGCTTAGCTTAATGTCCTCAAGGTTTCATCCATGTGTTGGATATTGCAGAACTTCTTTCTTTTTTAAGCCTGAATAGTATTCCATATATACTGCACTTTCTTTCCTTTTTTTTTTTTTTTTTTTTTTTTTTGTGGAAATGCTTCATTCTAATATACTGCACTTTCTTTATCCACTCATCTGTCAGTGGACATTTAAATTGTTTCCACATCTTGGCTATTGTAAATGTAATAATATAATACTACAGTGAACACAGGAGTGCAAGTATCTCTACAAGATTTTTTTTTTTTTTTTTTTTTTTGAGACAGAGTCTTGCTCAGTCACCCAGACTGAAATACAGTGATCTGGGCTCACCGCAGGCTTCACCTCTGAGTTCAAGAGATTCTCCTGCCTCAGCCTCCTGAGTAGCTGGGATTACAGGCTAACCACTGCACCTGGCTAATTTTTGTATTTTTAGTAGAGACAGGGTTTCACCATGTTGGCCAAGCTGGTCTCGAACCCCTGACCTCAAATGATCCACCCACCTCAGCCTTTCAAAGTGCTGGGATTACAGGCGTGAGTCACTGCGCCTGGCCCCTCTGCAAGATTCTGACTTCAATTCTTTTGGATGTATACTCAGAAGTGGGGTTGCTGGATCATATGGTAGTTCTATTTTTAATTTTTTGAGGAATCTCTACCCTGTTTTTCATAGTGGTTGCATCATTGTACATTCCTACCAACAATGTGCAGGATTCCAAGTTCTCCACATCCTTGCCAACACTTTTATCTTTTGTCATGAGCTCTATTTCATAATTCGATCCCACTATTACGGAAAGAAGCATTTTGAAAGTTTTTAGAGAGGATTTAATTCTGAATATGAATAAGTTTCAGAATCTGAAAGAGCTTTTGTGGTTTATTGGTAGAAGTAGAAAACATGAGATTTTAGAAATTTCTATTTAAACTTGTAAATTATTCTCACTCACAAAAGAAATTATTCCTCTGTGTCATCCTACCAGAAATAAAATTGACAAATTATCATTTTGTTTTCTTTTCAGAATTAAAATTTTAGAGATGTTTAATGCTCATAATCTCCAATCTGTGTTTTCTCGGCTCATTGAACCTCCACACGCTGATTCTCTTCGCGCCTCAAAAATACGATTACGAGACTTGGGAGCATTAACTCCAGATGAAAAATTGACCCCTCTTGGGTATCACTTGGCCTCTCTGCCCGTGGATGTGAGAATTGGCAAACTAATGTTGTTTGGGTCTATCTTCCGCTGTTTGGATCCTGCTCTCACCATTGCTGCCAGTTTGGCTTTTAAGTCTCCTTTTGTAAGTAAACAACATTCGTCTAAACTGCAGTTTATAACATAGGTTTCTAAAAGGACCATGGGGAAATCAGGGGCATGTGGGCCCCCTAAAAATTTGCTTGAATGTTAGATATGAATTTTTTAGGACACAAATACACAGGAGGGAGAAGGTCAAAAATTAAATTTCTGAAAAGACAAAAACAAATAAAACCAAAAAAAAAAAAGATTTTTTAGGGCACAATGTCATCCAATCCTCAAAGAGATCCATTCCCCAAATAAAGACTAAGAACTGGAGATATAACTTACTAAAAGTAATTCAGGCCAGGCACACTGGCTCATGCCTGCAATCCCAGCACTTTGGGAGGCTGAGACAGGCAAATCATTTGAAGTCAGGAGTTTGAGACCAGCTTGGCCAACATGGTAAAACTCCATCTCTACTAAAAATGCAAAAAATTAGCGAGGCATGGTGATGCATGCCTGTAGTCCCAGCTATTTGGGAGGCTGAGGCAGGAGAATCACTTGAACTTGGGAAGGCAGAGGTTGCGCTAAGCTAAGAGCGCCACTGCACTCCAGCTGGACACAGAGTGAGACTCCATCTCCAATAATAATAATAATAATCCAGATGTGCTTTCTGTTGCATCTGTTATACTTGTTCATTATAGAAAAATCAGATAATGCAAACCAACAAAAGCTGTCTCTGATTTTAAAAACCATTAAATATATTGAGCCTTTTAAAAAACTGCTTTGGCCAGGCGCGGTGGCTCACGTCTGTAATTCCAGCCTTTGGGAGGCCGAATTGGGTGGATCACCAGGTCAACAGATCGAGACCATCCTGGTCAACACGGTGAAACCCCGTCTCTACTAAAAATACAAAAAATTAGCTGGGCATGGTGGCGTGTGCCTGTAATCGCAGCTACTCAGGAGGCTGAGGCAGGAGAATTGCCTGAACCCAGGAGGCAGAGGTTGTGGTGAGCTGAGATCGTGGCATTGCACTCCAGCTTGGGTAACGAGCAAAACTCGATCTCAAAAAAAAAAAAAAAAAAACTGCTTTATTGAAATATGATTTATATATCATACAGTTTACCCATTTAAAGTGTACAACTCGGCCAGGCATGGTGACTCCTGCCTGTAATGCCAGCACTTTGGGAGGCCGAGGCAGGTGGATCACGAGGTCAAGAGATTGAGACCATCCTGGCTAACATGGTGAAACCCTGTCCCTACTAAAAATACAAAAATTAGCTGGGTGTGGTGGCATGCACCTGTAGTACCAGCTACTCGGGAGGCTAAAGCAGGACAATCGCTTGAACCCAGGAGGCGGAGGTTGCAGTGAGCCGAGATCATGCCACTGCGCTCCTGCCTGGTGGCAGCACAAGACTCTGTCTCAAAAACAATAAAAAAATAAAGTGTATAACTCATTACAGGCATACCTTACTTTATTATGCTTAGCTTTATTGTACCTTGCAGATGTTGTATTTTTTACAAATCGAAGGTTTGTGGCGACCCTGTGTTGAGTAAATCTGTCAGTGCCATTTTTCCAACAACATGTACTCACTTCATGTCTCTATCACATTTTGGTAATTCTCACAAAATTTTAAACTTTATTATTATATCTGTTATGGTGATATCTGATCAGTGATCTCTGACGTTATTATTATTATTTTTTTTAAGTTGGGGTTTCATCATGACGGCCAGGCTGGTCTTGAACTCCTGACCTCAGGTGATCCACCCACCTCGGCCTCCCAAAGTGCTAGAATTACAGGCATGAGCCATCGCGCCCGGCCTGACATTACTATTGTAATTGTTTTGGGGTGCATGAACTGCACCCATGTAAGACAGGGAACTTAATTGATAAATGTCATGTGTGTTCTGACTCGCCACCAATCGGCCTTTCCTCAGTCACTCTCCCTCTTTTTGAGCCTCCCTATTCCCTGAGACACAGCTTTGTTGAAACTGGGCCAGTTAAAAATGCAACAGTAGCCTCTGAGTGTGCAAGTAAAGGAAGACTCACACATCTCCCACTGTAAATCATAAGCTAGAAATGATTATGCTTAGTGAGAAAGGCATGTCAAAAGCCAAGATAGGCTGAAAAGCTAGGCCTCTTGGCGCCAGTTAGCCAAGTTGTCAATTTAAAGCACAAGTTCTTGGCCAGGGGCAGTGGCTCTGACCTATAATCCCAACACTCTGTGAGGCCAACATGGGCAGATCACTTGAGGCCAGGAGATCAACAGCAGCCGGGCCAACATGGCAAACCCCATCTCTACTAAAAATACAAAAATCACCGGAGCGTGGTGGTGCTGGCCTGTAGTCCCAGCTACACGGGAGGCTGAGACACAAGAATTGATTGAACTGGGAGGGCAGAGGTTGCAGTGAACCAAGATCGTGCCACTGCACTCCATCCTGGGTGACAGAGTGAGACTGTCTCAAAATTAAAATAAAATAAATAAAGGGAAAGTTCTTGAAAGAAATTAAATGTAATATTCCATTCATGTGTCCAGTGAACACACAAATAATAAGAAAGCAAAAAAGCCTTATTGCTGATATGGAGAAAGTTTTAGTAGGTTGAATATGGAGAAAGTTTTAGTAATCTGAATAGAAGATGAAACCAGCCACAACATTCCCTAAGCCAAAGCCTAATCCAGAGCAAGACCCTAACTCTTTAATTCCATGAAGGCTGAGAAAAGTGAGGAAGCTGCAAAAGAAAAGTTAGAAACTAGCAGAAGTTGGTTGATGAGGTTTATGGAAGGAAGTTGTCTCCATAACATAAAAGTGCAAGGTGAAGCAGCAAGTGGAGGCTGCAGCAAAGTTACCCAAGATCTAGCTAACTGATGAAGGTGGCTATGCCAACAACAGGTTTTTTCTTCTTTTTCTTTTTTTTCTTTTGAGACAAAGTCTTGCTCTGTTGCCCAGGCTGGAGCGTAGTGGTACATTCTTGGCTCACTGCAACCTCTGCCTGCCGGGCTTAAGCCATCCTTCCACCTCAGCCTCCCGAATAGCTGTGACTGCAGGCATGTGCCACCACACCCAGCTAATTTTCATATTTTTTGTAGAGACGGGGTTTCACCATGTTGCCCAGGCTGGTCTCGAAGTCTCAACCTCAGGTGATCCACCCACCTCAGCCTCCCAAAGTGCTGGGATTAGACGTATGGTATTTTCAGTACTGTATCAATGAAATAGTCTTCTATAGGAAGAAGGTGCCATCTAGGTATTTTCATAGCTAAAGAGGAGAAGCAAGCCAGGCACGGCCGCTCACGCCTGTAATCCCAGCACTTTGGAGGCTGAGGTGGGTGGATCACCTGAGGTTGAGAATTCGAGGCCAGCCTGACCAACATGGAAAAAACCCACCTCTACTAAAATTACAAAATTAGCTGGGCGTGGTTGTGCATGCCTATAATCCCAGCTACTCTGGAGGCTGAGGCAGGAAAATCGCTTGAACCCAGGAGGCAGGTAGTGGTGAGTCAAGATCGCACCATTGTACTCCAGCCTGGGCGACAAGAGCAAAAACTCAGTCTCAAAACAAAACAAAAAAAAAGTGGGGTGGGGGGGGAAGGAAATGCCTGGCTTTAAAACTTCAAAGGCCAGGCTGATGCTGACTTTCATGAGATAGGGGCTAATGCAGCTGGTGACTTTACATTGAAGCCAATATTCATTTACCATTTCAAAACTCCTAAGTCCCTTAAGAATCATGATGTATCTACTCTGTCTATGCCTTATAAATTGAACAACAAAGCTTGCATGACATTACATCTGTTTACAACATGGTTTAATAATTTTTTTTTTTTTTGAGACACAATTTCACTCTTGTTGCCCAGGTTGGAGTGCAACGATGTGATCTCGGCTCACCGCAACCTCTTCCTCCCGGGTTCAAGCAGTTCTGCCTCAGCCTCCCAGGTAGCTGGGATTACAGGCATGCGCCACCCTGCCCACTAATTTTGTATTTTTAGTAGAGATGGGGTTTCTCCATGTTAGTCAGGCTGGTCTCGAACTCCCAATCTCAGGTGATCTGCCCATCTTGGCCTCCCAAAATGCTGGGATTACAGATGTGAGCCACCACACCCAGCCGGTTTACTAAATATTTTAAGCCCACTGTTAAGAAGCCCATGCTTAGAAAAAAAGATTTCAGAATATTACTGCTCACTGACAATATGCCCAAGAGCTCTAATGGAGATGTACAGGGAGATTAATGTTGTTTTTGTGCCTACTAATGCAAAATCCATTCTGCAAACCCTAGATCAAGGAGTAATTTTGACTTTCAAGTCTTAATATTTAAGAAATATATTTCATAAGGCTATAGCTGCTATATATAATGAGTCACCTGATGGATCTGTGTAAAGTAAATTCAAAATCTTTGTCTGGGCATGATGGCTTACACCTGTAATCCCAACATTTTGGGAGGCCAAGGTGAGTAGGTTGCTTGAACCCAGAAGTTTAAGGCTGGCCTAGGTGACATAGTAAGACCCCATGTCATTTTCTAAATTAAAAATAAAAAATAGAATATTACATAAACTTAGTTAATAAACCAGTGGCAGGGTTTGAGAGGATTGACTCCAATTTTGAAAGAAGTTCTATTGTGAGGCCAGGCGCAGTGGCTCAAGCCTGTAATCCCAGCACTTTGGGAGGCCGAGGCGGGTGGATCACGAGGTCAAGAGATCGAGACCATCCTGGTCAACATGGTGAAACCCCGTCTCTACTAAAAATACAAAAAATTAGCTGGGCATGGTGGCGTGTGCCTGTAATCCCAGCTACTCAGGAGGCTGAGACGGGAGAATTGCCTGAACCCAGGAGGCGGAGGTTGCGGTGAGCCGAGATCAAGCCATTGCACTCCAGCCTGGGTAACAAGAGCGAAACTCCGTCTCAAAAAAAAAAAAAAGAAGTTCTATTGTGAGTAAAATGCTCTCAAACAGCATTGCATGCTACAGAGAAATCTTTCGTGAGAGGATTTAGTTGATACAGAAAACTTCATTGTTGTCTTATTTTAAGAAATTTCTTTCCTTCAGCACTTCTTGGGACCAAAAAAAAATAGAAATTGCTGGCCTAGGGGAGTGGATCACTTGAGGTCAGGAGTTTGAGACCAGCCTGGCCAACATGGTGAAACCATGTCTCTACTAAAAATAGCTGGGCTAGGCCGGGTGCGGTGGCTCAAGCCTGTAATCCCAGCACTTTGGGAGGCCGAGGCGGGTGGATCACGAGGTCGAGAGATCGAGACCATCCTGATCAACATGGTGAAACCCCGTCTCTACTAAAAATACAAAAAATTAGCTGGGCATGGTGGCACGTGCCTGTAATCCCAGCTACTCAGGAGGCTGAGGCAGGAGAATTGCCTGAACCCAGGAGGCGGAGGTTGCTGTGAGCCAAGACCGTGCAATTGCACTCCAGCCTGGGTAATAAGAGCAAAAACTCCATCTCAAAAAAAAAAAAAAAAAATAGCTGGGCATGGTGGTACACTTCTATAATCCCAGTTACTCGGGAGGCTGAGACAGGAGAATCGCTTCAGCCTGGGAGGCGGAAGCTGCAGTGAGCCAAAATTGTGCCACTACACTCCAGCCTAGGTGACAAAGCAAGACTCCCTCTCAAAAAAGAAAAAAAAAAGAAAGAAAGAGGCCGGGCGTGGTGGCTCAAGCCTGTAATCCCAGCACTTTGGGAGGCCGAGGCGGGTGGATCACAAGGTCAAGAGATCAAGACCATCTTGGTCAACATGGTGAAACCCCGTCTCTACTAAAAATACAAAAAAAATAGCTGGGCATGTTGGTGCGTGCCTGTAATCCCAGCTACTCAGGAGGCTGAGGCAGGAGAATTGCCTGAACCCAGGAGGCGGAGGTTGCGGTGAGCCGAGATCGTGCCATTGCACTCCATCCTGGGTAACAAGAGCGAAACTCCGTCTCAAAAAAAAAAAAAAAAAAAGAAAGAAAGAAAGAAAGAAAGAAATTGCCCCAACCACCTGAGCTTTCAGCAACCATCATCCTGATCAATCAGCAGCCATTAACATTGAGGCAAGACAAAATGTACAATTTGCTGAAGGCTCAAATGATTGATAGCACTTTTTATCAATAAAATATAAATATATTTTTGAGACAGACAGAGTCTCACTCTGTCACCCAGACTGGAGTGCAGTGGTGCAAACATGGCTCACTGCAGCCTTTACTTCCTGGGCTTAAGTGGCTCTTGTGCCTCAGCCCCCTGAACAGCTGGCATGATGGGACACACCTGTAGTCCCAGCTACCAGCGAGGCTGAGGCAGGAGGATTGCATAAGCCTGGGAGATCAAGGTTGCAGTGAGCTATGATCACACCACTGCACTCCAGCCCGGGCAACAGAACAAGACCGTGTCTTTAAAAAAATTAAAAAAAAAAAGGTGTTCTTTAAATATGATTTTCCTCCCTCCTTTAGGTATCTCCCTGGGATAAAAAAGAAGAAGCTAACCAGAAAAAGCTGGAATTTGCGTTTGCAAACAGTGATTATCTGGCCCTTCTACGAGCATATAAGGTAAGCATATAACTAATAGCTTAGTTTTATTACCAGCGTTGGCACTAAAGACTGAGTATATTCAGCTTGATTTTCTCCAAAATTTAGGGATGGCAGCTAAGTACAAAAGAAGGTGTGCGTGCAAGTTATAATTACTGCAGACAAAACTTCTTGTCCGGAAGAGTTCTGCAGGTGAGTTGTGTCTGTGGCCATTTCTTTTCTTCATTTTATGTTAGAGTAGTTCACCAGAGGGTGCTGCGACTTTGTCTCATGTGTCCTGTCTTAACATTGCAAATGTTATTTCTGGAACGTTTGCCTTTACCAGCCATGTAAAACGGACTCCTGCACTGTGGTATCAGACTTTCTGTGCTGAACCTTTCCACTGACCTCCTTTTCCTCTTTGTGTTGAAATTTTGTTTACTTATGTGGAGGATAGGGTAGAACACAGGTACTCTGAAGATTGTTGCTTACTGGTAGTCAGTTTTTTCAGTAATTACACCAGGCAGTCTTAACCTGAATCTCCAAACCCCTGAAAATGTGTACAAAATTGTATGCTTATACATATGTGCATTATTCTGGAGAGAATAGCTTTCATCAGATTTTCAAAGTGGTCCATGGCTGTCTTTAATCCCCTTACCCTCTCCCCAAAACCAAAGAACTAATACTGAACCAGGTTTTGTTAATTTTTCTTATATCCATCAGAACCTACTATGTGAATATAATGAGTATACAAGAAAATGTTTAGCCCAGCCCGGTGGCTCACACCTATAATCCCAGCACTTTAGGAGGCTGAGGTGGGAGGATTGCTGGAGCCCAGGCATTTGAGACCAGCCTAGGAAAAATGACAAAACCCTATCTCTACAAAAAAATAAAAAAATTAGCGAGACCTAGTGACACGGGCCTATAATCCCATCTACTCCAGAGGCTGAGGTGGGAGGATCACTTGAGCCTGGAAGGTCAAGACTACAGTGAGCCAGGAACGCCGTACTGCACTCCAGCCTGGGCAACAGAGGGAGACCCTGTCTCAAAAAATAAAAACAAAAAATGTATTATCTTCTGTGTAATGTAGACAGGCTTCTGTCCCCTGTTGCAACAATGTTTTAGGTGCTCTTCTAAAGTGGTGTGAGGCCAGGTGCTGTGGTTCACACATGTAATCTCAGCACTTTGGGAGGCCCAGGCAGGCAGATCACTTGAGGCCAAGAGTTCAAGACCACCCTGGCCAACAAAGCAAAACCCCATCTCTACTAAAAATACAAAAAATTAGCTGGATATGGTGGTGCATACCTATAATCCTAGCTACTTGAGAGGCTGAGACATGAGAATTGCTCGAACCCAAGAGACGAAGGTTTCAGTAAGCTGAGATTGCGCCATTCCAGTCCAGCATGAGCAACAGAGCGAGACTCTGTCTCAAAAAAATAAGTAAGTAAATTCCAAAGTGGTATGAGAGGCCAAAATAATAATGGCACACATCTTTGCAAAGCATATTTTACTCAAAGATTTTAGAGCCCGGCACAGTGGCTCATGCCTACAATCCCAGCACTTTGCAAAGCCAAGGCAGGCAGAACCCTTGAGCCCAGGAGTTTGAGACCAGGCTGGGCAGCATAGTGAAACCCTACCTCTACAAAAAATATAAAAATTAGCCAGGCGTGATGGTACACACCTGTGGTCCCAGCTACTTGGGAGGCTGAGAATCACTAGTCAAAGGGGGGTATTTATATGTACAGGGCAATAAGAAATATTTTCTCAAGTCATTAAGATGCTTAAATATAAAATGAGGCTATTTCTTTTAAATTACATTTCCTACTAAATTTATTTATTATTTTTCGTTATCATATGTTTAGATTTTGCTGTGACTTATGAGAGCCATCAAACAAGAGTTGTATCTTTTCACCAAACTCCAGCTTAGATTGTAGGATTATTTTTATTAAGATTTCAATTAAAACTTTGTCATGAAATAGAAATTGTGGTAAATCTAAGTCCTAGTTATAGTCTAGTTATCAATGTATACTTGAGCCATTCCAAGAAAATACTTAAACCGTGATTGAGAGACAGGGCAGTGTTGCCTAGCTTTCAGTTCCTTGAATAATCATTATCTCCTCCTTGTCTGATGTGCTGCCTGTATGAGAACAGTAGCCACAAGAGAAAGAAGTTTGTGCTTTCTTTCTCACATTTGTGCTCAGCCAGTAAAAGGAGTGTCCAAATATTAAACCACAGCCAGGTGTGGTGGCTCACGCCTATAATCCCAGTATATTGGGAGGCTGAGGTGGGCAGATCACCTGAGGTCAGGAGTTCGAGACCAGCCTGGCCAACATGGTGAAACCCCATCTCTACTTAAAATATGAAAATTAGCTGGGCATGGTGATGCATGCCTGTAATCCCAAGTAGCTATGCTACTCGAGAGGTTGAGACAGGAGGATCACCTGGACCCTCGCTTGAACCCAGGAGGCAGAGGCTGCAGTGAGCCAAGATCGCACCACTACACTCTAGACTGGGCAACACAGTGAGACTCCGTCTCAAAAAAAAAAAAAAAAAAATTCTTAAACCACTCAATGATGTCCCTATTCCTAGGAAAAGATATGAGCCAGAAAGACCATAAAGTGGGAGAAAGAGGAAACGGTCTGCTGAGTTCCACCATAGAGCACTAACCACTGTAGGCCTGAGTAAGGAACTAAGAGGACAGGAGCAGAAATGCAAGTAGGAAAAGCTAGATAGTAGACAGTGCTGAGCACCTGGAGTTGGAATTCCAGTCAAAACAAACTGCATTTTTTGCTGTCCTAAGAATTTCGTGGAAAATCAGGCCTACCCAAAATCCAATGAAAGTGTTTAAAATTGTAAGCTAGAGTTAAATAAATGATCTTTGGTTTTACTGAATTTTTGTATTTCTGCATAACTGTTTCTGTCTGCCTGCCAGTTTGTGTAAGTGAAAATGGCCTCTTGGAAATGACCAGACAAGATCATCTTAATCCCTGAGTGATGAATTCACTTGGGCCTCATTGCTATCCTCTGAGTCTCTCATTTTTAAAATACTTAACACTTTGTTATACTGATGCCCTTGCTTAAAGGTTTTTCCACTTCTTTCCAGGAAATGGCCAGCCTCAAACGACAATTCACAGAACTATTATCGGATATAGGGTTTGCAAGGGAAGGGCTCAGAGCAAGGGAAATTGAGAAAAGGGCCCAAGGAGGAGATGGTGTCTTAGATGCCACAGGAGAAGAGGTAAAGAATGTGGAGTTGGTTCTTATTTCTCTTTGATTAGCACCTAAATACAATCTTAACCTGGGAGCACTTGTAGGCGTTCTTCTTCACTTAACCTTATGAGCAGTGGGTCAGTGGCATTCTTAATTTTCTACTTTGCACAAATAAGTATCAGCTGGCCTGGCACAGTGGCTCATGCCTATCATCCCAACACTTTGGGAGGCTGAGGTGGGTGGATTGCTTGAGCTCAGGAGTTCAAGACCAGCCAGAGCAACATGGTGAAACCCCCATTTCTACAAAAACATACAAAAATATTAGCTAGGCATGGTGGTGTACCACCTGTATGTAGTCCCAGCTACATGGGAGGGTAGGGTGGGAGAATGATCTGAGCCCAGGAGGCAGAGGTTGCAGTGGGCTGAGATTGAGACACTGCACTCCAACCTGGGTGACAGAGACAGATCCTGTCTCAAAAAAAAAAAAAAAAAAAAAAAAAAAGTATAAAAAAAATTAAGTATAAAAAAAAATCAGCTAACACTCATAAGAATAGAGGGTTTTCTGTCCATTGTTGCTGTTGTTTTTGTTTTTAAAATTTCACACTGGTTCTTGATAAATTTATAAGCAGTAGAACAGACTTCTGGTAGAATTTTCTCAAATCAGGCCAGCATTTTTCCTAACAAAGGTCAATTTTTTTCTATAACTATAGGAAGAACACTTCTGTAAGATGAACCTGGTACCCCAGTTCTGAATGCAGTTAGTACTTTCTGGAGATTCTGAACATCTCATGAACCATAATTTCTTTATCTACTCATACTTAGGAACACTGGCTTTGTAACTGCTTTGCAAAAGTCTAAAAAGTCATTGTAGGCTCCTTGGAGTGGGTCCAATGTGACTGTAGCCCAGTAGATTTTTTACTTAAAAATAGTTTTTCTAGCAAAGAGATAGAAATTAGATGCTCTAGCCGGGCGCGGTGGCTCAAGCCTGTAATCCCAGCACTTTGGGAGGCTGAGGCGGGTGGATCACGAGGTCAGGAGATCGAGACCATCCTGGTCAACATGGTGAAACCCCGTCTCTACTAAAAATACAAAAAATTAGCTGGGCATGGTGGTGCATGCCTGTAATCCCAGCTACTCAGGAGGCTGAGGCAGGAGAATTGCCTGAACCCAGGAGGCGGAGGTTGCGGTGAGCCGAGATCGTGCCATTGCACTCCAGCCTGGGTAGCAAGAGTGAAACTCTGTCTCCAAAAAAAAAAAAAAAAAAAAGAAATTAGATGCTCTTTTTTGCTTTATGATAGAGATCAAATGTAATAAAATGGAAAATTCTAGGGCATAGATAGAAATAGCCATATTAGAGCTGGGTGCAGTGGCTCACGCCTGTAATCCCAGCACTTTGAGAGGTGGGTGAATCACTTGAAGTCAAGAGTTCGGGACCAGCTCGGCCAACATGGTGAAACCCTATGTCTTGTAAAAATACAAAAATGAGCCAAGCGTGGTGGTGCACACCTGTAATCCTAGCTACTCAAGAGGCTGAGGCAGGAGAATCACTTGAACCCAGGAGGCAGAGGTTACAGTGAGCCGAGATGGCACCACTGCACTCTGGCCTGGGTGACAGAGCAAGACTGTGTCTCAAAAAAAAAGCCATATTACTTGTTAATTAACGATATACTTTTCTCATAGGCAAACTCAAATGCTGAGAACCCCAAGCTGATATTAGCAATGCTGTGTGCTGCTTTGTATCCAAATGTAGTGCAGGTAACAAAACATTTTTCCTAGATCCTTCCATTTTTTTGTTTGATTTGTAGCCAAGTAATTTAAGATGTGCACATTAATTTTCTTACAAAGGTATATATACACATGTGTGTACATATATACACCCTTTTAAACTTAGTATATATTTCCAATCCTTCAGTTCCCCAAATCTGTTTGGATACATTATTCAATAACACATTTATTGTATACAATTTTTAATCCTCTGACGTGATATTTCAAAAATTAAAATAGACATAAATGTGAGTCGGCCAACCTATACATAACTAACTTTCTATGTTAGTTGCAAACTTGATTCAACTACAGTTTATCTTACACCCTCTACTCTGGAATAAAAGTAAATGATAAATCAGTGCATTGCCATAAGATCACCTGTGGCCAACCTTCTCGAAACCCTACCTGAGTGCGCTCTTGGACTTTTACCTGAGTTTTGATTATCCATCCCTAACAAGGCACCATTTTCCCCCAAAGAGCTTTAATTTGGCAGAATACTGAATCATTTTTCAAAGCCTTAACTTTTTAAATTAAACCCTCAGTTAACATCTGATTGATTTAGGGCTCATTTTCTGCTTAGCACTTGAATGCTTTTCAAACCACTTGAAATGTACTTTTAAAAAATTGTTTGTGCTTTGTAGTGGGTTTATGAAAGGGAAAAAAAGAAATTTGGATATAGATTTACTAGTTTTGATATTATACTATTTGGATATAGATTTACTAGTTTTGATATAATGTAAGGTCTTACCGTTGGTGGAAGCTGGGTGAAGGGTACATGGAACTCTGTACTATTTTGCCGCTTCCTATGAGTCTATAACTATTTCAAAATAAAAAGATTATTTAAAAACAATGTGGGGGCCAGGAACATTGGCTCATGCCTGTAATCCCAGCACTTCAGGAGGCCGAGGTGGGTGGATTGCTTGAGCTCAGGAGTTTGTGACCAGCCTGGGCAACATGGCAAAACCCTGTCTCTAAAAAAAGAAAAAGAAAAAAAAATAATGTGGGGAAAAAAATCATTTGGGGACTTAAAATGTAGAAACAAAGAACATAAATATGGTATGAGAAGTGTGGGGCTGGGCACAGTGGCTCACGCCTGTAATCTCAGCACTTTGGGAGGCCAAGGCAGGCAGATCACGAGGTCAGGAGTTCGAGACCAGCCTGGCCAACATAGTGAAGCCCCGTCTCTATTAAAAATACAAAAATTAGCTGGGCGTGGTGACAGGCGCCTGTAGTCCCAGCCACGTGGGAGGCTGAGGCAGGAGAATTGCTTCAACCCAGGAGGCGGAGGTCGTGGTGAGCCGAGATCACACCACTGCACTCCAGCCTGGACATCAGAAATGTCTCTGTCAGGGAAAAAAGTAAAATAAAATAAAAATAAAAAAGACCAGGCACGGGGGCTCACGCCTGTAATCCCAGCACTTTGGGAGGCTGAGGCGCATGGATCACAAAGTCAGGAGTTCAAGACCAGCCTGGCCAACATGGTGAAACCCTATCTCTACTAAAAATACAAAAATTAGCTGGACATGGTGGCCCATGCCTGTAATCCCAGGTACTTGGGAGGCTGAGGCAGGAGAATTGCTTGAACTGGGACCCAGGAAGCAGAGGTTGCAGTGAGCCAAGATCATGCTACTGCATTCCAGCTTGGGCTACAGATTGAGACTCCATCTCAAAAAATAATAATAATAAATAAATAAAAATTTTAAAAAAGAAGTTTTGGCCAGGCATGGTGGCTCACACCTGTAATCCAAGCACTTTGGAGGCCAAGGCGGGCAGATCACCTGAGGTCGGGAATTCAAGACCAGCCTGACCAACATGGTGAAACTCTGTCTTTATAAATAAATAAATAAATAAAATAAAAAAAGAAGTTTTAGGCGATAATATAGTTTTGAGGCTAAACCAAAAAGGAAAAGGTGATAGATGTGACTGTGTCCAAGAATTCATCAATATGAAAGTCTAGGGCCCTGCTCTATCACCTGCCACTGTGCCCAGGCCCCAAGTGGTTCACTAAGCCATGAAGACAGATTCTAGATGCTGAGAACTTGTACCTCCCATCCCAGATGCTATGTCCAGGACAGACGTGGTGGCTTATGCCTGTAATTCCAGCACTTTGGGAGGCCAAAGCAGAAGGATCATGAAGTCAGAAGTTTAAGACCAGCCTGGCCAACATGGTGAAATCTCATCTCTACTACAAATACAAAAATTAGCCAGGCATGGTGGCACGCACCTGTACTCCCAGCTACTCAGGAGGCTGAGGCAGGAGAATTGCTTGAACCTGGAAGGTGGAGGTTGCAGTGAGCTAAGACTGCACCACTGCACTCCAGCCTGGGCAACAGAATGAAACTCTGTCTCCAAAAAACGAAACAGAACAAAACAAAACATAAAAACAGATGCTATGTCCAGCAAAGGTTCTGTGGTTCTGGCCTACAGCGGTGGCCTAGATACCTAGGTGTTCATTTAACTAAAGGAACAAGGCTATGATGTCATTGCCCACCTAGACAACATTGGCCAGAAGGAAGACTTGGAGGAAGCCAGGAAGAAGGCACTGAACGTTGGGACCAGAAAGGTGTTCATTGAGGATGTCAGCAAGGAGTTTGTGGAGAAGTTCATCTGGCTGGCCATCCAGTTCAGTGCACTGTATGAGGACCACTACCTCCTGGGCACCTCTCTCATTAGGCCCTGCATCACCCACAAACAAGTGGAAATTGCCCACCAGGAGGAGGCCAACTAAGTGTCCCACAGTGCCATGGGAAAGGGGAATGATCAGGTCCAGTTTGAGCTCACCTGCTGCTCGCTGGGTCCCCAGGTTAAGGTCATTGCTCCCTAAAGGATGCCTGAGTTCTACAGATGGTTCAAGGTCCGCAGTGATCTGATGAAATACACAGAGAAACATGGCATTCCCATCCCAGTCACTGCAAAGAACCCATGGAGCATGGGCGAGAACATCATGCACATCAGCTACGAGACTGGAATCTTGGAGAACCCAAGAACCAAGCACCTTCATGTCTCTACACAAAGACCCAGAATGAAGCCAAAGCCCCCAAGACCCCTGACATTCTCAAGATTGAGTAAAACAAGTTTCCCATGAAGGTGACCAGCATCAAGGATAGCACCACCCACCAGATCTCCTTGTAGCTCTTCATGTACCTGAACGAAGTTGCAGGCAAACACAGCGTGGGCCGTATAGACATGGTGGAGAACCGCCTCATTGAAATGAACTCCTGGGGTATCTACAGGACCCCAGGAGGCACCATTCTTTACCACCCTCATTTAGACATTGAGGCCTTCGCCGTGGACCAGGAAGTGTGCAAAATCAAATGAGGCCTGGGCTTGAAATTTGCTGAGTTGGTGTACACCAGTTTCTGGCACAGCCCTGAGTGTAAATTTGCCTGCCACTGCATCTCCAAGTCCTAGAAGCAAGTGGAAGGAAAAGTGCAGCTGTCCATCTTCAGTGGCCAGGTGTACATCCTCTGCCAGGAGTCTCCACTGTCTCTCTACAATGGGGAGCTGGTGAGCATGAACATGCAGGGCGATTAGGAGCCAATCGATGCCACCAGCCTCATCAACATCAGTTCCCTCAGGCTGAAGGAATATTGTCTCCAGAGCAAGGTCACTGCCAAATAGACCCCTATACGGTGGGGAGCTGGGGCCCCCTCACTTTGCAGATTCCCCAAGTACAGGCACTAATTATTGTGATAATTTGTAATTGTGACTTATTCTCCCCAGCTGACAGTGTAGTGGGGCTGCCAGGCCCGAGATTTGTTCTCTGGTACCCCTGAAGCCTGCAAAAGTGGTCATCAAAGGGAAGGGTCGGGGGCAGCTACAGTAGGGAGCTATAAAATGACAATCAAAAAAAAGAAAGACTAAATAAATGATCTAATAGAACCTAATAGAAAAGTGGGCAAAGGACATGACTGAACCGATAATACATACACAAAAATTACGTTCAGTGTTAATAGTAAAAAGAAATGCAAATTGAAACAGCCTCTTTTTACTTTTGAAATTGGCAAAACTGGGCTGGGCATTGTGGCACCTGGCACTTGGAAAGGCAGAGGTGAGAAGATCACATGGGCCCAGGAGTCTGACACCAGCTTGAGCAACATAGCAAGATCTTGTCTCTGCAAAAAATTTTTTAAAATTAGCCAGGCATGGTGGTGCATGCCTGTAGTCCCAGCTACTTGAGAGGCTGAGGTAGGAGGATAACTTGAGCCTTGGAAGTTGAGGCTACAGTGAGCCATGATTGTTCCACTGTACTACAGCTGGGGTGACAGAGTGAGACCCTGTCTCAAAAAATAATAAATGAATAAATAGGCAAAACTTTAAAAATTATAACACTGCCAGGCATGGTGGCATGCACTGGTAGTCTTAGTAATTTGGGAGGCTAAGATAGGAGGACCACTTTAGCCCAGGAGTTCAAGATTACTATGATTGTGCCTGTAAATAGCTACTGCACTCCAGCCTAGGCAACACAGAGAGATCCTATCCCTAAAATACTTACAGTATTTTAAATAGTATTTTAAAATAGGCCACGTAAGGTGACTCAATACTTACAGTCCTAACATTTTGGGAGGCCAAGGTAGGAGGATTGCTTAAGGCCAGGAGTTGAAGACCAGTCTGGGCAACATAGCAAGACCCCATCTCTACCAAAAATAAATAAATAAATTATTGTTTGATAATAGTGCAAATAAATAATATAATGCTGCTGCTGTCATGAACCCCCCAAAATGAGCACTCTTACTGTGGGTGGTTGAAATATAAGTTTATACCCCCTTTCTAGATAGCAGTTTTATTTCTAGGGATTTATTAGGACATAATTGCATATATTCACAAAGATACAGCTAGGAGAATATTCATTTCAGCACTGGTTATAATTGTAGGCAATCTAAATTTGCAATAACAGGGAATTTATTGGTTAAATTATTATAACTTCTTGTAAGGTCTTATATACCCATCAAAAATTATGTTTTAGGAAAATACGTCACAACATGGAAAAATTTTCTTAATATTTTAAGTTTAAGAAGTAGGCTATAAAAAATGATTCTATTTTAGTTTCAAGACATCATTGAAAATACATCATTTCCAAGATATTTACATTATATATTTATGGTTTTCCACATATAAATATACATTTGGAAGAGAAGATTAAAATTACATTTACTGACTGAGCACAGTGGCTCATGCCTGTAATCCCAGCACTTCGGGAGGCCAAGGCTGGCGGATCACAAGGTCAAAAGATCAAGACCATCCTGATCAACATGGTGAAACCCTGTCTCTACTAAAAATACAAAAATTAGCTGGGAGTGGTGGTGTGTCCCTTTAGTCCCAGTTACTCGGCAGGCTGAGGCAGGAGAATTGCTTGAACCCAGGAGGCAGAGGTTGCAGTGAGCCAAGGTCGTACCACTGCACTCCAGCCTGGTGAGAGAACGAGGCTGTATCTCAAAAAAAAAAAAAAAAAAAATTACCAGACTGGACACAATGGCTCACACATGTAATCCCAGCACTTTGAGAGGCCAAGGCAAGCAGATCACTTGAGGTCAGGAGTTCGAGACCAGCCTGGCCAACATGGTAAAACCCCATGTCTACTAAAAATGCAAAAATTACCTGGGTGTGATGGTGCACACCTGTATTGCCGGCTACTCGGGAGCCTAAGGCAGGAAGAATCACTTGAACCAGGGAGTTGGAGGTTGCAGTGAGCCAAGAGTGTACCACTGCACTTTGGCCTGAGAGACAGACATGCCATCTAAAAAAAAAAAGGAAAAAACAGCAACAACCAAGAAATGTTTTGGGATTGGGATTCATACTCAGATCTCTGGTCCAGTGTTGTCATATGGGTCACTGCACCTGATCATCAAACTATGTTGATATTTTGAGTCTGTACTCAAAATATCAACATAGTTTTCCCCCACCTGGCTGCTATGTGGTTAGTCACCCAGAGCCACTGCACCGATATTCACACTTCTTGGTGCTTAAAAAAAAAAAGGCATATGCTTGTTCTGCTTTCAGAAGGAAACAAAATAAGAAAGAAAGGGAAGAAACAGGAAAGCCATTCAAGGAAGACTGAGCAAGACTGGTTTTGTGCTTTTGTGAGCAAGCCTGGTTTTGTGCTTTTGTGCCAAGGGATACTTTCTATGAGAATACATATATTATATGTCTATTTTTACAAATACTTGTTGTTTAGGTGAAAAGCCCAGAAGAGAAATTTCAGAAGACCAGTACTGGAGCTGTCAGAATGCAACCAAAATCAGCTGAGTTGAAGTTTGTCACCAAGAACGATGGATATGTACACATTCACCCTTCATCAGTGAACTATCAGGTCAGAAGGGTGATGTATACTTATGTTTACAGGTTGTCCGTGGGTGGGAAACACGATTCCTTAAATTCAGCCATACCTTGTTCTACCACTTGCTGTACCCAGCAGCACCACTGACTTAGGGAAGATTGAATAAGAATAAACAGACTGGAAATTGGACTATTTCTGGAAAGACTATTTCCATGTGAAGAAAATTCTACTGAATACCAAAAAGTGCTCGAGCCTGCTCAGATATAAAATTGTTTCTTTGCAATGGTAATTGAAGTCATGAGCTAATTACATCACTGAATCTGTGCCTTAAAAGGGAATGAATGACCTATTCTTGCTGATCTCACTTCCTCAGCTCTCAGCCTCCCACTGTGAGGCTTCTGCCCCCACCGCTTCGCTAAATCCATCAGAGGTTACAATCACTTATTAGTTGTCAAAGCCAGTGCCATCCCTTGGTCCTCATCATATCACCTCTCACATGGTATTTGACATTGCTAATCTCTCTTCCTCTTGAAATTCTCCTTGATGTTATTTTTGCTTCTGAAATATCACTTTCTTCTCTCTCTCTCTCTCTCTGGTCACCCCCTCTATCTCCTTTATTAGTTTCTCTTCCTTTGCTCTGAAACAGTGGTTCTATCCTTTGTCCTTATCTCTCACCATCATGCACTCTTTCTGAACCACCAAAGGCACAACATCACTTACACTTCCCAACCGCCACTTACACACAGACACAGACTCTCTCTCCAGACCTGCAGTTTTTTTATGAGCTTTCCTGCTGGAGAACATCAGCTAGAAGTCTTTTAGTCATCTCAAACATAAAAGCTGAAAAATCAAACTCATTATCCTCAATCCACTCTTCTCTTTCTGTGCTGTCTTTGGAATGACACCATCAAAATCAGAACCCTGAAGTCACATAGATCCCACTTCTTTTCTCACTCCAGTCCAACTGGTCACCAGGTCCCAGCAGTGCCTCCTTTTTGACATCTCTAAGATTTGCCTTTTATCCCCACTGCCACTTCCTTAGCTCAAACCCCAAACATCCATTGCCTGAAATGCTGTAATAATCTTACTTCTGGTGCTTTTTCTCTCCAACCTTCTACTCCTCTGCTGCAAGAATTACCTTTACAAAACATATATTTGACCATTTCAATTTCCTGCTTAAATCTTCATATCCAGAGTGTACTACACACTCTCACATGACCCTTCACATGGCCCTTCCTATACCATGTCCCCAAGTTTGAAGTGTTCAGTCTAGTCTGTTCTCTGGAACTACTGAGGACAGTGTCCACAAGGTACAGAAAGGATTTCCCTAAGCTCAAGGACTTTGAGAGTCAGGAGGTCATCTGCCATTTCAGCTATTAGGAATCAGAGGCCTGAGTTAGCTCCATGCCTCCTCCTTTATATATATATATATGTTTTATTTTTTGCCTGTTTCTCCAAGAAAGAACTATTCTTCTTTTGAGAATCCAAATCGTTCATGTATCCATGTAATATCTACTAGTGCCTACTCTGTGCCCAGCACTGTTGTAGGCTGTTGAGGATATGGAAGAACCTGATGGACACAGTCTCTGCCCTTGAGGAGAGCAGGCAATGCATAAGTAAACGGACTCTCAGGTGATGCTATCTAGCAAAATAGAGCAGGATAGAGAGACAGAGAGTGACAGGAAAGGGGTCCTGCATGTGGGTGGTCGGGGAGGAACTCCATGAAGAGAAAACAACTGAGCAAATCCAAAATGAAGAGCGAGTCATGCCAATATAGAGAAAGGAGAAACATTTCAGCAGAGGATATAAGTGCAGATACCACAAGGTGGGAGTGTATTTGGTGTGTTCCAGGAAATGCTCGAAGAGACCAGTGGAGTGGGATGATCAAGGGTGAGAGTGGTGGGAGAGGCACAGGGACGAGCAGGCAGGAGCGGGGTGGGACAGACCTGTAGCCATGGTAAGGACTTTAGCTTTTATCCTCGGAAACCACTGGAGGCTTTTGAGCCATACTTAGACTTAATGTTTTTATTTTTATTTTATTTATTTATTGAGACAGAGTCTCTCTGTCACCCAGGCTGGAGTGCAGTGGCACAATCTCAGCTCACTGCAACCTCCACTTCCCAAGTTCAAGCGATTCTCCTGCCTCAGCCTCTCAAGTAGCTGGGATTACAGGCATTCGTCACTGCCCCCAGCTAATTTTTGCATTTTTAGTAGAGATGGTGTCTCACTATGTTGGCTAGGCTGGTCTCAAACTCCTGGCCTCTGGTGATCTACCTGCTTCAGTCTCCCAAAGTGCTGGGATTACAGGCGTGAGCCACTGGCCAGTCTCATGTTTTTAAAAGATTACCTTAATTGCTGCATAGAAAAGAGACAATAAAATGCAAAAATAGAAGTGGGGAGAGCACCTACTCAGTGGTCTATGTGAGATGACAATGGTTTATACTAAGTTGGTAGCTGTAGGCCGTGTACAGTGGCTCACACTTGTAGTCCCAGCACTTAGGGAGGCTAAGGTCACTTTGGGTGGTTGACTTGATGTCAGGAGTTCGAGACCAGCCTAGCCAACATGGTGAAACCCCATATCTAGTAAGAATACAAAAATTAGCTAGGTGTGGTAGCGCAAGTCTGTAGTCCCAGCTACTTGGGAGGCTGTGGCAGGGGAACACTTGAACCCTGGAGGCAGAGGTTGCAGTGAACCAAGATCACACCACTGGGCTCCAGTCTGGGTGACAGAGAGAGATTCCATCTCAAAAAAAAAAAAAAAGCCTGGGCATGGTGGCTTACACCTGTAATCCCAGCAATTTGGGAGGCCAAGACAGAAGGATTGCTGGGGCCCAGGAGTTCAAGACTAGCCTGGGCAACATGGTAAGACCCTATCTCTACGAAAAAATTTTTAAAATAAAAGCTTTTTTTTTTTTTAACACAAGAAGTGTGAGACGCTTGTTAAATGTCTAAGAGGAGATGTAAAGTTGGTAGTCATACATGCTAGTTTGGAGCTTAGAAAAGGCACAGGCTGGAGATAAATTTGGGGAGTCATATAATGGACAGGCAGTATTTAAATCCATGGGATTGGTGGGATATTCCCTTTTTGTTGCCAGTGAGATCACTGATATCATCTGAGGTGTTTTTGTTACAGGTGAGACAATTCGACAGCCCCTACCTGTTGTACCATGAGAAGATCAAAACTAGTCGGGTATTCATCCGAGACTGCAGCATGGTGTCTGTATACCCACTGGTCTTGTTTGGAGGAGGCCAGGTGAATGTACAGCTTCAAAGAGGAGAGTTCGTTGTCTCCTTGGATGATGGTTGGATCCGTTTTGTAGCTGCTTCCCATCAGGTAAAGGGAGAATTGGTCTCTTCATGAGGTTCAGGCCATGAGGGGCTTTGACAATATGAAGTTAGGAAGTCTAGTTCATTCCTCTAGGGACCAAGGTAACAGAGCTAATTAAAAATGAATGATGGCCGGGCGTGGTGGCTCAAGCCTGTAATCCCAGCACTTTGGGAGGCCGAGGCGGGTGGATCACGAGGTCAAGAGATCAAGACCATCCTGGTCAACATGGTGAAACCCCGTCTCTACTAAAAATACAAAAAAATTAGCTGGGCATGGTGGCACGTGCCTGTAATCCCAGCTACTCAGGAGGCTGAGGCAGGAGAATTGCTTGAACCCAGGGGGCGGAGGTTGCGGTGAGCCGAGATCGTGCCATTGCACTCCAGCCTGGGTAACAAGAGCGAAACTCCGTCTCAAAAAAAAAAAAAAAGAGTTCCAGAAAGGACACTGGGAGGGTAAGTATGGTATGGACTGGGGTTGGTGTAAATGGCTAGGACAGCCAGGCGAGGTGGCTCACACCTGTAATCCCAGGACTTTGGGAGGCTGAGATGGGTAGATCATGAGGTCAGGAGTTTGAGACCAGCCTGACCAACATGGTAAGACCCCGTCTCTACTAAAAATAAAAAAATTAGCTGGGCACAGTAGCACACACCTGTAATCCCAGCTACTGGAGAGACTGAGGCAGAAGAATTGCTTGAATCTCGGAGGCGGAAGTTGCAGTGAGACAAGATCACACCATTGCACTCCAACCTGGGCAACAGAGTGAGACTCTGTCTCAAAAAAAAACCTATTAGGACAGAAGCTATAAAGTGAGGGTGCTGGACATTCCTTACTATTGTATAAATAATAGATGTTCACCAAAGAGAAGTCAGACAATATACACAAACAAAAATAAATAAGTGAAAAACACCCTGATTCCACCACTACCATTTTGAAAAAAAAGATAATAGGTCTGAATTCCTCCTTTGTTCTCAGGTCTCAATTATTTACTATATGGAATCTCTGTGAAAAACATTTCATGGGGAGTACATGTTTAGGAAGTAAAACTTCAGCTGGGTGTGGTGGCTCATGCCTGTAATCCCAACACTTTGGGAGGCTGAGGCAGGCAGATCACCTGAGGTCAGGAGTTTGAGACCAGCCTGGCCAACATGATAAAACCCTGTCTCTACTAAAAAATACAAAAAAAAGTAGCCAGGTGTGGTGGCGGGCACCTGTAATCTCACCTATTTGGGAAGCTGAAGCAGGAGAATCTCTTGAGCCCAGGAGACAGAGGTTGCAGTGAGGTGAGATTGCACCATTGTACTACAGCCTAAGTGACAAGAATGAAACTCCATCTCAAAAAAAAAAAAAAAAATATATATATATATATATACACACACACACACACATATACATAAAAATACAAAAAAATTAGCCAGGCATCACATGGCAGGCACCTGTAATCCCAGCTACTCAGGAGGCTGAGACAAGAGAATCGCTTGAACCCAGGAGGCAGAGGTTGCAGTGAGCTGAAATCGCACCACTGCACTTCAGCCTAGGTGACAGAACAAGACTCCATCTCAAAAAAATAGATAGATAGATAGATAAAACTTCAGGCTGGGCACAGTGGTACACACCTGTAATGCCAGCTGTCAGAGGCTGAAGTGGGAGGATTGAACTTAAGAGGTCAAGGCTTCAGTGAGCCGTGATTGTACCACTGTACTCCAGCCTGTGTGACAGAGTGAGACTCTGTCCTAAATAAATAAATACATATTCATTTTAACATCTGCATCTGTTAGAATTCTGTTACAAGCAGATATACCAACTCAAACATTTAAAAAATGGATTGGCATATTTAACTGTAAAGTCTAGAGCAGAGGTGTCGAACAGAAATATAATGTGACCCACATAATGTAATTTTAATTGTTCTAGTAGCCACATTTTTAAAAGTAAAAAGAAATAGATGAAATTAATCAATATATTTTATTTAACCTAATACATCCAAAATGTTTTACATGTAATCAATATAAAAATTATTGAGTTTACATTACCTTTTCATATTAAGTCTCAAAATATATCTATTTTATGTTCACAGCACATCTGAGTTTGGACTGGCCACATTTCATGTAGACATTAGATAAGTCACTTGTGACTAGTGGCTACCTTACTGGACAGTGCAGGTCAAGAGGGCCAGGCAGGTTGGTTTGATTTAGCAGTTCAGTGGTGACAAAAACGTGGCTAACCTTGTGGTATCGAAATGGCTGCAATAGCTTCCTGGCATCACATATGTACAGCATACTGTCCAGAAGAAGAGCCAGAAACTTTCTTGTCTACAAGCTTAACCAAAGCTCCCCTCCTGAACCAGTTCCTGTGACCAAAGGGATGTTCTGAACTTGAAGACTTGGAGTACCTGAGCCATTCACCCAGGCAAGGCTCATAGTGTGAACCTCAGTTAGAGCAGGGTCCAAACTGCATGGTTTCCGTACAGTGGGCAAGGGGCAAAACAGATGTTGGGAAGATGTCTACAGTGCCGAGACACCACCGTAAGCAAAATGCTATAAAAGCATACAGTGTATCCCAAAGCTACAGAGATTTATTTGTTTATTTATTTATTTTTTCCCCAAGACAGAGTCTCACTCTGTTGCTCAGGCTGGATTGCAGTGGCAAGATCTCAGCTCACTGCAACCTCTGCCTCCCAGGTTAAAGCAGTTCTCTGCCTCAGCCTCCCAAATAGCTGGGATTACAAGCGTCCACCACCCCCTAGCTAATTTTTGTATTTTTATTAGAGACTGGGTTTCACCATGTTGGCCAGGCTAGTCTTGAACTCCTGACCTCATGATCCACCTGCTTCAGCCTCCCAAAGTGCTGGGATTACAGGCCTGAGTCACCACACCTGGTGCTACAGAGATTTTTTATTCATCTAATATCTACCACTTTTTTTGTTTTTTTGAGATGTAGTTTCACTCTTGTTGCCCAAACTGGAGTGCAATGGCATGATCTTAGCTCACTGCAACCTCTCCCTCCTGGGTTCAAGTGATTCTGCTGTCTCAGTCTCCCAAGTAGCTGGGATTACAGGCATGCACCACCATGCCTGGCTTATTTTGTATTTTTAGTACAGACTGGGTTTCTCCATGTTGACCAGGCTGGTTTCGAACTCCTGACCTCAGGTGATCGGCCCACCTCAACTTCCCAAAGTGCTGGAATTACAGGCTTGAGCCACTGCACCCGGACTATCTACCACTTTTAATGACCCATTTTCCTTCTTCTCCTCATGGGATAAATCATAAAAATTGATCAAACTTTAAAATGGAAAACACTATATAAAAGCCATACTTCCAGACTGAATCTTTTCTTTTGGCAGCAGGAGTTTGGGGGCGGGATAGAGTCCCACTGTTTCACCCAGGCTGGAGTGCAATGGCATGATCTCAGCTCACCGCAACCTCTACCTCCTGGCTTCAAGCAATTCTCCTGCCTCAGCCTCTTGAGTAACTGGTATTACAGGCCTGTGCCACCACAACCGGCTAATTTTTGTATTTTTATTAGAGACAGGATTTCAGCATGTTGACCAGGCCGGTCTGGAACTCCTGACCTCATAATCCACCCACCTTAGCCTCCCAGAGTGCTAGGATTACAGGCGTGAGCCACTGCGCCTGGCCTGAATCTTTTTTTTTTTTTTTTTTTCTGAGACGGAGTCTCCCTCTTCTCACCCAGGCTGTAAGTCCAATGGCACCGTCTCGGCTCACTGCAACTTCCGCCTCCTGGGTTCAAGTAATTCTCCTGCCTCACCCTCCTGAGTAGCTGGGATTACAGGCACCCACCACCACACCCGGCTTAATTTTTGTACTTTTAGTAGAGACGGGGTTTCACCATGTTGGCCAGGCTGGTCTTGCACTCCTGACCTCAGGTGATCCACCTGCCTCGGCCTACCAAAGTGCAATTACAGGCATGAGACACTGCGCCCGGCCGAATCTTTTCTTTAGATGAGATGTGATAGAGGCACCCTTTTATAATGGACTTCATTTAGTTTATTACAAAGTAAAAATATGTTTAGGTTTTTTTGCTCCTAATATAGTTTACAATTAGTACCAGAAATCTAAATAATGGTAATCATAACTGGAATATTTCCCTCCAGCAACCTATCCGGGCTGTTGCTCCAAGCACTGCTTATATTGTAGCTTTCATTTTAGGTGGCTGAATTGGTAAAGGAGCTTCGTTGCGAACTTGATCAGCTTCTCCAGGATAAAATTAAAAACCCAAACATCGATCTGTGTACATGTCCTCGAGGATCCCGGATCATCAGCACGATTGTGAAACTTGTTACCACACAATAAAGAGCAGTCTTAGAGAGTGCTTGCTACTCACCTGGGAAATAACAGCAGAACCTCTACCTCGAACTAAAGACCTGATGGGGCTGGCCCTGGTGGAGGAACCCAGGGCCTGCAGTCCCAGGCAGCTGAGGCAGCACATACCCTAACAAAGACTTGGCCACTCCCAGCACAATTTGGAGTGTCAAGGGTGAGAGCCTAAAACCCAGCTTGCCTTTCTATTCTAGTGACTGTTCTAGAGTGAATTGAGTTCACCTGATAACACAAAAGTGAATGTATAATACAATTCTGTTTTAATCTGTGTATTCTTTTTCTCCTACTTTTTACTGGGGTGAGACGGGGCATGAGGAGAAATAAGCCTTTATTTTTTCTTTCTTTTCCTATTATCAAAGCTCAACTGAGAGAAGTCAGAACAGAGAAGGGGAAAAAATATTATGTGAACAAGAAAAATTAAAATTTCATTTTTAGGCTATTGGGTACTAAATAAACTTGACTTGTGAGGGATTTTTGTTTTTACTCATTAAAGGCCAACTTAAAAAAAATTGAATGAGTTCTCTTTGGGTATTAAAATGCAAGCCGGTCTTATTGATAACACTCCTATTCTTAAAAGAAGAACAATCTGGATGTCTTCATTCTCAAAGTTCTACATTTAGGAATCTTTACTCTCTCCTATGAACTCACCCAGATGAAGTGATCACCGAAGGAGAATTTTTTTTTTTTTTTTTTTTTTTTTTTGAGACGGAGTTTCGCTCTTTTTACCCAGGCTGGAGTGCAATGGCGCGATCTCAGCTCACTGCAACCTCCGCCTCCTGGGTTCAGGCGATTCTCCTGCCTCAGCCTCCTGAGTAGCTGGGATTACAGGCACGAGCCACCATGCCCAGCTAATTTTTTGTATTTTGAGTAGAGACGGGGTTTCACCATCTTGACCAGGATGGTCTCGATCTCTCGACCTCGTGATCCACCCGCCTCGGCCTCCCAAAGTGCTGGGATTACAGGCTTGAGCCACCGCGCCCGGCTGAGAATTTTAATAATATTCCTGAAGCAGTGTTGGCATGGATGCGATCAAAATGGTTGCCATCTGATTTACAGCCATTACAATGCTTTCCATGAAATTGTTTCTTTTCTTTTTTTCCCTTTTTTTTTTTTTTATAGACAGTCTTGCTCTGTCACCTACACTGGAGTGCAGTAGTGTGCTCACTGCAACCTCTGCCTCCTGGGTTCAAGCAATTCTCCTGCCTCAGCCTCCTGGCAACCATTTTGATTGCATCCATGCCAACTCTGCTTCAGGAATATTATTAAAATTCCCCTGAGTAGCTGGGATTATGGCACCCACCACCACGTCCAGCTAATTTTTTGTATTTTTAATAGAGGTAGGGTTTCACTATGTTGGCCAGGCTGGTCTCAACTCCTGATCTCAGGCGATCCACCTGCCTTGGCCTCCCAAAATGCTGGGATTACAGGTGTGAGCCACTGGGCCCAACCAAAATCTCTTATTTTCAACCTCCACTTAGGTTAATGGGGCACTAGCATTTTGAAAATAATAGGGGGGTTACATTTTCCCTGGACATCTATCAGTGTGGCCAGGAAGGATCCCAAATTGCTGAGTAGAAAAAATATTTGAGCCGGGCGAGGTGGCTCACACCTGTAATCCCAGCACTTTGGGAGGCCGAGGCAGGCCAATCACTTGAGGTCAGGAGTTCAAAACCAGCTTGGGCAACATGGTGAAACCCCTTCTCTATTAAAAAATAGAAAAATTAGCTGGGCATGGTGACAGCCACCTGTAGTCCCAGCTACTTGGGAGGCTGAGGTGGGAGAATCTTTTGAACCTGGGAGGTGGGGGTTGCAGTGAGCCGAGATTGCACCATTGCACTCCAGCATGGGCAACAGAGTGAGAGAATTCGACTCAAAAAAAAAATAGACCTTAGGACAGGGTCACTATAGGTTCCATACTATGGATAGAATTCAAACGAAATCAAAACTATCTCACTGAAATCAGCGAAAATCAGTGTTCACTTTTCAAGGTATTATTTTAGTTAAGTTTTCAGGAAGTCTCCTGTGCTATCCAAAATGATCATTAGCAAGTATATTTAAGCTCTGGTGCACTTGAAGAGCTTAGACTCTAAGCAGTATTTTTAAAAGGCATCGATTCATGTCATCGCTTTAAATAAAAAACATACATATGCAAGCACCCACAGAATCCAAATTCTGACTTGCTGTTGAAACAAGGCTCCTATTACGGAACTGATTAGGCTGAGACCTTTAGAAGAAATGAAGGAGAAAGCTGCATTAAGCCTCTAAAAAATTTTTCCTCTTTTTTCCCGTTTTTTGAGACGGAGTTTCACTCTTGTTGCCCAGGCTGGAGTGCAATGGCACAATCTTGGCTCGCCACAACCTCCGCCTCCCAGGTTCAAGCTATTCTCCTGCCTCAGCCTCCAGAGTAGCTGGGATTACTGGCATGTGCCACCATGCCAGCTAATTTTATATTTTGTATTTTTAGTAGAGACAAAGGCTGGTCTCGAACTCCTGACCTCAGGTGATCCACCCATTTTGGCCTCCCAAAGTGCTGGGATTACGGGGGTAAGCCACTGCACTGGGCTTTTTTTTTTTTTTTTTTTTTTTTTTTTTTCAGATGGAATTTCACTCTTGTTGCCAGGGCTGGAGTGCAGTGGCGCGTTCTTGGCTCACTGCAGCCTTCGCCTACCAGGTTCAAGCGATTCTCCTGCCTTAGCCTCACCAGTAGCTGGGACTACAGGCATGCACCATCATGCCTAGTTAATTTTGTATAATTTAGTAAAGATGGAGTTTCACCATGTTGGCCAGGCTGGTTTCAAGCTCCTGACCTCAGGTGATCCACCCACCTCAGCCTCTCAAAGTGCTGGGATTATAGGCATGAGCCATCACGCTCAGCCTAAAAAATCTTTTAAGAATCAGTTTTCACTTTTGGTGCTATTGTGATACTCATGCCACCCTAGCCAGAGCCATCTGCCCAAGTGGACCTGCAGCTTTTAACACAAGTTTGTCCCAGAGCACTCAGCTGGGAGATAATTAACAGCAAAACTTTCCACCCAGTGAAATTGGGAAGTCAGCTCTTGGATGGTCACTTCTAACCACATATAGATGCACAAAAACTGTCATGGTATAGATTTGCCAGAATGTGAAAAAGATTGAGACGCCTTGACTGTTGAGAAATACTAGGTGTGTGATTGCTGAGAAATCCTGAGTGTATGATAGAATAAATTGTTTGCTGAGAAGAAGGATGACAAGGAAAACCTAGCCACCACCCCACCCCATGTAGAAAACTATTTGGGGCATTCTAAAGGGGCAGGACAATATATAAATATCATACACCAGCTAAAACAATTCTTTAAGGCCGGGTGTGGTGGCTCACGCCTATAATCCCAGCACTTTGGGAGTCCGAGGCGGGTGGATCACGAGGTCAAGAGATCGAGACCATCCTGGTCAAAATGGTGAAACCCCGTCTCTACTAAAAATACAAAAAATTAGCTGGGCATGGTGGCACATGCCTGTAATCCCAGCTACTCAGGAGGCTGAGGCAGGAGAATTGCCTGAACCCAGGAGGCGGAGGTTGCAGTGAGCCGAGATCGTGCCATTGCATTCCAGCCTGGGTAACAAGAGTGAAACTCCGTCTCAAAAAAACAAAACAAACAAACAAACAAACAAAAAACAATTCTTTAAGTGTGGGACATCTGACCCTGCCCTTGTGGCTCCCTTGTGGAGAATACTTTTTAGTTTGTCTGTGATCAGTGGTAAGTGTGCACTAACTGCCTACTGGGTATATTTTTGTGTTATAAGAAAATACTGAACATTTGTTGTTAATAATAATCACCTGTTCAGAGAGAATAAACCCGTGGGTCAAAATCAGCTGGAGGCCCTCAGCCCAGAATGCTGTCAGCCCCTGAGGCTCTCAGCTCGGAAGGCTGCTGGCCCCTTGGATAGACCCACTTTGCGGTTCTATCTGGGTGTCTGCTTCTCAGTTCCTTCAGTGCTGCCTGGGTGGGGGTCTCTATGGTTGAGCTGGTCTCGGTGCTTGACATAAGGCATTAAGTAAGAAAATCCTCACCCCAGAGACTAAACTTCTTAAACTCAGAAGTAAAGGAACAAAATAAAAAATGAAATAAAATTACTTCTTTACGACAAAAGATCAGAATGCAGCCTGGCGCAGTGGCTCACGCCTGTAATCCCAGCACTTTGGGAGGCCGAGGCAGGTGGATCATAAGGTCAGGAGTTCAAGACCAGCCTGACCAACATGGTGAAACCCCGTCTCTACTAAAAACTACAAAATTAGCCGGGTGTGGTAGCGCATGCCTATAATCCCAAGTTATTTGGAAAGCTGAGGCAGGAGAATCACTTGAAAGGGGAGGCAGAGGTTGCAGTGAGCCAAGATCAATCGCACCACTGCACTCCATCCTGGACAACAAGAATGAAACTCTGTGTCAAAAAAAGAAAACAAAACAAAAAAAAGAAAAAAAGATAAATCAGAATGCAGTATAGTATTTCAAGGATTTATAACCCCCAACAAGATAGTCAGCATTTAATGTAATTTATGGAGAGCTTGGTAAATAATTTCTTAAATATTTGTTTTACTGGCCAGGTGTGGGGGCTCATGCCTGTAATCCTAGCACTTTGGGAGGCCGAAGTGGGTGGATCATGAGGTCAGGAGTTTGAGACCAGTCTGGCCAACATGGTGAAACCCCATCTCTACTAAAGACACAAAAAAATTAGCTGGGCATAATGGCACAAGACTGTAATCCCAGCTATTCTGCGGGTGGGGAAGGCAGGGGTGGCTAAGGCCCGAGGCAGGAGAATCACTTGAAACTGGGAGGTGGAGGTTGCAGTGAGCCGAAATTGCACCATGCCATTGCACTCCAGCCCTGGCAACAGGGCAAGACTTCATCTCAAATAAAAATAAAAATAAGTCCCGGTTCAGTGGCTAACACCTGTAATCCCAGCACTTTGGGATGCCAAGTCAGGCAGATCAGGAGGTCAGGAGTTCAAGACCAGCCTGGCCAACATGGTGAAAGCCTGTCTCTACTAAAAATACAAAAATTAGCTAGGCATAGTGGGGCATGCCTATAATCCCAGCTACTCAAAAGGCTGAGGCAGGAGAATTGCTTGAACCAGGACCCAGGCGGCGGAGGTTGTGATGAGCCAAGACTGCACCACTGCACTCCACCCTGGGCTACAAAGCAAGACTCCATCTCCAAATAAATAAATAAAAATAAAAATAATTGTTTTACTTCTATTGGAATCTAGCAAGGGAACAACATTGATAAAATACTTGCCCTGAAACAAATCCGCGCTTCTATTTTACTGTGACTAATTGGGAAGATCTTAAGAAGTGAGATTAAGGCCCGGCGCGGTGGCTCAAGCCTGTAATCCCAGCACTTTGGGAGGCCGAGGCGGGTGGATCACGAGGTCGAGAGATCGAGACCATCCTGGTCAACATGGTGAAACCCCGTCTCTACTAAAAATACAAAAAATTAGCTGGGCATGGTGGCGCGTGCCTGTAATCCCAGCTACTCAGGATGCTGAGGCAGGAGAATTGCCTGAACCCAGGAGGCGGAGGTTGCAGTGAGCCGAGATCGCGCCATTGCACTCCAGCCTGGGTAACAAGAGCGAAACTCCGTCTCAAAAAAAAAAAAAAAAAAGAAGTGAGATTAGCTAAGCATTCTGCTAGAAGGGGGTCATAGGATAACAAGGCATGAGCTTCGTCTTCCTCCTTGAGTTCCATGTCAGATTATTACAACTCAAAACTCCCTGGCAAGTAATGAACTTTGATCTTTATCCTCCTTCTATTTAATATTGTCTGAGCAGCTTAATTTAGATAAAAATCTAAGCTCAGGACATGGATCTGTAGGCATATGGTAAATGTGAGTTCCTTTTCCTTTCTAGGGAATGGTTTGAACATGTTCCTTTTTTTCTTTTCTTTTTTTTTTTTTTTTTTTGAGACGGAGTTTCGCTCTTGTTACCCAGGCTGGAGTGCAATGGCGCGATCTCGGCTCACCGCAACCTCCACCTCCTGGGTTCAGGCAATTCTCCTGCCTCAGCCTCCTGAGAAGCTGGGATTACAGGCACGCACCACCATGCCCAGCTAATTTTTTGTATTTTTAGTAGAGACGGGGTTTCACCATGTTGACCAGGATGGTCTTGATCTCTTGACCTCGTGATCCACCCGCCTCAGCCTCCCAAAGTGCTGGGATTACAGGCTTGAGCCACCGCGCCCAGCTTGAACATGTTCCTAAGAGATTATCATAAAATAAGCTATTGTGGGTTGGGCGTGGTGGCTCATGCCTGTAATCCGGGCTACTTTGGAGGCTGAGGCAGGAGAATCACTTGAACCCTGGAGGCAGAGATTGCAGTAAGCCAAGATCACGCCACTGCCCTCCAGCCCAGGCAGCAGAGCAAGACTCCATCTCACAAAAAAATAAAAAAGATCTTGTGAAAGTACTTTGTAAAATTAAAATATAGCAAATGTAAGGTATTAAGACTGAGGATGTGATTTTCCAGGTGCAGCCCAGGCTGGCTCTGTGGGGACTCCAATCTGTGCTGTTTTTTCTTGATTGCAAGGCCCATAGCAGGTGAACTCGGGCTTCACACTATTGAGGGTGGCTTACGGGTGTCATTCAGTTGCCACATAAATGATGGATTCCTGGAGGCAACGGGATATGCTCACGCTGCCATTATTATGCTTGAACAAGCCTAGGCAAAGGCGGCATTTTCCTCCTAAATCACGCGGGAATTAAGCATAATTCCTCCGGCTTATTTTCCCCCACTTGCAGGGAGAGAGTTTGCTTAAAATACTTAGCTAGTTAATAAATACAAGGCTAGTTGTTGTTTTCAGAAGTTAGATCTTGGTCACAAATCTGTGTCAGTCAATATTTGCATGATCATAGTACAGAGGTGCCCTAAATGGAAACAACATAGAAACAACTCATTCAGTTTGTTGTCAGAGAAATAGTTTCAGATTGTTCCAGAGTGATAGGCTTCGCCCATGTCTTTTGGTCCCATAGATGTAAAGCTATGGAATTATTATATGAACAGTTAACCATGATGAATCATTAACATGGAGAGACTTTTTGCCATTTCTAAGTCATCACCTCTAAAATTATTTATCAAGGATATTGGTCTTAGATGGAATTTATAGCTGATCACTTATACCTAAGGGGCTTTAAAATCTTACATGTTTTAGTAATTTGTTTTATCAAAGAGCAGAAAAAGGGAGTTCTTTTGGAGAATCACTCATGCCCTGTCATTCATGAACCCTCAGGAATTAGAGGAATCAAGTTTCATAAAAATACAGGACAGCCAGGCATGGTGGCTCATGCCTGTAATCCCAACACTTTGGGAGGCCAAGGCAGGGGATTGCTTGAACCCAGAAGTTTGAGACCAGCCTGGATGACATAGGGAGAACCTGTCTCTACAAAAAATAAAAAAAAAAAAGAAAAAAAAAGAAAAAGAAAATTAGCCAGGCATGGTAGTATGCGCCTATAGTCCTAGCTACTTGGGAGGCTGAGGCAGGAGGATCACCTGGAGCCTAGGGAGGTCGAAGCTGCAGTAAACTGCGATCCTGCCACAGGATTCTAGCGTCCCAAGCAGCTGAGACTTTGATATCTAGATCCCATCCCAAACAACCAACTAAACAAAAAAGATACAGGGCAGCAACCCAAACATGAACAACCTGTTCCCCCAGATAGTTCAGCCTCTTTGCCCCATCTAGGCTAGCCCCGGGGCTGCTCCTGAGTCAGTTCATACCTGGCTAATTGAGGAAATAAGCCAGGATACAGGGCCCCAACTGAGATAGCAATGATAAGGGACTTAGAATCCAGTCACCTAGATTTTTTCACCTCTTTGAATTTTTTAGGAGAGACATAGCAACAAAAACCATTATGAGACATTTGTTTGGAAAAGCAACTTCTACAGGGTGGGCTTGGAAATTCAGTCCAATCTCATAACTACCAGCAATGAAAATCAATGTTTACAGTGATCCCTGATTTGCTACAAACACAACATTGAGAAGCCAGGTATAATAATATATAAGTATTTAATAAACATTTTCAGCAAGAGCACTTCAGTGAGGTTTTTTAAATTATTCCCTTATTCAGAAAATGCAGTAACTGCTACCTCCTCCATCCTAGGTTTTACTGAAAATGGCCTGAAGGAGTTATTTTTCCTTCTATGTTGAATGAATTTATACTATAGAGATCACCCATGTCTGGTTTTCTTCTATGCTAATGAAGGACAATTAGTGGCTCATGCCTCTAATCCCAGCACTTTGGGAGCCCAAGACCATGGATCATCTGAGGTCGGGAATTTGAGACCAGCCTGACCAACATGGTAAAACCCTGTCTGTACTAAAAATACAAAATTAGCCAGGCATGGTGGCGCATGCCTGTAATGCCAGCTACTTGGGAGGCTAAGGCAGGGGAATCGCTTGAACCTGGGAAACGGAGGTTGCAGTGAGCCAAGATTGCACCATTGCACTCTAGTCTGGGCAACAAGAGTGAAACTCTATCTCAAAAAAAAAAAAAAAAAAAGACAATGAACCTCTAGGTGGACAAAAAGAAAGTAATAATAAAAGACAGGATAGCAGCCAAGAAGATTCGTTTATATCCTGAGATTCCACTTTGAGTAAGTTTTGCTTCATTCCATCCTTGGGTTTCTCTTTTTTTTTTTTTTTTTTTTTTTTTGATGGAGTCTCGCTGTGTCATCCAGGCTGGAGTGCAGTGGCGTGATATCAGCTCACTGCAAACTCTGCATCCCAGGTTCAAGCAGTTCTCCTACCTCAGCCTTCTCAGTAGCTGGGATTACAGGTGTGCACCACCATACCCAGCTACTTTTTGTATTTTTAGTAGAGACAGGGTTTTACCATGTTGGTCAGGCTGGTCTCGAACTCCTGACCTTGTGATCCACTCACCTCAGCCTCTCAAAGTGCTGAGATTACAGGCATGAGCCACTGCACCCACCTTTTTTTTTTTTTTTTTTTTTTTGAGACAGAGTCTCACTCCAAAGCCACTGGAGTACAGTGGCATGATCACTACTCACTGCAGCCTCAACCTCCCTGGGCTCAGGGGATCCTCCTGCCTCAGCTTCCAGAGTAGCTAGGACTATAGGCACATGCCACCATGGCCAGCTAATTTTTTGTACTTTTTGTAGAGTCAGCGTTTCACAATGTTGCCCAGGCTGGTCTATCCTTGAGTTTCAAACACATTTTAACAACGTTAGCCTTTCAAATAAGACTTTATTTGTCCATAGAGATTAACAAATATGGAGCCCTATCCTGTACAAAGACTATAAGGAAGTTTCCTCACCCAGGAACAATGTTGGGGTTTCTTTGTGTTTTTGGTTTTTGAGACAGGGTCTTGCTCTGTAGGCCAGGCTGGAGTGCAGCAGTGCGATCTCTGCCTCTCAGGCTCAAGTGATCCTCCCACCTCAGCCTATTGAGTAACTGGGATTACAGGCATCCACCATCATGCTGGGCTAATTTTTAAAATTTTTGTTTTCTCTTCCCAGGAATTTTTTTTTCTTAATTTTTTATTTTTTTGTACTTTTAGTAGACACGAGGTTTTGCCATTGCCTAGGCTGGTCTCCAACTCCTGGGCTCAAGCAATCCACCCACCTCTGCCTCCCAAAGTACTGGGATTCCAAGCTTGAGCCTCTGTACCCAGCTCAATGTAGTTTTTATTTGTTTTAAACTAATGGTTTTCAAATGGGGACAGTTTTGAGGGGGCAGGGAACATTTGGCAATGTCCAAAGATATTGTTGGTTTTCACAGCTTGTGGGGTGGGAGGTGCTACCGGCATCTAGTGCTTAGAGGCCAGGGATGCTACTAAAAATCCCACAAGCCACAGGATACCCAAACACAAAATTATTCAGTCCAAAGTGTCAAATGGCCAAGGTAAAGAAAACCCTGCTTTAAACAAAATGAGGTAAGTAATCACTAACAAAGTCTATTATTAGGTGTAAATTATGCCCACAGACATCTCTGAAAATGAACATATATTTTGGACTACAGAAAGTAAAAACCTCAGCAGGGCACAGTGGCTCACACCTGTTATCCCAGCACTCTGGGAAGCGGAGGCAGGTGGATAACCTGATGTCAGGAGTTCAAGAGCAGCCTGGCCAACATGGTGAAACTTCATCTCTACAAAAATATAAAACAATTAGCCAGGTGTTGTGGCACATGCCTGTAATCCCAGCTACTCAGGAGGCTGAGGCAGGAGAATCACTTGAACCTGGGAGGCAGAGGTTGCAGTGAGCAGAGATAGTGCCACTGCACTCCAGCCTGGGTGACAGAGCAAGACTGTCTCAAAAAAAAAAAAAAAAAGTGAAAATCTCTGCCAAATCACCTCTAATAAACATGTACTGTGTGAATAAGAGCTTGTGTGTACATTGTGTTGTTATCAAGAATTGTGAGTACTTAAGAATTTGAAGAAATTTTTTTTTCTTTTTGTTTGTTTTTATAAAGATGGGGTTTCACCATGATGCCCAAGCTGGTCTTAAACTTCTGACCTCAGGTGATCCACCCACCTCATCCTCCCAAAGTGCTAGGATTACAGGCGTGAGCCACCGCGCCCGGCCAAATTTGAAGAAATTGTATGTACAAATGAGAAAAGCCTGGCATAGATGAATAGGGATATCTTTACTTTCAAAACATGTTCTACCATTAAATTTTGTTTTGGCTTTTTACCAAAAAAATCACTTTGTTTTGTTTTGTTTTTGTGATGGAGTCTCGTTCTTGTCGCCCAGGCTGGAGTGCAACAGCGCGATCTCAGCCCATTGCAACCTCCAACTCCCAGGGTTAAGCAGTTCTCCCGCCTTAGCGTTCCAAGTAGCTGGGATTACAGGCACGCACCATAAGCCACCATAGCAGAGATGGGGTTTCACTATGTTGGTCAGGCTGGTCTCAAACTCCTGACCTCAGGTGATCTGCCTGCCTCAGCCTCCCAAAGTGCTGGGATTATAGGTGTGAGCCACCATGCCCGGTCAGAATCACTTATTTTGAAAATATGAAGACATGACTTGTACATGAATGCTACTACTGCTAAACCTCTGCACTGCAAAATTCAAGTTGTCACAGTTAGGCCCACATTAAAATGTTTAAAACACACACATGCACACACACCCTCTGTTGCCTTATCTTTGAACAAAGTCCAACCTACTCGACTTTGGCCAATATGCTAAAACACAAACAGGGTTTTGTAGGTAACCCCCCATATAGCCACCGAGGAATGAGAGCTAAGCAGAACTCTGGCACAGTTAGGGCTTGAAGAATATCTCACTTTATAGTGTTACTACTCAGCTATTTCCTTTTATATAATCCTTTATATAATCATATATTAGTTTATAGAATCAGGGCTTGTAGAATCCCTTTATATAATCCTCTATATATAATCATATAATAGTTGATAGTATGAGTGCCTAAAGAATATTTGCCTACATATATACCTATAATTACATCTTGGTTCACAATCGGGAGGAATGCCTAGAGCAGACACAGTGCAGAGCATGGTTTAAGGGAAGACAGTTATACCAGGACAAGAATCCATGGCCCAGGCAGCAGCGTTCAGTATCGTAAAGATACCCGCTGCATGGCAGGCTTGGGGCAAAAGCCACTCCTGATAAAGGAGCTGTAGGACCTTGCTCCAGTTCTTGTGGAAGGCTGCCCTCAGATGGGCAATCCACCTTGGTGACTGTGAACTTTATCAGCTCTTGCTACTGTGCTGCTCGAAAAGCATCTTCCCATAGAACCCATTGGAAGTTGCCAGAAGGTGGCGGTAACCTTGACAGCTCTGTCACTGCTATGTGACTTAAAGCATCCTCCTATAAATCTTCTTAGAAGTAGTTTGCCCATAGATAGAAGTATTGCACACTGTACCCTCTTCACTGTGCACGGCCCGCCTTCAAGCCTCGGTGACCTAATGGGGGTGGACCTCTTACTGCACACGGCCCTTGCCTTCCTGGGAACAGGCCCCTTGCTCTGCACTGTCCACCTCCTGGCCTAGGTGACCTAATGCGGGTGGACCGCATGTTTTATTGCTCACAACCCTATCACTATCCTTAAAGATGACCGCCCTGCCCCCTAACCTATACACAATAAATACTGATGCTTCTGGGCATTCGGGACCTTGCCTGACTCCGCTTATAGGTGGTGTGGCCCCCCGAACCCAGCTGCATTTTCTTTTTTTTTTTGAGACAGAGTTTCGCTCTTGTTACCCAGGCTGGAGTGCAATGGCATGATCTCCGCTCACCGCAACCTCCGCCTCCTGGGTTCAGGCAATTCTCCTGCCTCAGCCTCCCGAGTAGCTGGGATTACAGGCACGTGCCACCATGCCCAGCTAAGTTTTTGTATTTTTTTTAGTAGAGACGGGGTTTCACTATGTTGACCGGGATGGTCTCGATCTCTTGACCTCGTGATCCACCCGCCTTGGCCTCCCAAAGTGCTGGGATTACAGGCTTGAGCCACCGCGCCCGGCCCCAGCTGCATTTTCTTTGTACTTCTGTGTCCTCTTTATTTGTCGGATCCTGCACCTCAGCACAGCATGAGGCTCACCCCACAACTCTGTGGGGCCCTCAGCCTAAAGGGTTTTGTTTTAAAGTATATGACTCCAGAGGGTTATGACTGTACAATTTTTTTTTTTTTTTTTTTTTTTGAGACGGAGTTTCGCTGTTGTTACCCAGGCTGGAGTGCAATGGCACAATCTCGGCTCACCGCAACCTCCGCCTCCTGGGTTCAAGCAATTCTCCTGCCTCAGCCTCCCGAGTAGCTGGGACTACAGGTGTGCACCACCATGCCTGGCTAATTTTTTGTATTTTTAGTAGAGACGGGATTTCACCTTGCTGACCAAGATGGTCTAGATCTCTTGACCTCGTGATCCACCCGCCTCGGCCTCCCAAAGTGCTGGGATTATAGGCGTGAGCCACCTCGCCCGGCTGACTGTACAATTTTTTGTTTGTTTGAGGAGTCTCACTGTGTCACCCAGGCTGGAGTGCAATGGCACGATCTCTGCTCACTGCATCCTCCACCTCTGGGGTTCAAGCAATTCTCCTATCGAGTAGCTGGGATTACAGGTGCCTGCCACCACACCCAGCTAATTTTTGTATTTTTAGTAGAGACAGGGTTTCACCATGTTGGTCAGGCTGGTCTCAAACTCCTGACCTCAGGTGATCCACTCACCTTGGCCCCCCAAAGTGACGGCATTACAGGTGTGAGCCACCATGCCTGGTCAACTGTACAATGTTTAAATGTATAGTGAAGCCTAATTAGGAACTTTAGTTTCTAGGGTCAGTAATGCTTCTCCTATAGTGTGAACTGGAAAAATCAGTTTGTTTTAGGACTTAATTATTAGTAAGACTATCAGACAGAATGGCGAAGACATGCTATGCTCCCTAGAGGACAGATGTCTTTACAAATCAGGAACTATGCTATAGAGTGGGCACCAAGGGACTATCCCAAGTGGCAACTAATCTACTGATTATAGAACAAGAGCAAAACAATCAGTAATTAGAAACGTTTCTGTTAAAGGTGCCCTTCTGTCTCTGAAATTTACCTGTGCACCTTCCCATTTAAACTCTAGCTGTTGCTACTACTTCTAGCTCATAAATATTTATACCATCATTTTTTGCAGTAAGACAATTAATTGAAGCATGTAATCTGATTAACTAACAAGAAAGCAAATGTTTGCTACTTGGCTAGTTTGAAACCCATATTGGGGTTGCAAAAATGTCCTCCACATTTATGCTTCTAATGTTTGCTACTTAAATCTCTCTCTCTTTCTCTCTCTCCCCAGAGTCTTGCTCTGTCACTCAGGCTGAGGTACAGTGGCACAGTCTCGGTTCATTGCAACCTCTACCTCTCGGGTTCAAGTGATTCTTGGGCCTCAGCCTCCCGAGTAGCTGGGATTACAGGCATGCACCACCATACCTGGCTAATTTTGTATTTTTAGTAGAGATGGGGTTTCTCCATGTTGGTCAGGTTGGTCTTGAACTCCCAACCTCAGGTGATCCAACTGCCTCAACCTCCCAATGTGCTGGGATTACAGGTGTGAGCCACAGCGCCCAGCCTAGCAAATTATTTATCTTTTAAGGCACTTGTTTCTAGAATATAGAACTATTAGAACTCAAGTACACAAACACCCTATTTTTAAAATGAGTGCTTTCCTGGAAGTTGCAAAAAAAAAAAAAAAAAAAAAAAAAAAGGTTGTGGGGGGGGGCAAAATATCTGAATAAAGGTTTCACCAAAGATGATAAACAAATGGTTTAATATGCATATGAAAAGATGCTCAATATCCTAACTCACTAGGGAAATTCAAAATGAAACCACAGGAGATACTGCTTCACAACCTAACTAGAATTGCTATCATTAAAAACACAGGCTGGGTGTGGTTAGTGCCTCAAGCATATAATCGCAGCACTTTGGGAGGCTAAGGAGGGAGGATTGTTTGAGCCCAGAAGTTCAAAACCAGACTGGGTGGCACAGCCAGACTTTCGCTTTAATAAAAAATTTTAAAAAGCCTATGTGGTGGCCTGTACCTGGAGGCAGGATTGCTTGAACCTAGGAGATCAAGGCTGCAGTGACCCATGATTTTGCCATTGAACTCCAACCCCTGACAGAGCCAGACCCTGTATCAAAAAAACATTAAAAACTCAGTAAAGTCTAAGAAAACATACTTTTTTTATTTAAAAAATATGGGCCAGGCGCTGTGGTTCACACTTGTAATCCCAGCACTTTGAGGGAGGAAGAAGCTGAGAGCAGATACTATCTAAGAAAAGGAGGATTGCCAGGCGCAGTGGCTCAAGCCTGTAATCCCAGCACTTTGGGAGGCTGAGGCGGGTGGATCACGAGGTCGAGAGATCGAGACCATCCTGAGACCTACTAAAAATACGAAAAATTAGCTGGGCATGGTGGCACATGCCTGTAATCCCAGCTACTCAGGAGGCTGAGGCAGGAGAATTGCCTGAACCCAGGAGGCGGAGGTTGCGGTGAGCCGAGATCGCGCCATTGCACTCCAGCCTGGGTAACGAGAGCGAAACTCCGTCTCAAAAAAAAAAAAAAAAAAAGAAAGAAAAGGAGGATTAAACGCTTATATAGGCTGGGTGTGGTGGCTCACGCCTGTAATCCCAGCACTTTGGGAGGCCAAGGTGAGCAGATCACCTGAAGTCTGGAGTTTGAGACCAGCCTGACCAACATGGAGAAACCCCATCTCTACTAAACATGCAATATTAGCCAGGCATGGTGGCGCATGCCTGTAATCCCAGCTACTTGGGAGGCTGAGGCTGGAGAATCACTTGAACCCAAGAGGCAGAGGTTGCAGTAAGCCAAGATTTCGCCATTGCACTCCAGCCCGGGCAACAAGAGCAAAACTCTGCTGTCTCAAACAAAAAAAAAAAAAAAAAATATATATATATATATATATATATATATATATATACACACACGCACACTATAGAAACAAAGAAAGCCAGGCGCGGTGGCTCAAGCCTGTAATCCCAGCACTTTGGGAGGCCGAGGCGGGTGGATCACGAGGTCGAGAGATCGAGACCATCCTGGTCAACATGGTGAAACCCCGTCTCTACTAAAAGTGCAAAAAAAAATTAGCCGGGCATGGTGGCACGTGCCTGTAATCCCAGCTACTCAGGAGGCTGAGGCAGGAGAATTGCCTGAGCCCAGGAGGCGGAAGTTGCGGTGAGCCGAGATCGCGCCATTGCACTCCAGCCTGGGTAACAAGGGCGAAACTCCGTCTCAAAAAAAAAAAAAAAAAAGAAAGAAAAGGAGGATTAAACGCTTATATAGGCTGGGTGTGGTGGCTCATGCCTGTAATCCCAGCACTTTGGGAGGCCAAGGTGAGCAGATCACCTGAAGTCTGGAGTTTGAGACCAGCCTGACCAACATGGAGAAACCCCATCTCTACTAAACATGCAATATTAGCCAGGCATGGTGGCGCATGCCTGTAATCCCAGCTACTTGGGAGGCTGAGGCTGGAGAATCACTTGAACCCAAGAGGCAGAGGTTGCAGTAAGCCAAGATTTCGCCATTGCACTCCAGCCCGGGCAACAAGAGCAAAACTCTGCTGTCTCAAAAAAAAAAAAAAAAAAAAAAAAAAAAAAAAAAAAAAAAAAAAATATATATATATATATATATATACACACACGCACACTATAGAAACAAAGAAAGCCAGGCGCGGTGGCTCAAGCCTGTAATCCCAGCACTTTGGGAGGCCGAGGCGGGTGGATCACGAGGTCGAGAGATCGAGACCATCCTGGTCAACATGGTGAAACCCCGTCTCTACTAAAAGTGCAAAAAAAATTAGCCGGGCATGGTGGCACGTGCCTGTAATCCCAGCTACTCAGGAGGCTGAGGCAGGAGAATTGCCTGAGCCCAGGAGGCGGAAGTTGCGGTGAGCCGAGATCGCGCCATTGCACTCCAGCCTGGGTAACAAGGGCGAAACTCCGTCTCAAAAAAAAAAAAAAAAAAAAAAGAAACAAAGAAAAAGTATATACATTGATTACAATTACCTAAAAGTTTTTAAAGGATTAAAAAGCAATATGCAACAGTGAAAAACAAGTATGGATACTGGAGTAATTTTTATTTTTGCTTGAAAAATACACTTAATGGGGCCCAGGTGCAGTGGCTCATGCCTGTAATCCCAAAATTTTAGGAGGCTGAGGTGGGTGGACCACTTGAGGTCAGGAGTTTTAGACCACCCTGGCCAACTTGGTGAAACCCTGTCTCTACTAAAAAAAATACAAAAATAATTAGCTGGGTGTGGTGGTACATATTCGTAGTTCCCAGTACTCAGGAGGCTGAGGCAGGAGAATCACTTCAACCTGGGAGGCAGAGACTGCAGTGAGCCTAGATGGTGCCACTGCATCCCAGCCTGGGCAACAGAATGAGACTCCATCTCCAAGAAAAAAAAAATTAACTGCATGGGTAATGTGCACCTGTAGTCCTAGTTACTCAAGAGGCTGAGATGGGAGTATCACTTGAGGCCAGGAGTCTGAGGCTGCAGTGAACTATAATCTTGACACTGCACTCCAGCCTAGGTGACAGAGCAAGACCTTGCCTCTTAAAACAAAAAAACATTGTGAAATTTTCATCAATTCTCAGCAAATTAAAATGTTGTGAATGTTTTAAATGTCACTTTAAAAAAAAACTCAGTGCATGGAAAAATCCACTTCAGTATATTTAGAAGAAAAAAGTGGACTTAGGAAATAAGATGAAAAGGGGATGGTGAGAAATCAGTGCAAAGATTAAACCTTTGCTTCCAAGGAGACCAAAAATACACAGAAGTCAAAACACTCTTTTACTTTAAAAACTATTCTTGATAATGTGTTCAAAGACTGCCCTGGCTACCACCCAGAGCTGGCAACAAATAGAACCAGGTTTGGGGAGGAATCTCCCTCTGGGGAATCTGGAATCACAGATGCTGATAGCCCCAAGGAGGAAACAGAAACAGGTGAGTGAAACTCCTGGGGAGAATCTTAGCTGAGGAACTAGCTAGGGAAACTTCCTAAGCAGGAAGGTTTCTATGGCAGATCTGGATCACTTACCCTTTCAAGCACTCCGGCCTTGTTTGCAGGCAAATTCTTTACACAATCAGAGGACTCAGTTGCCAGGAAACAGTTAATGTCCCCAGCTCATTAGTCCGATGGCAAATAAATCTGCCAATATCAAGGCACCAGGCCTGGTCCCTGAGCCAAGATCAAGTCCAATCGACGCTTTGGATAATTTCCTAAATGGCAGGCATTTATTTATTTATTTATTTAGCCAGTCCAATCCACGCTGTGGATAATTTCCTACATGAGAGGCAGACATTCATACATTCATTCATTTATTCATTCATTCATTCAGGTAAAGTCTTGTTCTGTCACCCAGGCTGGAGTGCATACAACCTCAGCTCACTGCAACCTCTGCCTTCCAGGTTAAAGCGCTTTTCATGCCTTACCCTCCTGAATACCTGGGATTATAGGCACACGCCACCGCACTCAGCCAATATTTTTTTTAGTGGAGAGGGGTTTTTACCATGTTGCCCAGGCTGGTCACAAATCCTGGTCTCAAGTGATCTGCCCGCCAGCCTCCCAAAATGCTGGGATTACAGGCATGAGCCATGGCACCCAGCTGGCTTCTTCATTTTCTTTCTTTTTTTTTCATTTTTTTTTTTTGAGACAGAGTTTCGCTCTTGTTACCCAGGCTGGAGTGCAATGGCGCGATCTCGGCTCACCGCAACCTCCGCCTCCTGGGTTCAGGCAATTCTCCTGCCTCAGCCTCCTGAGTAGCTGGGGTTACAGGCACGTGCCACCATGCCCAGCTAATTTTTTTGTATTTTTACTAGAGGCGGGGTTTCACCTTGTTGACCAGGATGGTCTCGATCTCTTGACTCGTGATCCACCCGCCTCGGCCTCCGGAAGTGCTGGGATTACAGGCGTGAGCCACCGCGCCCGGCCGGCTTCTTCATTTTCAAAGGCCTTCCTCATCTTCTCGGAATCATTTCCATGCTGACTTCAGGGTGTTCATATTCCCCTTCTATTTGCTTTCTGAAGACCTCCCAGGGTTTGAACAGGAGAGTCTTCGTCAGAAGGAGAAAGACTATGTGTGCTAAATTTTGCTTTCAGGATCATGGAACTTTGAAGCCATCAAGGAAGGACTTTCTGTTCCCCAAAGTTTCTGGACTGCTTCTGCAAGTGTGGTCTGGGAATGGTAACATCAGTATCTGGGAGTTTGTTGAAAACACAAATTCCTGGGTCCCAACTAGAACTACTGAATCAGAATCTAGCAATCTGTTTTGAAAAGCCCTGCAGCTGTTTCTAATGCTTGCTAAAGTGCAAGAGGCATTGGGCTATACCATATTGTTATTAGACAACTATGCAGGAAAATAGCTATGTTATCAGACTGTATTCAAAGGCCCTGAAACCTGAATGTTTTAAAATACTTCTTCCAGCTAGATGTGGTAGCTCACAACTAAAATCTCAGCATTTGGGAGGCCAAGGTGGAAGGATCACTTGAGTCCACAAATCTGGGCAACATATCAAGACCCTGTCTCTCAAACACACACACACACGCACACACACACACACACAAAACACAAAAACAGACAGGGCGAGATGGCTCACACCTATAATCCCAGCACTTTGGGAGGCCTAGGTGAGTGGATCACTGGAGGTTGGGAGCTTGAGACCAGCCTGACCAACATGGAGAAACCCCATCTCTACTAAAAATAAAAAAAATTAGCTGGGCGGGTGGCACATGCCTGTAATCCCAGCTACTCACAAGGCTGAGGCAGGAGAATTGTTTGAACCCGGGAGGCAGAGGTTGCAGTGAGCTGAGACTGTGCCATTCATTGCACTCCAGCCTGGGCAACAAGAGTGAAACTCTGTCTCAAAAAAAAAAAAAAAAAAAAGTGGTCAACATGGTGAAACCCCGTCTCTACTAAAAATACGAAAAATTAGCTGGGCATGGTGGCACGTGCCTGTAATCCCAGCTACTCAGGAGGCTGAGGCAGGAGAATTGCCTGAACCCAGGAGGCGGAGGTTGCGGTGAGCCGAGATCGCGCCATTGCACTCCAGCCTGGGTAACAAGAGTGAAACTCCGTCTCAAAAAAAAAAAAAAAAAAAAAAAAAAAGAAAAAGATTTTATTAGTAGTCAAAACTTTCAAGTTTTAACCAAAAAAGGATACACATACAGTTAATGCAAGAGATTTAACAAGACTGTGATCTTACCATAATATTTTATACTAAATCTAACATATTACATTGTTTTCCAAATGCTTTTCTTGCCTAACAAAAATGGGGGTGTAACCCCACCACAAGAAAAGACCCATACAATTCTGATGTCCCTGTGCTAATTTTATTCATGGAATGCTATCCTTGCCCTAGTTCATTAATTTCCCAAGGAAATTAGCACTCATAACCCACTACTTTTATTTTACCAAAACAACAAAGAATTAAAACACACACACACACTCACATACCTTTATAGTCCTACAAATGTATCTTTAAAAATAGATACATTTTAAAAAAATACAAAAAAGATACAAATGTACCTTCAAAATTCTACAATAGGATGGCGAACTTCACATTCAAAACATTTTATGAAAGATAAAAAATAGTCTTTTTCAATCAGTATGTTCACACTTTCTGGCCTCTCACTGGGAAGCTGTAAGATGTCCTTCAATAAGATCCTGAACACGGGACAGAATAATCTCATTAGAGCTGCTGCAATTTTCTGGACCATATGGTGGGTCTATAGTCAGGACCCCAGCCACACAGAGAGTCCTTGGAGAGTCTCCCTGTTCAGTGATGGGGATGTGGTTCTTCTCGAGCCATTTCTTTAGGCTGTTCTTTCTCTCTTCCAGATCCTCCTGGCTGTACGCTTTGCAGTCTCCAGACATAAACAAATGCATCAGCTTCTCCCTCACTCTATGGTCCCCTTCATTCATAGTTTCAACAGTTTGCACAGCATGTCCCATAATTCCAGTCACAGACATGCTGCCATCTTCAAGGAAGTTCACAAGGACGATACTTTGGAGGAAAAGTAAGTTTAGAGGTATCATCAATCTAAGTAGGTCACTAGAATAATAGATGATACTCTTTCCTGTTTGAAATTAATCCTGTCACCAAAAAATGCTTCCATTTATTCAACAAGCATTCATTAAGGATCCTAAACATGTAAACTTTTTACCCAGCTTACAATCATTGTGGGATACAATTAAAGGATTAAACAAAAGGGTTATGAATGACTTAAATGTGTATTAGAAAAGAGGGCAGGGTACTTAACTTTTAGAGTTAAAAAAACAGGGCCGGGCGCGGTGGCTCAAGCCTGTAATCCCAGCACTTTGGGAGGCCGAGGCGGGTGGATCACAAGGTCGAGAGATCGAGACCAACCTGGACAACATGGTGAAACCCCGTCTCTACTAAAAATACAAAAAATTAGCTGGGCATGGTGGCGTGTGCCTGTAATCCCAGCTACTCAGGAGGCTGAGGCAGGAGAATTGCCTGAACCCAGGAGGCGGAGGTTGCGGTGAGCCGAGATCGCGCCATTGCACTCCAGCCTGGGTAATAAGAGCTAAACTCTGTCTCAAAAAAAAAAAAAAAAAAAAAACAAAACAAAACAAAACAATAACTGGGCCAGACACAGTGGCTCACACCTGTAATCTCAGCACTTTGGGAGGACAAGATGGGTGAATCACTTGAGGTCAGGAGATCGAAAAGAGCCTGGCCAACATGGTGAAACACCATCTCTACTAAAAATACTAAAATTAGCTGGGTGTGGTAGCACACATCTGTAATCCCAGCTACTTGGGAGGCTGAAGCAGGAGAGTCACTTGAACCTGGGAGGCAGAGGTTGCAGTGACCCAAGATGGAGCCACTGAACTCCAGACTGGGCAACAGAGCAAGACACCTAAAAAGAAAAAAGAAAAAAAAAAGCCAGGTGCCATGGCTCCTGCCTGTAATCCTAACACTTTGGGAGGCCATGGTGGGTGGACCACGAGGTCAGGACCATCCTGGCTAACACAGTGAAACTCGTCTCTACTAAAAATATGCATCTGTAGTCCCAGCTACTTGGGAGGCTAAGGCAGGAGAATCGCTTGAACCCGGGAGGTAGAGGTTGCAGTGAGCTGAGATCGTGCCATTGCACTCCAGCCTGGGCAACAGAGTGAGACTCTGCCTTAAAAAGAAAAAAAAAGTTATTGTGGTTACATTTATTTAAAAGTCCTTATCTTTTTTTTTTTTTTAAACCACTGTGTTAGATGACAAAGTCCTTATCTTTTAAAAGATATATTGAAATATTTATAAATGAAATTATAGGCTGGGGACTGTGACTCAGGCCTATAATCCTATCACTTTGGGAGGCCAAGGTGGGCAGATCACTTGAGGTCAGGAGTTCAAGACCAGCCTGGCCAATATGGTGAAACCCCATTTCTACTAAAAATACAAAAATTAGGCCAGGTGCTGTGGCTCACACCTGCAATCCTAGCACTTTGGGAGACCGAGGCGGGCAGAACACCTGAGGTCAGGAGTTTGAGGCAGCCTGGCCAACATGGCAAAATCCCGTCTCTACTAAAAATACAAAAATAAGGCCGGGCGCGGTGGCTCAAGCCTGTAATCCCAGCACTTTGGGAGGCCGAGGTGGGTGGATCACAAGGTCAAGAGATCGAGACCATCCTGGTCAACATGGTGAAACCCCGTATCTACTAAAAATACAAAAAATTAGCTGGGCATGGTGGCACGTGCCTGTAATCCCAGCTACTCAGGAGGCTGAGGCAGGAGAATTGCCTGAACCCAGGAGGCGGAGGTTGCAGTGAGCCGAGATTGCGCCATTGCACTCCAGCCTGGGTAACAGGAGAGAAACTCCATCTCAAAAAAAAAATACAAAAATTAGCCGGGTGTGGTGGTACTTGCCTATAATCCTCCCAGCTACTCAGGAGGCTGAGGCAGGGGAATCGCTTGAACTCAGGAGGTGGAGATTGTAGTGAGCCAACACTGCTCCACTGTACTCAAGCCTGAGTGATAGAGCAAGACTCCATCTCAAAAAAAAAAAAATTAGGCCTGGTGCTGTGGCTCACACCTGTAATCCTAGCACTTTGGGAGGCCAAGGTGGGTGGATCACCTGAGGTCAGGAGTTCAAGACCAGCCTGGCCATCATGGTGATATCCCACCTTTATAATAAATAAATAAATAAGTAAATAAATAAGCCAGGTGTAGTGGCACAGGCCTGTAGTCACAACTACTCAGAGCCTGAGGCACAAAATCACTTGACCCGGGAGCACGAGGCTGCAGTGAGCCCAGATCCTCCCACCACTGCACTCCAGCCTAGGAGACAGAGCTAGACTCATCTCAAAAACAAACAAACAAACAAACAAACAAAAAAATTATATGATGTCTAGAATTGTATTTAAAGTATTTGGAGGGAGTATAAAGTTAGTGTATGTTTTACTATTTTCACATTTGTGCGTGTTTGAAACTTCCCATTAAAAATATATTAAATTGGCCAGACGTAGTGCCTCACACCTATAATCCTAATACTTTGGGAGGCCAAGGCAGGCGGATCACCGGAGGTCAGGAGTTCAAGACCAGCCTGGCCAACATGGTGAAACCCTGTCTCTACTAAAAATACAAAAATTAGTCAGGCATGTGGTACATGCATGTAACCCCAGCTACTCAGGAGGTTGAGGCACAAGGATCGCTTGAACCTGAGAGGCCGAAGTTGCAGTGAGCTGAGATCGCACCACTGCATCCCTCCAGTCTAGGCGACACAGAAAGACTTTGTCTCAAAAAAGAAATATGTGCAGTAAGAATAATTTCTGTGCCCCATTTCTATGAACTTGTCTGGTCTGATAAGGTAATCTGTAGTTGGAATAGCACTTAGTTCGAAGGCAGTTAAGTTCTTTTTTTTTTGAGACAGCGTTTCACTCTTTTTTTTTTTTTTTTTTGGAGACGGAGTTTCTCTCTTGTTACCCAGGCTGGAGTGCAATGGCGCGATCTCGGCTCACCGCAACCTCCGCCTCCTGGGTTCAGGCAATTCTCCTGCCTCAGCCTCCTGAGTAGCTGGGATTACAGGCACACGCCACCTTGCCCAGCTAATTTTTCGTATTTTTAGTAGAGACGGGGTTTCACCATGTTGACCAGGATGGTCTCGATCTCTTAACCTCGTGATCCACCCGCCTCGGCCTCCCAAAGTGCTGGGATTACAGGCTTGAGCCACCGCGCCCGGCGACAGCGTTTCACTCTTATTGCCCAGGCTAGAGTGCAATGGTGCAATCTCGGCTCACCACAACCTCCGACTCCCAGGATCAAGCGATTCTCCTGCCTTAGCCTCCCGAGTAGCTGAAATTACAGGATCTCGACACCACGCCCAGCTAATTTTTGTATTTTTAGTAGAGAAGGAGTTTCACCAAGTTGACTAGGATGGTCTTGATCTCTTGACCTCATGATCTGCCTGCCTTGGCCTCCCAAAGTGCTAGGATTACAGGCGTGAGCCACCACACCCTGCCAGCAGTTAAGTTCTTATTTGTAGGCTGGGTACAGTGACTCAGCCTGTAATGCCAGCACTTTGGGAGGCTAACGTGAGCAGATCCCTTGAGCTCAGGAGTTTGTGACCAACTTGGGCAACATGGCAAAACCCCGTCTCTACAAAAAATACAAAAATTAGCCAGGCGTGGGTGGCAAATGCCTGTAGTCCCAGCTACTCTGGAGGCTGAAGCAGGAGAATCACTTGAACCTGCAAGGCAGAGGTTACAGAGAGCCGAGATCGCAGGACTGCACTCCAGCCTGGGTGACAGTGAGACCCTGTCTCAAACAAAAAAATTCTTATATGAAAATATTAATAATTAGCCTTTATTTGCTTTCTTAGTTTGACTATAACATACAGGCAGCACAAAAATGTATCAAAGATTTCAGGCAAGTAGGATGCATACTCACTTGGCAGAGACTGGGTCTGTAGTTAAAACCCATCCTTTATACTCGTTCTTCTCACTGGCTGTCACTCGGACCTCTTTGTAAATGTAATCTTGCCATTCTAGGGGGCCTTTCTTCATCCATTCACTCATGATTGCCACCTGGCTAGATCTGAAACAACCACCAGTGCTGGTTAATGTATGTTCCACTTAAGCAAACGTCTTATCCCTAATCTCCATCCTGTCCTAGAGACAGAGAACACCTGTGATTTGCCTCAAGTTCGTAATAAGCTACTTAATACAAGTAAATACATGTACAAGGAACTGATACTATAGTTGGGGGAAAGAACACGTATAAAAACTGCTTCAGAATTTTTGTTGGCCAGGCATGGTGGCTCACACCTGTAATCCAAGCACTTTGGAGGCCAAGGCGGGTGGATCACCTGAGGTCGGTGGTTCAAGACCAGCCTGACCAACATGGTGAAACCCCGTCTTACTATTAAAAAAAAAAAGAGAGAGAGAGAGAGAGAATTTTTGTTTATCAGGAAAAGTAAAATAGTTAATGTGTACAGTTCAGCCTGAAGCCGAGGGGGACACCGAGCTGCCGCAGGTGCAGTCTGGGGAAATTCATCTGGCCCAGATCTATTCCGGTCCGCAACCACGTTCCAAATCGTTTTCACTCTGGCCTGCAGATGATGCTCAAACCCTTCAACTCTTGCTCTTCCCTTCCATCAATGAAAGGAGTTAGCCCCACTCCTCAACTTAAGCAAAGAACTCTCCTGAGATCCACCCACTGACTCTCTGGCCCTGTGTCTCAGCTGGATCCCGCCACCAAAAGGCATCCGATTTATGACAACTGCCCCTTAAAATTTGTTTGAAGGATGCACAAACGAGGGGCCAGAGGCTACAGCTCTAGAGCTTAGATTTCTGGTCCTGGAAAGCCACACGATACATAAGGCTGTACTAAAAACCAAGTGGTACTTAACGTTTAATCCTGACAAACGAGAAAAATACCGGTTAAAAAACTCCTTGCAACACTGGGGACTCCAGGAACCACGCTGGGAGGAAGGATTGTCGAGCGGAGCCCGCCTAAGACCAGCATGCTTTGCGCCGATCGTCACTTCCTTCCCCCAGAATCCTCTGATTTGTAGTCCTGCTTGGAGGTCTGAGAGTCGCGGGGCTTCGAGAGCAGGGTGCGGGCAGGGGCTGAGATTCTTCTGTAATAATAATAATAATAATAACAACAACAACAACAACAACGTCATGTCATCTAGGGCTACACCTCTCCATTACCATGACGGCCATTTCAAATAATCTCTTTTTTAAAGACGAAAAAGCTCTTGCCAGGTACTCAATGATAGTAGACCTGGAAATGCACTTTTACCTTAGAATCAAAGCACATGAACCCTCTGGGTAAATCCTAAAGTTTTAGAAATGTGAGGAGAACGTGCCGTTTATAAGAGCGATAGGGCTGCTACAGGAAAGGGGTCCCGATCTAGACCCTAAGAGAGAGTTGTTGGATCTTAGGCAAGAAGGAATTCAGAGCGAGTAAGCAGTGCAAAGCAAAAGCAAGTTTACTAAGAAAGTAAAGTGGTGGCCGGGAGCGGTGACTCACCCCGCTCACCGTAATCCCAACACTTTGGGAGGCCGAGGCGGGTGGATCACGAGGTCAGGAGTTTGGGACCAGCCTGGCCAAGACAGTGAAACCCCGTCTCTACCAAAAATACAAAAATTAGCCGGGCGTGATGGCAGGCGCCTGTAATCCCAGCTACTCAGGAGATTGAGGCAGGAGAATCGCTTGAACCCAAGAGGCAGATATTGCAGTGAGCCGCGATAGCGCCCCTGCACTCTAGCCTGAGCGACAGAGCGAGACTCCATCTCAAAAAAAAAGAAAGAAAGAAAAAGAAAAAAAGAAAAGAAAGTGGTGAAAGAACAGCTCCTCCATAACTCCATAGACAGGTAGGATGTTCCCAAAGAGGAGGAAGGTGTCCACCCTAGATACAATAGTCCTATATACGAGGGGATGCGCTCTGCTACAAGGTTTTGTAGTAATGGATTAATTTTCTTAATTCTATATTTTGCAAGAATCAATATTATTATATTTATTTTATTTTATTATTTTTTTTTTTTGAGACGGAGTTTCGCTCTTGTTACCCAGGCTGGAGTGCAATGGCGCGATCTCAGCTCACCGCAACCTCCGCCTCCTGGGTTCAGGCAATTCTCCTGCCTCAGCCTCCCGAGTAGCTGGGATTACAGGCACGTGCCACCATGCCCAGCTAATTTTTTGTATTTTGAGTAGAGACGGGGTTTCGCCATGTTGACCAGGATGGTCTCGATCTCTTGACCTCGTGATCCACCCGCCTTGGCCTCCCAAAGTGCTGGGACTACAGGCTTGAGCCACCGCGCCCGGCAATATTATTATATTTAAAGCAAAATTAGGAATGCTTTTGTTCTGCATATTCTGGACACTCCTAAGTCTGGGTCTGTTTAATAACTTTTTTTTTTTTTTTTTTTTTTTTGAGACAGAGTCTCACACTGTCACCCAGGCTGGAGTGCAATGGTGAAATCTCGGCTCACTGCAGCCTTCGCCTCCCAGGTTCAAGTGATTCTTGTGCCTCAGCCTCCCCAGTAGCTAGGATTATGGGCGTACACCACCACATCTGGTTAATTTTTGTGTTTTTAGTAGAGATGGTGTTTCACCATGTTGGCCAGGCTGGTCTCAAACTCCTGACCTCGTGTCCACAGTCCTCAGCCTCCCAAAGCGCTGGGATTACTAGCGTGAGCCACCATGCCTGGCCAGTAAATATTATTAATTTGTTCCCTTAACCTCAGTGACTGGGAATGCCTAACTTTCTGAGAATGCAGACCAGCAAGTCTCAGCCTCATTTTCCTAGCCCTCCCTCAAAATGGAGTCACTCTGGTTCGAACATCTCTGGGAGGGCCAAGGTATTTCTTGTTTGCTTGGCTTGTAAAGGGCAATTAAAAAGCCTGCTCCTTTGGGATGTGCTCTCAGTACAATCTTGAGAAAGGTGCAAAAGCTGGAAAGAAACGCATCAGATGGGGTTGAATTTAATCCAGCAGTTCACTCTCTATAAACCCCTCCAGTGGAAAGTGCAAAAGACTTGTTTCTGTGGCTGGACATAGTGGCTCAGGCCTGTAATCCAAGCACTTTGGAGGCCAAGGCAGGCGGATCACCTGAGGTCGGGAGTTCAAGACCAGCCTAACATGATGAAACCCTGTCTAAAAATATATATATATAAAAAGACTTGTTTCTGCTACAAAAAAAAGTTTCTGATCACAGACTTAACTGGCTTCTGGCATGATCCAGAATGTTTTTTAGGACTGTGATCCTGAAAAATGGTACAAGGTGATAAACGCTGAATTACTGCAAATGTAAAAACCAAGGGAGATTTGCAAAAAACGAATGAAAAGACTATCAGACAAAGGTGTAGAAAACATCACAAATTAATCACTCCTTGAGATTTAGGTTCCATATAACCCTCAAAGCATATTTTCTTATTGTCATCATTTCAATAATCTTTCCTATAGCTTTTATTCATTGCATGATTGACTGATTATATTAATGTAGTTTTGGTGGATTGTTAGATTTTGCTGGTTAAAGCCCTCTGTAAACCTACAAAGAGCTCATATAAATGCCAATTGTTATTATAGTGTGAAGGAAAACATTTGACCTCGTAAAAAATCAGTCCTTTTGGAGTTAAAACCAATATGTGACAAACTGTTCATTTTCATTTTAAGCTACACTTTATGCTCCAGAATGAAAGCCTCTGTGTTTTGTGTGTGTGTGTGTGTGTGTGTGTGTGTGTGTGTGTGTGTTCTGCAAGTAGAAACTAGTGTCAAGGCAAACTTCAGTTACTCCCCATCCTTTTTTGCTTTGTTTCGTTTTGTTTTGAGATGGAGTCTCGCTCTGTCACCAGGCTGGAGTGCAGGGTTGTGATCTCAGCTCACTGAAACCTCCGCCTCCCGGGTTCAAGCAATTCTCCTGTCTCAACTTCCTGAGCAGCTGGGACTATAGGCACGTGCCACCACCCCCAGCTAATTTTTGTATTTTTAGTAGAGACGAGATTTCATTCTGTTGGCAAGGATGGATGGTCTCGATTTTTTGACCTTGTGATCCACCTGGCTCAGCCTCCCAAAGTGCTGGGATTATAGGCGTGACCCACCCTGTCCAGCCTGTTTTTTGTTTGTTTGTTTTATTTTTTTTTTGAGACAGAGTCTTGGCCGGGCATAGTGGCTCATGCCTGTAATCTCAGCACTTTGGGAGGCTGAGGCGGGCGGATCACATGAGGTCAGGAGTTCAAGACCAGCCTGGCCAACATTGTGAAACCCTGTCTTTTTAAAAATAAAAATAAAAATAAATAAAAAACAAGAGACAGAGTCTCACTCTGTCACCCAGGCTGGAGTGCAGTGATGTGATCTCCGATCACTGCAACCTCCAACTCCCAAGTTCAAGAAATTCTCCTGCTTCAGCCTCCTGAATAGCTGGGATTACAGGTGCATGCCACCATGGCTGGCTAATTTTTGTATTCTTAGTAGAAATGGGGTTTTACCATGTTAGTCAGGCTGGTCTCAAACTCCCACCTCAGCCGAGCATAGTGGTTCACGCCTGTAATCCAAGCACTTTGGAGGCCAAGGCGGGTGGATCACCTGAGCTCGGGAGTTCAAGACCGGCCTGACCAACAAGGTGAAACCCCATCTTTAAAAACAACAACAACAACAACAAAAAACCTTGCCACCTCGGCCTACCAAAGTGCTGGGATTATAGGTGTTAGCCACTGCATTTGCTTTTGTTTCCGAAACAGGGTCTCATTCTTTCTCCCATGGGGAAGTGCAGTGGCAGGATCATGGCTCACTGCAGACTGGACTTTCTGAGCCCAGGTGATTCTCCTGCCTCAGCTTCCAGAGTAACAGAGACTACAGGCTTGTGCCAACCATGCCATCCCTGCTAATATTTGTTTGTTTATTTGTTTGTTTGTTTTAATTTTTAGTAGAGACGAGGTCTTGCCATGTTGCCCAGGATGGTCTCTAACTCCTGAGCTCAAGCTATTCTCCTGCCTCGGCCTCCCAAAGTGCTGGGATTACAGGCATGAGTCACCCTGCCTGGCCAGTTACTCTTTTTAAGGTGATGAGACTGGGGCAATTTCCCTACCTTTTTGCCCCTTCTCTTTAATCTCTTAGAGTTCTCAGGAACTGCTGATGCAAATCACTGACTTCTAAGAGACTGGTACCCAGCCTACTTCCTAACACAAGTTCTCAGAATGGCCCTCTCCTGTGGCTGGTTGTCACTGAGTTCAAATGGTGCCACCTCCTTTCCTAGGTCAACCCTTACCCTTGGTCCACCTAGAGCCTCTCTCACTCCAGTTGGTCTCCCTCCTCTCACATTCTCTGCTTTTCTACCTCTCTTCCATCTCCTTCCAAAGGTTTGCCTTCCTCACCCTCAAACCCACAAACACACACACCTTTCTCTGCCAAGTCCAAAGTGACTTATGTTGTGTTATGCTATGTTATGTTATGTTATGTTATTTAATTTGAGATGGGGTCTCACTCTATCACCCATGCTGGAATACGGTGGCCTGATCATGACTCACTGCAGGCTCGACCTCCTGGGCTCAATCGATCTTCCCACCTCAGCCTCCCAAGTATTGGGACCACATGTATGTGCTCTGCCATGTCTGGCTAGTGGCTCATATTAGATTCTGAAGTTCATTCAGTTTAATTTTAGCAAGAAATATTATTTAAATTTTTTTTTAATCAGTGGAGATGAGATCTCACTATGTTGCCTAGGCACGTATCCAACTCCTGGGCTTAGGTAATCCTTTCACCTGGACCTCCCAAAGTGTTGTGATTATAGGCATGAGCCACCACGTCCAGCCAAGAAATATTCTTTTTTTTTTTTTTTTTTTGAGACGGAGTTTCACTCTTGTTGCCCAGGCTGGAGTACAATGGCGTGATCTTAGCTCACCACAAACTTCCACCTCCCAGGTTCAAACAATTCTCCTGCCTCAGCCTCCCGAGTAGCTGGGATTACAGGCAGGCACCACCACGCCCAGCTAATTTTGTATTTTTAGTAGAGACAAGGTGTCTCCATGTTGGTCAGGCTGGTCTCAAACTCCCAACCTCAGGTGATCCTCCCGGCTCATCCTCCCAAAGTGCTAGGGATTATAGCTGAGAGTCACCACACCTGGCCCAGCCAAGAAATATTCTTTAAAAGTTATTTTTTAAGGCCGGGCGCGGTGGCTCAAGCCTGTAATCCCAGCACTTTGGGAGGTCAAGGTGGGTGGATCACGAGGTCAAGAGATCGAGACCATCCTGGTCAACATGGTGAAACCCCGTCTCTACTAAAAATACAAAAATTAGCTGGGCATGGTGGCGTGTGCCTGTAATCCCAGCTACTCAGGAGGCTGAGGCAGGAGAATTGCCTGAACCCAGGAGGCAGAGGTTGCAGTGAGCCGAGATCGCGCCATTGCACTCCAGCCTGGGTAACAAGAGTGAAACTCCTCCTCAAAAAAAAAAAAAAGTTATTTTTAAAAAATGAATAGAAGAAAATCAGAATTTAACATAATGATCAGTCTTCTTACACTGTTCTTTATCATGGTGCAAAGGCAAAGTAGCCCCGCCCTAGACAAACTATCACAAATTTTAATTCAGTGTTGGGTATTAAAAGAGGTCTCAAGCCTGGCACAGTGGCTCACATCTATAATCCCAGGACTTTGGGAGGCTGAGGTACGTGGATCAGGTCAAGCATTGGAGACCAGCCTGGGCAACATGGTGAAACCTCATCTCTACTAAAAATACAAAAATTAGTCCGGTGTGGTGGCACGTGCCTGTATTCCCAACTACTGGGGAGGCTGAGGCAGGAAAATCACTTGAATCTGGGAGGCAGAGGTTGCAGTGAGCCAATATCCCACCACTGGACTCCAGCCTGGGTGACAGAGCAAGACTCTGTCTCAAAACAAAAAACAAACAGAGGTCTCAAAAATGAGGTTGAGATGGGGTGGTAACTTATGGAGTACATTTCTTTCTTTCTTTCTTTTTTTTTTGAGACAGAGTTTTGCTCCTGTTGCCCAGACTGGAGTGCAATGGTGCGATCTTGGCTCACTGCAACCTCCACCTCTCAGGTTCAAGCAAATTATCCTGCCTCAGCCTCCCAAGTACCTGGGATTACAGGCATGTGCCCAGCTAAGTTTGCATTTTTAGTAGAGATGGGGTTTCTCCATGTTGGTCAGGCTGGTCTGGAACTCCTGACCTCAGGTGATCCACCCGCCTCTGGGATTACAGGTGTGAGCAACCGCACCTCGCTATGGAGTACATTTCATACAGTATGTATAATCAGAGGAAAAAAAAAAAAACCCTTGTCATTTTTGACCAAGTAATTTCTTTTTCTTTTTTTTCTTTTTCTTTTTTTTTTTTTTTTTTTTGCGATGGTGTCTGGCTCTGTCACCAGGCTGGAGTGCAGTGGCGCTTACTGCAACCTCCATCTCCCGGGTTCAAGCAATTATCCTGCCTCAGACTCCTAAGTAGCTGGGACTACAGGTGCACGCCACCACACCCAGCTAGTTTTTTTGTTGTTGTTGAGATGGAGTTTTCGCTCTTGTTACCCAGGCTGGAGTGCAATGGTGCAATCTCGGCTCACCGCAACCTCCGCCTCCTGGGTTCAGGCAATTCTCCTGCCTCAGCCTCCTGAGTAGCTGGAATTACAGGCACACACCACCATGCCCAGCTAATTTTTTGTATTTTTAGTAGAGATAGGGTTTCACCATGTTGACCAGGATGGTCTCGATCTCTTGACCTCATTATCCACCCGCCTCGGCCTCCCAAAGTGATAGGATTACAGGCATGAGCCACCTCGCCCAGCCCATACCCAGCTAGTTTTTATATTTTTAGTAGAGTTGGGGTTTCACCATGTTGGCCAGGGTGGTCTCGATCTCTAGACCTTGTGATCCACCCACCTCAGCCTCCCAAAGTGCAGGAATTACAGGCATGAACCAGCACGCCCAGCCAATCTTTCTTTCTTTTTTCCTTTCCTTCCTTCCCTCCCTCCCTTCTTTTTTCCTTTCTTTCTTCCTTCCTTTCTTCCCTTCTTTCTTTCTCTCTTTCTTTCTCAGACTTGCTCTGTCACAAAGGCTGCAGTGTAGTGGCGCCACTCAGCTCATTGCAGCCTTGATCTCCAAGATCAAGCAATCCTCCTGCCTTAGGTTCCCAAGTAGTTGGGACTACAGGAACTTGCCACCATGCCTGGGTAAGTTTTGTTTTTGTAGAGATGGGGTCTCACTGTGTTGCCACACTGGTCTTGAAGTCAAGCAATCTGTCCTTAGCCTCCTAAAGTACTAGGATTACAGGCATGAGACATGGCACTCAGCCACTTTTTAAATAAACTTCTGTTTGTTAGAACTTGCGACAGGCACTATTCTAATAACTTTCAAATATTCACTCATTTGGTGAATAAGTAAACAGCCTACATTATAGTGATTTAAAATTAGAAAAAAAAATTTTTTTTTGAGAGACTGGGTCTCACAGTCGCCCAGGCTGGAGTGCAATGCAGCCTCAAACTCCTGGGCTCAACTGATCTTCCCACCTCAGCCACTCAAGTGGCTGGGACCACAGGTGTGCACCTCCACCTCCAGCAGAAAACTTTAAAATCAGATTAAGAACTAGAAATCGGCCGGGCGCGGTGGCTCACGCCTATAATCCCAGCATTTTGGGAGGCCGAGGCGGGTGCATCAAGAGGTCAAGAGATCGAGACCATCCTGGTCAACATGGTGAAACCCCGTCTCTACTAAAAATACAAAAATTAGCTGGGCATGGTGGTGAGTGCCTGTAGTCCCAGCTACTCAGGAGGCTGAGGCAGGAGAATTGCTTGAACCCAGGAGGCGGAGGTTGCGGTGAGCCGAGATTGCGCCATTGCACTCCAGCCTGGGTAACAAGAGCGAAACTCTGTCTCAAACAAACAAACAAACAAAAAAACTAGAAATCAAGATAACTGTAATTGATTAATTCCAGCTCCCAAAGACAGATGGAATTAATCATTACAGTTTTCCTCTTGATTCCATTTCATCCACATAAACAGAAATCGCTACACAAAAAATTTGTGAAATGAATTACTTAGGGCTCATGATTCTTTTGAGTTTTTGCCCCTTCACAAAATAAAACTTTCCTAGGCTCATAGTAAGTACTTAAATATCTGTTGATTGAGTCAGGATTTCATTTGCTAGGAGAGAGTTCAGTTCAAGTTTGTCTAAAAAGTCCCTGAGAAAAGCATGCACTATTTAGGGTGGGTTATGTCTCAATGTACACACCGTGACTAGATATACAGGCACTGGCTACAGGCTTCCAAGTTTCCATCTTTTATACCAGTGAAAGAGAGAAAAATCCAAGCTTTTTAGTTAAGCTACAGCACTATCAGTAAATTCCCTAGAGGCTTTCTGCAGTGGAAGCTGGGATGGGCCCTCCTCCACAGCAGGGACCAGAGTCATGATAACTTTTGATCTGTAACACTAGAAAACCTAGTTTGACCAAAAAGTTGATAAATCTCTGGATACAAATCTGCCCTCTGCTCCAGTTGCTCCCATCACCAGAGCACCCAACAGTTGCTCATCCACCCCCAAAAGGAAGGGAAGCTATTGCTAGTGATTCTGATCAACACAATGCCTGAAGTCTAAGATCTGTGTCACTGAATTTCAACCTTTAGAAAGTGGGGCTCTTGGCTGGGCACACTGGCTCACAGCTGTAATCCCAGCGGTTTGGGGGCCAAGAAGGGCACATCATTTGAGCTCAGGAGTTCAAGACCAGCCTGGGCAACATGGTGAAATCCCATCTCTACAAAAAATACATTTGTTCTGGGTGTGGTGGCACATGCCTGTAGTCCTAGCTACTCTTGAGGCTGAAGTGGGAGGATTGTTTGAGCCCAGGAGGCAGAGGCTGCAGTGAACCATAATAGTGCCACTGTACTCCAGCCTGGGCAAGAGCCAGACTCTATCTCAAAAAAAAAAAAAAAAAAAAAAAGTCAGCAGGGTTCTTATGCTGAATCCATCGAACAGCTTCTCAGCACAAATCTTTTTTTTTTTTTTTTTTTTTTTTTTGAGACGGAGTTTCGCTCTTGTTACCCAGGCTGGAGTGCAATGGCGCGATCTCGGCTCACCGCAACCTCCGCCTCCTGGGCTCAGGCAATTCTCCTGCCTCAGCCTCCTAAGTAGCTGGGATTACAGGCACGCACCACCATGCCCAGCTAACTTTTTGTATTTTTAGTAGAGACGGGGTTTCACCTTGTTGACCAGGATGGTCTCGATCTCTCGACCTCGTGATCCACCCGCCTCGGCCTCCCAAAGTGCTGGGATTACAGGCTTGAGCCACCGCGCACGGCCCTTAGCACAAATCTTTACCCTTGTCAAGGCAGGAATGTGATAGCAATAAAATGGCAATGCAGGGGTAGCAGCAGCTGCCTCCATTAGGAAATTAATCAGGGCGTCTTTGTTTCATGATTTGAAAAGAAAGTTGCAATGACAGCAATGCCATTGGCTTATATTTCTTCTGCATGTTGGGCTAGTTCTTGTGATTCTTTCAAGCTCAGTACTCCTATATCAATCACTACCTGACCCAACATTTACCAGTTTTTTATAAACAATATTATAAAGAATACATATGAAGAAATGTATATAAGGGGCTGGGCCTGGTGGCTCACACCTGTAATCCCAGCACTTTGAGAGGCCAATGTGGGCGGATTGCCTGATGTCAGGAGTTTGAGACCAGCCTGGCTAACATGGCGAAACCCCATCTCTACTAAAAATATGAAAATGAGCTAGGTGTAGTGGTGTGTGCCTGCAGCCCCAACTACTGGAGAGACTGAGGCAGGAGAATCACTTGAGCCTGAGAGGTGGACGTTGCAGTGAGCCAAGATCACGCCATTGTACTCCAGCCTGGGCAACAAGAGTGAAACTCTTCCTCCTAAAAAAAAAAAAAAAAAATGCATATTGGGGACAGGACATGGAGCATATCTGCCCTCCCTGGGTGCACCACCCTCCAGGAATCTCTACATGTTCAGCTATCTGGAAACTCTACCTAGTACTCTTTTTATTTTATTTTTTGTTTTTTGAGACTTGCTCTGTTGCCCAGGCTGGAATGCAGTGGTGCCATCTCAGCTCACTGCAAACCTCCGCCTCCCAGGTTCAAGCGATTCTCCTGCCTCAGCCTCTCGAGTAGCCAGGACTATAGGTGTGTGCCGCCACGTCCCCAGCTATTTTTGTATTTTTAGTAGAAATGGGGTTTTACCATGTTGGCCAGGCTGGTCTCGATCTCCTTCTTGATCCACCCACCTCAGCCTCTCAAAGTGCTGGGATTACAGGTGTGAGCCACTGTGCCCAACCTTATTAGCTCAATCTTAACATAGCAAAACCACGAGACAGATACTACTTAGTATCCCTATTTATATCCAAGGAATCTGAGGTACAGAGGCACAAGGCCACACACAGCTAGTAAGTGGCAGAACTAGGATACAAATTCAGGTAACCAGGCCAGAACCTGCCCTCTTAAGCAGTATAACTATACTAATTAAATAATAAAGAATAACTCAAGCACAATTGTTCACTTCAAAGTCTATTTTTAATTTATGAGGAAAATGTTTTTAAAAGCAAACATTGCTAAACCTTGAAATACTAGCTCCGCATCTTGTTTTAGTTGGTTGTTTGGATACTAAGTATTAAGGTAGTATGTTTCGTTGATGTGTTTTTAGCAAGCTACGCTTTTCTAGCAACTTCTGTTCCAAAGGGTGACAACCAGGAAGACACACTCAGCCAGACTTAATGACCTGGAAATTAGGTCTTTTTTTTTTTTTTTTTTTAATCCCTAAAATAAAATACCAAGCCCCATCCCTACAGCTGCTATTTACTCTCAGATTAACCCACTCACAATGGATTGATGCAATCGGTCTAATCGTGTTGAAGAGCTGGTCTTATTGAGAACTACACCTTAGGGAGGACGACTGAAGGGAGGACTGTATGGTAACCAAACTCTTCCTCCAACAGCCGTGCGTCTATCCTCTTGGCCTTATGTGTGTGTGTAGAAAAAGGAGAGGGCTTTCTTCTCTATCCTGTGGCAAACTGTAAACTCACATTTTGCTTCTTATTACAAAAAGGGTAAGAAATATTACTGATCACACAGGGCGGACAATCCCCTCTGGTATAAAAAGCCAATAAAAACAATTGTGTATAAGGGAAAATCATTCAGAGTCTGTGCCAGTGCATCACTGTTTAGATTTTTTTTTTTTTTAATTCTTCAGCTAAGACAGCAGAAGAGGTGATTGATTGCATGCTTGTTACACTTGGCCACAAGTGAACACAGAAACAGTCCTGAATGTCACAGGTCCAGGGCAAAGAACCAACATGGGCTGTTTTGGTTACGAGCAAGGTGGGTCTCAGAGGTGGTTTCCATGACGAGATGGCGATGGAAGCTCTAGATCCACTTAGACGAGTTCTAGACAGCAGCATGCAGTCCAGCAACTTATACCAGCATCTCCAGCCTCTGACATTTCATGTTTCTGGGTACACAATCTAGTGGTTTACTTGGACCTCTGTTTCATCTTTCTTCTTTTACACTTCAGCCTGCGGATTTGCTTCTTCCTCCACTTGGCTCATGGTACAGCAGTTTCCAAGAAGGTGGTGCTAAGGCTGAGAGCTGAAGTCTCTTTTTTTTTAAAAAAAAAAAAAAAAACACAGTTAAATAAAAATATGTATAGGGTACTGGGATCCCTGGCATAGTGAGTTGTACATGTTACCTAGTGAGATGTTAAAAATGTTTTTGAGGTTTTGAAAATGCTTTCTGATATAATTGTATAATTGATACATTTGTAACATAGGAGAGTTTTTTGTTTTGTTTTTTTTTTTTGAGACGGAGTTTCACTCTTGTTACCCAGGCTGGAGTGTAATGGCACGACCTCAACTCACCACAACCTCTGCCTCCTGGGTTCAGGCAATTCTCCTGTCTCAGCCTCTCAAGTAGCTGGGATTACAGGCACGTGCCACCATGCCCAGCCAAATTTTTGTATTTTTAGTAGAGATGAGATTTCACCATGTTGACCAGGATGGTCTCAATCTCTTGACCTCGTGATCCACCTGCCTTGGCCTCCAAAGTGCTGGGATTACAGGCATGAGCCACCGCGCCCGGCCTGAGATTTTTTTTAATGAACATAATTTTCCTTTCATTTTTCAAAAATGTGCTTCACCTCATTTGCCTTTAAGGCATCGCATTTTACAGGTATGAGAAAGAAAGGGGGAAAAGTCATGGCCAATTCCTTTCTCGTTACTGATCAGATTCTTGGCAGCCACCTCTTGGATCTTTTTCCACAAAGAAATGATTTTTCTACCTATTAATTACTGCTCACTGTAGATATTTCACTTACACTAAACAAAACCACACTTGGCTTTTTTTTTTTTTTTTTTTTTTTTTTTTGAGACGGAGTTTCACTCTTGTTACCCAGGCTGGAGTGCAATGGCGCGATCTCGGCTCACCGCAACCTCCGCCTCCTGGGTTCAGGCAATTCTCCTGCCTCAGCCTCCTGAGTAGCTGGAATTACAGGCACGCGCCACCATGCCCAGCTAGTTTTTTGTATTTTTAGTAGAGACGGGGTTTCACCATGTTGACCAGGATGGTCTCGATGTCTCGACCTCGTGATCCACCCGCCTCGGCCTCCCAAAGTGCTGGGATTACAGGCTTGAGCCACCGCGCCCGGCCACACTTGGCATTTAAATCATTTTTCTTTAGCTATTTGTTCAAGGGCTATGTGAGTCCTAAACTGTAATCGGGCTTCCATGGAATAGTCTTTGTAATTTCTTACTTTGTCTAGGTTTTTCGTTGCACTGGCATAGTCTCCTTTTAGATAGTGTAAGATTCCCAGTTCATAATAAGTATATGGCACCAAATAGTGGTCATATTTTAACAATTTCTCCTTTTGAATGACATGATTAAAGTAATACTCAGCCTTTTCGTATTTGCCTAAATGTCTCAGGCATAGACCTTTCAGTAAATTTAATAAACTTATGTCATCTGTGCCATACTCTTTATGTGGATTTTCATGTAAAAGATCTTCTCCTCTGTCAATTATTGATAACCAGCTTGAAATAAGCTCAACTTTTTTGCTCATGACTCGGAAACCACTCCAGGCATAAATGAACTCCAGAAGGGGTTGAGCTGTAAACCAGCCTGTTGTAGTGCCATAGCGCTGACCCTTCTCCGCAACAAACTTTTCTATTGGCACAGAACTGCCTAAAAATTTGATTCTCAGGCCATCCACTTTTAAGAAGAGAGAGTTTATATCCTCACTTACTGATTTCACAAAATCAGAAGGAAGCAAAGCCAGGATGATAGCTTTACTGTACATGTAGATTGCCTTGGACCATCTGCTTTGTTGAGACAGTAGATTGGCATAGTGGTAAGCCTGCCTCCAATCCTGCCGTAAAATGTGGCACCACATGAATTCCCAGTAACAGAGGTGATGAACCTGCTTCCATTCATTCTGAGTAAAAATGCACTCCTGTAATTTTAACTGTGCATTTTCAAAATCTCCTTTCAACATACTAGAACGTGCATGAAAAAATTTAAATATGACAGAGTTTGGAAATTTCTGGAGGTAGACTAGGAAGAGATCTTCTGTAACAGAATTGTAAACCTTTTCAACACCAAAAGCTACATAGATATAATTGTAATAAAAGAGTAGAGTCAAAAGACTTACGATATTATTTAAGTGGGTTTCAGATGCACTCTCATGAAGCAAAGACAAGCCCACTTCTCTATCACCAGAATATCCAATAATATTGAGTAGTTTAAGTGTCCTTGGTGGCACAAGTGATAACATCAAATTGAATGCTCCAAGTCCACATTTTATACCTCCAACCAGGTGTTTGCGGGTTTTGCTTTGGTTGTCAGGTATCTGTGCTAATACCTGTTGACAGTCTTTGTATATTTGGTAACTTAACCCAACACTGATCCCGCTTTTAAGGAAAGCAAGCATGCTCTCATCTTGTATAAATGACATGAAGGATTTCAAGATCAAACACTCAGCATAACAGACTTCTGCATGCAATTCCTCTTCTGTGATAGCCGTTATTTCCTGTTTACTTACTAGATGAGACAATGTCATTTTAGTTTTTTTTCGGAAATTGTTACAGGTGTTCAAAGCGTCCTTTGCAGCTATCATTCCAATCTGTAAATCCTGTGGCTCAAAAGTCAGGATGGCCTTGACAACCATAAAGAAACCATACATTAGGGAATGGTACATGCTGTTTTTAGACCATGGATGAATGAGATTTATTGCATCTGAGAATCTGTTATTTAGAAATAAATACAATCCAGTGGTGCATTCTTCCAAGGAAGATAGTAGATTCATTTTTGTTGCCACAGGGATACTTTCACAGGCATCTTCAAACTTGTCCTCCTGATCATTTTTTCTTTTACTTAGAGTAAGTGACATATTTGTTTCCCCACTTAGAGATGAGAAATATCTGAAGTGGAAGTGGAGTGACGTGGTTGCGATGAGGGTAGCTCCTGATCTCCTGATTGAGATCACTTCTTCCACACAAAGCTCACTCTGAGGTGTTGCTGTTAAAACAGAGGCAAACAAACAACTAGCTGTGAGGTGCAGCATTAGGATATTATCATCTATGTCAGAAAATGGGGGAACAAAAGATAATTTTAGTTACCCAGATGCATTTCTGAAAAGTCCAAATCATTTGAAATGTACTAAAGAAAACCTGTTTTAAAACTTTGTAAATTTAACTGTAGATGAGGAAAACATGCTTTTTTAAAAAAAAAAAAAAAAAAAAAAAGCACTGCAAAGTAAATCCTTTGTAAGCAGAATTCTTTTTTTTCTGTATTTGCGTTATAGAACTGTACTGTGATAGCTGTAAAATTTCTCTATAGGAAGGCCTTGTGGGGCAAGAATCTGGTTGGAAAAGGGAATGTATTTATGTAGCTCTCTCTCTCTTTTTTTGAGATGGAGTCTCACTCTGTTGCCCAGGCTGGAGTGCAGTGTCACAATCTTGACTCACTAACAACCTCCACCTCCTGGGTTCACGACATCCTCCCACATCATCCTTTTGAGTAGCTGGGACTATAGGCATGTACCACCTCACTCAGCTCCTATTTTTTTTTTTTTTTTTTTTTTTGTATTTTTTGTAGAGGCGAAGTTTCACCATGTTGCCCAGGCTAGTCTCGAATTCCTGGGCTCAAGTGATCCACCTGCCTCAGCCTCCCAAAGTGTTGGGATTACAGGCGGGAGCCTCTGTGCTTGGCCTAAAACTACCTTTTGACGAAATGAAACATTGTGGTCAATTGTATAGAACTTTGGACATGGAGAGATTTGAGTAAATCTAGAAAGATTTCCTAGTATTGTTCCTGTTAGAAAAAATAATTCAAATGTAATAGCTGTTATCACAGCATTTGGTAGGAAATCTTTTTTTCTACTGGGAGTCATTTAATACCTGGAAGCTGGGGTGGCAGTGGGTACAATGGAAGACCAATTCCAAATAGCAAGCTATTTAATTTATTCATAATAACAATAGGTTCAATTAATCTATTTTTAAAAGTAGAAATAGCAAAACACAACAGTAATTATTAAAATACTTCCAAAAAAATCCAAGTATACTTTAAAATGTACTTGAATTCTGTATTTTGATAAGTCAAAAGACAAAAGGGAGAGGTAGAACAGAGGAGAGTAGTCAAAGGAAAAGAAAAAGAGAAGGAAAAGCAGAAGAAACAGTTGCAAATTTTTACACAGAGGGAGAGAGAAAACAAAGAGGGAAAATATGTCACATATAAGAAGAAATGATAAGGAGGACAGACTCTGAGGCATTATTTTAGATAAATGCTTGATTTTTTTTTAAATTTTATTTGTGGGTTTTGTTTGTTTGTTTTTCTTTTTTTTTCCTCCCCTCCACCCCTGCAGCTGTTTGTTTATTTGAGGAGGAGTCCAATTTTATCGACCAGGCTGCAGTGCAACTACATGATCTCAGCTCACTGCAACCTCTGCCTCCCGGGTTCAAGTGGTTCTCCTGTTTCAGCCTCCTGAGTATCTGGGATTACAGGCATGTGCCGACATGCCTTAATTATTTTTGAATTTTTAGTAGAGACTGGGTTTCACCATGTTGGCCAGGCTGGTCTCAAATTCTTTTCATTTTTTAAAATTTATTTTTATTTTTATTTTTTAATAGACGGGGTTTCACAATGTTGGTCAGGCTGGTCTTGAACTCCAAACCTCAGGTGATCCGGCTGCCTTGGCCTCCAAAGGGTCTCAAATTCTTGACTTCAGGTGATCTACCCACCTTGGCCTCCCAAAGTGCTGGGATAACAGGCATGAGCCACTGTGTCCAGCCCAATAAATGCTTGTTTCTACACTTAAGATTCAATTATATTTCAGGTTGTTAGCAACAGTAATCACTAACTTTTTTTTTAAATTTTCTTCCAGAAATATTTTAACAAAAATTGGCCATTTCCAAGAGATACCCACTGCATGTCCATCAATAAGTCACTAACTTTTTTTTTTTTTTTTTTTTTTTTTTGAGACGGAGTTTCGCTCTTTTTACCCAGGCTGGAGTGCAATGGCGCGATCTCGGCTCACCGCAACCTCTGCCTCCTGGGTTCAGGCAATTCTCCTACCTCAGCCTCCTGAGTAGCTGGGATTACAGGCACGCGCCACCATGCCCAGCTAATTTTTTTTTTGTATTTTTAGTAGAGACAGGGTTTCACCATGTTGACCAGGATGGTCTCGATCTCTTGACCTCGTGATCCGCCCGCCTCGGCCTCCCAAAGTGCTGGGATTACAGGCGTGAGCCACCGCGCCCGGCTAATAAGTCACTAACTTTTTAAAAGCTAGGTTAAGGCAGACCACGGTGGCTCATGCCTGTAATCCCAGAATTTTGGGAGGCCGAGGCCAGTGGATCACCTGAGGTCAGGAGTTTGAGACCAGCCATTAAAAATACAAAAATTAGCGCCGGGCGCGGTGGCTCAAGCCTGTAATCCCAGCACTTTGGGAGGCCGAGGCGGGTGGATCACGAGGTCAAGAGATTGAGACCATCCTGGTCAACATGGTGAAACCCCGTCTCTACTAAAGGTGCAAAAAATTAGCTGGGCATGGTGGCACGTGCCTGTAATCCCAGCTACTCCGGAGGCTGAGGCAGGAGAATTGCCTGAACCCAGGAGGCGGAGGTTGCGGTGAGCCGAGATCGCGCCATTGCACTCCAGCCTGGGTAACAAGAGCGAAACTCTGTCTCAAAAAAAAAAAAAAAAAAAAAATTAGCTGGGTATGGTGGCGGGCGCCTGTAAGCCCAGCTAGTTGGGAGGCTGAGGCAGGAGAATTGCTTGAACCTGGGAGGCAGAGGTTGCAGTGAGCTGACATCGTGCCACTGCACTTCAGCCTGGGCAAAAAGAGCGAAACTCTTCATCTCAAAAAAATAATTAATTAATTAATTAAAAACTAGGTTAATTATACATTTATCTGAAAGGCCCAGTTCTTTTTTTTTTTTTTTTTTTTTTTTTGAGACAGAGTCTCATTCTGTCGTCCAGGCTGGAGTACAGTGGTGAGATCTCAGCTTACTGCAACCTCTGCCTCCTGGGTTCAAGTGATTCTCTTGCCTCACTCAGCCTCCTAAGTAGTTGGGACTACAGGTACCCACCACCATGCCTGGCTAATTTTTGTATTTTTAGTAGAGACGGGGTTTCACCATGCTGGCCAGGCTGGTCTCAAACTCCCAACCGTGTGTTCTGCCCACCTCAGCCTCCCAAAGTGCTGAGATTACAGGCATGAGCCACTGCGCCCGGCCTGAAAGGCCCAGTTCTGAATGGAAAAGCCATGTAGCCTATTAGAAGGGAAATTCTTCTTCTTCTTCTTCTTCTTCCTTTTTTTTTTTTTTTTTGAATCAGAGTCTTACTCTGTCACCTAGGCTGGAGTGCAGTGGCATGATCTCAGCTCACTGCAACCTCTGCCTCCCACATTCTAACAATTCTCCTGCCTAAGCCTCTGGAGTAACTGGGATTACAGGCGTGGACCACCACTGGCTAATATTTGTATTCTTAGTAGAGGCAGAGTTTCACCATGTTGGCTAGGCTGGTCTTGAACTCCTGACCTCAAGTGATCTGCCCTCCTTGGCCTCCCAAAGTGCTGGGATTACACGAGTGACCCACCTCACCTCACCAGATTTTTTTGTGTTTTCAGTAGACACAGGGTTTCGCCATGTTGGTCAGGCTAGTCTCAAACTCCTGACCTCAGGTGATCCACCAACCTCCACCCCAGTCCTTTTTCAATTTACCATTTTTATTTCTACTTTCTTTTATACATAAGGATGAAATCTTGCTATGTTGCCTGGGCTGGTCTCAAACTCAAGCGAGTTCAAGCTTGAGTTCAAGCCTGGGCTTAAGCAATCCTCCTACCTAGGCCTCCCAAAGTTCTGGGATTACAAGCATGAGGCACTGTACCTGGCCTGTATTTTTAAACATCTGTCTTCTGATTATATTTCTTGTATTTGTTTTCACCACTGAGTATGACTGGCACTTAGTCATTAAACTAAATTATGCTGGGAGCAGTGGGTCATGCCTGTAATTCCAGCATTTTGGGAGGTGGAGGTGGACACATGCTAAGGTAGGAAGATCATTTGAGCCCAGGAGTTCAAGACCAGCCTGGGCAACATGGCAAAGCCCTGTCTCTACAAAAAATACAAAAATTAGCTGGGTGTGGTGGAGTATCCTATAGTCCCAGCTACTCTAGAAGATGAGGTGAAAGGATTGCCTGAGTCTGGGGAAGTCAAGGCTGACATGAGCAGTGATTGTACCACTGCACTCCAGCCTGGGTGACAGAGTGAGACTCTCTCAAAAATATAAATGAATAAATAAATAATTGCTGGGTGTGGTGGTTCATGCCTGTAATACCAGCACTTTGGGAGGCTGAGGTAGTCAGGAGTTCAGACCAGCCTGACCGACAAGGTAAAACCTGGCCTCTACCAAAAATACAAAAATCAGCTGGGCGTGGTTGCACGTGCCTGTAATCCCAGCTACTCGGGAGGCTGAGGCAGGAGAATTGCTTGAACCAGGGAGATGGAGGTTGTGGTGAGCCGAGATTGTGCCACTGCACTCCAGCCTGGGCAACAAGAGCTAAACTCCATCTCAAAAAAAACAAAAAACAAAAAACACTAAACTAAAAAACCCCTGCTGGGCACAGTGGCTCATGCCTGTAATCCCAGCATTTTGGGATGCCAGGGCAGGCAGATCACTTGAGTTCAGCTCAAGACAAACCTGAGCAGCATGGCGAAACCCCATCTCTACAGAAAAAAATACATAAATGAGCTGGGCATGGTGGTGCTTGCCTGTAGTTCCAGCTCCTTGTGGGAGCTGAAGCCAGAAGATCACTTGAACTGGGTAGGTGGAGTGTGCAGTGAGTTGAGGTCATGGCCACTACACTTCATCCTGGGTGACAAAGTGAGACCCTATGTCAAAATAATAATAACAATAAATAATAAAATGATTTAAAAATAATAATACAGAGTCTCGCCATGTTGCCCAGGCTGGTCTCCAACTCCTGAGCTCAAGCAATCCACCTGCCTCTGCCTCCTGAGTGTTGGGATTACAGGCATGAGCCATTTCATACTTTATAATACAATGTGACATTCCTCAGAAAACTTCACCATTACCTAGATTGTTTTACACAGCTAAAACCATCCATTGAGGTCATATTTATATCAGTGGGGCTTTCCTGCACCACATTATTCCTTTTCCTAGTTTTACTCTTGAAGTTGGTCAAAGCACTGCAGTTCTTTAGCCTTTCATCCTTTAGTATGGATAGTTGTCCAATACTTGGTTAATGAGAAATTAATTAATTTATTTTTCTTTTTTTTTTTTTTGAGACGGAATCTTGCTCTGCCACCCAGGCTGGAGTGCAATGGAGCGGTCTCAGCTCACTGCAAACTTCGCCTCCCGGGTTCAAGCAATTCTCCTGCCTCAGCCTCCTGAGTAGCTGGGATTACAGGTGCCTGCCACCATGTGGGCTAATTTTTTTGTATTTTTTGTATTTTTTTTTTTTTTTGAGACAGAGTTTCGCTCTTGTTACCCAGGCTGGAGTGCAATGGCGCGATCTCGGCTCACCGCAACCTCCGCCTCCTGGGCTCAGGCAATTCTCCTGCCTCAGCCTCCTAAGTAGCTGGGATTACAGGGACGCACCACCATGCCCAGCTAACTTTTTGTATTTTTAGTAGAGACGGGGTTTCACCTTGTTGACCAGGATGGTCTCGATCTCTCGACCTCGTGATCCACCCGCCTCGGCCTCCCAAAGTGCTGGGATTACAGGCTTGAGCCACCGCGCCCAGCCAATTTTTTTGTATTTTTAGTAGAGATGGGGTTTCACCACGTTGGTCAGGCTGGTCTCAAACTCCTGACCTTGTGATCTGCCTGCCTCAGCCTCCCGACGTTCTGGGATTACAGGCATGAGCCACCACGCCCAGCCTGAGAAATCAATTTCTTAATACAGTATGAAATAATTATGAACATGCCTCTTCCTTCTCAGAACATCCTAACAGCATTCCAGAGGAAACAGAAGATCATGAAATGTTGAAAAAGAAAAGAAAGCTGTAGTTGAACATAGCTGTTTGGTTGAACCTAAGTACATACATAGACAGTACATACATAAATACATATTAAAGATCAGTATTTGTTACTATAGACTACTTATTTATATTAAAAATAGATTCTTGCCGGGCGCAGTGGCTCAAGCCTGTAATCCCAGCACTTTGGGAGGCCGAGGCGGGTGGATCACGAGGTCAAGAGATCAAGACCATCCTGGTCAACATGGTGAAACCCCGTCTCTACTCAAAATACAAAAAATTAGCTGGGCATGGTGGCACGTGCCTGTAATCCCAGCTACTCAGGAGGCTGAGGCAGGAGAATTGCCTGAACCCAGGAGGCGGAGGTTGCGGTGAGCCAAGATCGCGCCATTGCACTCCAGCCTGGGTAACAAGAGGGAAACTCCGTCTCAAAAAAAAAAAAAAAAAAAAAAAAAATAGATTCTTGGCGTGGCGGAGGAGGATCCTGGGGTCCAGGAGGCAGAGTGTGAGGTCTGCCCACCTCTTGTCCTGCCTTTAAAAAACAAACAGCCGGGCGCGGTGGCTCAAGCCTGTAATCCCAGCACTTTGGGAGGCCGAGGCGGGTGGATCACGAGGTCAAGAGATCGAGACCATCCTGGTCAACATGGTGAAACCCCGTCTCTACTAAAGGTGCAAAAAATTAGCTGGGCATGGTGGCGCGTGCCTGTAATCCCAGCTACTCCGGAGGCTGAGGCAGGAGAATTGCCTGAACCCAGGAGGCGGAGGTTGCGGTGAGCCGAGATCGCGCCATTGCACTCCAGCCTGGGTAACAAGAGCGAAACTCCGTCTCAAAAAAAAAAAAAAACAAAACAAACAAACAGATTCATGAACAAAAGGTTTAAATTTGTTTTTCCTGTCTTGTTTTTTTTTTCCTTTCTTGTATTAAGGTTTTCACATCCAAGCTCAACTGGTGATAATGATTTAAAAGTGAAACTGAAATGGTGAGAGAAGTAAGATTAAAAAGGGAACTTTTTTGTTACTATTTCTCTGGAGATACCAAATGTAGGAAATGCAGATACATTTTGAAAACTGCTGTAAAAGGCTTATGAATTACTCTCCTTTCCTAAACTCATAATATTGTCAAAATTTAACAATAGTAACATGTTAATAATTAATATTTCATATTAGGAAATATTACAACATTTGAATTAAGTAGTTTTCATATTCAAACAATCTGAGAATGTAAATTTAACACAGATTTCTAGAGGCAGAAACATGTGGGTAAACGTGATTTCAAAGAGAATCAGCAGGAATAAAAGTTCTCTGCATAGTAAAATCTCCCTGATTTGGATTGGATTGACATTTAGTGAAAAGAACTGGTTGCCTGTTCTTAAAGAGTGTTCAGTAGAAAGTAGAATAGTGTATGAGAATAGTATACAGTACTATTATTTTTTCATGGTAACCAGATCAACAAAGCCTGGCCTCCTAATGGCCCTGCTTTCATAGGGATAAGTAGTATGTAAGTAGCTTATTGAACACCTGTCTTCAAGACAGGCATGTCTGCGAATTAGGGTCTGAAACCAATTGGTTAGAAATTTTAAAACTGTTTCTATTTACTATTATTTGCTTAGAAATTTCTTTAGTACAACTATAGACTTTGTTTTGTTGGTAGAGATGGAGGTCTAGTCCTGTTGCCCAGGCTGGTCTCAAAGTCCAGGACTCAAGCAATCCTTCCACCTCCACCTACCAAAGTGCTAGGATTACCAGCATGAGCCACAAAGCCCAACCTAGACTTTGTATTCAGAGTCAAAAGAAGTTTATTGAGCTTTATTAGGAACTATACAGTATAATATGCACTACCTCTCAAGCAGGTATCTATGCTTGGTTCACAGTAATTTTCTTTATTTTATTTATTTATTTCTCCCACCCCGACCCACAGTAATTTTCATAGCTTCTTAACAGAAGAAAGTCAACTTAGTGAGGCTTTATAGAACTGATATTCTATCTTTTAGGGACTATATAATTTTTTTCTTTTTGAGACACAGTCTCACTCTGTCCCCCAGGCTGAAGTGCAGAGGCAGGATCTCGGCTCTCTCTGCAACCTCCACCTCCCAGGTTCAAACAATTCTCCTGCCTCAGCCTCCCAAATAGCTGGGACTACAGGCACACACCACCTCGACCAGATTATTTTTTGTATTTTAGTAGAGATGAGTTTTACCGTGTTGCCCAGGTGGGTCTTGAACTCCTGAGTTCATGCAATCCACCTGCCTCGGCCTCCCAAAGTGCTGGGTTACGGGCGTGAGCCACCGCATCTGGCCCCTATATTAATTTTTATAATTATTGTTTAATTCTTTTGAGAAGAACCTATAGGTCTTTATATTGTTTCTTTTGAGAAGAACCCAGTAGATAAAAACAAAAATCACTAAGACTAAGGAGAACACATATACTCTACAGAGCTTCTATTTTCTTTCTAGAGATGTTCCTGAGACAGACTAATTCTCTCCATAACTTAATCAATTTAAAAAATATGCATACAATCATAGCATGACCTGGAGGGAATCCTTGCTTTATTCACCAACTAAGCCTCCTTTCCCTGTAATCTACATTCCACACCGATACACACCAAATGAAGTTGCAGAAGATGAAAAAGATAAAAATGCAAATACCTAAAGATGTCTTTTTTTATGTATAACATTTCCAACTTTTGTGTATTCTAAGAATTTATGATGTAATGTCTATGTTTCTAGCAAAAAAGGACTGAAATCTGTATTTGTAGTTGGTGTCTGGAGCAATTCTAATGTAAAGAAGTTTGGCATTTATTTGGTACTATTGAGTGGCCGAGCAGCAAGGCTGCTACTTCCACTGCGTGGAGATATTCAAAGATGATTTAGTGGCCGGGCGCCGTGGCTCACGCTTGTAATTCCAGCACTTTGGGAGGCCGAGGTGGGTGAATCACGAGGTTAGAAGTTAGAGACTAGCCTGGCCAACATGGTGAAACCCCGACTCTACTAAAAATACAAAATTAGCCAGGCGTCGTAGTGCATGCCTGTAATCCCAGCTATTCCGGAGGCTGAGGCAGAATGGCTTGAACTCGGGAGGCGGAGGTTGCAGTGAGGTGCCACTGCACTCCAGCCTGGGCAACGAGAGCAAGACTCTCTCCCTAAAAAAAGGATGATGTGCCGGGCGCGGTGGCTCAAGCCTGTAATCCCAGCACTTTGGGAGGCCGAGGCGGGTGGATCACGAGGTCGAGACAGCGAGAGCATCCTGGTCAACATGGTGAAACCCCGTCTCTACTAAAAATACAAAATAATTAGCTGGGCGTGGTGGCACGTGCCTGTAATCCCAGCTACTCAGGAGGCTGAGGCAGGAGAATTGCCTGAGCCCAGGAGGCGGAGGTTGCGGTGAGCCGAGATCGCGCCATTGCACTCCAGCCTGGGTAACAAGAGAGAAACTCCGTCTCAAAAAAAAAAAAAAAAAAAAAAAAAAGGATGATGTAGGAGTCCCAATAATCCCCAGGAACTGACTATTAGTGGATATGTGTTACTACAATACAAAGCAGAAAACATTAGAAAGGAAGAGCAAATCTATTACTTTGGGTTTCAGATGCAAATAATTTCCAAATTGCCACTGGCCAAAATGCTTCAACCATTCAGGGTTTTGTCACAGTTTCAATATACCCGGGAAGAGGGGGAACCCCACAGCTCTATTCTTTTGTCTTTCAGACCCCAAGAACTCAGACCGTGGTGGTGACAAACTGGTGACCGGTTCGGAGGAAGCTGGAGGGGGGTGTGCAGGGCAGGAGACTGTACCACAAGTCTCCGGGGGCGCCATCCTTCCTAAGGTCTAACGGTGTAAAAACCACCCCTCAGAATGGTGGGGTTCATGGACTTTTCACCATGGCCAAACTTTCGGTTACCTCTGATGCGCCCCAAAGATGACAGAGTAGCAGACTAGGCCAGTTCCCGCAACAGAAAGGCGCAATGGCTGCAACATCAGCGGTTAAATTGTACAGCTTTTCATAGGCCGGTCTAACGCATCTGTACGGAGATTGCTAAGGCGAGGGTCCCTAAACTGGAGAGAAGGAAAAGGCGGCAGGGGGTAGGGAGAAGGAAAGGAAGACAAGGAGGGTGTAGAAAAGGGGGAGGGGAGGGGGTGGGACACCACGGGAAAGGCCTCAGGTTGACTGGCGAGATCGTGGCGTTCCCATGGAAACGTATCCCTCCGCCCGTGACCGGCGTGTTGGTCTCTTCAGTTCCTTCCGCGTCGCTTCTCTGCTGTTTCCGCCCAGCTCCTTTGTGCCGCGCAGAACAACGAGATGACGCATGCGCAAAGCCCAGCCGCCGCATATATAAATGCGAACCCGGGCTCTTCCTCGTAGTGCCGTCGGGACCGTTGGCGGGTGAGGGTCTGCGTTAGCTTTTGCGTCGCTCGAGCCCAGGGCGCTGAGAGCTATAGCCGAGCACGCGGGTCGGTCATCATGTCGCGTTACGGGCGGTACGGAGGAGGTAAGAGACTGGGGTCCTCTGAGGGACGTTGGTGTGGTGTAGTGAGCACTACGAGGCCGTAGAGTTGGCGCGGCGGTTGGGAGACGGTTATTCCGCGTGCGTAATGGCGGCTTCGGCGCACGCCATACGAAGCCGGAGGCAGCGGGGGCGGGGTGGTGAAGGGAGACGGGGCATGGCGGGTGTACATCTCTGCCGAGTTCCGTACTCTTGGGCATTTTTGTGGCCCAATCCAGCCTGAAGCAGGGTTGAGATGACGGTTTTCGCGTTGCCCTTCTCGGAGCCGCCCGCCGGCCCCCTCCCCCCGCCCTCGGCGGCGGCTGCCATTTTGCGCACATTGACGACCGCGGTGGCGCATTTCCTCAGCGCTTTCCCGCCACTTCGGCGGACAGATCTGGCCGCAGCCGTAACTAAGATCGTGGTTGTGTTTGAGACGGAACGAAATTGGCAGCTGTGAGCTGCGTGTTCTCGTCAAAAGGTTAAATTGCGGAATGGGAGAGTGAACGTAACCTTTGCGACTGGCGGCTGTTTTTTTTTTTTTTTTCCCTCTCTCTTAGTTCTTTGGAGCGCGGCTTATGGCTTTGGGGCGGAGAGCTGGAGTCTTGGGCGAGCCTATGCTTGGGGCGGTTGCCGCGGAGGACGAGAGCCTGGGCAGCTCTCCCCGCCCGGCCCTTATCGAGGCCCGACCGCCGCGGGCCCGCGCGCTTCTAGCGCGCTCGGGGCTGCCGGGACTCATGGGTGGGGCGGGGCCGGGCGGGGTCCCGCCCCACGCTTCGGTGTATCCTACCACGCGTCTCTGTTGGGGACGGTCACCCCTTAGTAGAACGTTAAGAACTTTGTTAAAAGTCTAGGTTTTCAAGGATTTGCCGACTTCACCGGTTTCAGGACTAAGTTCATTCTTTTTTTTTTTTTTGAGACAGTTTTGCTCTTGTTACCCAGGCTGGAGTGCAATGGCGCGATCTCGGCTCACTGCAACCACCGCCTCCTGGGTTCAGGCAATTCTCTTGCCTCAGCCTCCTGAGTAGCTGGGATTACAGGCACGCGCCACCATGCCCAGCTAATTTTTTGTATTTTGAGTAGAGACGGGGTTTCACCATGTTGACCAGGATGGTCTCGATCTCTTGACCTCGTGAGCCACCCGCCTCGGGCTCCCAAAGTGCTGGGATTACAGGCGTGAGCCACCGCGCCCGGCCTTAAGTTCATTCTTTAATAGAGGATATTAAATGTGCTTTACCCAATTTTGAGGATGGCCCATTTTAAGGCAAATAATTCATTGAAACTTGGGCCAGATTTTGCATAATGTGCATTCTTCTATTTGCGTTTTTAAACAGAAACCAAGGTGTATGTTGGTAACCTGGGAACTGGTGCTGGCAAAGGAGAGTTAGAAAGGGCTTTCAGTTATTATGGTCCTTTAAGAACTGTATGGATTGCGAGAAATCCTCCAGGATTTGCCTTTGTGGAATTCGAAGATCCTAGAGATGCAGAAGATGCAGTACGAGGACTGGATGGAAAGTAAGTAAGATGTTACGAAATTCATGTGCATTAAAATATATTGTGGGCTACATAATGAACTGAATGCTAAGTTTGGATTCTGAAATCTGGAGGAGACCTTAAATAGCTGATTATAGTGTCACTCGCTAAAGACTCAAGAAGGTTAAAGAAGATAGAGATGGAGTTAGGGCTTAGTAAAGACTGCTAAAGTTTGCGAGGGGGAAACAGTGGTTGGAAAGAGTTCTTTTAAATCCAGAAGTTCTGAATATATTTTTAACTGTAGAATTTCGTTACTTTACTTTCATTAGAGTGATTTGTGGCTCCCGAGTGAGGGTTGAACTGTCAACAGGCATGCCTCGGAGATCACGTTTTGATAGACCACCTGCCCGACGTCCCTTTGATCCAAATGATAGATGCTATGAGTGTGGCGAAAAGGGACATTATGCTTATGATTGTCATCGTTACAGCCGGCGAAGAAGAAGCAGGTATTTATTTTAATAAAGGAATGGTTGGTATTCTAGTTAATCAAGTAATTTTTTTATTAGCAAGGCAGAAACTAGTGTCTTTCTATAAACTTGAATGTTAATTGTACAGGTGTATTTTTACAATTTTTGTTTAATTAAAAAAATGTTACTATATTAATAATCAACCTGGTCAAAACCTTTCAGGTTTCTTCGTTTGAGTCAGTCGCCTTGATTCAGAATGTCACGAGCCTTATGATATCATGCTGAGGCGCCTTGCAAATCCGACAATTAAGATCCTCCTAGACCTTGAGGTGATCAGCATAAGAGGCCAGATCCCCTCGAGTCATCTACACCTAGCTTCACCTTATTCTTTAAAGGGCAGAAAATTTGAGACGGTGATCGCCGTAACAGTAAATTTGGCTTACAATTGGGGGCCCCCCTCCGGTTTAGAAAGAGGAACACCAGATTGACCACATTCCCAACTAGAAAAATCTTCTTGCGTCAATCAAGCCTCACCTGGCTCATTTGGCTGTCAGTTTGATCGTCGTTAGATTGAAGAAAACATCTAGATGCAGCGATCGGCTATAGATACTTCTAGATCGTCTAGATCTGCTAGACCATGGGCCAAAGAGGGTCGACCTGCAAACTTGCAAGGTTTATTTTAAATACACATTATAGTGTTTTATATTATGTAATTCTAAGTTGTAATTCAGCTTTTAACAAATCTTTTTTTAGGTAGTAAAAAAAAAAAAAAAAAAAAAAAAACTAATAGGCCCAGAGTTTATTTCCAAATGAGACACTAAATTTAAATAGTTTTGAGATTTGATTTCAGCAGAGGCACACAAACTCTCAAAAATGAGTTATTGTCTGACATTTTGTTTTTTCTCTAACTTGAAAAATAGGTCACGGTCTAGATCACATTCTCGATCCAGAGGAAGACGATACTCTCGCTCACGCAGCAGGAGCAGGGGACGGAGGTGAGATCTTGTTTAATTCAAGTCTTAATGGATTATTTTTAAATTCACTGATAATTCAACACAGAAAACTCATTTTATTTGGAAACAGTGTCTTGCTCAGTCAACGAGGCTAGAATACAGTGGCGTAACCATGACTCACTGCAGCCTTGCCCTCTTGGGCTTGGCAGTCCTTGGGTTGAGGCAGTCCTCCTGCCTCAACCTCCTGAGTAGGTGGGACTGTAGGGACTGTCACCATACCCAGCTAATTTTATTTTTTGTAGAAGTGGACTTGCACTGTTTCCCAGACTGGTCTCAAGCTCTTGGGCTCAAATGATCCTCCCAAAGTGCTGGGATTACAAGCATGAACACTGCACCATTCCCTAATTGAAGTCTTAACAGGAAAAAAAAAAAAAACTGTTCTTTAATTTTTAGGTCAAGGTCAGCATCTCCTCGACGATCAAGATCTATCTCTCTTCGTAGATCAAGATCAGCATCCCTCAGAAGATCTAGGTCTGGTTCTATAAAAGGATCGAGGTATTTCCAGTATGTAACACTTTCTTCTTGTTTGTGTTTGGATTGTTCACATTTTAACAGCAGTAGAGTGTCTTAAGGACATAATTCATATGGATTACTTCAGGGAATATTGAGATGTAAAAGTTAAACCAAGATTAAAATTTATGTTACGTGCAACGTATACTCTAAATTTTAATCTAGGTGTTTGTTTTTTTGAGACAGTCTCACTCTGTCACAAGGCTGAAGGGCAGTGGCATGATAACTGCAACCTCTGCCTGCCAGGTTTGAGTGATTCTCCTGCCTCAGCTTCTTGAGTAGCTGGGATTACAGGCATGGGCCACCATGCCCAGCGAATTTCTGTGTTTTTAGTCAAAACAGGGTTTTACCATGTTGGCAAGGATGGTCTTGATCTCTTCACCTTGTGATCCGTCTGCCTCGGCCTCCCAAAGTGCTGGGATTACAGGCATTAGCCATTGTGCTGGCCATGTTAATCTAGTTTTACAGTTGAAGAAAAGGGCTACTAGAGATTTTAAGGCTTGTTACAGGCCATGGTGGTAGAGAAGGGTCTAAAGTAACACAATTCTAGTGAAGACTATGGGTGAGCATGTTGCTGTAAATATTTATGGCTTCAGCCGGGCATGGTGGCTCATGCCTGTAATCCCAGCACTTTGGGAGGCTGAGGTGGGCAGATCACGAGGTCAAGAGATCGAGACCATCCTGGCCAACATGGTGAAACCCTGTCTCTACTAAAAATACAAAAAGATTTGCCGGGCATGGTGGCACGTGCCTGTGGTCCCAGCTAGCTACTCGGGAGGCTGAGGCGGAAGAATTGATTGCATCCGGGAGGCAGAGGTTGCAGTGAGCCGAGATTGTACCACTGCACTACAGCCTGGAGACAGAGCAAGACTCGTCTCAAAAAAAAAAATTTTTTTTGGCTTCAGATTATATGATACTAGTTCTGAAAGATGGTAATTGATTTTCTTGACAGAAAGGCCCATTAGAACCAGGAAAAGAGTAGAAGCAAGTAGAAAACATTGCTCATTTTTGGAATGATGGGGTTGATTTGAGACACTGGAAAGTTGATTGGGGTAGTAGTGTGTATGTACAGATGAATGTGGTTTTGTTTATATGGTTTCAGACCTGAAAAAGCTAAGATCCAGAGCTTTACTCTTTGTAGAAGGCCTTAAAAGGCGATAGAAGAAAATTGTAAAATCACTATTGCAGTAGGTAATTAATATTTGCAATGATAGTGGTACAGAATGCTGCTGGGAGTTAATTGCTGTTTAATAGCACAAAACCTTTAAATGCAGGAATTCTGAATCGTGTGGTCTACTAGATAAAAGTATTTAATTTGATTCCAGGACCTCAAAATCTTTAAAAAAATAATGTCAGTCTGTTTTGGTTTGTCAGCAAATTGATGGCTCTCAAACATTTGACGATCCAAGATTAAAGCCTTACTAAGTGGTGGATTTCTTTTCATCTAGCGTTAATCACCTGAATTAGTCTCAGAAACTAACCAATTGAGTGATAGAAGTAATTGAAATGGTGTTTCCTTACATTTGATAACTGTTTTTTGAAAGCGTTAGAATAAGGCAAGTGTTGCATCTTCCTTAGGTTTAGCTACTCTACACCAAACCTAATACAGTGTTTTGTAGTTCAAGGAAATTCCTGTGGACTAATTGGTATAATTGTGTTTTTCACTTAGATCCCCGTCGAGGTCAAGATCAAGATCCAGGTCTATTTCACGACCAAGAAGCAGGTAGGGTAAAAATCTGATTATGCTCTTCTAGTTATATGGCACCAATATCCAAAGAGTTCAAAGTGTTTTTAATTTTGAAATTATAAGTGATAACTCTAAACTTAGGTGTTAGTGGAAACACAGTACCTTATTTATGTATGTCCTACTTACTACTGGTTGACTTTCCCTGAAGAAGGGAATGTAACACTGTAGTGAGAAATAAGTTTGTGACTTTGGGGATTATATTAAAGAGGCCCTTGTTAGAACTCATAGCTGCATGGAGAAGCATCCTGAAAGTAATGTCCTCAGCAGAATGTAAAAGATTAATCTTGATAAAATATAGTAATTCATTTTTTTTGAAAAACAGTTGGAAGATTGGCCTTTGTTAGCAACAACTGGTAGGATGTTCTTCAGTTGAAGTGCAGTGTGACATTTTAAGCTTAGCACATTTGGGGGTTTGTTTTATGGTATTGTGACTACAAGAAAGGGATTGGTTAGTACTCTTTCTTAATAGAATTTCTCATGTTTTGACAGCCGATCAAAGTCCAGATCTCCATCTCCAAAAAGAAGGTAAGCTAAATGTTTTGTTGCCAAATCTTGCTTGTCAAGTGTGGCCTCTGCAGAATTTGTTTGCTTATTGCTTTGCAGTCTTTGAGCTCTTTGGAGAATTGGTGCTATATAGATTAAAATACTATGCTAAGTTTCTGAACTGATTGCTTTTCTTGATTCATAAAATATTAGGGTGATTATTAAGATATGATTGGTCCTGTGAGTACTTGGTAGAAATTTTGATCAGAAACATGCTTTTTCCTCACATGTACAATAGATACAAAGTGAGGAGAGAAGTCTTGCAAATAGCTATCTGACTAGTGCTACTTAATGACCAGAAAACTTCAAATAGTTGTTGTATTTAACTGCAGGTTGACCTGGTAGTTAGTTTTGACAAGGGTACGCTATTCTTTCTTTGCTTTTCCTTTTCTTTTTCTTCTTTTTTTTTGAGGGAGTTTTGCTCTGTCGCCCAGGCCTGGAGTGTGGTGGTGGAATCTTGGCTTACTAGTTCAAGCGATTCTCCTGCGTCAGCCTCCTGAGTAGCTGGGATTATGGGCGCCCAACACCATGCCTGGCTTATTTATGTATTTATTTATTTTATTTTTTTGAGACGGAGTTTCGTTTTTGTTACCCAGGCTGGAGTGCAATGGCGCAATCTCGGCTCACCACAACCTCCGCCTCCTGGGTTCAGGCAATTCTCCTGCCTCAGCCTCCTGAGTAGCTGGGATTACAGGCACGCGCCACCATGCCCAGCTAATTTTTTTTTGTATTTGGAGTAGAGACGGGGTTTCACTATGTTGACCAGGATGGTCTCGCTCTCTTCATCTCGTGAGCCACCTGCCTCGGCTTCCCAAAGTGCTGGGATTACAGGCTTGAGCCACCGCGCCCGGCTGCTTATTTATTTATTTATTATTATTACTATTTTTTTTTTTTTGAGACGGAGTTTTGCTTTTTTTTTTTTTTGAGACGGAGTTTCGCTCTTGTTACCCAGGCTGGAGTGCAATGGCGCGATCTCGGCTCACCGCAACCTCCACCTCCTGGGTTCAGGCAGTTCTCCTGCCTCAGCCTCCTCAGTAGCTGGGATTACAGGCACGCGCCACCATGCCCAGCTAATGTTTTGTATTTTTAGTAGAGACGGGGTTTCACCGTGTTGACCAGGATGGTCTCGATCTCTTGACCTCGCGATCGACCCGCCTCGGCCTCCCAAAGTGCTGGGATTACAGGCTTGAGCCACCGCGCCCGGCTATTACTATTTTTTTGAGACAGTCTCACTCTGTTGCCCAGCCTGGAGTGCCGTGGCACGGTCTCAGCTTCCTGAGCCTCTTCCTCCTGGGTTCAAGTGATTCTCCTGCCTCAGCCTCCCGAGTGGCTGGGATTATAGGCGCCCGCCACACATCCAGCTAATTTTTTTTATTTTTATTAGAGACTGAGTTGCACCATGTTGCCTAGGCTGGTCTCGGTCTCGACCTCAGGTGATCCACCTGCCTCGGCCTCGCAAAGTGTTGGGATTACAGATGTGAGCCACCACACCTGGCCAGGGTAGCCTAATCTTAAGCCAGGGACAAGAGATAAATACGTAAGTCTCATGTCGTTTTTAGGCCTTTGCTATCAGAAATCAGTACCTTAGGCCACCTTTGAATTTATTGAAAGTTAGTGCATGTACATGAGAGTTTCAATCAACACTAATTGGATCCAAACCTAATGTTTTTCTTTTTAGTCGTTCCCCATCAGGAAGTCCTCGCAGAAGTGCAAGTCCTGAAAGAATGGACTGAAGCTCTCAAGTTCACCCTTTAGGGAAAAGTTATTTTGTTTACATTATTATAAGGGATTTGTGATGTCTGTAAAGTGTAACCTAGGAAAGATAATTCTACCATCTAATCAAAACGGATCTGGATTACTACTACTATGTAAATTCACAACAGTAAGATAATATAAATTTTTGTTGAATGTATTAACATCCTATGGTCTGAAAATGTGGGTTTTTATTTGGCACATTTAAATAAAATGTTTCTAACTAGATTTTTGATTTGTGTTCAATATTAACACTTCAATTTGGTAAATTTCAGTCAGACGTCATAATTGTTAACCGTATTCAGACAGACCTACATTCAGAATTGAAAGATGTTGGTTAAGTCTTGAACATCACTGCTTGTTCTATACATAAAACTTGGCCAGGATCTTAAGGGACTTTGAAAATTCCATTTTACCCTTGTAGCTTTGGGTAAGATGACCTTGAGTCCCCTATAATACAGCATTAATACATCATGACAGATCCCTAAGTTCGTTAATCTCTTTGAAGTTGGTGTTAGTAGGTATTGTCAAACTAATGATCAGTGGTCAAGCTAGTGGGACCCCTGATTTGTCTATAAATGAGCATGACAGAAACTAAGCAGAACTGATTAACTGTATGAGAAGTAGGGAGAAACTGTTTTCTGGTTGACCTTTATACTAATTGCAGCTTTCAGGCTACTACTAGGTGGCATAGTGTCAACTTTCCAAGATGTGGGGAGTTCTACTCGATGGCCTTTTGTTTCTTTGCTTTCTACGTTAGTTAACCAACCAGTTTTATACCAAAAAAATGCATGTTTGAGGAATTGTCTGAATTTGGGACAAACACCTTCATGTAAACCAGCTTTGCAAAATTTTCCAGCCCAGATACTCTTCCTCTATTCAAATGGATTGTCTTACTCTGAGCAATGACCTGTTAATCTTCAAGCTAGGTTTTGCAGTTACCAACCACCAACGTTCTTCTATTTTGCCAGGCTGGTGCAAAGTAATTAAAAATGTCAATCGGAAATGTTAATAAGACTAAAGTCGTTTTGTAAATCTCACCTATATTTAGCAACACTCCATGTAGCTTAATTTTTGGTAGCATCTGGTAGACCTTAGAATGTTATAGTCAGTAGGTTCTTTATTCAAATTTTAAATATCCTAAGAATAGTAGGGCAGTAACAGTTAATTATGAGAGTTTTCTGGTCAAGATTTTTACCAGGCATTCTCTAGCCTTGGTACAAGAAAAACCCTGCTGTTGGCACAGATAACTAGCCTTGTCCATTTTATGCTTTTCAGTGATACCATTGCAACTTGGGAATACTGGTCTGCATCAAGTTTATTTGGTAGTTTGAGTGATTGCTAGTATGTTGGAAGTTATTTGGATTGTTTTTTGGAATTTTGACAACTGGGTGAATTATGGTTGGTATAAAGTTATATGTATAATTGGCAGGCTTATTTATCTGTTGCACTTGGTTAGCTTTAATTGTTCTGTATTATATAAAGATAAGTTTACTCAACAATAAATCTGCAGAGATTGAACAAATAATCCTGATACTTAATTTTTGGAAGTGGGAGCTCTCAGCCAAAAGTAGGCAGCTTTAATTCTGTAGCTTTAGGTTGGGCAGCTAGCAACGTCCTAGAAACGAGTAATGAAAGGATAAAAAGGGTATGGAAGAGGGGTAGGGGCAAAAACGGTTTTAAACAAGTAAATTCTACCCTTGTGGGGAAAAGGGCTGTCTGGGCCAATACCTCTTTATCATGTGCAACTTGGCACCCCTGCTATTGCTGGATGCATCTCAATAAGCTTTGGTGCATCCCTCACTTGTTTTCTGATTGGAACTGCCAAATTGCTTGTTACCGATTTGAAAAGTGCCAGTCCAGACTCACTCTTAAAAAATCAGTCACTTTTACTAATTTTTGAATTTTTTTGGCCAGGTGTGGTGGCTCATGCCTGTAATCCCTGTACTTTGGGAGGCTGAGGAGGGTGGATCACCAGGTCAACACTCTTGACCCTCATCTCTACTATAGATAACAAAAATTAGCCGGGTGTGGTGGCAAGTGCCTGTAGTCCCAGCTGCTCGGGAGGCTGAGGCAGGAGAATCACTTAAACCTGGGAGGTGGAGGTTGCAGTGAGCAAAGATCACACCACTGCACTTCAGCGTGGGTGACAGAGAGTGAGACCCTGTCTCAAGAAAGAAAAATTAGTAGCAGTGAATAACTATATAGTACATCATTGCACAGGTGAACATGCTTATCTAGATCATCCCCAGAAATTGAATTAAGTCAAAGGGAATGTGCATTAATTTTTGCTAGGTATTGTTGGGTTGCCTTCATGACAGCGTGTATAGGAGTACCTATTTCTATGTCAATTCCTACATGCCAGACTATCTAACTAGATTTTTGCCAATCTCAGGTTGAAAAATGGTCTTTCAGCATAGATTTTTTTAAATGATGGAGTCTTTATCATCCAGGCTGGAGTGCAGTGGTCTGATCTCTGCTCACTGCAATCTCGGCCTCCTGGGTTCAAGTGATTCTCTTGCTTTCGCCTCCCTAGTAGCTGAGATATTACAGGCACCTGACACCACGCCTGGCTGATTTTTGTACTTTTTAGTAGAGACAGGGTTTTGTCATGTTGGCCAGACTGGTCTCGAATTCCTGACCTTTAATTTATCTCAGGTGATCTCCCTGCCTCAGCCTCCCAAAGTGCTGGGATTATAGGCATGAGCCACTGTGCCTGGCCTCAGCATGGATTTTTAAATTTTATTTTATTTTTTTGAGATGGGGTTTCACTCTTGGCACCCAGGCTGGAGTGCAATGGTGCAATCTCGGCTCACTGCAACCTCTGCCTCTCAAGTTCAAGCAGTTCTGCCTCAGCCTCCTGAGTAGTTGGGATTATAGGTGCCCACCACCACACCTGGCTAATTTTTGTGTTTTTAGTAGAGATGAGGTTTCACTACGTTGGGCAGGCTGGTCTTAAACTCTTGACCTCGGGTGATCCACCTGCCTCGGCCTTCCAAAGTGCTGGGGTTACAGGTGTGAACCACTGTGCCCTACTAGTTTGAGACAGTTTCTCACTCTTGTGGGCTGGGCTTGAGTGATTCTCCCACCTCAGTCTCCCGAGTTGCTGGGACTACAGGCAGGCACTAGTATGCCTGGCTCATTTTAAATTTTTTTCGTAGAGATCTCACCATGTTGCCCAGGCTGCTCTTGAACTCCCGGGCTTAAGTGTTTCTCCCATTTTGGCCTCCTAAAGTGCTGGGGTTATAGGCATGACTCATCATGCCTGGCCAGGTTTTACATTTTGAAGTGGTTGGAAAAAAAATTGTAGCGATTCATGACATGTAAATTGTATGAAATTCAAATTGTAGTGCCCAGAAAGTTTTATGGAAACAGCCATGACTTGTCTACTTACCATCTGTGACTGTTTCTGTGCTACAGTAGTGGAGCTGAGTAATTGTGACAAAGTATCCCACAAAGCCTAAAACCTACCCTCTTCATTTTACAGCAAATATTTGCCAGTTCCTGGTTTAGACATTTGTCTTCAACTTTACAACTTTCAGAACAATTATCTCTGGAGATCTTGGGTACCAAGATTATTTGTAGGGTTGCCAGAGCCTTAAGATAGACTTTTGGTCTGGGAAAACCGACTTCTTCAGGAGTCATTCCTTGAAGTGCTTTGTGAAGCTGGGGGCAAATTCTAGCCAAACACAATGCACTTACTATAAAATTGGTGAGTGAGAGCATAGTAGGGAAGGCTTTTACTCTAGGATAGTGGTTTTGATTGCTAGTTGCAGACTAGAATCACCCAGGGTGCTTAAAAACATTTGAATGAAAGAATCACTGAGGTGAAGCCTAGGTATTCTAAACATTTCCACTGGTGATTTTTTTCTCTCTTTTCTGAGACTGTCTCTGTCACCAGGCTGGAATGCAGTGGCATGATCACTGCCTTGAACTCCCTGGGCTCAAGTGATCGTCCTGCCTCAGCCTCCTGAGTAGCTCGGACTACAGGCACATGTCACCAAGCCCAGCTAATTTTTGTATTCTTAAAAGATGGCGTTTCGCCATATTGTTTGGGCGAATCTTGGACTCCTGAGCTTAAGCATTCCACCTGCTTTTGCCTCCCAAAGTGCTAGGTTTATAGGTGTGAGCCACAATGCCTCGGCTCCTCTGGTTCTTCAGATACGCAACCAGGATTGAAAATCACTGCTCTGCCCTCTGTTCACTAGTTATTGGAAGATTGGTTTATTCTATTATAATAAGGAAGTAGTAGCACTCATGAATCAAAGGGAGATTCTACTATGTGTCCTTCTCTAGGTTTCTCTGATTGTCTCTAAACAAGCAAATGATCCCATGTTGAAAAGGAAACTGTGGGTAATCAACCCAGAAACTGCATTTTAATTTATATTAGTACCAGTAGAGGTCACTGTGCTCAAGGAAATAACTCATCTTTTAAAAAAAGTTAACATTCTATTCAGGAATTTTGAAGTATTTACCAGAGCTCTTGAGTTATGCCAAGCATTAGGGTAACTCTAGTTATGGCCTCTGACTACAATGATTGCTTCAGAGCATCTGAGGCTCTGTTATTAGATGCAAACATGAAATTATAATTGTTCTATCTTGCTGATGTGTTGACTTTTATCATTATGAAGGATCTTTGTCTCCAGCAATATTTATTGTCCTAATATCTATTTTGTCTTACATGGATATAGCCACTCCAGCTTTCTTATGGTTACCATTTGCATGGTTTATGTTTTCCATTGATTTCCTTTCAATTTATTTGTGTCTTGGAATCTAAGATACACATGCTTGGAATCTAAGACACACTTATATATGCTCTGTAGATAGCATATAGTTGTTGGATCTTGCTGCTGCTTCCATTTTTTGAGACAGGGTCTTCCTCTGTTGCCCAGGCTGCTGGAGTGCAGTGAGGCAGTCATAGCTCACTGCAGCCTTGAACTCCTGGGCTTAAACCGTCGTCCTGCCTCAGCCTCTCAAGTTGTTGGGACCACAGGCGTGAGCCACTGCACCTGGCTAGATCTTATCTTTTAATTCTGATAAACCACCTTTTGGAGTATTTATTCATCTATTTTGTTTTAACTTTTAGAGTATTTAAACCATCCACAGTTAATAGATTATTGATTTGGTTGGGTTTACATTTGCCTTTTTTTTTTTTTTTTTTTTTTTGAGACAGAGTCTTGCTCTGTCTCCAGACTGGAGTGCAGTGGCACAATCTCAGCTCACTGCAACCTCCGCCTCCTGGGCTCAAGTGATTCTCCTGCCTCAGCCTCCTGAGTAACTGGGACTGCAGGCACATGCCACCACACCCAGCTAATTTTTGTATTTTTTTAGTACAGACTGGATTTCACCATGTTGGCCAGGATGGTCTTGATTTCCTGACCTGGTGATCAGCCTTCTTTGGCCTCCCAAAGTGGTAGGATTACAGGCATGAGCCACTGCGCCCAGCCAGTTTTCTATATGTCTTCTTTTTTTCTTCCTCCCTTACTGCCTTTTGTACTAAATATTCTGTTTCGTACAAAAAATTTATTAAAGAAAAGTGTGTTGTCTTAGTTCCTCATTTTTTTAAACTACATTTTTAGTTATTAGTGGTTGAATCTTGTTTGTCACAATCTGCAATCTAATTCTGATTAACATTCTGGTAAAATACAGAAATTATACTCCAATGCTATTTCCTTTTCCTCTTCCCTCCTTTATGCTGTATTTATGTATTCTAAACTCAATGATACAGTGTTATAATTAATTGCTTTATGCAATTGTACATCTTTTTTTCTTTTTTAGACAGAGTCTCGCTCCATTGCCTAGGCTGGAGTGCAATGGCATGATTATGGCTCACTGCAACTTCTGTCTCCTGGGTTCAAGTGATTGTCCTGCCCCAGCCTCCTAAGTAGCTGGAATTACAGCTGCATGCCACCATGCCTGGCTTATTTTTATATTTTTAGTAGAGAGGGGGTTTCATCATGTTGGTCTGGCTGGTCTCAAACTCCTGACCTCATGATCTGCCACCTCGGCCTCCCGAAGTGCTGGGATTACAGGCGTGAGCCACTGCGCCTGGCCATATCTTTTTTTTTTTTTTTTTTTTTTTTTTTTTTTTTTTGAGATAGAGCCTTGCTCTATTGCCAGGCTGGAGTGCAGTGATATTATCTCGGCTCACTGCAACCTCTGCCTCTCAGATTCAAGTGATTCTCCTGCCTCAGCCTTCCAAGTAGCTGGGATTACAGGTGCCTACCACCACACCCAGCTAATTTTTGTATTTTTAGTAGAAACAGGGTTTCTTTTTTTTTTCCTTTTTTTTGAGATGGAGTTTTACTCTGTTGCCCAGGCTGGAGTGCAGTGGCACAATCTCTGCTCATTGCGATCTCCACCTCCCGGTTCAAGTGATTTTCCTGCCTCAACCTCCTGAGTAGCTGGGATTAGAGGCATGAATCACCACGCCCAGCTAATTTTTTTTTTTTTGAGACGGAGTTTCACTCTTGGTACCCAGGCTGGAGTACAATGGTGCGATCTCGGCTCACCGCAACCTCCGCCTCCTGGGTTCAGGCAATTCTCCTGCCTCAGCCTCCTGAGTAGCTGGGATTACAGGCACGTGCCACCACGCCCAGCTAATTTTTTGTATTTTTAGTAGAGATCGTGTTTCACCATGTTGACCAGATGGTCTGGATCTCTTGAGCTCGTGATCCACCCGCCCCGGCCTCCCGAAGTGCTGGGATTACAGGCTTGAGCCACCGCGCCCAGCCAATTTTTTTGTATTTTTAATAGAGATGGGGTTCCACCATCTTGGCCAGGCTGATCTCAAACTCCTGACCTTGTGATACATCTGCCTCAGCCTCCCAAAGTGCTGGGATTATAGGTGTGAGCCACCACGCCCGGTGTCACAGTGTTTCTCCATGTTGGTCAGGCTGGTCTTGAACTTCTGACCTCAGGTGATCTGCCTCCCTCAGCCTCCCAAAGTGCTGGGATTACAGGCATGAGCCACTGCGCCCAGCCTAATTTTTGTATTTTTAGTAGAAACGGGGTTTCACCATGTTGGCCAGGATGGTCTCCATCTCTTGACCTCGTGATCCACCTGCCTTGGCCTCCAGAAGTGCTGGGATTACAGGCATGAACCACTGTGCCCAGCCAATCTTACGTCTTTTAAGAGAATAAATGAAAAAATACAGCGTTTTCCTTATTAATCATGTATTTACTATTTCTGATCTTTTTTCTTCCCATAGATTCTGGTGTAATTTCATCATAAAGGACTTCATTATTTCTCACAAGGCAGGCTTGCTAGCAATGAATTTCCTAGTCTTTTTTTTTTTTTTTGAGACGGTGTTTCGCTGTTGTTACCCAGGCTGGAGTGCAATGGCACAATCTCGGCCCACCGCAACCTCTGCCTCCTGGGTTCAAGCAATTCTCCTGCCTCAGCCTCCCGAGTAGCTGGGACTACAGGCGTGCACTACCATGCCCGGCTATTTTTTGTATTTTTAGTAGAGACGGGGTTTCACCTTGCTGACCAAGATGGTCTCGATCTCTTGACCTCATGATCCACCTGCCTCGACCTCCCAGAGTGCTGGGATTATAGGCGTGAGCCACCGCGTCCGGCCGAATTTCCTAGTCTTTATTTCACCTTTGCTTCTGAAGGATAATTCTGGGTGATAATTGAATCTCTGGTTTTGAAGCACTTTGACCATGTCATTCCACTGCATTCTGGACTCCATTGTTCCAGATGAGAAGTCAGCTGTTAATTGTACTGGTGGTCCCTTGTAGTGAGGAGTCATTTTTCTCTTGTTGCTTTCAAATTTATTTGCTTTTGACATTCAGCAGTTTATGTGTGTCAACAGTTTGATGTGTCTATATGGGAATTTCTTCTAGAAGTTTGTTGAGCTTAGATTTATAGATTAATGGTTTTCATCAAATTTGGAAGTTTTTTGGCATTATTTTTTTCTGTCCCTCTCTTTGGACTCCCATTACACATATGCTCATGTGCCTGATGTTTTATCACAAGTCTGAGATTCTGTTTAGTTTTCTTCAATCTTACATTTTTCAGATTGAATAATTCCTATTTATCTAGCTTCAAGTTCACTTTTCTGCTGTTTCAAATCTACTTCTGACTCGTTTCTTTCTTTCTTTCTTTCTTTCTTTTTTTTTTTTTTTTTTTTTTTTTTTTTTTTTTTTTTTTTTTTTTGAGACGGAGTTTCGCTCTTGTTACCCAGGCTGGAGTGCAATGGCGCGATCTCGGCTCACCGCAACCTCCGCCTCCTGGGTTCAGGCAATTCTCCTGCCTCAGCCTCCTAAGTAGCTGGGATTACAGGCACGCGCCACCATGCCCAGCTAATTTTTTGTATTTTTTTTTTAGTAGAGACGGGGTTTCACCATGTTGACCAGGTTGGTCTCGATCTCTCGACCTCGTGATCCACCCGCCTCGGCCTCCCAAAGTGCTGGGATTACAGGCTTGAGCCACCGCGCCCGGCTTCTTTTTTTTTTTTGAGACACAATTTCACTGTTGCCTAAGCTGGAATGCAGTGGTGTGATCTTGGCCCACTGCAACCTCTACCTCCCAGGTTCAAGTGATTCTTGTGCCTCAGCTTCCCAGTAGCTGGGATTACAGGCAAATGCCACCATGCCTGGCTAATTTTTGTATTATTAGTAGATGGGGTTTCGCCAGGTTGGCCAGGCTGGTCTTGAACTACTGACCTCAAGTGATCTGCCTGCCTCAGCCTCCCAAAGTGCCAAGAATTACAGGTGTGAGCCATCGTGCCTGGCCTCTCTAGTTAACTTTTCATGCATTATAGTGCTGTTTTCAACATCAAACTTTTCACTTGATTCCATTTATTTAGAGACAGAGTCTTACTCTGTCACCCAGGCTGGAGTGCAGTGGTACAATCTCGGCTCACTGCTACCCCTGCCTCCCAGGTTCAAGTGATTCTCCTGCCTCAGCCTCCCAACTAGCTGGGATTACAGATGTGTACCACCACACCTGGCTTATTTTTGTAGAGATGGTTTTGCCATGATGGCCAGGCTGGTCTCAAGCTGCTGGCCTCAGGTGATCTACATGCCTGGGGCTCCCAAAGTGCTGTATTACAGGCGTGAACCACCGGGGCCAGCCTACTTGATTCCATTTTATAATCATCAGTTTTGTTTTTTCAACATTCTTGTGTTCATCTTTTAAGAGACAGTCTCCCTGTGTTGTCCATGCTGGGGTGCAGTTGTCTATTCACAGGTGGGATCATAGCATACTACAGCCTTGAACTCCTGGGCTCGAGCAGCCCTCCTGTCTCAGCCTCCCGAGTAGCTGGGACTACGGGCATGAACCACTATGCCTGGCTTAGGCTTATTTTAAAATTCTAGGGAGTTGCCTTGTGTCTGCGTAGCTTAGCTCAGCCAGTTTCTGGAGAGAGGTTGTGCTGACATCTCAACCAGTCAGACTTCTGCACTCTGCTGATGGATCTGTGTGTAGGTAGGTGAGTAATTTTAATATTCAGGCTGCTTTCCAGTCTGTCCAGACTTTTACTTTTTGTTGAGCCCTCTTTGATCTTTGCACATGCATCCAGCCTCCGATCAGCCAAAAATCTTGCTGTAGCTACAACTTCAACCTCAGGCCAGTAGAAGCCATAGGCCATCCCTGCCTGCACAGCACTGGATTATTTCTAATGACGATGTTTTGGGTTTGGCTGCTACTCACACCTCCAAATGGAGTGAACCCTCTTTCAACCACAGCCACTTGCTCATCCTCGTGTTCCATTTTGTGTCAGCAGAACCTTCACAATCACTTGAGTTGGAGGAGTGAGGGGAATGGGAACAGCCCAGGCAAGAACACTACAGACTCCCACTGTTCCTACCCAAAGTTCAGTGGTTTTTCAAACAATGTATCTCAGACTGGAAGGTTTTATGTCTGTTTCCAGAGCACCAAAATTGTTTTGAGCTGGGAGTAGCGGTGTGTATTATAGTCGCAGCTACTTAGGAGGCTGAGGCTGGAGGGATTGCTTAAGGGCAAGAATTCGAGACCAACCTGGGCAACAGAGCAAGACCCCCATCTCTAAGCAAAAAGAAACTGTTTTGTCAATTTTTTTCTGCATTTTAATTGCTTGAACTATAATAAGGAGGATTTGCTGACATCCTTGCCTGGCTATAGCTGGAAATGCTGTCCAAAGCATCTGAGACTTTAATGATGATCTGGGTAACTGAGTTCAGGAAATGCCTTGATGGGAAAAGGATTGCACTGCTGTCCAAACAGCCTCTTGCAAACTGATGATCCAATTGCTTAAAATGGTTAAGAGTGAAAATGGGAACTGGCCAGGGACCAGGACACATGATGTGCTTCCTTCCTGCTCTGTGCTGGTAGTCCTGCGTTTTTTTCCATGTTCTACTTTTCGTAAACTCTCCAGTTCTCCCTCCACAGCATGACATCTTAGTCTTTACAGCAATATTTGTGTAATTATTTTAATATTACATCTTACCTTGTAAAATTTTATTCTATTTTTTTTTTTTTAGTAGAAGAACAGATCATTTAATTATACAAACAAAATTGCTTTCCTTTGCTCTGGGGAGTCCAGGCAATCTTTCAAGTTCATTTGCTGCCTGACAGGTTTCTGAGTGTCAGAAAGAACCTCGCTCTTCTCCGGTATCCACATGGAAAACAAGATCAGAAACAGAAGTCCACCATGGACAAAATCCCAGGATGATCCAATCTGGAAAGAATTTAATTAACAAAATAAAGGGAAAATGGTCCAGGTGGGGCCCTAGGGAGGGAGGACTCGTGTCCCAGGCTGAGGTCCGCCCAGCACACCCAGTGGGCAGCCTTGGACCTGTCACTGCAGAACCAGCCTTGACAAGCAGACCCGGTGTGCTCGGCCACGGTTTTCTGATGCACTTGGCATACGTACAGATATGAAAAACCCAACGGCAGGTGGTTGGAAAGTGGTTTCTAGCTCTTCTACGCTGGCTTGGCACATTCACGCATGCAAAGCAAGGAGGTTTTGTGGGCTTCACCAAACAAATTTTAAGTTATTTTTGGCGAAAAGAAAACAAACAAAAAGCTAAAATTCATAAGCAGGATTAAAAGCCACTGAAGTGAAAACGATATATTTCCTCAGTGTTGTGGAGTTAAGACTACCACTACAATCTTTTTATTTTTATTTTTTAATAAAGTCTCTGCCATCCTCTCCCTCGACTCTGGTCAATAGCAGCAATGCACAAAGTCCTCTGTGAAGCCAGTGGTCTCTGCTCCCCGGGTCAGAGGTCATAGGTCAAGTTCAGTCCGAAGAATCATGGGGGCTGCTCGCTGGTCTCATCCTCCAGGCAGGTGCCGCCCATGGCACCCAGGTCATCTGCATAGGCTTTTGCTGCAGCCGCGCCGTACCTCTGAGTGACTAAGGGGCAGTCTGAGTGAGAGGCAGAGTCCAAGATCTCATTGGCCGTTTCTAGACTGCCATCCAGCTGGTGCTGCTTCATCAGGGTGCACTCGCCGTCCCCCTGTTCCAGGTTGTACATGTACAGATACCCGTCGGAGGCGCTCACCAGCAACCGTGGGATCTTCTGAATTGCGGCTAGCGACCGGATGTTTTTGTGGCCGCAGAATGGCAGGCGGACCGTGGCGAAGGCTCGGCCCTGGTTGAACATTTCTGTTACTTGGGAAGGCAGGTAGCTGGTGGAGGCCATGAGCACTTCCCAAAGTACCAAGTCCAGGTGGTGAGCTCCTCTGGGGGTTTTTCTTTCACAGTCTGGAGTTTGAAGATGTGCACGGTCTCTGTGTTGCTGGAGGCGGAGAGGAACATGCTGTCCATGCTGAAGGCCAGGGAGGAGATGCTCAGGCACCTCTTCACTCCTCTCCGAAACTCAAAGTTTTTGTCTCTCTGAAATGGAAAATACCCTAATCGCGGTCCCCTTCTCTGAAGCCGTGGCAAGCTTAGTTCCACTAGCATCAAAAGCCAACGCTGCTAAAGGACTGTCATGAGCCGGAATCATGTTTGCAGCTCTCAAATTAATGGTATCGAAGACCTGCATCTGTCCGATGGTTGCGCTCCCTGGGTAAGCCAAGTAGCAGTGGTCATTGTTGACAGCACACACAGGCCTGCAGGGTTTAGAGGCGTCTCCCTGATCATGTGCAGTACCTTCATGTCCCGAATGTTGTGGATGTACAGGGACTCTTCCAGGCATGCTATCAGCCTCTGCCTGTTGAGCTTCACAGCCAGAATCGTGTTGGAGTAGCTGTAGTTGCAGATCTCAGTTCCCTTAAAGTGGCGCACACCTTTAGCTTCCTTGGTGCTTTAAGGCTCACGATGGCCGCTAAGCTGCTGGAGAACAATCTCTCTACAATGCATACACCTTCCATGTTGGTGCGTTCATAGATCTGTTCCAGCCTATCCACAGAAGAAAGAAAAATTTATAACTGGATTTACTACCAACAGCTAGGGACCAGACAACAGCGAGATGGCCAGGACCAGTTGCTCTTGATCCCCGTTTCACTGCTGTGTTGTCCTGGTTGAAGTTGGTGAAGAGCACAGCTGGCCGGTGCTGGCCTCCCCGCTCTGGCTCGTCAGGTTCATAGGTGGGCCCGGCCGGGGAGGGCGCACACGCGAGGGTGGGTCAGGCTGCACTCAGGGTCGGCGCCTGGCCCTACTCGCCGCCTTGGTCGCCCCGGGATCAACCAGCGCCTCATCTCGTCCCCACTCTTGTTTATGCTGTGGACGTAAATTTTATTTCTTGCTGGGGCCTTCAGTGGTTTCATCATAAAATTAAAGTTATGCTCACATGCTGTCACATGCCACAATGTACATCTCATAACCACGGGGAAGGGCTTCTCTCAAGCAAAGTTCTCGTCTGTGTGTTTCATGAAAAAGGACAGATTGGTTGCTGCCACAAAAAGAGTTTCTCTCAGTTTTTGCTTTGCTCAGATGCACGGTGTGACAAATGTAGGCTTTTTGTTTTTTTCTGAGATGGAGTCTCGCTCTTTCACCACGCTGGAGTGCAGTGGCATGAACTCGGCTCACTGTGACCTCCACCTCCAGGGTTCAACCAATTCCCCTGCCTCAGCCTCCCGAGTAGCTGGGATTACAGGTGCACAGCACCACGCCCAGCTAATTTTTTTGTATTTTTAGTAGAGATGGGGTTTCACCACGTTGGCCAGACTGGTCTCCAACCCCTGCCCTCAGCCAATCTCCCTACCTCGGCCTCCCAAACTGCTGGGATTGCAGGCGTAGGACACCAGGCCTGGCCACCTTTTTACTTTCTTTTATAAACTATTAATTTAAATGCCAGTAACTTATTTCAGCTGTCCCACAGGCGATGAATGCACTTACTTAGACTACTGCAGACTTGGCTTATAAAAACAATACTATTTTTGGACAGAAGAAATCGAAGTATTTGGCTAATAAATGCATTCTCAAACCTAGAGACTATTACATTAAGAACTAATTTGTAGTTTGTTTTGTCTCAGTGGATCCAGGGCTGGAATCGCCCCCATAGCGGCAGCAAGGGAGACCCTACTAGGGAGTGCTCCAAACTGTCTTGAGATAGGGCTGGCTGGATTCCAAAGAAAGAAGCTCTAAGTGTCAGGGTGATCGTCCAAAGCACTTATTAGGGGAACTTCCTTACAGAGTGCTGCAGCAATCGTAGAGAGAGAAAAGGTGTTCTGCCCAGGTATGTCAGCAGTGAGGGAACTTCTATGACAGTTTAAGGAATTTGGCTCAGAGCCAGTTTCTTTTAGTGTTTTAGGCAACAACCTAGGCGGTTTTATCAGTGCCTGGGAATGTTCAAGGCCCAGTTTGGCTTCAAGCCTGCTGTGAAAAACCTGCAGCTGGATGGGTGACACAGGGCAAGGCACTCTGTGACTTTTGGTCAGGATACAGAAAGGAGGGGGAACTGTGAATAAGAAAACGTTCATTCTCTTCTCTGGGATTTCCTAAATGATTGCTGGCACCTATAGTATGAGAACCCTGCATTGAACAATTGAATCAAATTTGTAGCTGGGTTGCAGTCAGATTAGTATTTCACCTCTGAGGCCTCTTGGCTAATAAATACATTGGAAATTTTAAAGAGTGGAGAAACCTGCAGGCAGCATCTTACTCAAGTCACCAAAGTTAACCTCACAGTAAAAAGACAACTGATCCTGAGATGTTTAATCAGCGTTAGATTAAAAAAAAAAAAAGAGAAAGAAGAGAAGACAACCGAGCATGTGCCATCAGGGCTGGTGTGTGAAGAGCACAGCATCACACCTGACATCCTGAACCCCTTCACAGACCCAGCAGAGCGCTGTGTACAGAGCAGGGGCTCAGAAAATCCATGCTGAAATCAATTAAAAAATAAGCAAGATCTTTGGTTTATTCTCGGTTATAAAGAAAGAGGAAGTATGGAAAGCTACTTCCAGTGAGATAGCTTTCCTGTTAGGTAGGGAAATGCTGGGGCTCCCATTGAAGGGTAAGGTAGAATCCAGAACACACCCACATTCTCAGTCCATTTCCCAAAGGTCCACGCCTGGTGATTTAAGGCTGAGTAAAGGAACAAGTCTTTTGAAGATGCAGATTTTGGTTTTATTTCAATTCAGTACAGTATATATTAGTATAACACTTTTTTTTTCCCCAAAAATCACCAACCCAAACCCATCACCGATGCTTTGATTGTCCAGGAAAGAAAGAGCCCCCAGCCTTCTCACATAACACTACAATCTCTGTCCCCGGTGCAATGTGTCATCCTCGCTGTGCTGTGAAAGGCAAGGCTCTCTCCTCACCCTAACACAGCTCCTGTCGCCAGTGCTTGCCTGCTGTTCTTCCCCTGCCTTGGCCTGGCTGTGCTTTCTGAGTTAACCCAAAGGCTCTTCCAGGCCTTTTCCTCTTGGAATTCCCCTCCTCACTAGAGAGAGAGCTGTCTTTTTTCTCTCTTTTTTTGAGACGAAGTTTGGCTCTGTTGCCCAGGCTAAAGTGCAGTGGCGTGATCTTGGCTCACTGCATCCTCCACCTCCTGGGTTCAAGGGATTCTCCTGTCTCAGCCTCCTGAATAGCTGAGATTACAGGCATTTTTGTATTTTCAGTGGAGATGAGGTTTCGCCATGATGGCCAGGCTCTCAAACTCCTGACCTTAAGCAATCCTCCCGCCTTGGCCTCCCAAAGTGCTAGGATTATAGGCGTGAGCCACCACACCTGGCCGTAAATGACAGATTCTTTTTGGATATTTTGATCTTGCACTTTAAGTCATACCAACTTTAATGCTATGAGACAGTTCAGTACAACCTAATGTTTCTTATAAAAATGAATCTGAGAAGCAAAGCTGGCTGCAAAAGTCAGAGCAGGTGTCATACCCCTCTTTGTCCCTCAGTGGTCCTGGGCATATCCTGGTAGACTGAGGTAGAGGCCAGGAGGGGGACTTGCATTTGCATGACCTGAATTCAAGTCTTGGCTCAACTTTTTAGGTAGTAGCTTGTTGGTCCTCAACCTCTCTAAGCCTCCGTTTTCTGACTTATCAATCATCTACTACTCTATAGAAACAGGTCCATCTGCCAGTCTGCAGATTGAGCTAATGTGACATTTGAAAACTCGGGGGTGCTGCAATAGAGTAAGGTGGTTAGAGGCGGAGGAGGAGGAACAAAAGCAGTGAGAGAATAGCTTTAAGAAAAGGAAGGGCGGCCGGCACAGTGGCTCACGCCTGTAATCCCAGCACTTTGGGAGGCTGAGGCAGGCGGATCACCTGAGGTCTGGAGTTTGAGACCAGCCTGACCAATATGGTGAAACCCCATCTTTAAAAAAACAAAACAAAACAAAAAAAAAAACAACACTTTTAAAAGGCATTGGGATTCCTCTGCTTTTAGATCATTGGTAGGCAGAAAAATAGTTTGTTCTACCAGGAATCACAAGTTGGAACTGAGTATTCTCCAAAGTGGAAATTCTAGAGTGTAGTGTCACTCCAAGCAAAGATTATTCAGTTCTCATCCCCAACATCCAAAACTACCTGTCAGAAGGGTTAAACCAGGTCAAAACAGTCCAGCACAATTAGGCTTCATCAAACAATAAAAAAAAAAAAAAAAAAAAAAAAAAAAAGAAAGAAAGAAAGAAAAGGAAGGGCGAAAAGTTGAAAGTGACAGGGTGGAGAGGTGGAGCCAACAGCAGCACGGGAGTCCTTGCCTAGCACCAGGGCTTAGATGACAACATTGGTAGTTGGGTTCACTGCCTTCTGAACTGCACAGAGAATCAAGCTGGTCATTAGACATGGCCTGGAGCCAGTCACTGGAAAAGGAAATCAATATCCAGACTGATTCTGATGACAGCCACCATTTGTATGATTGTAATCCATCGAATCATTTTGAGAGCTTCTTAATCTTCACCTTTTTTCTGGACAGGAGACAGGTGGCTGAGCTTAGCCCTGGACCAGGTCATATCCTCACAGTTTCTTAAGCCACAGAAAACTTGAACCAGGTGGTGTGGTCATACTCCTCACCAGGCCTCAGCAGCACAGGAGGGAAGTGGGGCTGTGAAGGGGGAAACAACACAGGTGATGCTTGATGGCGCAGGCTGCAACATTAACCATTCAGGTGTGCTTCTGGAAGGGCCTCTAGACCAGTGTGCTGTGGGGACAGCCGCCAGTGCAGGAACTGTTTATGACTGGTTCATAGTGAGATAAAGAACTTTGGGCTGGGCTTGGTGTGGGAGGCCGAGGTGAGTGGAACACAAGGTTAGGAGATCGAGACCATCCTGGCTAAGACAGTGAAAACCCATCTCTACTAAAAATACAAAAAGTAAGCCGGGCATGGTGGCATGCACCTGTAGTCCCAGCTACTTGGGAGGCGGAGGCAGGAGAATCGCTTGAACCTGGGAAGCAAGGTTGCAGTGAGCTGAGATGGCACCACTGCACTCCAGCCTGAGCAACAGAGTGAGATACTGTTTAAACAAAACAAAACAAAACAAAAAAAACTTTAATCAGAATGAAAATCTGCTATATCACTAAACATGCTTTGTTAAAGTGAGACTTTCCTGATGAAGGAAAGTAGTGTGTTGATCTATAATCTGGTGCAAGATGTAGGCTTTTTTTTTTTTTTTTTTTTTTTTGAGACAGAGTCTCACTCTGTCTCCCAGTCTGGGGTGCCGGGGAGCGATGTCAGCTCACTGCAACCTCCACCTCCCAGGTTCAAGTGATTCTCCTGCCTCAGCCTCCCAAGTATCTGGGATTACAGGCACCTACCACCATGCCCAGCTGATTTTTGTGTTTTTAGTTGAGACGGTTTTTTTTTGTTTTGTTTTGTTTTTTGTTTTTTTGTTTTTTTTGAGACGGAGTTTCACTCTTGTTACCCAGGCTGGAGTGCAATGGCGCGATCTCGGCTCACCGCAACCTCCGCCTCCTGGGTTCAAGCAATTCTCCTGCCTCAGCCTCCTGAGTAGCTGGGATTACAGGCACGTGCCACCATGCCCAGCTAATTTTTTGTATTTTTAGTAGAGACGGGGTTTCACCATGTTGACCAGGATGGTCTCGATCTCTCGACCTCGTGATCCACCCGCCTCAGCCTCCCAAAGTGCTGGGATTACAGGCTTGAGCCACCGCGCCCGGCTGGTTTTTTTTTTTTTTTAGACCGAGTTTCGCTCTTGTTACCCAGGCTGGAGTGCAATGGCACGATCTCGGCTTACCACAACCTCTGCCTCCTGGGTTCAGGCAATTCTCCTGCCTCAGCCTCCCCAGTAGCTGGGATTACAGGCACGCGCCTCCATGCCCAGCTAATTTTTTTTTGTGTGTGTGTGTTTTTTTTTTTTTTGAGACGGAGTTTCGCTCTTGTTACCCAGGCTGGAGTGCAATGGCACGAGCTCGGCTCACCGCAACCTCCGCCTCCTGGATTCAAGCAATTCTCCTGCCTCAGCCTCCTGAGTAGCTGGGATTACAGGCATGCGCCAACCTGCCCAGCTAATTTTTTAGTATTTTTAGTAGAGACGGGGTTTCACCATGTTGACCAGGATGGTCTCGATCTCTCGACCTCATGATCCACCCGCCTCGGCCTCCCAAAGTGCTGGGATTACAGGCTTGAGCCACTGCCCCTGGCTTTTTTTTGTATTTTTAGTAGAGATGGGGTTTCACCATGTTGACCAGGATGGTCTCAATCTCTTGACCTCATGATCCAGCCGCCTTGGCCTCCCAAAGTGCTGGGATTACAGGCTTAAGCCACCGCGCCTGGCCTGAGACAGGGTTTTGTCATGTTGGCCAGGCTGGTCTAGAACTCCTGACCTCAAGTGATATGTCTGTCTTGGCCTCTCAAAGTGCTAGGATTACAAGTGTAAGCCACTGCACCTGGCCCTATTTTTTTTTTTTTTTAAGACAGGGTCTCATTCTGTTGTATAGGCTGGAGTGCAGTGGTGTGATCATGGCTCACTGCAGCCTCAACCTCCCAGGCTCAAATGATCCTCCCACCTCAGCCTCCTATATAGCTGGGGCCGCAGGTGTGCACCACCACACCTGGCTAATTTTTCTAATAATCTGTAGAGATAGGGTCTCCTTGTGTTGCCTAGGTTGGCTTCAATCTCGAGCTCAAGCAATCCTCCCACCTCAGCCTCCCAAAGTGCTGGGATTACAAGCAGGAGCCATCTTGCCAGCCCAAGGTGCATGCTTCTTATTGTGGGCTGGTACTTTTAGGAGTACTGCTCTAGGCAATAGCCAGAAAAGAAAGCTAGGAGGGAACACATAGGAGGAGATGATATGGAAGTTCTCCTTAAGTATGGTTGCAGAAAACGAGAAGGTATTGATAAGGAGAAACATCAAACTGGATAAAGGCTTTGAAGGTACAAAATTGGAGCTTTCTTAAAAATATGTAAATGCCATGTCAGTAGCTTGACTATGGGTTTTCTGTTTATCATGACTTGGAGAAGAGAATAAGCATGAACTTTTGAGCCAGGCACAGTGGTTCACGCCTGTAATCCTAGCAATTTGGTAGGCCAAGGCAGGTGGATCACTTGAGGTCAGGAGCTCGAGACCAGCCTGACCAACATGGTAAGACCTCGTCTCTACTAAAAATACAAAAATTAGCCAGGCGTGGAGGTGGGTGCCTGTAATCCCAGCTACTTGGGAGGCTGAGGCAGGAGAATCACTTGGACCCAGGAGGCAGAGGTTGCAATGAGCTGATATCATATCACTGCACTGCAGCCTGGGCAAGAGAGTGAGACTCTGTCTCAAAAAACAAACAAACAAAAGAACTTTTTGAATCAAACAAACAAATAAAACATGAACTTTTGAATCATACAACCTGATTTGAGTGTAGTGAACTCGGTTGTGTAGTGTGACTTTGGACACAAACTGCATTCTAACAAGCTAGCCTGTGGCATTACCTGATTGACTGCATCAGGCCAGTTCTGAGTCTCCAGGCAGAAACCAGAGTGCTTGGGATAGACAGCTCCACTCTTGCCGTTTAAGGTGCCATCCAGGAAATTGCCCGTGTAAAACTGGACCCCGGGCTGGGTGGTGTGTACTTCCAGCACCCGCCCGCTTGCAGCATGATGCACCCTGGGAAGAAACACAAACCACATGAGTCCAGGAAGAAAAGCAGGTGGGGAGGAGTAGAAGCTGGGAAGTGGCTTTGAGACAGGAAATCAGATCCAGCCACAGAGCAGGAACAAGATATAAGGAGGAGATGAAGGCAGGAAGAGCAGGATGGAAAATTCTTCCAGTCTCAAAGGCAAGGCATGAGCAGGCGGCTTCGAGGATCCTCAACAGCAATGTCTCATTCTGATCTTGGCTTCTTTTGGGCATCACAAAACAGACTTACCCTTGCCTGCCAGCTGGGGAGTAGGGAGGAACGAAGCAGCCAGATTGGAGGAGGAAAGCCCTGGAGGAGCTAAGATTTTTTTTTTTTTTAAATAGAGTCTTGCTCTATTACCCAGGCTGGAGTGCAGTGGATCAATCTCGGCTCACTGCAACCTCTGCACCCTGGGCTCAAGCAGTTCTCCCACCTCAGCTCCCCAGTAGCTGGGATGAGGTGTGTGCCACCACATCAAGCTAATTTTTATTTGTTTGTTTGTTTTGAGATAGACTCTGGCTCTTCCGCCCAGGGGGCGTCCAGTGCTGCAATCTTGGCTCACTGCAACCTCCGCCCCATGGGTTCAAGTGATTCTCCTGCCTCAGCCTCTCAACTAGCTGGGATTACAGGTGCCTGCCACTATGCTAAGCTAATTATTTGTATTTTTAGTAGAGATGGGGTTTCATCATGTTGGCTAGGCTGGTCTTAAACTACTGACCTCAGGTGATCTGACCACCTCAGCCTCCCAAAGTGCTGGGATTACAGACATGAGCCACTGCGCCCAGCCCGAGATTCTTTTCGGAGTCTTGCTCTGTCGCCCAGGTTGGAGTGCAGTGGCGCAATCTCAGCTCACTGCAACCTCCAGGGTTCAAGTAATTCTCCTGCCTCAGCCTCCCGAGTAGCTGGGAGTATAGGCACCTGCCACCAAGCCTGGCTAATTTTTGTATTTTTAGTTGAGACGGGGTTTCACCACTTTGACCAGGCTGGTCTTGAACTCCTGACTTCAGGTGATCCACCCATCTCAGCCTCCCAAAGTGCTAGTCTTACAGGCGTGAGCCACTGTGCCTGGCCCAAATTAAGGCTTCTAACAATGGGCCTTAAAGAACAAGCAGAGAGGGAGAGAGGAGGCACTGAGGGTGGAGGAATATGGGTAATGGGAGGTAGGAGGAGGGGGATGAATTCTACAGAGCTCACCTGTGCCATGGGAGCTTTGAGAAGATATGAAATGTGGTACTGGGTTACCTGTAGCATAGTAAATGCTATTGATATGGCCAGAGGAAAAGCTCCAAAGGAAAATAGGAGTTGATGTCAGTTTCTTTCTTACAGATTCAGGAAGAGAAAAATACCTGACCTTGCACAAAAATGCTTTTCTTTAGATCCCTTCAGACAGAAATTGTGGTCAAAACCATTGAGATGGAAGTCCTGCAGGTGTTTTCCAAGCTCCACTGGCTTTCTCAGGTCGAATGCAGTTCCTTGCACTGGGGCCACTTCTCCTGATGGGAAGAGACAGAAAACAAAGGTGATAAACATCCAAGTCTCATATTTATTTATACAGAGCCTCCCCAAGACCCACTGGTTCTACCCTCTCAGCCTTCATTTGAATTTGTTAAGGAGATGGGAGCCCAGATCCTGGGAAACATGCAGGGAGCCCATCTCTACCAAAAAAATAAATAAATAAAATTAGCCAGGCATAGTGATGGGCACCTGTGGTCTTAGCTACTCAGGAGGCTGAGGCAGGAGGATTGCTTGAGCCCAGGAGGTCAATGCTACAGTCAGCCATGATTACATTGCCACACCTCAGTATGGGTGACAGAATGAGACTCTGTCTTGTTAAAAAACAAACAAATAGGGAGAGGGAGGGTTAGAGAAAACAAAACAAAACAAAAAAAACACAAAAAAAGAAATAAATAGAGTATATGGGAATATGGGCTCAGGTTATATGCAAATACCACAGCATTTTATAGAAGGAACTAGAGTAGGCTAGGTGCGGTGGCTCACGTGTGTAATCCTAGCAATTTGGGAGGTGAAGGTGGGTGGATCACCTGAGGTCAGGAGTTCAACACGAGCCTGGCCATCATGGTGAAACCCCATCTTTTTTTTTTTTTTTTTTTTTTTTTGAGACGGAGTTTCGCTCCTGTTACCCAGGCTGGAGTGCAATGGCGTGATCTCGGCTCACCGCAACCTCCGCCTCCTGGGTTCAGGCAATTCTCCTGCCTCAGCCTCCTGAGTAGCTGGGATTATAGGCACGCGCCACCATGCCTAGCTAATTTTTTTGTATTTTTAGTAGAGACGGGGTTTCACCATGTTGACCGGGATGGTCTCGATCTCTTGACCTCGTGATCCACCCGCCTCAGCCTCCCAAAGTGCTGGGATTACAGGCTTGAGCCACCGCGCCCGGCTGAAACCCCATCTTTAAAAAAAAAAAAAGAAGGAACTAGAGTATCCATTGATTTGAGTATCAGTAGGCTGTCCTGGAACCAATCTTCCATTGATTCCAAGGGACAATGGAAAATATACTCATAAATATATAGTAACATATATATATATAAACCAGAGTTGTTCTAGCTGAATCAAGTACAGGTTCTGAGCAGCTCAGGTGGAAAACCCCAGGATGAGATGACGGCAGAGGTCTACTTCTTAAAATTATGGCCCACCCAGGAGTAAGTAACAGCCAGGTGATAGAACCTTGCACCAAGTACAGAGAATCCCAGGTTCCTCTGTAGCAGGTCAAATCACTGGCCATTTTTTCTTGAGGAAGAAAGAGAAAAAGGCTCTTTTTAGAGCCCTAAGCAATGATACGGTTGAGTCTTTTTTTAAAAGTTTTTTTTTCCTTCTTTTTTTCTTTTTTTGAGACAGAGTTTTCCTCTTGTTGCCCAGGCTGGAGTACAACAGCACGATCTCAGTTCACTGCAACCTCTGTGTCTTGGGTTCAAGTGATTCCCCTGCCTCAGCCTCCCAAGTAGTTGGAATTACAAGCACAGGCCACCATGCCCAGCTAATTTTTGTATTTTTAGCAGAGACAGGGTTTTACCATGTTGGCCAGGCTAGTCTCAAACTCCTGACCTTAGGTGATCCACCTGCCTCGGCCTCCCAAAGTGCTGGGATTACAGGCATGAGCCATTGCACCGGCCTAAAAAGTTTTCTTACAGTCCCAGAGCTGTCTCATATATTTTAAAGGTAAATGCAACTATTAGGAGGTTAGCATACTCTTTTAGGGTGATAATTATTTTTTCCTTTCATGTGGTCTGATGGCAATTTTAGGAACTTGGCTTCTACTGTTATTAGGGGAGAGATGTAGCATGCAAAGTAGAGCTGAAATCTTAGGAGGCTAAGAAAAAGCAGGAACTTGTACCTTACCATTAAAATAATTTAAAAAGTAAAAGAAGAACCCACTGCCAGTCATTTAAAACATTTGGTTCTGCTTTGTGGGTTCCTAAATGCTGAGAGAACACACAAATCTGAGTAAAAGAGGATTTTTTTTTTTTTTTTTTTTTTTTTTTGAGACAGTCTCACTCCGTTGCCCAGGCTGGAATGCAGTGGCATGATCTCAGCTCACTGCAATCTCCACCTCCTGGATTCAAGCAATTCTCCTGCCTCAGCCTCCCAAGTAGCTGGGACTACAGGCGTATGCCACGACTTCAGCTAATTTTTTTGTATTTTCAGTAGAGTCAGGGTTTCACAGTGTTGGCCAGGCTAGTCTTGAACTCCTGACCTCAAGTGATCCACCTACCATGGCCTCCCAAAGTGCTGGGATTACAGGTGTGAACCACCACACCCAGCCTCATTTTTTTTTTTTTTAAGACGGAGTCTCGCCCTGTTGCCCAGGCTGGAGTGCAGTGGCACAATCTCGTCGCACTGCAACCTCCACCTCCCAGGTTCAAGCAATTCTCCTGTCTCAGCCTCCCGAGTAGCAGGAACTACAGGCACCCACTGCCACACTCGGCTAATCTTTGTATTTTTAGTAGAGATGGGGTTTCACCACGTTGGCCAGGCTGGTCTTGAACTCCTGACCTTGTGATTCACCAGCCTCGGCCTCCCAAAGTGCTGTTATTACAGGCGTCAGCCACTGCGCCTGGCCCCCATTTCTTTTCTTAAACTCACAGCTGCAGTTCATGAATCAAGTCTGGCATGATCATGGCTCACTGCAGCCTTGACCTGCTGCAACCTAGTGTTTGCAGACTGGGATTCTGAGTTCACATACGGCTCAGGGTGCCTGGGCATAAAGCACTCAAGTGAGGCACTAAGGTCTAGGCGATACCATCCTGGTGTCCACTGTTCAACCGAGAGAATCTGGGAAGCACACATAGGAATCCTTGCTCTTTTTTGTTTGTTTTGAGACAGAGTTTCACTCTGTCATCCAAGCTGGAGTGCAGTGGCGCAATCTTGGCTCACCGTAATCTCCGTCTCCCAGGTTCAAGTGATCCTCCCATCTCAGCCTCCCAGGTAGCTGGGATTATGGGTGTACACCATCATGTCAAGCTAAATTTTATATTTTTAGCAGAGATGGGGTTTCACCATGTTGGCCAGGCTCGTCTAAACTTCTGACCTCAAGTGACCTGCCTACCTTGGCCTCCAAAAGTGCTGGGATTACAGGCGTGAGTCACTGTGCCAAATTTTAAAATAGGGAATATTTGCACATGCAACCAATTTTTTCTTTGACTTTTTAAATTTTTTGAGACAGAGTCTTGCTGTGTTGCCCAGACTGGAGTGCAGTAGTGTGATCTTGGCTCACTGAAACCTCCACCTCCCAGGTTCAAGCGATTCTCCTGCCTCAGCCTCTGGAGAAGCCGGGATTACAAGTGCCCACTACCATGCCTGGTTCGTTTTTCTTTCTTTTTTTTTTTTTTTTTGATTTTTAGTAAAGACCGGGTTTCGCCATTTTGGCCAGGCTGGTCTCGAACTCCTGACCTCAAGTGATCCACCTGCCTCAGCCTTCCAACGTGCAGGGATTACAGGTGTGAGCCACTGGGCCCAGCTCCACATGCAACCAATTTAATGGTAACGAATGTAAAAGGTAAAAAATATCATATAATCAGAGGCCAGGCGCGGCGGCTCAAGCCTGTAATCCCAGCACTTTGGGAGGCTGAGGCGGGTGGATCACGAGGTTGAAAGATCGAGACCATCCTGGTCAACATGGTGAAACCCCGTCTCTACTAAAAATACAAAAAACTAGCTGGGCGTGGTGGTGCATGCCTGTAATCCCAGCTACTTAGGAGGCTGAGGCAGGAGAATTGCCTGAGCCCAGGAGGCGGAGGTTGCGGTGAGCCGAGATCGCACCATTGCACTCCAGCCTGGGTAACAAGAGCGAAACTCCGTCTCAAAAAAAAAAAAAAAAAAAAAAAAAAAATCATATAATCAAAGAACTTTTCTTATCTTTGTTCCCCACATATCCAGTTTCTTACAACAGAAGCACCCATCATTACTGGCTTCTCTCTTTTAAAAGCATTTTTATTTATGTATTTATTTTTTAGAGATGGTATCACTCTGTTGCCCAGGCTGGAGTGCAGTGGACGATCATAACTCATGGAACTGGAACTCCTGGGCTCAAGCAAGCCTCCTGCCCCAACCTGTGGAGTAGCTGGGACACGTGCTTGCCTCCATGCCTGGGTTGTTACTGTTTTCCATGCACAATTCCAAAGGTATTACAAAGATACCAAGCATCTAAGTGTACACTCACAAACACACACAAACCTGGCAGCCAGTCTCCACCTTGATCTTTTCACTCAGTGTATCTTAGTTTGTTTCCAAATTTATTCCTAAGCATTTCATTGGACAGTTCAATATACACTCATGTTTTTCTCCATGATAATTAGTCTATTCAGAATTTCTTTTTTTTTTTGAGACGGAGTCTGACTCTGTTTCCCAGGTTGGAGTGCAGTGGCTCGATCTCGGCTCACTGCAACCTCTGTCTCCTAGGTTCAAGCAGTTCTCCTGCCTTGGCCTCCCAAGTAGCTGGGATTACAGGCATGTGCCACCACACCTGGCTAATTTTGTATTTTTGATAGAGATGGGGTTTCACCATGTTGGTCAGGCTGGTCTCAAACTCCTGACCTCAGGTGATCCGCCCACCTTGGCCTCCCAAAGTGCTGGGATTACAGGTGTGAGCCACCACACCCAGCCTATATAAGCATTTAATCCTCCTTTTCTTAGATAGAATCTGCTCTCAGCTTCTTCCTCCCTTTTTCTCCTTCCTCTGCCACCTGAGTTAGGTTGCAGACACTTTCAACTGAAAGCATTCTAATAAAGGCACTTTTGTTTCCCAGTAGATGGTGCTAGAGACACAATAGAAAGAGGCTGTTTTACAGCCTCTAAACCCTGATCAGCCTATAAACCCTGGCAGAATTCAGTTTAACCTTTTCGATCTTGAAAGCCAAGGGCCAAATCCTAGACAGCAGTGTGACCCGCTTGGGTATGCTTTTGTTCTGCGATGTTAACATGATAAACCACCTCCCAGACTTGCATGGTGCCTCACGCCTGTAATCCCAGCACTTTGGGAGGCGGAGACAGGCAGATCACTTGAGGTGAGGAGTTTGAGACCAGCCTGGGCAACATGGTGAAACCTGGTCTCTACTAAAAATACAAAAATTAGCCAGGCATGGTGGCGCGTACCTGTAATACCAGCTACTCGGTAAGCTGAGGCACGAGAATTGCCTGAACTCGGGAGATAGAGGTTATGCTGAGCCAAGATTTTGCCACTGCACACCAGGCTGGGTGACAGACCCTATCTCAAACAAACAAACCAACAAACAAACAAAATAAAAGGAAAAGGCAACAATAAATCTTCTTTTTCTCTTTTTTAGAGACAGGGTCCTGCTATGTTCAAATGATCCTCCTACCTCAACCTCCTGAGTAGCTAAGACTACAGGTGTCTGGCCAATTATATATATGTATATAAATAACTTTTTTTTTTTAAAGAGGCAGAGTCTTGCTCTGTTACCCAGGCTGTAGTGCAGTGGCATGATCATGGCTCACTGCAGCCTCAACCTGCCAGGCTCAGGTGATCCTCCTGCCTCAGCCTCCCTAGTAGCTGGGACCCCAGGCATATACTGCCACGCCTGGCTAATTTTTGAATTACTTGTAGAGATGAGGGTCTCACTGTGTTGTGTAGGCTGGTTTCAAACTCCTGGGCTCAAGCAATCCTCCTGCCTCAGCCTCCCAAATTACTGGGTTTACAGGCATGAGACACCATGCTCAGCAATTCTTCATGAAACAATAAGACTCGGGAAAAAAAGCCATTATTCTCATGGGCTAAAGAAGTTTTTAATCTTACCAACCTATATTCTGAGTAGTAACTTACTATTTCTTCTATAACTTTAAATGGGGTTCACAATATTCTTCCTAAAAGCTATAGTCAACTCAAAATCTAACCCTTGTGACAGTCCTAGTGTGATGGACTTAGGTCAGCCAAAATTGCTTATAATTATTTCCCTTAAAGTATAACTATAGGTAGAAGACTTTAAGGAACAAAAAAAGCTACAAAATTTTGGTGAAGGAAAGACAGAGGGCATATGTCAGGCCTGTTTCCCTGTTACTGAGCAATCCACAAATCAGTGTTTGCTTCAGCTCTTCCCTCTGTTAAATGAAGCTGTTATTTGCTGCCACGTTAGATGGAAATATTTGATAAATGATATGCCTGAGCACCTTCAGGAGGCTGGCATAAATAAATATAACAAGGCCAGATTTCAGGCTGCCATACAGCATGCAGAGCAGAGGGCGCAAAAAGTTAAGATTTTTTTTTTTTTTGAGATGGAGTCTTGCTCTGTCACCCAGGCTGAAGTGCAGTGGCACAATCCCGGCTCACTGCAACTTCCGCCTCCTGGGTTCTCATGATTCTCCTGCCTCAGGCTCTTGAGTAGCTGGGACTACAGGTGTGTGCCACCATGCCCAGCTAATTTTTTTGTATTTTTAGTAGAGACGGGGTTTCAAGGCCCCATGTTAGCCAGGATGGTCTCGATCTTCTGACCTTGTGATCCGCCTGCCTCGGCCTTCCAGACTGCTAGGATTACAGGTGTGAGTCACCACACCCAGCCACAGAGGGTAAGACTAAGCATGACAAAGAAGCTCTGAATTAAAATTAGAAACTTGGGGGCCCGGCGCGGTGGCTCAAGCCTGTAATCCCAGCACTTTGGGAGGCCGAGGTGGGTGGATCACAAGGTCGAGAGATCGAGACCATCCTGGTCAACACAGTGAAACTTGGGACAATTCTAAAATGAGATTTTTGCTAAATGAGAAGAAAAAAAAGAGAAGGCTCTAATCTATCTTGTCCAGCCTCATGCACGGACATACTTGCTCGTGTGCTAAAGGGTCAGGTATATGGAAAATGTGGAATTTGTCCCCCAGATTCATCACGTCTCTGGGTCCTTTCTCATAACTGGAATGAATTTTCCTTCTGGGTCCCCTATGCCCACCACATTCTGGCAAAGTCCAGTTGATTGCTCAAGAATATTCTCTAACATAATTTCCTCTTGTGAAATATTATAACCTCTATAGCCAGAGCCAATCTTTTTTTCTTTGTTCCCATTATACTTAGAACAGACTTTTCTGGAAACATTCATCACATTATGACATAATTACAGGAATTGTCAAAGTCAAAATAAAATGTAAAGATGAATATCTCAATGTTTTATTTGAAAATCACAGAACTGGCCAGGTGTGGTGGCTCACGCCTGTAATACCAGCACTTTGGGAGCCCGAGATGGACAGATCACTTGAGGCCAGGAGTTTGAAACCAGCCTGGACAACATGGTGAAACTCCATCTCTACTAAAAATACAAAAGTTAGCTGGGCATGGTGGCACAAGCCTATAGTTCTGCCTACTCCTGAGGCTGAGGCAGGAGAATTGCTTGAACTGAGAGGAGGAGCTTGCAGTGAGCTGAGATCACACCACTGTACTCCAGCCTAGGTGACATAGTGAGACTCCGCCTCAAAAAAAAAAAAGAATCACAGAATTGCAATTCAGAGTGCACAGACAGCCTGGGTGGTCTTCAGTATGTCCAGAAAACAGAGAAGGTTGAGTGTTTTATTAGGTATATATATATATATATATATATATATATATATATATATATTTGTTTTTGTTTTTTGAGTCAGTGTCTCGCTCTGTCACCCAGGCTGGAGTGCAGTGGCTTGATCAGAGCTTACTGCAGCCTGAAACTCCTGAGTTCAAGGGATTCTCCTGCCTCAGCCTCCTGAGGAGCTATGACTATTGGAGTACACCACCATGCCAGCTATAATTAAAAATTTTTTTTTTTTTTTTTTTTTTTTTTGAGACGGAGTTTCGCTCTTGTTACCCAGGCTGGAGTGCAATGGCGCGATCTTGGCTCACCGCAACCTCCGCCTCCTGGGTTCAGGCAATTCTCCTGCCTCAGCCTCCTGAGTAGCTGGGATTACAGGCACACGCCACCATGCCCAGCTAATTTTTTGTATTTTTAGTAGAGACTTTTTTTTTTTTTTTTTTTTAATGAATGAGAGGTTCTTATGTTGCCCAGACTGGCCTCAAACACATAGCCTTGCCTCCTCAAGCGCCAGGACAACTGGCCTGAGCCACAGCAGCTCAGCCAGCTATAATTTTTAAATTTGTTTGTAGAGATGTGGTCTATGTTGCCCAGGCTGGTTTTGAACTCCTGGCTTCAAGTGATCCTCCTGCCTCAGCTTCCCAAAGTGCTACGATTACAGACATGAGTTGCTGCACCCAGCCGGAAGTTTTATTAGAGAAATGTTACATACTGTTCTGAAAGAATGCTCATTGGCACTAGAGAAACTTCTGGGAGTTGGCAGGGTCCGACTGGTGAGTGACAGCGGTCGGCAAGACTAGGGTTAGAGTCACAGCAGGTCATTTTAGTAATTACTAAGGTGAAAGTGGTCTTAGGGTTACAGCAGGCTGTTTCAGCTTTGCAGAAAAATCAATTCTTGGAGCAGGTGCTACATATTCTAACTGCTCTTTTCTCCCTGGCCTCTCGACTCTGAGTTAGTTGGGTATGACCAAGAATGACCCAGTTTTTATAACCAACTTTCACATGTATCAAGCCATTTGTCTATAAGGAATGTGAGTTCCTAAAGGGCAGGAATTAGGCCGGGCACGGTGGCTCAAGCCTGTAATCCCAGCACTTTGGGAGGCCGAGGTGGGTGGATCACAAGGTCAAGAGATCGAGACCATCCTGGTCAACATGGTGAAACCCCGTCTCTACTAAAAATACAAAAATTAGCTGGGCATGGTGGCGCGTGCCTGTAATCCCAGCTACTCAGGAGGCTGAGGCAGGAGAATTGCCTGAACCCAGGAGGCGGAGGTTGCTGTGAGCCGAGATTGCGCCATTGTACTCCAGCCTGGGTAACAAGAGCGAACTCCGTCTCAAAAAAAAAACAAAAACCAAAACCAAAACCTAAAGGGCAGGAATTGTGCCCTATGTATCTCTCTACATTCTGGGCATGAAGCAGAGCCTTTCCTTGACTGAAAAACTGATGAATGAAGGCAGGAGAGGCAGAAAAAAAATCAGAGGCAACTGTGTATGTTGTATCATCTGTGATGAAGAATGAAAGATCTAGAAAGGGGCGTAGGAGTTCCCTCATCCCATCCCCTCACTTTGCAGCTGGCGAGCTTGAGCCCCTGGCAGCTGACGGGACTTGCCCGAGGTGACACATCTCCATAGCATCAGAGCCTCCACTCAGGCACTTTCCACTTCCCTCTGGCGTGTCCAACTTGGCTACAGCCCCGCACGCCCCCAATTCCCACAGGTGCTCTTGATTTTTTTTTCACAACGAATTTAGAAAATGAACATGCAGTTTTTCTAACCTTGGTTTATCTGCATATATGGCTTTGTGCTTTGGTGCTAAGAATAGAAGGAGATGTCAAAATAGCTCTCTCAGCAATGCTGAGTGTTCAGAAAATGAAGCGGAAATGGAAAGGGTACCCTCAGAGAGAATGTCACATCCTCTGACTTTAGTTTTGAAGCCACCAGAAAGCCAGGGGTGTTAGCAGGGAGAAGCAATTTTCTGAAGAGGATTTCTTATTCTCCTGGAGGCCATCTGGGTGTGTATTAAGGTCTGGGCAGCAGTACCTGGCAGATGAGGGGCTCTGACCCAACGAAGTAGGGTTACAGCTCTAGGCGAGAGGAGCAGCTCATGCCCTACTTCAGAGAAGGTCTAACTGCAGACAGCATCAAGGATCCATTAGAAGTTGTTTTCATAAATGTAGAGGCCAGAAGTTGCATGGTGACAGCTGTGGAGGGTGTGGTTAATCAGGGCTGGGTTTGTTAGGAGCATACAAGGAGGAGCGGGGGCGGGGCAAGAGAGTTGAGGGTGTGCAAAGGGGTGATTCTCATGATGGATTTCTTCTTTTTTGAGACAGAGTTTTGCTCTTATTGCTCACGTTGGAGTGCAATGGTGAGATCTCAGCTCACCGCAACCTTTGCCTCCCAGGTTGAAGTGATTCTTTTGCCTCAGTCTCCTGAGTAGCGGGATTACAGGCAAGCGCCACCACACCCAGCTAATTCTGTATTTTTAGTAGAGATGGGGTTTCTCCATGTTGGTCAGGCTGGTCTCAAACTCCCAACCTCAGGTGATCCACCCACCTCGGCCTCCCAAAGTGCTGGGATTACAGGCGTGAGCCACCACACCCAGCCTCATGATGGACTTCTTACTAGAGACAGGGTTTCACCATCTTGGCCAGGCTGGTATCGATCTCCTGACAAGTGATCCACTGGCCTTGGGTCTTCCAAAGTGCTGGGATTACAGGTGTGAGCTACCTTATCCAGCCCATACGATGGACTTCTGTTCTGGGTCAGGGCCGGGGTGGTGGAGAAGGGTAGGTATAGTTGGGGAGGGACAGTGAAAGGGTGGTAGTTCTGGAGCTGAAAGACATCTAGAACAGAGATCATGGAAGGTTGCAAGGAGAGGTCATGACAAAGCCAAAGAAGTGAGCAGCTGAGAAGGGTGAAGGACAAGATCATTGCAAGAGTGGATCTCAAGCTGAGTGGGCCAGGCGCGGTGGTTCACGCTTGTAATGCCAGCACTTTGGGAGGCCGAGGTGGGCAGATCCCTTGAGTCCAGGAGTCCGAGACCAACCTGGGCAACCTGGTGAGATCCTGTCTCTACTTAAAAATTAGCCAGGTGTGGTGGTGCACACTGGAGCTACTCAGGAGGTTGAGGTGGGAAGATCACTTGAGCCTGGGAGGTCAAGGCTGCAGAGAGTCATGATCATGCCACTGCACTCCAACCTGGGTGATAGAGACCCTGTCTCAAAAAAGAAGCAGAGTGGTCAGGGTATCACCAACACGGATAAGAAAATAATCAAGGATTATGACAAGATTGATGTTAGAGTGACAGTGACCCAGGAAGAGGTGGAAGTGACTAGGAGTGGGGGATGACTTAACAAAGAGAGTTCGTGAGGGTGTAACTCTAGCCCCTATGACTGCCTCATTTTTGCAAGAAGATGAAGTAGATCTGATCACGGAAAATAGGACTTTCTAACATTCCCGATCTCTCTCACAAAAGATTAAACCTTCCTCTTTCTATTTGCATGCTTGACAGAGTTAAAATTACCTGCACTCTGAAAGTGAAGGAAAAACTCACTGCCTTCACAAAATCCATCTGCCTTGATTCATATCTCTTGTCTTACATAAGAGATTCACACTCACATTCTATTATGAGGAATTTGGCCTTTTCCCCGTGACTGCTTGTGACAGATTGCATTTTTCAAAGATGGCCACACTAGTCTAGATCCCATCCACATGCTCTCCTTACAATGTGATGTTGGCACTTCTTCACTGAGTGGTGGAGTCTTTGTTTCCTTTTGAACCTGGATGGCCCTTTCTAACCATCTTAACCAAAAGAATGTGGCACAAGTGATGCTGTGTGATTTCTGCGGCCAGGTTATATAAGAGGCTCCAGCCTTGTCCTCTCTCTCTCAAGACACTTGCCCTTGGAGCCCAGCCACCATCCTGTAAGGAAGCTCATGTCACGTGGAGAGGCTATGTGTGGGCTGTTCTGGCTGACAGCCCCAGCAAGGCCTCCAACCAACAGCCAACATCAACTGCCAGACATGTGAGTGAACAAGCCTTCTGATGATTCCAGCCTTTCTCTAATCTTTTAAGCTGAGGCCTTAGGTAGACATCATGTGCAGAGACAAGATATGCCCTGTCTAAATTCCTGGACAATAGAGAGATAATAAATGAAGCGCTGGAGTGATCTGTTGTATAGCGATAGATTACTAGTATACTGCTAGTATCTACGATGTTTTCACCTCCTAGCACTGACTTCACCGGTTCTGACGGGAGACTGATTCCCCTTCCCGGCTCCTCCTTGTCCCACCACCCGTTTTTTTTTTTTTTTTTTTTTTTTTTTTTTACATAGTCAGAAGTGACTTTATGTGATTATACCTTAAGAACACTAATCCTTGCAATTAGTTTTGGATGGGGGAAAAAACAAACACAAATTTGTTAGTTTACCAATTTTAGAGCATCTTTTATGTGCCAGGCATTAAACTAACCTCAGGAAGCCTAGAATGTGGTGGGACAGATTAAAACAATAAAAAGTTATTTATTTATTTAGAGACAACGTCTCACTCTGTCACCCAGGCCAAGTGCAGATCATAGCTCAATGAAGTCGTGACCTCCCTGGGCTCAAGTGATCCTCCCACTACAGCCTCCCGAGTAGCTGGGACTACAAGTGTGTGCCATTGTGCCTGGCTAATTATTATCATTATTTTAGCGGAGACGGGGTTTCACCATCTTGCTCAGGCTGGTCTCAAATTCCTGGGATCACACCGGTCTCCCAAAGTGCTGGTGTGAGTCACCACACCTGGCCAAAACAATAAAAATTTATAGGAGAGTGTGAGACATGCAAGGACAGTAGCATTCCTAAGGCTCGGTGTAGGGGGCAGGGAGTAGGAAGAAGCAGCCTCGAACTCAGCCCCAGGGGTCAAGAAAGGTTCTCTGCTGAGGTGTGACAGGATCCTAATCTTTTTTTTTTAATTTCTTTTTTTTTTTTTTTTTTGAGACGGAGTTTCGCTCTTGTTACCCAGGCTGGAGTGCAATGGCACGATCTCGGCTCACCGCAACCTCCGCCTCCTGGGTTCAGGCAATTCTCCTGCCTCAGCCTCCTGAGTAGCTGGGATTACAGGCACGTGCCACCATGCCCAGCTCATTTTATGGATTTTTTAGTAGAGACGGGGTTTCACCATGTTGACCAGGATGGTCTCGATCTCTCGACCTCGTGATCCACCCACCTCGGCCTCCCAAAGTGCTGGGATTACAAGCTTGAGCCACCGCGCCCGGCCTTTTATTTTTTTTTTTTAAGAGATGGGATTACACCATGTTGGCCAGGGTGGTCTCGATCTTCTGACCTTGTGATCCACTCACCTCAGCCTCCCAAAGTGCTGGGATTATAGGCATAAGCCACTGCACCCGGCCTTCTTTTTTTTTTTTTTTTTGAGATAGAATCTCCCTCTGTTGCCCAGGCTGGAGGGCAGTGGCGTGATCTTGGCAACCTCCACCTCCCAGGTTCAAGCAATTCTCTGCCTCAGCCCCCTGAGTAACTGTGATTACAGGTGCCTGCCACCGTGCCCCGCTAATTTTTGTATTTGTAGTAGAGATGGTGTTTCACCATCGTGGCCAGGCTGGTCTTGAACTCCTGACCTCGTGATCCACCTGACTCTACCTCCCAAAGTGCTGGGATTACAGGCATGAGCCACTGCTCCCAGCTAGGATCCTAATCTTGAAGGATAAATTGGGATTGGGTAACTGATGAGGCACAGGAAAGAAAGAACACGCACAAGACTGGGCTCCAGCCACCTGTGAAGGTGCAGATGTGGCACAGGCAAGACATATTTATGCCACACACATCCTAGAGCTTCTAGCTCTGCCTTAATTTTGAGGGGAAAAGACTTAAGAAATGGGGTAGAAAGTGAACTGGGACTATGAACTCCTAAACAAACACTGATTACAGGAAAATAGCTTTTTTTAAAAAAATATCTGGGCATGAACACTCTCTCACCTGGGGTGAATTTTAATTCATGCTTTTAATTTCTCATGATCTGAAATCGTGTTTTTCCCTGCCTGGTGGCCCTCATGCCTGACTCTGAGAAGAGGAACAGATGGTAAATACGCTGTAAGAGTCATTGACTCTTGACGTTCACTCATTTTTAGACGATTCCTTCCCAATATATCCTCTTTCTAGCTCATCTTCACACAACCTAGTAGACACTGCAGGAATAAAACCACAGTCCCACCAGACACTCCTCAGCACAGGTACATCCTGTTTATAATAACTAGTAAAAATTATTTTAAGGTAGAAAAGAGAAAACGCCGGGCGCGGTGGCTCAAGCCTGTAATCCCAGCACTTTGGGAGGCTGAGGCGGGTGGATCATGAGGTCAAGAGATCGAGACCATCCTGGTCAACATGGTGAAACCCCGTCTCTACTAAAAATCCAAAAAATTAGCTGGGCATGGTGGCACGTGCCTGTAATCCCAGCTACTCAGGAGGCTGAGGCAGAAGAATTGCCTGAACCCAGGAGGCGGAGGTTGCGGTGAGCCGAGATCGCGCCATTGCACTCCAGCCTGGGTGACAAGAGCGAAACTCTGTCTCAAAAAAAAAAAAAAAAAGAGAAAACAAAGGAAATCTCACATAGACTTCCTATTAAAATCTGGGAAATAAGTAGGAAAGAAATTTTCTTCAATTTTTTTTTTCTCCCCTAGAAAAGAAATACTTGGGCCGAGTGCAGTGGCTCACACCTGTAATCCCAGCACTTTGGGAGGCTGAGGTGGTCAGATCACCTGAGGTCAGGAGATCAAGACCAGCCTGGCAACACAGCGGGACCCCTCCACCACCTTATCTACACAAAATAGAAAAAATTAGCCAGGTGTGGTGGTGTGTGCCTGTACTCCTAGCTACTTGGGAGGATGAGGTGGGAGGATCGTTTAAACCTGGGAGGTTAAGGCTGCAGTGAGCTATGATTGTGCCATTGTACTCCAGCCTGAGCTACAGAGCAAGACCCTGTCTAAAAAAAAAAAAAGAAAGAAAGAAAATTGTTTTATATAATCTGTTCTGCATTTTGCTTTACAAATCTATGCAAGCTGTCTTAGAGCTTAGGACTTACTAACTGATCTTGGGTATTTCTACGCCTCTGTAAGATTCAATTTCCCCATTTATAAAATGGAGCTAAGGTTGGAGACAGTAGCTTCCACCTGTAATATCAGCACTTTGGGAGGCTGAGGCGGGGCAGGGGGTGGGGGATCCCTTGAGGCCAGGAGTTCAAGACCAGCCTGGCCAACATGGCGAAATCTCATCTCTACTAAAAATGCAAAAAGTTAGCCAGGCATGGTGATGTGCACCTGTAATTCCAGCTACTTGGAAGGCTGAAGCACGAGAATTGCTTGAACCCAGGAGGCAGGGGTTGCAGTGAGCCAAGATCATGCCAGTGTACTCCAGCCTGGGTGATAGAATGAGACTCTGCCTCAAAAAGAAAAATGGAACTAATATTAGTATTTACCTGGCACATAATGTGTGTTCTCTCTTTCTTTTATACACACACACACACTCTCTCTCTCTATATATATATACACATATATATGTATAGGCTCCTAGCTCTGACTTAATTTTGAGGGGAAAAGACTTAAGAAATGGGGTAGAAAGTGAACTGGGTCTATCAACTCCCGACCGAACACTGATTACAGGAATATAGCTTGTTTTTTTTGGTAAGATCTGGGCATGAACACACACACACACACACACACACACACACACACACACACACACAAAATCCCTTAATACACAGACCAGGTATTAATCATATCGTAATTTTTTTTTTTTTTTTTTTTTTTTTGAGACAGAGTCTCACTCTGTCACCAGGCGCCAGGCTAGAGTGCAGTCGCACAATCTCGGCTCACTGCAACCTGAGCCTCCCAGGTTCAAGCAATTCTCCTGCCTCAGCCTCCCGAGTAGCTGGGACTACAGGTGCACGCCACCATGCCCATCTAATTTTTTGTGTATTTTTAGTAGAGATGGGGTTTCACCATTTTGGCCAGGACGGTCTCAATCTCTTGACCTCGTGATCCGCCCGCCTTGGCCTCCCAAAGTGCTGGGATTACAAGCATGAGTGCCTGGCCAATTTTTTTTTTTGAGACTGAGTTTCACTCTTGTTGCCTAGGCTGGAGTGCAGTGGCACAATCCTGGCTCACTGTAACCTCTGCCTCCCAAGTTCAAGCGATTCTCCTGCCTCAGACTCTGGAGTAGCTGGGATTATAGGCACCCACCACCACACCTGGCTAATTGTGTATCTTTAGTAGCTCCTACCATACCTAGCTAATTCTGTATTTTTAGTAGAGATGAGGTTTCACCATGTTGGTCAGGCTGGTCTTGAACTCCTGACCTCAGGCAATCCATCCGCCTCAGCCTCCCGAAGTGCTGGGATTACAGATGTAAGCCACCCCATAGCATAAATCTTTCATGCAAAAAAGAAGGTGTATTCCTGCCTCCAGGACACACTGTCATTTTCATTAGAGTACTTAAGGTTTCTGCTTTTTTTTTTTAGAGTCAGGTTCTCTTACGTTGCCCAGGCTGCAGTGCAGTGGCTATTCACAGGCCCAATCACAGCTCACTGCAGCCTGGGACTCTTGGGCTCAAGCCATCCTCCCACCTCAGCTTCTTGAGTAGCTGAGACTATAAGCACACACCACTGTACCTGGCTTATTTTGTTTTCTGAAGCTTCCTCTTCTAATGATTTTAAAATTGAGAACAATGGGTTTTAAATGATTTTTTGAATCATGAACTCCTTTGAGAATATTATAAAAGTTATGAGCTCTCTCTCCAGTAAAATGAACACAAATACAGAATGTTCCGGAGCCTCTGAAGCCCCGCCTTGCATCCCTGGTCTACAGAATATGTTCTACTTTTAGTGCTATTCATAACAAAACAAGTTGCCCGTTACGACCTGATGTTGAAATACATATTTGGAATCTTGCAGTCACATAACCTCAAGTGTTTGGTCAAGAAACACAGATTCCTCTCATAGCAATGTGGCAAAGACTTTGCACAGTACACGAGGGCCTCCTTCTGGACTGTTTATGATTCCTTCATACTCTTGAGCACGTACACAACAATCTGACATGCGAAAGGCACAGAAGCTGGTCTTCATCTGAGCAAATCAAGAGCTTTCAGAAGCTTCAGGGAAATGAAGCATTAGAGAAAGTGAAAATTGTCCCTAACAATAGCTCAGAAAATAGGGCTGATTATGCAAACTGTGTATCCCTGGTTTCAGTGGATCTCAGAAGTCATAGATCACTCATCACTGATAGCAACCTCCTGGGAGCATCCTGCTCACCTGTTTGGCAGTCAAACTCAATAGAACAGATTTTAGAGTCTGGCAGGCCTGGATTCAAATGCTGGCTTTCCTTGCTGTATAAATTTGTGGAGGCTGCTTAGCTTCTCTGAACCTTGGTTAGGTCATCTGTAAAATGGAGATAACAAGGTAATCTACCTCATGGGATTACTGTGAACAGTAAATGAAAGAAGGCATGTAAAGGGTTCAGCACCCTACTCAGCAAGTGGGAAGTACTCAGTAATATCACTGTTACTATGGACAGTAGCAGAGGGCAATTTAACAGCGTAACTCTGGAGTTAGGGAAACTCAATTCCAGGCCAGATGCAATGGCTCACACCTACAATCCCGGCACTTTGGGAGGCCAAGGCTGACGGATCGCTTGAACTTGGGAGACCAGGCAAGACAACACAGTGAAACCGTGTCTCTACAAAAAATACAAAAATTAGCCTGGTGTAGTGGTGCATGCCTGTAGTCCCAGCTACTTGGGAGGCTGATGCAGGAGAACTGCTTGAACCTGGGAAGCAGAGGTTGCAGTGAGCCGAGATCACACCACTGCACTACGGCCTGGGTGACAGAGCAAGACACTGCCTCAAAAAACGACAACGACAAAATCTCCCCCAAACCAAAGTGTAGTTCAATGAGCTAATAATGCATGTACTATATGTGCTTAGACATGTCTGGTACATATTAGATACTCAGTAAATAGTGGCAATAATGATGATGGAACTAATGATAGTTAATACTTACAAAGCTCTTACTAAATGCCAGGAACCGTTCTAAGCACTTTACATGTATTATTTTTTATTTAGTTGTCACAACCAATAAGGTAAGTCCAATTATTATCTTTGGATGAGGACTGCAGAACTCAAATAAATTGTCCTAGATCACAGAGCTCATAAATTTTTTTTTTTTTTTTTTTTTTTTTTTTTTTTTTTTTTTTTTAGGCAGGGTCTTGCTCTGTTGCCCAGTCTGGAGTGCTGTGGCATGATCACGGCTTATCACAGCCTCAACCTTCTGGGATCAAGTGATCCTCCTGCCTCAGCCTCCTCAGTAACTGGGACTGCAGGTGTGTGCCACCACGCCCAGCTACTTTTTAAGTTTTTTGTAGAGATGGGGTCTCTTTATGTTGCTCAGATTGTTCTCAAACTCCTGAGGCTCAATCCATCCTCCCACCTTGGCCTCCCAAAGTGCTGGGATTACAAACATAAGCCAACACGCCCGACAAGATTTCAACCTAGAAAGAGCTTGAGACATGCCCTAAACCACTGTTTTCCTGAGAATAATGTTTCAAAATCAGCCCTTGTGGTCACTTCACTAAGATTTGAGACACTTCCCATTTCTGGCTGGAGCTTCCCTGCCTAGGACAGGGCAGCCACCACTGTCCAAGAACAGGCGCATTGCTAGGGCCACATGCTGTTCTAGAAACAAGACAGCCTTCGTCCAATCCTTCTAGATCTGCCGTTAGGCTCCGTCAGCCAATGGCCACTGAATGCTCTAGTATGAGAGAGACAGCCCTTCTATCTGACCACATCAAGAGAAGGCATTTAGGGTTTGCTTGATGATTTTATGAGGGGAACATATTGGGTGGAAGACTGTTCCCTGCATGCTTGTTTTGCTACTTCCCAGCAGCTCGGGCAGGTTCCAGTGACAATGGTGTGATTAGGGAGCCCAGACTGATGGCAGACCCAGGGCCTCCTGCTCTCCTCCAAAAGTTGCAAAGCTCCCACAGTCACAGCTCACAGGAAGCCAAGAAGGGCACCAGGGGCAGGTGGCAGATATCCTGGCATCGTGAAAAGGATGGGTAATTGAACAGAGCTAGATTACATTAATCATCCAGGGTCAGAGAGTAGAACCAGAAAAGGAGAGGGGAGAAATCAGTCCAGCCTTTCTGATCAGTTGGCACAGGAGCAGTGGCACAAAATAGGCTTTATGGAGGGGGGGTGTTTAGCTCCCATAATCTCTATCAGGCACCCCCCCTTTGCAAATTCCCCCAAATAAACATACAACCTTAATTCAAGACCAGTCCCAGCCTCCCCTCTGATGAGATTGCTGCCCTGAGCTCCTCCTTTGTAGAAATGCTGGCAACACCATGGCTGCTCAGCCACCTATGCTTTAGTGGGAACACAGAGGCTTGCATTTGCACTGCTAGAGTCAGAGGCAGGGAGCCCTGAAGCCCAGTGACAGTCTCCTAGACCTAACTATCTTCAGGGATTAATTGGTCATTATCACCTCTGGGATGTGTGTTATGCAGACCCTGCTTTCTGTTTGTTCCTTGCATCTGGCCCTGTCCAGAGGATTCATTTCAGCAACTATAAACTTGCAGGCTGCTGTCCATCTTGGGAATGATTCTGGAATGGAGACCTGAAAGCGAGGAGGAAACGTTTCCCAGAAATGAAATACAAATATGTTCCAATAGAAATCATGCCTGACCACTCCCTAGCTTCTCTGAGTGGGTTACAAGGCTGCAGGCTCAGGGAGCCTCAGGAGATGTGCACCATCCCGGCTTCCATGAGCAGAATGTAGGGAACTGCCACATGGCCTCTGGCCTTGTATATGATCCAGGCGAAGATACATATTTTTCTCACACTATGACAAACAGCATGAAGGTAGGAGGCAGACACACTTGGGATGACAGAACCAGGAATCCAAAAGATAGTGTAAAGTAAGGGTAAAGTGCTGAGTAAAAGATGAAATTTATGAATAGCAGGAACAAACATGGTCTTGCACTTGCATCAGCAATGAAACAAACAAAACCAACCAAAAGACACTGCCCAGGTTTAGATTCTTGTCACTGTTACCCTGGGCACAAAACATAATCTTGTGAGGTCCCATTTCCTCACTTGTAAAACTGTGATAACAACAGCCCCTACATCGTGAAGTTGTTATGAGAATTAAATCAGTTAATGTAAGCAAAGTGCTTACTTAACATAGTGATGGTGATGATGATGGTGGTACTGGTGGTGATGGTGATGGTGATGATGGTGGTGGTGGTGGTGGTAACAGTGATGATGGAGGTGATAGTGATGGTGATGATGGGGATGGTATGATGATGATGATGGTGGTGGTGATGATGGTGATGGTGATGATAGTGGTGGTGCTGGTGATGATGGTGATGGTGGTGGATGATGGTGATGGTTATGATAATGGTGGTGATGATAGTGGTGATGGGGATGTATGATGATGGTGGTGGTGATGACAGTGATGGTGATAATGATGGTGGTGGTGGTGATGACAGTGATGGTGATAATGATGGTGGTGGTGGTGATGATGATGGTGGTAGTGATAGTGATGGTGATGATGGTGATGGTGATGATGGTGGTGGTGATGACAGTGATGGTGATAATGGTGGTGGTGATGGTGATGATGGTGGTGGTAATAGTGATGGTGATGATGGTGGTAATGGTGATGATGGTGGTGATGGTGATGATGGCGGTGATGGTGATGATGATGGTGGTGATAGTGATGGTGATGATGGTGATGGTGATGATGGTGGTAATGATGGTGATGATGGCAGTGATGGTGATGGTGGTGAGAGCGATGATGACGATGATGGCGGTGATGGTGATGATGGTGGTGGTGATAGTGATGGTGATGATGGTGATGGTGATGATGATGGTGGTAATGATGGTGATGATGATGGCAGTGATGGTGATGGTGGTGAGAGCGATGATGATGATGGTGATGGTGATAGATAACACATGGTGCTAATCATAGTGCTTCCTACTAGGCAGTCTAATTCCAGAGATGTTCTTAACCATCTTGCTATACTAGCTCTCTTAAGTGTCAAGTATAATTATTACTGACTAGGAAGAAATGTGGCTGATCCACAGCATGTGTGAAAATGACTTTAAGGATGACAGCTGACAGCAAGTTCAGCACAAGTCACATAAAGGCTATCTGTAATGAGGTGGTGACAGTCCCAAGCTACTTTTTGCAGCATGAGTATCACAAGAGGAAAGGCCTAGAGTCACACAGAGCAGGATCAGAAGGAAATGACCAGGGCCAGGTGCAGTGGCTCATGCCTGTAATCCCAGCACTTTGGGAGGCTGAGGCAGGGGGATCATCTTAAGTCAGAAGTTCAAGACCAGCTTGGTCAACATGGTGAATCCCCGTCTTTACTAAAAATACAAAAATTAGCTGGGTGTGGTGGCGGGTACCTGTAATCTCAGCTACTCTGGAGGCTGAGGCAGGAGAATTGCTTGAACCGGGAAGGTGGAGGTTGCAGTGAGCCGAGATTGCACCACTGCACTCCAGCCTCGGTGACAAGAGAGAAACTCCATTTTCAAAAAAAACAAAAACAAAAAGAAGAAGATGACCAGAATGACCAAACCATAGCATACAAAGAATAGCCAAGACCAGGCATGGTGGTTCATGCCTGTAATCTCAGCACCTTGGAAGTCTGAGGCAGGAGGATCACTTAAGCCCAGGAGTTTGAGACCAGCCTGGGCAACATAGTGAGACCCTGTCTCTAAAAAACTTTAAAAAATAATAGCCAGAGGACCTGGCATGTTTTGCCTGAAGAAAATACTTGGGGCACATGCCGGCCACTTTCTAAGGCCTTAAGACCGCTACATAGGATCCAAGGCCCAGAAGTAGCCCAGGTGAGGGTGAGCTCTAGGTGGAGATCTCAGCTCAATACAGGAAGGCCTTTCTGAAGTGTTGACCCAAGATGGACAGTAAGCATGCTGTCCTAGAAGCATCTGAGTGCTGGCGGAATCCAGAAGTCAGTCGCAAACACTGGATAGGGAGTAACTATTTTACAGGCTCTAAGTAGCTCCTCCAGCTGTGAATCTAGGACCACCTCTTGTTAGATACACAGATCCAGAGGCTCCACCCCAGCCACTGAGTTTGAGTCTGCATTTTCACAAGTTGCACAGGTGATTTTTGCATACATGAATGCTGACAAGCACTGATGTGGAGATCACTCAGGTTCAGGTGGGTTGCTGGTCTGAAAAGCAAGAGTGAGGAGGATCACTGGGGCAGCAGGAACAGCACGTGGTGCTAGAGTCTGGTCTCCATGGGGACAGCCCAGCTGTGCTTCTGGCCCAGCTGCTCCAGTTATGTCTGTTTCTTTATCTAGTCGGGCTCAGAAGAGTCAGTCAAATTTGCATAAGGAAGTCTGCGGTAAAGGCGCTCTCATGGGCACAGGTACTCATCTGACACCTCATTAAGGCATCTTGGCAAATCATCTCTAGAATGCCTGTTGTTATTTCAGGAAGCAACATAAAGAGGGTGATAATTAAAAGTAACACCCTGGGTGGGAATTTTTACTTGCTTCCAGTGGTTGGCAAGTAAAGCACCTTGGGAATTTTTGGGTAAGGCAGCATTTCTATACATTTTCACAGATCACACAACATCAAAGCTTGTCTATGCTGCAGGTTTTTTTCCCTTTCCTCTGCTGGTGCTTTGGGTTTGTGGCTTTATTCTACTGCTGGTTTTTTGTCTTATGTTGTTTTTTTTTTTTCTTTTCCTTACCACCGAGCATTTTCTGACTTTACTTTGACTTCCAACAGAGGAGGGTATTGCTTCTGAATGTTACATGACATCTGAAGCATAAAATGCTAAACCAAGCTGCAGGTCGTTTTCAGGTGAAAAGGCAATTTTACGCTTCATGGTTAGGACCATGTAAAGCATTTTTATGGTGGGGTATTTTTCATCTTAGATCTCCATCAGGATGGCATCCAGGGATTTGCTGTCCAGTACAAAGTTCACCTTTTGGTTACCCACTGTCTGTCTGCAGCCTCCTAGCCTTGCTGCTTCCTATACAGGTGCAAGAGCATTCCTGCTAGACCTGCTCCCCTCTGGGGACTGCCAGGCCCTGGTGTGGCCATATTCCCCTGTCTTCAGGGCCCCTTGCCATGCATCTTCCCTGTCCCTCACAAGCCTCCTTGCCTACCTGTCTGGGTCCAGGGTCTAGAACCTGAGCCCCTTAGTAATACTCATTGATCGCCTTACGCCCTGCTCCTCCTCTCTGATAAAACCCCAACTTCAGGTCATCGCACCACCTACCTTCTCTGCTCCTGACTCCATACTGCCAAGAGAGCTGGAGAAAGCCCACAGGAGCACCGGCTAAGCCAACACAGATTCACAGTCTCAAGCCTTCCCTGGATTCTTGTGCTTTCTGACAACCATTTCACTTGTCCTAAATCAGCTCATCTCTCCACTAAGAAAACTCCCCAAAACCTGTTATTTGATCCCACTTCCCTGTCTCACAGAGGCGCCTTCTCTTTGTCACAGCTTGTTGACAGCACTTTCAATACCAGTGCTTTCTGTTAACTCACAGAGGCAGCTTTTAGGATGCTGGGACAGTTTCCATGGCCCTGTGCTAAAGCAAATGAAGCAGATTCTCTCAGGTGGGGCCCAGGGTTCTTTTTTATTTCTTCTTCTTCTTATTTTTTTAGAGACAGGGTCTTGCACTGTGGGGAACACTCCTGTGTGAGACCCCCAAAAGGTGTGGGTCTCACTATACGGTGAGCTTGATCCCAAACACAGTTTCCTGCTGGAGGCAGTCGACCTATTGGAAAGAAGGAACTGAAAGATGACTGATCAGTTTCTAATATCAACCACGATATCGTTTGGGCCTAAACTATGCGGTGTTGCTAAACTAAGTGACTCCATACCAGCAACCAGTTTCTGCTTTTAACTTTTATGACTCTTTCTTTAAGAATAGCTTTAACCTTTTCTTTACTTGCATGACTGCCTTGTACCCTAGATAATGGTTTAACTGTGGGGATATTTGCAAAGCAAATGCCACTATACGATAGCTTTGATCCCAGACTCAGAGACTCCTGAATAGGCGGAGTTGAGATAAGTTGAGTCAGGAGCAGACAAAGGAGAATCTGGTTAAAAGATATTCTGATGAGCAAAACCAGAAAACCTTTTCACATGTGAGTCCTAAAACAAGATCAAACCAGAAATACCTGCAGCCATGAGGAATAATGTCTGGATGTAAATAAGCTTTGTGATCACAGGAAATTGAATTACTTTTTACAACTACTGATTGTGTATCTGACTTCTCTATTGTATAGGCCATGTAAGGTATAGATTTGCATTTCCTCTTGCAATGACGTAAACCAGAGCAGAGAAAATGTATTTATTCCTGGCCTTTTGAAAAATAAATTTGCTGTTTTGGGCACTGCCTACTCAGCCCTCCAGACCCCTGCTCTCTCTGTCTTTCTTTATTTCTTTAAGCGTACTCTCTCTTCCAGGTTTTGGGACCCTCTTGCTGGTCAAGAGATCCCCGGCAGATGTGCTGTCCCGACCGGTTCCCGACATCTCACTGTCACTCAGGCTGGAGTGCAGTGGCGTGATCATAGCTCACTGGGCTCAAGAGATCCTCCTGCCTCAGCCTCCTGAGTAGCTGGGACTACAGGTACAAGCCACCATGACCAGCTTATTTTATTTTATTTATTTATTTATTTATTTATTTATTATTATTATTATTTTTTGAGATGGAGTTTTGCTCTTGTTACCCGGGCTGGAGCGCAATGGCACGGTCTCGGCTCACTGTAACCTCCGCCTCCTGGGTTCAGGCGATTCTCCTGCCTCAGCCTCCTGAGCAGCTGGGATTACAGGCATGCGCCACCATGCCCAGCTAATTTTTTGTATTTTTAGTAGAGATGGAGTTTCACCATGTTGACCAGGATGGTCTCGATCTCTTGACCTCGTGATCCATCAGCCTCGGCCTCCCAAAATGCTGGGATTACAGGCGTAAGCCACCACGCCTGGCCTAGCTTATTTTGTTTTATTTTTGATACAGAGTCTAGCTCTCTTGCCCATGCTGGAGTGCAGTGGCATAATCTTGGCTCACTGCAACCTCTGCCTCCCAGGTTCAAGCAATTCTCCTGCCTTAGCCTACCAAGTAGCTGGGATTATAGGCACATGTTACCATGCTCAGCTAACTTTTGTATTTTTGGTAGAGACAGGGTTTCACTATTTTGGCCAGGCTGGTCTCGAACTCCTGACCTCGTGATCTACCCACCTTGGCCTCTCAAAGTGCTAGGATTACAGTCATGAGCCACTGTGCCCGGCCTCTAATTTATCTTATTTTATTTTTGTAGAGATGGGGTCTTGCTGTGTTCTGAACTCCTGGCCTCAGTGATCCTTCCACCTCAGCTTCCCAGAGGACTGCAATTCTAGGCGTGAGGCACTGTGCCTGGCAGGGTTCTGTATTCAAGAAAGCTGCCTAGTTAGGAACCAGTTATTGGCCTATATTCCTGAATCTTTCCTCACTTTTTGTCACTTCTCAAATGGTTACTGTCTGGCTTTTGCCCTGACCACTATGCTAAATCCTTAAACAGGGCCAGGACAACAACCACCAGAGCCAAGCTCATTCCCAGGCCTCCTGGACTTGACCTCCCTGGAGTATTGACACTGTTGGTCACTCCAAGACTTCCAGACACCTCTTCCTCTTCTTTGCCTTCTACCCATGGCCATCTCCCTTGACACTTTAAGGGAAACGTTTCTTGGGCCTTAAGTATTGATGATTGGTTCCTAGAGTTTCCCAGGGTTTGGTCCTCAGACCACTGCTCTCAATCTATGATTCCTCCCTGGGAAATCCACATGGCTTAATCTACAAAGTACACACTGAGGTATGTCTCCAGGTCTCATTTCTCTAACGTCACACTCATGTGTCCGACTGCTGGAGGTGTAAGGTGCCTATGGGTATACATTTCCCTTGTATCCCCCACAGGCATCCTAACCTCAAATGTTTCAAGATCAAATCCACAGTTCCCCCAGCCCCCAGTCCCACGCCAGCTCTCTCTCCTCCCCTACTCACGACTCACTGAACATCCCCATCTCTACTGCCCAGCAGCTGACCTAGAGTCCCGGGGATCACACAGCCTTCCTGCTTCCTCATCTATGCATTCAATTCAGGCCTCCTGATTTTTACCTCCTAAATATAATCAAACAGCCTTCTTCTACCTCACCCTTAGTTTGGGTCTCATCCCTTGCTTAGACTATTAAAATAGCAACTCCTAGCCCACCAACCCCCCCCCCCCCTTTTTTTTTTTGAAGAGATGGAGTCTCACTATGTTGCTCAGACTGGACTTAAACTCCTAGATTCAAGTGATCCTCCTGCCTCTGCCTCCCAAGTAGTTGGGACTACAGGTACACACCGTTGTGCCTGGCTCCAACAACAGCTTCTAAAGTGGTCTCTGTCTCTAGTCAAGTCCCACTATAACAGTTGCTGGGGTGATATTTCTTTGCTTTTGAAACGATCTCCCACTGTCACCCAGGCTGGATCACAGTTCACTGCAACCTTCACCTACCTGGCTCAAGGGATCCTCCCACCTCAGCCTCCCAAGTAGGTGAGACTATAGCCACCTGGCTAATTTTTTTTTTTTTTTTTTGTAAAGATGAGGTCTCAGTATGTTGCCCAGGCTGCTCTCGAACTCCTGGACTCAAGCAATCTACCTGCCTTGACCTCCCAAAGTGCTGGGATTACAGGTGTGAGCCACCATGCCCAATGTGGGGTGATCTTTCTAAAATGCCAATCTTGCCAGGTCAGTCCCCAGCTTAAAATGCTTGAAAGCCCTCCATGATTTAAAGTTAAAATTCCAGCCAGGCATGGTGGCTCACCTCTGTAATCCCAGCACTTTGGGAGGCCAAGGTGGGTGGATCATCTGAGGTCAGGAGTTCGAGACCAGCCTGGCCAACAAAGTGTAACCCTGTCTCTACTAAAAATACAAAAATTAGCTGGGTATGGTGGTACACGCCTGTAATCCCAGCTACTCAGGAGTATGAGGTGGGAGAATAGCTTGAACCCGGGAGGTAGAGGTTGCAGTGAGCCAAGATAGCACCACTGTACTCCAGCCTGGGTGACAGAGTGAGACTCTGTCAAATATAAAAAATAAAAAAAATCTCAGCTCCTCAGTATGGCCCAGAAAGCCACTCGTGACTGTACCCAACTGCAGGGCTGGGCAAATGAGGTGTCTAGACTACAAATTTTAAGGAGACACACACTCTCAGGTGCCGACCCTGCATGTGCATGACCCTGAGAGTGAGTGCTGCCTTAAATTTTGCACCCTAGTCCTCACCCTGCCCAACTGTGTCTTTGGCTTCTTGGCTTATCAGCCACCCCCGCTCCTGCATTCTGGGCTTTTGGTACTCTCCTCGTGGCCAGATCCTCACAGACACTGACAAGCTTCTCACAGCTCAGGACAATCCTGAGAAGCCTCTTTCTACCCTGGCCTCTATGCTCCTTCAGTTCCACGGGCATTATCTCTACAACTGCTCTGACCACCTTAGGTTCTCCCTAACCCTCTGAGCTTCTCAAGGACAGAGACAGTGTTCTGTCCTCTCTCTCTGTCAGGCAGTATGTAGCAATCAGTAGGTGCTCTATAAATGTTAGCTGAACTGAACACGAATCTGCTCTGGGAAGTCAGTTGAGTTAACATCAGGTCTACTGCTCAAGGCCCACAGTCCCACTAAGCCCTTTCTGAATGTAGTGACCACTAAGGATGGCAATGCACCGGGAATAAACTAGAGCCAGCACCTGTCTGGACCTGGGCTGGAGGAAAGGTAGATGTGAACCATCAGCTCTCCAAGGGTGGTGGTCAGAACTCTAGCCAGTAACTCCCCTTCTGACAAATTCACTGAATGTTAGCCTGCAGTTTTGACAGGAATTACACATTGCCTGGCCAAGTGCTAAATTTTGAGCTTTCTTCCTGCCAAATTTCTACCATGTTGGTTCATGTTTGCCAATCTTGTAGTGGTAATGTGTTTTCCAGTGGGGAACATGAGTAGCTTCAGGAGTGATTCTGGAGGCTCATAAAATGGATCTTGTGATCATTTTATAGGAAGGATTCAGTAATGTGCCCTCTTAAAGAATACCATTGCTACCAAGAGAGGTCCTTGGAGTTTTTGCATTAAACCTCAAATACTATCCAGGCAGAACCTATCATACAATAAACAGCTCTAGGAAGCCAGGCACAGTGGCTCACGCCTGTAATCCCAGCACTTTGGGAGGCTGAGGTGGGCGGATCACGAGGTCAGGGGTTCAAGACCAGCCTGACCAACATGGTGAAACCCCGTCTCTACTTAAAAACACAAAAATTAGCTGGGTGTGGTGGCACACACCTGTAATCCCAGCTACTTGGGAGGCTAAGGCAGGAGAATTGCTTGAACCCAGGAGGTGGAGGTTGCAGTGAGCCAAGAGTGTGCCATTGCACTTCAGCCTCGGTGACAGAGTGGGACTCTGTCTCAATAAATAAATAAATAAATAAATAAATAAATAAATAAATAAACAGCTCTAGAGTAAACACATTTCATAGGGTCCAATGTCATGAGTTTAACTTTTACGGATATCCAAATACTTTCTTACCTGTAGCCTTACTTTTTTTTTTTTTTTGGAGATGGGGTCTTGCTGTGTCACCCAGGCTGAGTGCAGTGGCACAATCATAGTTCAACGCAGCCTTGAACTCCTGAGTTCAAGCAGTCTTCTGCCTCAGCTTCATAAGTAGCTAGCATTACAGGTGAATGCTATTGGGCCTGGCTAATTTTCTGATTTTTTTTCATAGTAGAAGTGGGGTCTCTCTGTATTTCTCAGGTTCTTGAACTCCTAGACTCAAATCAATCCTCTTGCCTTGGCTTCTCAAAGTTCTGGGATTAAAGGCATGAACCACTGTGCCCAGCCTCAATTTTTTTTTTTTTTAATTAGCTGGGCATGGTGGGACGTGCCTGTGGTCCTAGTTACTCAGGAGGCTGAGGTGGGATGACTACTTGAGCCCATGAGGCCAAGGCTGCAGTGAGCTGTAATCGCACCACTGCACTCCAGCCTAGATAACAGTGAGACCTTGTCTCTAAAAAAATAAAACAATAAGGCCAGGCGCAGTGGCTCATGCCTGTAATCTCAGCATTTTGGGAGGCTAAGGCAGGCAGATCACGAGGTCAGAACTTCGAGATCAGCCTGGCCATGGTGAAACACCATCTCTACCAAAAATACAAAAATTAGCCAGGCATGGTATTGTGTGCCTGTAATCCCAGCTACTTAGGAGGCTGAGGCAGGAGAATCACTTGAACCTGGGAGGTGGTGGTTGCAGTGAGCTGTCACCACTGCACTCCTGCCTGGGCAATAGAGTAAGGCTTTATCTAAAAAAAATAATAAATAAATAAATAAACAAATAAATAAAATAGGGCACATAGACTATCATTACCTTGAAAAAGGAAAACAAAGATAAGAAAACCCCTTCTGTGGGCCAAGATGATTCAGCCAGCTCACTTGCATAGGATTTTACACAGAATTTATTTTAATTAATTAATTAATTTTTTGAGACAGAGTTTCTCCTTGTCTCCCAGGCTGAAGTGCAATGGTGTGATCTCAGCTCACTGCAACCTCTGCCTCCCAGGTTCAAGCAGTTCTTATGCCTCAACCTTCTGAGTAGCTGGAACTACAGGCGTCTGCCACCATGACTGGCTGATTTTTTGTATTTTGATAGAAATGGGGTTTCACCATGTTGCCCAGGCTGGTCTCAAACTCCTGAGCTTAGGCAATCCTCCCAAAGTGCTGGGATTACAGACGTGAGCCACTGAGTCCAGCCTTGGATTTTACATAAAATTTAAAGAGCTCATGATCCCCTTGAAGTTCTTTCATCATCTTCCCAGATATACAAGAACCCTAGTTAAGAACATCTGGGTTAGAGTTTCTGTGTGGTCTTTGAATCAGGGTGTAAAAAATGAACAGGACCTCAGAGTTCAATGAATATAATCCTTATCAAGTCAGATTTTACGGATTCAGTCAATGAGTCCCAGAGAGTTTTCAAAGCTGACTCAGCATAGTGGATGGTAGAACGGAGACCTATATCTTCGTTTTCTAAATCCCAGTTCACACACAGTGTTGTGTTAATACACTGTGTTTAAGGCAGGGCAAGGTGACTAGTGCCTGTAATCCCTGCACTTTGGGAAGCCGAGGCAGGCGGATCATGAGGTCAGGAGATCGAGACTATCCTGGCCAACATGGTGAAAACTCCATCTTTACTAAAAATAAAAAAACTAGCTGGGTGTGGTGGCGTGTGCCTGTAATCCCAGCTACTTGGGAGGCTGAGGCAGAAGAATCGCTTGAACCCAGGAGGCAGAGGTTGCAGTAAGCTGAGATTGTACCACTGCACTCCATCCAGCCTGGGTGACATAGCAAGACTGTCTAAAAAAACATACTGTGTTTAAAACAAATGTAAAGAAGGAGAGAAGGTGAGAGGAGTATGGAGAGACTGGCTGGGGGCAAAAAAAGCAATAATTATTCCTAGGATGTATGGGTTGGGTATTACTCAGTTTCATTTTTGTGTTCAGCATAGTTTTCTAGCTTCCACCCAAAGAGATCAAGCCTGAAGCTCCCTTCTAGCTCCCTACTTTGGATCTGTGACTAAATCTTGATGGATTGTCTGAGCAAGATCTGTGGAGAGGCAGATAGCGGGGCCTTGGGCACACTGTGAGTTCTAAATGGTGGATGTCATTACAAAAACTGTAAGCAAGAAAAAAAATCTACTGTTCCCAGGAAGTGGGGGGAAAAGTTTCTAAGGCGAAAGTATGAGTCTTGAAGAAGGTGGGTGGGGGTTATGTAGCAAAGAACAGGTTATTGGGTGGTCCCTGTCGGCTAAGGGTGGGAAGAGGGGTGCACAGCAGGGTGGGTTGAGAGTGAGGCATGCTCAGAGATCATTTTTGTTTCTGTTTTTTTGACCAGTAAAACGTTCAATTTTTTAAATTTTTATTTTTTAAATTTTTAAATTTTTATTTTTTTGGTCAATGAAATGAGAGATGGTTTTGGGGAGGCCTGGGAGCCATCTAAGAGGTTGATTAAGCTGGAGATTATCAAAGTAAGATTTGCATTTTAGATAGATGGTTTTACATGGAAGATAGATCTTAAGATAATTTTTTCTTCAGTTAGGTGTTAGAGTGTAGTTGTCCAGATTATGAATCATTCATTCATTGATCCTACTTTATGAAGCTCATAATATAAGCCAGGCACTGATCTAGACAAGAAAAGATAGTCTAAAGCAGCACAGTGACAATAGAGATAGAGTTATATAACCAACAATACATACTGAGGAGACAGATCTGAGGAATACCTAGGAGTTAAAAATCATTGGGACCTAATGACTAATGAAGGCAGCAGGGAGTGGAATGCAAAGAGTAAGGATATTGACAGATGCTTGAAACAAATATGTTCAATATTTTAGAACTATATAAAAAATTTAAAGGAACTTTCTGTCAAGAACTCCAGAAAGATTAAAACCCAAATGCTAATATATAAAGATCAAAACAGCCTTCATTTGCAACATCTTTGAACGGGGAGACTACTTTGGACCTTGTTATTTCTCCGAGGCAGAGATACAGACCTGCCCTAGGGAAGTAATTACATCATCTACTGAATTGTAGGTTTAACCGAGAGAGGCTGAAATAAAATACAAAAGTCCTGCTGGGCCTCTCTCCACAGCCTCGTGGTAAGCCTTTCCTACCAGAATTCTAATTTTATCAAAATGGGGTTGCTTTCATGTAATTTTAGAATAAGCTTTTAAAAATTGAAAGCAGCAAGAACAGCAAGTGAACACAGATGGGCTGGGGGGCAGAGTGAATTGGGTAAATTTTATAAGAATAAAAAAGAAGAGGGGATTTTACTAATGTTACTTTAAAAGGCAAAAGACCTAGTCAAAGCACTCACTTTTGCTTTCTTAACTCCCTATCCACGACTATAAATAAAGAGCAGCAAAACTAAAAGAAAAAAAAAAAGCTATGGGCTGTAAATGCCTTTAAAGACATCTCCTTAGTAGTGCACTATGTGGTACACATCATAATCTCTTGCTGGGCAGGCTGTCCAGCTCACCTAATCTCACAGTTCTTTTTTTTTTTGAGACGGAGTTCGCTCTTGTTACCCAGGCTGGAGTGCAATGGCGCGATCTCGGCTCACCGCAACCTCCGCCTCCCGGGTTCAGGCAATTCTCTTGCCTCAGCCTCCTGAGTAGCTGGGATTACAGGCACGCGCCACCATTCCCAGCTAATTTTTTTGTTGACCAGGATGGTCTTGATCTTTTGACCTCATGATCCACCCGCCTCAGCCTCCCAAAGTGCTGGGATTACAGGCTTGAGCCACCGTGCCCGGCAATCTCACAGTTCTATAAGGCGAAAGGTGAAATGTAATTTTACAGTCCTGGGAATGAATTAATCCCTGGAAAAATAGGATTTGATTTTCTCATCTGCTCACATCTCCCTGGCTCAGTACCTAAGCAGGGTACCAGGGATCTGCTTCTACTTGTTGCCACAGAGCAGGGCACTAGAATCAGGTCCTGAAACTAAATGTCTGACATGTCTCAGACAAGCAAAAACGGACAGAATTCATCACCACTAGACCAACCTTACAAGAAATGCTCGAGGGAGTCCTACGTCTGGAAGTGAAATGATAATTACTATAAGAAAACACAAAAAAGTATAAAACTCACCGGTAGAGCAGATACACAAAAGAGAAAGAGAAAAGAATTAAACTTTATCACTACAGAAAACCACCAAGTCACGAGAATGAACAGTAAGAGGGGAAGAAAGGAATAAAGGACATATTTTTAAAAAAGAAAAAAACAGAAAAGAATTAACAAATTAACAGAAGCCCTCCCCTAACAATAATAATCTTGAATGTAAATTGATTAAATTTCCCTCCTTAAAATATATAGACTGGCTGAATGGATTAAAAAACACGGCCCAACTATATAGGTTGCCTACAAGAAACTCACTTCATCTATAAAGACACACATAGACTGAAAGGATGGAAAAACATATTCCGTGCAAACAGAAACCAAAAGCAAGCAAGGTAGCTATACTTGGGTCAGATGAAACAGACTTTAAGTCAAAAACGATTAAAAAAAGGACAAAGGTTATTATATAATAATAATCCACTCAGCAAGAGAATGTAACAATTCTAAACATACATACACCCAACACTGGAGCACCCAGATATAAAATATAAAGAAAATATTATTAGATCTAAAGGGAGATATAGACTCCAATATAATACCTGGGGAATTAACACCCCATTTTCAGCACTGAACAGATCATCTAGACAGAAAATCAACAAGAAAACACTAGATTTAAACTGCACTTTAGGCTGGGCGCGGTGGCTCACACCTGTAATCCCAGCACTTCGGGAGGCCGAGGTGGGCGGATCGCTTGAGGCCAGGAGTTCAAGACCAGTCTGGCCAACATAGTAAAACTCTGTCTCTACTAAAAAGTAGCTGGGTGTGGTGGCAGGCACCCGTAATCTCAGCTACTTGGGAGCTAAGGCACGATAATTGCTTAAATCTGAGAGGTGGAAGTTGCAGTGAGCCGAGATCATGCTATTGCAGTCCAGCTTGGGCAAGAGAGCAAGACCCTGTCTCAAAAAAACGAAAAACCAGCCAGGTGAGGTGGCTCACGCCTGTAATCCCAGCAGTTTGGGAGTCTGACTCAGGCGGATCATGAGGTCAGGGGTTCTGACCAGTCTGACCAACATGGTGAAACTCCATCTCTACTTAAAAATACAAAGAAATCGGCTGGGCATGGTGGCATGCACCTGTAATCCCAGCTACTTGGGAGGCTGAGGCAGGAGCTTGAACCCGGGAGGCAGAGGTTGTGATGAGCCAAAAGCTTGCCATTGCACTTCAGCCTGGGCGACAGAGCAAGACTCCATTTCAAAAACAAACAAACAAACAAACAAACAAACAAACAACCCCCTCTGCATTTTAAACTAACAAAGGGACATTTACAGAACATTTCATGCAACAATGCAGAAAACACATTCTTTCATCAGCACAAGAAACATTCTCCAGAATAGACCATATGTTAGGCCACAAAACAAGTCTCAACAAATTTAAAGTAATGAAATTATATCAAGTATCTTTCTTGACCACAATGGAATAAAACCAGAACTCAGTAACAAGGGGAACTTTTGAAATCGTACAAATACACGGAAATTAAACAGTATGCTCCTAAACGATCAATGAAGAAAATTTTAAATTTTCTTTTCTTTTCTTTCCTTTTTTTTTTTTTTTAAAGACGGGTCTTGCTTTGTTGCCCAGGCTGGTCTTGAACTTCTGAGAGTAGGTGATCTGCCCACTTCAGCCTCCCAAAGTGCTGGAATTACAGGTTTGAGCCACCAAGCACGACCTAAAGGTTGTTTAATGGATACAAATGTATAGCTAGATAGGGGGAATAAGTTCTAGTGCTCTAAAACTCTATAGGGTGACTATAATTAACAATAATTTATTGTATATTTTCAAATAGCTAGAACAGCAGATTTCAAACGTCCCAACACAAAGAGATAATAAATGTTTGAGGTGGTAGATATACTAGTTACCCTGATTTGATCTTTACACGTTGTAAATATATCAAAATATCACACTGTACCCTGTTAATATGTAGAAGAATTAGGTATCAATTAAAAATAATAACAGCTGGGGCTGGGTACAGTGGCTCATGCCTGTAATCCCAGCACTTTGGGAGGCCGAGGTGGGTGGATCACCTAAGGTCAGGAGTTTGAAACCAGTCTGGCCAACATGGTAAAACCGTGTCTCTACTAAAAATATAAAAATTAGCTGGGCGTTGTGGCAGGCATCTATAATCCCAGCTACTTGGGAGGCTGAGGCAGGAGAATCACTTGAACCCAGGGGGCAGAGGTTGCAGTGAGCCAAGGTTGTGCCATTGCACTCCAGCCTAGGCAACAAGAGCGAAACTCCATCTCAAAACAATAACAATAATAATAATAATAATAGTAACAGTTCATCATGGTTCATGCATGTAATTCCAGCACTTTAGGAGACTGAGGTGGGAGGATTGCTTGAGCTCAGGAGTTCAAGACCTCCTGGGCAGCACAGATAACCCATCTCAAAAAAAAAAAAAAAAAACCTTAAATAATAAATAAACAAACGTCTGACATAGCAGTACAGGATCTGGCACTGAAACATTCTGTCTTTGGACATCCATTACCTGTATCCCTGTCCTTTTTGGAAAACAGCTTCTGGGAGTTCTACTTCTAGGAAACTACAGGAACAGCCCTGACAACAATAAACACAGAAAACACAAGCCAGAGGATCGCAAATGCTCCACCAAGAGAGTGTGCTCCCATCCTACAGAGCAGCAAATGCTTTATGGGTGTCATTTTTTTTAGAAGTAGCTAAGAACAATTGCTCTGAAGACGCAAGCTACACTAACTGCTAACAGGCAAACACAGCCTGACAGTGTAGCTGCACACTTTGCTCGTGGTCCACGGGTAACAGGAGCTCTCAGCCTAGCAGAAGCCTTCTGCTGGCGCCGCCTGCCATGGAGCAGGAAAGAAGCACCTGTGAGCAAGAGCCACGCATTCAACACACCACTGCTGACTCCTGAGTGCCCGGAATTTCATCTAGAGAAGTAGCTTTAGAAGTTAGGTGATGAATTCTATTCATTTATTTAATATATTTTTTTCTTTCCTGTTCTTTTCTTTTCGAGGCAGAGTCTTGCTCTGTTGCCCAGGTGGCAGTGCAGTGGTGCGATCTTGGCTCACTGTAACCTCTGCCGCGGGGGTTTAGTGATTCTCCTGCCTCAGACTCTTGGGTAGCTGGGATTACAGGCATCTGCCACCATGCCTGACTAACCTTTGTATTTTCAGTAGAGATGGGGTTTTCACCATGTTGGCCAGGCTGGTCTCAAACTCCTGACCTCAAGTGATCCACCTGCCTACGCCTCCCAAAGTGCTGGGATTACAGGTGTGAGCCACCTTGCCCAGTCATTTTTTTTTTTTTTCTCAAACAGAAAAGCAAAGATGAGGGCCTCTTCCAGCCTAACAGCACACAAAGGATATTATCTGCCTGCATTAGGAAGCCTCCAGGGTCGACAGGATGGCAGGAACTTCCACTGGGGTGAATTGGAATTACTTGATGGGGCCCCTTTGGAGGCTTCTGATACCTCCACGCTTGCTGAGGCTTTTCCACTGGGTTTGGGAAAAGGAGAGCCCTTTAATATAAGAGCAGAGAAAGAGGGAGAATGGAGAAGCCACCTAACACAGTCTTCCGTATTTTACCGGCTGAAAGGGCTGCAGATTTTTTTTTTTTTTTGGATGGGTTTTTGCTCTTGTTGCCCAGGCTGGAGTGCAAAGGAACAGTCTTGGCTCACCACAACCTCCACTTCCCAGGTTCAAGTGATTCTCCTGCCTCAGCCTCCAGAGTAGTTGGGCTTACAGGCATGCGCCGCCACAGCCAGCTAATTATGCATTTTTAGTAGAGATGGGGTTTCTCCATGTTGGTCAGGCTGGTCTTGAACTCCCGACCTCAGGTGATCGGCCCACCTTGGCCTCCCAAAGTGCTGGGATTATAGGCATGAGCCATCACACCCAGCCAGGGCTGCAGACATTTTACATGTCCCCAAAATTGCCAACAGGCCGGGCACGGAGATCAAGGTCAGGAGTTCAAGACCAGCCTGGGTACATGGCGAAACCTCATCTCTACTAAAAATACAAAAATTAGCTGTGCATGGTGGTACACACCTGTAGTCCCAGCTAATTGGGAGGCTGAGGGAAGAGGATAACTTGAACCCAGGAGGCAGAGGCTGCAGTGAGCCGAGATCGCACCACTGCACTCTAGCCTGGGTGAGAGAGTGAGACTGTCTACAAAGACTGTAGTGAGTGAGACTACAAAGAATGAGACTGTAAAAAAGACTGTCTACTTCTTCCTGCCAACAGGAAGAAGGCAGGGGCAAAACAGGTGCTCATGCCAGCCAGAGGTTTGTGGGCCCTCCCTGGGGTACAGGTCTAAATGCCGGCTCTGTATTTAAGACTTGAGGGAATTTATTTGCCTTGCGCTTGCTCCGTCCAACTCCCTGTAACGACATCCCATGGTATCTCTTTCCTTTCTAGGTGACAATGCCCCATCCGTAAGCAAGTTACTAACAAAATGGGGAACAGGACCTCACTCCTCCCCAAACACCTACAGGGGGAAGATCCCCTTTTACTGAGCACCATGGCCACAGTTTTCACAGTTACTGAAAAATAAAAGTTGTACTTTCTCATGATGATGGGTTTTCCCATCACCTGAAAAATTACTGAGTGTCTGCAGCCAGGGTGAAAAACACCCCTGAAGTTTAGATATGCATCAGTATTTCCCTCAAGAACAGCACAGGTTAAAGCTTTCATGAAGAGAAAATAAAAATAAGGAGTTGAAAAACATATAAGTATAAATTAATAGCCACAAAAGGGGAAGTCAGAGAGAGACTACGAAAACATCTTCGTCTTGCAGAAAGATACAATCTGCGAAGCAACCCTGCAGGACTGGGCTGAAATGGGAGGCTGATCAAATGAAGCGATAGAAGCCAGGCAGTTTCTCATATCAAGCATCTGCGACAAACCCACACAGAATCCGAGGAATGCAGGTGATTTGACAAAAGGCCTCATGTTTAAAATTTGCCCTAAGTTTCCCCAAATCCACCACAAATTTCCCCGCATGAGCCATTTTTTCAGATACGGTTTAGTTATCTGTTCTTGTGACACTAGGTGCATTTAAAGAGTTCTTGGGGGCCGGGTGCGGTGGCTCATGCCCATAATCCCAGCACTTTGGGAAGCCATGAAGGGTGGATCACTTGCAATCAGGAGTTCGAGGCCAGCCTGGCCAACATGGTGAAACCACGTCTCTATTAAAAATATAAAAGTTATCCGGGCATGGCAGTGTGTGCCTGTAATTCCAGTTACTCAGGAGGCTGAGGTGGGAGGATTGCTTGACCCAGGAGGCAGAGGTTTTTTGTATTTTTTAGTAGAGACGAGCTTTCACTGTGTTAGTCAGGACGGTTTCAATCTCCTGACCTCATGATCCTCCCACCTCAGCCTCCCAAAGTGTTGGGATTACAGGCTTGAGCCACCATGCACTGCCCGAAGACAGATTTAAAAAACAAACACACAGGACAGGCGTGGTGGCTCATATCTGTAATCCCAGCATTTTGGGAGGCTAAGGCAAGTGGATGGCTTGAGGCCAGGAGTTCGAGACCAGCCTGGCCAACATCGTGAAACCTTAAAATTAGTCAGATGTGGTGGCATGCGAGCCTGTAGTCCCAGCTACTCGGGGGGCAGAGGCAGGAGAATCACTTGAACCCAGGAGGTGGAGGTTGCCACGGTGAGCTGAGATCAAGCCACTGCACTCCAGCCTGGGTAACAGAGTGAGACTCCATCTCAAAAAAAAAACAAACAAACCAAACAAAAACCAAACACATAAACAGGGATTTGGGGTGGGAAACAGAAGACTAGGATGGAGAGAAAAATAACTGATGTACAGAGCAAAAGTCATTCATAAGCAAAAAAACCAAAGCTGTTTTAGAGATGTTTTCCACTTTTGACTTCTGAGAGTTTCAGCACAACCAAGCAGCAGCCTCAGGGAAAGCCAGGTAGAGCAGAGGGTCTAAAATGAACTCATTACCCGGCATCTCTCCTGGATAAATGAGGCACCCAACATGAGGGACGGCTCCAGATAGCTGAATGCCATCCTGTAAGTGGTACAGCTTTTCTTTTCTTTTCTTTTTTTTTTTTTGAGACAGAGTTTCGCTCTTGTTACCCAGGCTGGAGTGCAATGGCGCAATCTCGGCTCACTGCAACCTCCACCTCCTGGGTTCAGGCAATTCTCCTGCCTCAGCCTCCTGAGTAGCTGGGATTACAGGCACGCACCACCATGCCCAGCTAATTTTTTGTATTTTTAGTAGAGACGGGGTTTCACCATGTTGACCAGGATGGTCTCGATCTCCTGACCTTGTGATCCACCTGCCTCGGCCTCCCAAAGTGCTGTGATTACAGGCTTGAGCCACCGCGCCCGGTGTGGTACAGCTTTTCTTTGACTATGTTTGTAAAATTTCTTTTTTTGAAATTTAAATCTCTTTATTTACTTAATTTGTTAATTTTGAGACTGATTTGTGAGATTGGTTAATTTTTGTGTTTTTGGTAGAGATGGGGTTTCACCATCTTGCCAAGGCTGGTCTCGAATTCTTGGGCTCAAAAATCCACCTGCCTCCCGAAGTGCTGGGATTATAGGCATGAGCCACCATGCCCAGCCTGTTTGCAAATTTTCTACTGAAGGTGATTTTCTATCATCTTCAGCAGAGATAACCAACATACACACTTATAGGAAGTGAACTTACAACACAACTTGGTCATAACAAGATTTTGCAGATGAGAAAACCAAGAACCGGAAAGACAAGGGATCTGTCACAAACATCGTATGTTGCAACAGGACAGTGACCTCTGAGGTGACTTTCCCTTGACTCTCCCTTTCTTGTCAGGCTAACAAGGCCAGACACTTAAATTCATGCTCTTTAATTTCAAGAAAACCTCTCCCTCCTTCCCTTTTTCCTTTCCTTCCATCCTCTTTCTCTCTCTCCCTTTCTCATATTTAATTTAAACAAACTTGGTTTCCTGTTTTCTTTGTAGAAAAGTAGAAATAAATTGAAGGGAGGAAGCAACAAGGAGAAGACAATGAGAGGACTGGGGAGACTCCCGTACGAAAGGTGGCAAGAGAGCTGAGGACTGACAACTGGCAAAAGCCTGGCAAAGTTTGTTCTTGGTTTTTGGCTTACTTCCCATTTCTTGACTATGATGCACTTGCCTGTTTATATAGTAAAGAAATTAATTTACTTTTCTTTCTTTCCTTGATCCTTTCTGCCTCTCCCCTACCTCCTAAATAATCATCATCGTCTTCTTCTCTTTTTTTTTTTTTTTTGAGACAGAGTCTTGCTCTGTCACTCACATTGAAGTACAGTGGCACGATCACAGCTCACTGCAACCTTCACCTCCTGGGCTTAATCATCTTACCTCAGCCTCCCAAACAGCTGGGACCACAGGCGTGCACCAACACTCCTGGCTAATTAAAAATTATTTTGTTATTAATGGGGTCTCCCTATGTTGCCCAGGCTGCTCTTGAACTCCTGGGCTCAACCAATCCTTGGCCTCCCAAAGGGCTGGGATTAAACATGTGAGCCACCGTGCCTGGCACCAAACCTTCTTGACATCTAACTACATCGTAAAATCTGTAGAGTGCAGGTCCACGTAAGAGCCCCAGTTCTAATACTAGACTACCTTGGTGTGAATCTCAGCTTGCCCCAACTTGTAAACTGGGTTAGCCTCCGTAAGGTACTTAAACTCCTTGTTCTATAGTTTTCATATCTGTTAAAAAAGAAAAATGAACAGAATCTACCTTATGGGCTCAAGGTATGAATTATTTATAAAATCCTCCCTGACAATAATAGCTAGTTATTATTATTAATATTAATATTTATCATAATAGCTAGTTGTTATTAATTATTATTAATAATTAGTTGTTATTAATAACTATTATCATAAATCTTCACCTCATCTCACAGATAATCAGTATCTTCTTTTTCTCAATTCAACAAAACCACAGTCTGTAGGTACTGCATATTTATTTTGAGAAGGCTTTTGTTCAAGCGATTCTTCTGCCTCAGCCTCCCGAGTAGCTGGGATTATAGGCATCTGTCACCATGCCTGGCTAATTTTTGTATTTTTAGTAGAGACAGGATTTCACCATCTTGGCCAGGCTGGTCTTGAACTCCTGACTTCATGACCCATAGCCTTCCAAAGTGCTGAGATTATAGGCGTGAGCCACTGCGCCTGGCCTTGAGAAATTTTAATGGAGTATAGCTGGTCTAATGGTTCTTTTCTTTTCCTTTTTTTTTTTTTTTTTTTTTTTTAGAAATGGAATCTCACTCTGTTACCCAGGCTGGAGTAAAGTGGCGTGATCTTGGCTCACTGCAACCTCCACCTCCCAGGTTCAAGCAATTCTCATGCCTCAGCCTCCCAAGTAACTGGGATTACAGGTGCCCACTACCATGCACGGCTAAATTTTGAATTTTTAGTAGAGACAGGGTTTTACCATGTTGGCCAGGCTGGTCTCGAACTCCTGAACTCAAGTGATTCACCCACCTCAACCTCCCAAATTGCTGGGATTACAGGCGTTAGCCACCACACCAGGCCTGGTCTAACAGGTTCTTGCAGCACATCTCAGGACAGTGGCCCTTGTGGTTCAGCTCAGCTCTGGCAGAACATGCTGAAGTTTGACACTGGACTCAGGTATACCTATCGGCCTTGAGCTCCAGGCCAGCCTGGGGACCCCCAGGGCCACCCTAAGGGATTGCAGTTCCACAAAGTCTGGTGCAGATCTGACATGGCCCCATCAGCCTCTCCCTGCCCATCCACTCTCTGCCACTAAAATTATGCCCTGAATGCTCTGCTTCAAAAGCACGGCACTTCCCTGGGCTAGTCCTGCTGTTTCTTGCACTGCTCATGCTTGTTCATCTTTATTTGGAATACCTTTCTCCTCCCCACTCCCTGGCAAACTTCCACTTTCCCTTCCAGGTTTTATTTAAGTCTCATTTCCTCTATCTGGAAGCCCCCTCAGCAGTGCCTGCCCTCTGTGCCAAGTCTCCTAGTTATGTCTATTCTGGTATTTTCCAGATTAATGGACACAATTCTGGCTGACCTTTCCAATAGACTGCCAACTCCTGGAGAGCCCGGCAGAACAGGGAAGGTACTTCTGAATGATCAAATGATGGGCAAGCCTTTTGGACTTCTTTCAAATTTAAGCTCACAGGCTTTTGATCAGTGTTAAGAATTATGAGGCCCAGTGTGGTGGCTCACACCTGTAATCCCAGCACTTTGGGTGGCCCAGGTGGGAGGATCACTTGAGCCTAGGGGTTCAAGACCAGCCTGGACAACATAGGGAGACCCTGTCTCTACAAAAATAACCAAAAAAAAAAAAAAAAAAAAAAAAAAAAAGAGTTACATAAAATCTGGGCTCCTAGAGATTTGCTCTTGGTTGAAAGTGGGCCAGATATGTGAATTCTTACATTCCTAAAGTTCAAGGTAGCAGTTACCACCCATTTTTGGAGGACATTTCAAAGGAATCAGACAGTTGGCTTGTTTCTTAAGGAATTCTGAGAAAAGAGAAAACAATACTATAATTTCCATTTAAGTGTCACTGGGCAAACAGGTGTAACATGTAGGTCTGGCTCAAGTAGGAATAGGCAGGAGAGAACTACAAATTTTTTATGAGCTCTGAAGTTGCAGTAACTTTTTTATGTAGATGATAGAGCTCTAATGGATTTGAAGGGTGGTGGAAGTAGCAGTAAAATGTCATACTAGGAGCCTCATAGAATTAGAGAATGCAAGAGCTAGAAGTGGCCTTACAGATCAATGACTAGTTTGAAATTATGAGTCCGTGATAACATTTTCACTGGTCCACAGAAAATTGAGATACATTTGGAAAATCTGCTACTTATTTTTTTATAGTATTGGCTCCAAGTAATATTATATATTTTTTAAAAAGTTATATAAATTCAATATAGCCAGGCGCGGTGGCTCAAGCCTGTAATCCCAGCACTTTGGGAGGCTGAGGCGGGTGGATCACGAGGTCAAGAGATCAAGACCATTCTGGTCAACTTGGTGAAACCCTGTCTCTACTAAAAATACAAAAAATTAGCTGGGCATGGTTGCATGTGCCTGTAATCCCAGCTACTCAGGAGGCTGAGGCAGGAGAATTGCCTGAACACAGGAGGCAGAGGTTGCGGTGAGCCGAGATCGCACCATTACACTCCAGCCTGGGTAACAAGAGCGAAACTCTGTCTCAAAAAAAAAAAAAAATTCAATATAAAGAACTGTTCTTTATTCTGAGATTAAATTTGTGTACACTTTTGTGGTACTAAAATATTCTTTTTTTTTGAGACGAAGTCTCACTCTGTCACCCAGGCTGGAATGCAGTAGCGTGATGCTGGCTCACCACAACGTCCGCCTCCTGGGTTCAAGCAATTCTCCTGCCTCGGCCTCCTGAGTAGCTGAAATTACAGGCATGCACCATCACGCCTGGCTAAATTTTTTTGTATTTTTAGTAGAGGCGGGGTTTCACCATATTGGACAGGCTTGTCTCAAACTCGGACCTTGTGATCTGCCTGCCTCGGCCTCCCAAAGTGCTGGGATTACAGCACCGGAGTCACCATGCCTGGCCCCAAATAATGAAAAGATGGTGATTATAAATGGTAGTTTGGTCTTTTTGTTTTTGTTTTTTTTTGTTGTGGTGGTTGTTTTTTTTTTTTTTTAAACAACTATTAAATATATAATACATATATTTCCAATTAGTTTTTTTTATTTTTTATTTTTTATTTTTTTTAGATAGGATCTTGCTCTGTTGCCCAGGGTGGAGTGCAGCAGAGATCATGGCTCACCACAGCCTCCAACTCCTGGGCTCGAGACCCTCCTGCTTCAGCCTCTTGAGTAGCTGGGACCCCAGGTGCATGTTACCACGGCTGGCTAATTTTTGTCAATTTTTTGTTGAGATGGGATCTCACTATGTTGCATAGTCTGGTCTTGAACTCCTGGGCTCAAGTGATCCTCCTCTGCCTCGGCCTCCCAAAGTGCTGGCATTACAGGTGTGAGCCACCACACCCAGCAAATGCAAATTTTATATGGTCCATTAGAGTGCATGTTAAACCCTACTGTGCTTTGCCACAATGACGTTTTACAATCATGTAAAATAAATTGGCTTTTACAGGGCCTTTAAATGCATAAATTATGTGTTGTTGTGATTGTCATCTGATCAAAACTCAACTGGATAGCATAAGAAGATTTTATAAATAGACACAAATAAATATATACTTATTTCATAAGCTCCACTTATAAACTCATTGGTTCACTTTCTTCCTTAGCAGTAATTAAACAGCAGCCACTACCATTTTTTCCTTGCAGTTCACAACATATAGCTCTAAGGCAATAATTTTGCCTCTAGGACCAGATGGGCCAGCTTACTCATGCCCTTCTGTTGAGTCATGTAAATATCACAAGATGACACATGCTACCAAGACAAACAGAAAAGCCTTTCAACTCAGCTCTGGAGCCCGAAAAATATTCAAAAATTGTGATGCCAAAAACTTTAGCCAATTGATCTCAACTTTTCATTATTATTCCAATTAGTTTCGTAGTCACTGTATTTATGGGAGTTCCTAATGCCTGCTGTTAACTGAAGTTGCTATTTCGTATGCAGATTCACATGCTTACCTTTCTTCCATGTAAAAAGTTTGAATTAGCAGCTAGAAACTCAACCCACTAAAGAGGCCAAAGTGGCTGGGCAGTGGTGGCTCACACCTGTATTCCCAGCACTCTGGGAGGCTGAGGAGGGCAGACTGCTTGAGTCCAGGATTTTGAGACCAGCCTGGGCAACATGGTAAAACACTCTCTCTACTAAAAATACAATGGGCATGGCGGCGTGTGCCTGTGGTCCCAGGTACTCAGGAGGTGGAGGTGGAAGAATCACCTGAGTCTGGGAAGGTTGAGGCTTCAGTGACTTGAGATCCTGCCATTTTTTTTTTTTTTCTTTTTTTCATCCTTCTATTCCTGGGATCAAGACATCCTGACACTGTACTCCAGCCTGGGCAACAGAGTAAGACTCTGTCCCCCTGCCACCAAAAAAAGCCAAACTAAAACAAAAGCTGTTACCTAGTGTAAGACAGGTATCCAGTAAACTTATTTAAAATGCTTTTAATTTAAAATAATTTTTTTTGCATTAAAAAAATTTAATCTTAAAAAAAATAAGACAGGATCTTACCATGTTGCCCAGGCTGATCTCAAACTCCTGGCCTCAAGTGATCTGCCTGCCTTGGCCTCCTAAAGTTCTGAGATTACAAGCATGAGCCACGGCACCCAGCCCCAGTAAAGTATTATCTTACTCACCGTTTTTTCTAAATTTTGAAATAATTTTAGACTTATAGAAAAATAGTAAAAACACTACATCCCTGTCCCAGCTTTCCCTCATGTTAACATTTTATATAAACGCAGTACAAATACCAAAACTAAGAATTACCACTGGAATAATTCTATTAACTAAACATAGACTTCATTAAGATTTCGCCACTTTCTCCACTAATGTCCTTTCTTGACCTTGAGTTCCAGTTCATGATCCCACATAACACAAAAAGGTTAAATTCACAAACCTGTAGGAATCAGGGTTTCATCCACAGGCAAATATGTATCTGCTTCTATGGTGACTTCATGGTCATATATATTCGGAGAACCCTGGGAGGAAAAGGGAGGAGAAAAGGTTGTTTGCTTAGTCTTATTTCATATATTTGCTTTTTAACTTCCCTTGCAAAAATGTTTTCAGGCATTGACAAAAACTTTTAAAATTTTGTTTGACTCATGGTGATGATTAAATATAATCATTTAAGTGTAGGTAGATAAGGCCTCAAAATAGCAACAGGTACATTGGGAAGAAACTTTCAAGTATTCACACATTTTCTTTTCTAAATAGAAGATGAAGGTGAAAAGTCAGAGACCACAGTGGCTTGAAAGCCTTTTGGATCCTGCTTTATTAGTGGAGGTATTTCTTCTACTCTTCACACATGCCAGGCAAACAGAAGGGCAAGGGCTGGTAACCAGGAATACACACATCCTAAGAGGTCAGGGCACTGCTCCAGGCTCACTCCTAGGGGTGCATCTGGCACTTCTCTCTGGCCTAGTTTCCATGTAGAGGCCCCACTCTCTGCTCCATGACAGAACCCCAGGGGTCAGAACTGTGGTTCCTGCTTTTGAGAATTTGTCTGCTTCCTCTGTGAAGATGCAGCCTGCCCTTTTCTGGGGAGTCTGGTGCAAGAAGTACTGGTCAGTGTCAGAAGGCCTGGGGTCTAGTTCCAGCCCTTCCTGAGTGGTCCCAGGGAATTCATGTAACCTCGTAGAATCTCATTTCCTTTGGTTTAAAATTGGGCTAATGATGCTGCTACCTTTTCCAAAGTCCTTTGGTAAAGGCATGTTTAGTAAAGGCATGTTGTGCTGTGCAAATACTTTACACACGAATGTTTCTTCTCCCTTCCTTCCTTCCTTCCCTTCCTCCCTCCCTCCCTCCCTCCCTCCCTCCCTCCTTCCTTCCTTCCTTCCTTCCTTCCTTCCTTCCTCCTCTCTCTCTCTTTCTTTCTTTTTGATGAAGTTTTGTTCTTGTCACTTAGGCTAGAGGGCAATGATGTGATCTCAGTTCACTGCAACCTCCACCTCCTGGGTTCAAGCTATTCTCCTGCCTCAGCTTCCCAGGTAGCTGGGATTACAGGCACCTACCACCACACCCAGCTAATTTTTGTATTTTTAGTAGAGACAGGGTTTCGCCAGGTTGGCCAGGCTGGTCTCAAACTCCTGACCTCAGGTGATCCACCCATCTCAGCCTCCCAAAGTGCTGGGATTACAGGTGTGAGGCACCAGCTGTTTTTTTTTGTTTGTTCATTTGTTTTGCTTTTGTTTTTGTTTTTTGAGACAGGGTTAGAGCAGGTTAGCTGGAAACAGATTCTATGATCCGAAAGACTGGTCCACACAATCAAACCAAGTCATTCTGAGAAGAAAGGCCAAGATTGTAGAGACTTTGAGAATGCATATTTAAACATGACAGAAACTGATTTAATTATACTACTAGTAGGCTGTTTATGAAAAACTATGATTCTCTTTTTTTTCTGAGGCAACACTGAGTCTCACTGTGTTGCCCAGGCTGGAGTGCAGTGGTACAATTTTGGATCACTGCAGCCTCCACCTGTAGGGTTCAAGCAATTCTCCTGCCTTAGCCTCCTGAGTAGCTGGGATTACAGGCACCCATCACCACGCCAGAGTAATTTTTGTATTTTTAGTAGAGACAGGGTTTCACCATGTTGGCCAGGCTGGTCTCAAACTCCTGACCTCAAGTGATCCGCCTGTCTTGGCCTCCCAAAGTGCTGCGATTACAGGCTTGAGCCAACATGCCTGGCCAGAAGAACTATGATGCTCTTGTATTCTCCAGTGGGTGCACAGTGGGCAGTGGTAGGAGTGGGTAAGGGACAAGGTCAGGGCAGAGGCCTCTTCTCTGCACTTCCTACAGCTTGTTTGGTCCCTGCTCTGAGCTGGAGCAGCAGGTCCAAGACGGGAGAGGGGTTGCACTCCTGCCTAGAGCAGGTCTAGAATACAGGGGATGTCTCTTCTGTGTGGCTCTCTTTCCTGCCATTCTCTCATGCCTTGGGGTGGTGCCAGCACCCGAAGGTGTCCCTGGGACTGTGGGAGAGAATGCCCCTGGGACTGTGGGAGAGGATGCCCCTGGGACTGTATTTTTAGTAGAGATGGGGTTTCTTCACATTGGTCAGGCTGGTCTTGAAGACCTGACCCCAGGTGATCCGCCCACCTTGGCCTTCAACAGTGCTGGGATTACAGGTGTGAGCCACCACGCCCCGACAACCTCTCTAATGTCATCCAATGACCGAGACCCAGATGGACCAGAGAATCTACATACTTCCTGTGCACCAATAAGCCTGGAGGAACACAAACTCTGTTTCATCAATGAAGGATGCCTGCAGGAGGCAAAGCCATTCTCCATTAATTCAGGTCTTCCGTCTGTTTCCTAAGTGCCTGCCTCCATAGAAACAAAACCACGCAGTATATATTCTTTTGTGCTTTGCTACTTCCACACAACATAATGCTCCTGGGATAATCCGTGTTATATTTCTTTATATTCCATTGTATGACTCTATCGCAATTTGTCCATTCTCCTGTTGATAGACTTCTGGGTTATTTCCAGTGTTTTACTATTATAAATAAAGCTGCTTAGAAATTTCCATTTTTGGAGTTTTTTTTCTTTTTTTAAGCATTGGAGAAATGAATCAACATGAAAATCATACACCAAATAAACTGATGAGTCTGAGATTTAGGAAGAAGCCCAGGAGGAGAAGGGAAAAAACATTCATCAGGCACCCACTTCCTGGTCACTGGGTCACGAAGTGGTAGTAACATTCCTTCATTAATGAGATGCATGCTTCGGTTTATGACTCTTCTAGGCTGGAAAAATGTAATTATCTACTCTGGTGGAATACTACTGTTGGAATCATTTCCTTTCAAGGTTGATGGAAACTTGGCAAGAAATGATGATTCACAAGCACACCTTGAGGCCCATCTCTGGGTTCAGTGTTAGTTTTGGTTAACTTTGCTTGGCTGCTACTCATTTGTAACATTAACCATTTATAGAGCCCATTATGATTTGCAGGGGACTTTAAAGGCTTTCTTGTGCAGGGTCCACTACCACAGCCATAACTCAGCTTTCATCACCTCTAGCAGGAGGGTACAGACACTGCGGGTTCCTACCCACAAGCCATAGCAGCTCCTTTACCAGCAACTCCCTGACCCCAGGCAGAAATCGGGCTTGCTGATTTATTCTATGCTAGACCAGATATTCTGATATTCAGGGAAGGGGACCTCCCTCTCCATTCCCAGAGGGTGAATTTTGATTGGTCTAAGCCAATCATGGTGGTCTAATTCCCTTGCTGGCGATTGGGTTAGGAAGAGCATAGGCCACACTTCTGGCCAATGAGAAGTTAGAGAAAGTTGGCTGGAGGACTTCCAGGAAAGGTTTTGCTTTTTCTTAAAAAGAGAACATTAGGGCAGGGTACGGTGGCTCACATCTGTAATTCTAGCACTTTGGGAGGCCGAGGTGGGTGGATCATGAGGTCAGGAGTTCGAGACAAGCCTGGCCAACATGGTGAAACCCCCTCTCTACTAAAGATACAAAAAATTAGCCAGGCGTGGTGGTATACACCTGTAATCCAGCTACTGGAGAGGTTAAGGGAGGAGAATCACTTGAACCCAGGAGGCAGAGGTTGCAGTGAGCCCTGGAGCCATTGCACTTCAGCCTGGGTGACAGGGGCGAGACTCTGTCTCAAAAAAAAGAGAACATGGCCAGCGGCAGTGGCTCACGCCTGTAATCCCAACACTTTGGGAGGCCGAGATGGGTGGATCATGAGGTCAGGAGTTCAAGACCAGCCTGGCCAAATGGTGAAACCTCATGTTTAAAAAAAAAAAAAAAAAGAGAATATTAGAGATATGAAAAAAGAAATAGGTCTTTTTTTTTTTTTTTTTTTTTTTGAGACGGAGTTTCGCTCTTGTTACCCAGGCTGGAGTGCAATGGCGCGATCTCGGCTCACCGCAACCTCCGCCTCCTGGGTTCAGGCAATTCTCCTGCCTCAGCCTCCCGAGTAGCTGGGATTACAGGCATGCGCCACCATGCCCAGCTAATTTTTTTTGTATTTTTAGTAGAGACGGGGTTTCACCAT